>NC_141696.1:1545680218-1546405218 GCF_964263255.1 Lissotriton vulgaris
CTCGCGCGCGCTCTCTCTCTCCCTCGCGCGCGCTCTCTCTCTCTCTCTCTCTCCCTCGCGCGCGCTCTCTCTCTCCCTCGCGCGCGCTCTCTCTCTCTCTCTCGCGCGCGCTCTCTCTCTCCCTCGCGCGCAGCGCGCGCTCTCTCTCTCCCTCGCGCGCGCGCGCGCTCTCTCTCTCTCCCTCGCGCGCGCGCGCTCTCTCTCTCTCCCTCGCGCGCGCGCTCTCCCTCCCTCGCGCGCACTCTCTCCCTCCCTCGCGCGCACTCTCTCCCTCCCGCGCGCGCACTCTCTCCCTCCCGCGCGCAGCGCTCTCTCTCTCCCTCCCTCACGCGCGCGCACTCTCTCTCCCTCCCTCCCTCGCGCGCTCTCTCCCTCCCTCCCTCGCGCGCGCGCGCTCCCTCGCGCGCGCTCTCTCCCTCCCTCCTTTGCGCGCGTGCGCTCTCTCCCTCCCTCGCGCGCGTGCGCTCTCTCCCTCCCTCGCGCGCGTGCGCTCTCTCCCTCCCTCGCGCGCGTGCGCTCTCTCTCTCTCTCCCTCCCTCGCAGTCATATATACATTAGGCTAAAATACTCAACTGGTGCTTCTAACTACGCCTACCCCGGTGTGCCTGACCTAAGCCTAACACGTGGAAGGGGAGTAAGTAGGTAGTTTTAAGTTAAGTTGGTTTTGCCAAGGTTTGCTTCAAGAATTCTCGTCTAAGGGTTTAGTCAACACCATACCTCTGAATAGAATGATGGAAGTCTGGTATTTCCTTCAGGGGGCACTCAATATCCCAGTCACCCGCGAGGGTACACCGGAAACGCTGGAGCTGGATTTCTCTGCAGGAGAAAGGCAGCGGCTCTCTTCTCAGCGCGTCGGGAGGAGGAGGCGGGGGACAGCGTCCGCGGCAGCTGGAATCTGCTGGGCTCTTCGCAGAGGGACGGCTGTTCAGCTCCTAAGCTCACCACACCATCGTTCGCGCTTTAGCAGCGATAATGGTATCAGTAGCTTCACCACCAAGGGGACAGCAGCAGCAGCGTACTGCATACAGCATACAACAGCAATGGGATGCACAGCAGGGTGCACAACAGCAATTGCTTAAGGCAACGTTGGTAGTATTTATACCTGACAGGTGCCGGGTTTGACGCAAGTTTGCTGGACATAAGACGTCAATTAAAGATGTCACTAGGAAGTGATAGCTATCAGTTGCTCATTAGAGTTCCATTACTAATCAAAACACAGCAAGCGGGGATTTCCAGGTTTGCTGAGTTTTTATCTTGTTGAAGAACTCGGAGTGTTAATCTAGGAATATCAGATAGTGACTTCTGCTCTGTCATTGCACTAATTGGTTGCAAAGGAAGTGGCAGAAAACTATGCTGGAATGTGGCTCTGTTCGTGTGAGGCCAGAGATGACTTTCTGAATATCGCACTTGAACGGTTATGCCAATATAAGGAATAAATGGATTTATAGCCGAATAGGGGCATAAGGTCACAGTATCGATCAGGAACCTAGATAAACACGCAACACCCACTCCACGTTTTCATGTCCATCAAATTACTAAAACTAGAGCAATTAGATGCATGTGTAACATTGCCCACCCAAAAATACATAATGCATTCGAAATAGGCGTATTTGTAATACGTGAAATTTAGGTACTGTACGTTTTTTGAAGCATAGAAATCATTCAAAAATTATTGCATATGAAATCAATGAACGATTATGCAAAAAGAATTACACATGAAGTATCTCTGACAGAAGAAGGGTGAGATAAATCATCACATATAAATGCATTGCAATAACATGTGCTAGAGGCTGATGTAAGTTGTTATGTCTCTAGATGTGTTCAGAAATAGAAGTGTGAAGCTTCTGTTCTCTAAGAATAGTTTTTACCTTAAGCAAAGAATTGTTCGTGCCAAAAAAGGTCAATATTAAAAAGTGTTCAATTCAAAAGAATTATTGCTTGAACGGGGAAATAGAGTTCCAACGCTTTTAGCAGTTTTTGTTGATCAAAACTGAAGGCCGAATTCAGAGTTCATGGGAACGCTGTGTGTCGGAAAGCTTCTCCAAAGTTATTGTTTCTGTATGGGTGAGAACATCGTATCAGACAGGCTCTCAAAAAATTGATCTACAAAATCAGGTGACAGTTCAACCAAATTAGATAGCGCTGTAACTTGGCAGGTGTGAGAATGATTGCTGTCATCGTAGTCAGGAGCAGCAATGCTCACAGAAGGCCGTACCTGGGTGATGTTGCTTTTGTCACTCGCTCCACTGTTACCACCTAGTCGTAGTACAGGTGTCTCTACGAATGCCGTCATCAGGATTGGTAGCCGCTGGGGACAACACAATGCGTGAGCCGTTATCGGACTGAGCAAAGTATCGACGTCCATTGGTACTGCTGATGGAAGTGAAAGACAGATGTCCAACACACATTCATCGCCGCAAAGCATACATCGTAGTACCGGTAAGATACAGTTCTGCCATATAGGTCTGAATGAAAGGAACCAGGTCATGTTTAGATCTCTCAGCCTGGCCAATCCAAGGACGTTAGTTATCCTGTCCTGGTAGCGCATTGCTAGGATTGTCTCTTCCATTCCCATGGGAGCTATATCTGAGTTTCGGCTTGCCATAACGAAGCAGGAGGGTCAAAAATAAAATCCCTGCTACAAGTCCCAAAAATAATGGTATGCCGCCAAAAACAGAGTGAACAAAATTAGGAACGATTCCCAAAATTGCTTGAAAAGGTGTTAGCAATCCTGTAAAGACTGTCTTAAATATGCCTGGGATGCTCGTGGCACTAGACATGTTAAGGAGTTGGCTCAACATTTCTACGAAATGCACGGGGCAATTTTTTGATAAAAGGTCATGAACTTCAGTAGCTGTCCTTGCAACTAGAAGATCATACGTCTCTTTTGATGACGCTATAGGCACTGTTGTCTGTAAAAGTACAGATTTCATTTTGCTTAAAGTATCAATTCGCATAGAATAGAGATTCAGACGAGGCCAGATGGGAGTCACTGTGTCTGCAGGCCCACTCGGGAACAATGCTTGCATACAGCATTTGACCATGGATGTTACTCTTACTAGATAACTTTTCCCTGGCACAAGGCCACAACATCTGTGATCCGTTCTAAGAATGTAACTCCCGTTTGCAAGTTGCATAAAGAAGGGCTCTATCTGAGTTGCAGGTGTGACTAGCTGGTGGCATGAAAGGTTGTTAGAATTTCCATCACATGCGCCGTGTAAATTAATACCCTGACACAAAAGTATACCGCTTAGTGAATGTTTACAGTTGTCACCACTAAGAAATACATTTTTGTCGCTGTCACTATAGCAAGAATGTGTGTATGGTAATTTCCATTCAGATTTTACATATCCTTTACCCAATTGTTCATACTGGCCAGCAGGTATGTACTCATGGCACTTTTTAAATCGGAAAGTTGTTATCGGAATAGTGATAATTCCGTGTATTATCCATTCAATGACAGGACTCTCTGACATAGTCAATGGTAATCTCTCAAGTTTTTCGATGCTCAGGATTGTATAGTCTGCTCCTTTCTGTGCCAAACTGATCTGTTTATCAGTAAGGTTAAAAATGGAAAATAATGACGTTGTGTTGATTAAACGCCAAGGCACATAGCCTGAACGAAGATTTTGCAGCGTCCAGCCTAATTCTATAATAGAACGTAATTGAGAATGGCCATGTTGTAACATTAGCAAGTCTCTGTCTATCACATCAAAGGCAGAGGATACAATATTGTCCAACGAATATATTCTGGAAGACAGAGTCATTAACCCATTGTCTACTACAGAAAGTGATTTCTCCAAATTAATACTATCAATTTCTCGTATTTTTTCAGCTGTTTCAATTTGTTTGACTTTCCAAGCCTCGTTGTACGCAGCATAGATACTGGACGCTGTTTGCGTGGTCCAAGAATGAAATCGCGCAAATCAGCACCATCTTTTAGTAAAGACAAGTGTTGCTTAATTTCAGCCAGTGTGGATGTTGTTAGCCATTCAAGGCAGAGTTTCCCTACACTGTATGTTGTTATTATCCCTGGATGTTGTCTCTGGGAATATCTCTGGTCTAATCTGGTCATTTTTAACCCCTGTGTTTTGTTCAGGAATCTATCTTGACAGCTGTTTGTGCCAGTAGGCCAGATTAACCACTTTTTCCAATCAGGATGTGTTCTGTTAAAATGTAAAATTTGTGACACGTCTAACTCAATATCTGTAGTTGTATTCTCAGGTATTGGCTTTGGTATAGATGGTGTTTTAAGGTCTTTGATCTTAGCTAGGCCAAGACAGGATGTTTGGTGTATTGTGTCATTTAAAAACAACATTTGTTCTGGTATCATGCAGGTTCTAAATAGTGCTTCTATGCCTTGCACCTGCCAATCTTTTGTACCCCAAATTGTTTTCGTTTCAATATTATTTTTCCAATAATCAAAACCAAATGTCATCATTTTGTCATAAAATGCTTCTGAATATATCAATTTAGAATTTGTCAGCATTGTTTTCATTCCTGTTTTATCTAACAGTTTGTAATAAAACGTTTCTGCATCACTGGTGTTAAACCCTGAGAAGTATTTGAATTTCTCAAAAAATGCTTTAGAACTGCTTTTAGGTGGTGTAGCACAATGTTCCCATTGATTATACATAAAAACATTTCTAGGCTGTGCAGATTTATGCAAGTAATAATCACCATAGTGTGTGTAACAGAATAACTGCTCATAACTAGATGAACCTTGTAAATAATCATGATCTGTGAATCTAGCTGACATTACTAAATCAGACATCATGTCATTAATACTGTTAAAGTCCCAATCATCAGAGAATGTACTCGGTTTTACAAAGTCACTTAAGGAAACCTTCAGTTGATGAGGATACTTCAGGATTTCGACCGGACCATAGATCTCATAGTCTGTTTTCTCCCATACTACCCCACCAGGTATTGGAATTGCTGTGACATTTACTGTTGCCAGTTCTTTTCTTCACATGTGATTATCTGTGTGGTTTCAGGACTAGGTTGATGTTCTGACTTGCTGTGTCCATTGTAATATATTTTCCCTCAATGAATTTTCCCAAACACAGTACCATGATGAGCCAAAGCAGGAGGAAAAATACACCTAGACCGAACCAAAACTCTAGCCAAGGGGAAATAAGGTAGATTTCCTTCAGTTGATGAAAGAGTTCCGTTGCTTTATCTTTAAAAGTCTTTTTTGTTTCTGGCATCACTTCGGGGTCGTTTTGATCTTCAGAGAAGTTGTCGAAGTTGATGAAATAACCAGAGGCAGTTCTGTCAATTGATGGGATCGTTCTTTCAATCTGTCTTTCGGTAGCATTTTCTGATGCCACATTAGTGTAGACTGGTGTTTTTTGACGAACTGTTTCAATCTGTGTTTCAAGAGGCACGAGTTCCATGGCATTATTGCATAGTCCTTCATTGTGCACTGCAGGCTGATCGAATGTGATTAGTCTTTCAGTTTGAACCTCTTGGATTGTTGCAAGTTTGGGTATTCTGTTGTTTCTTGGGAGTCCACTGGGCCTACTGTTGATTATAGGCCACATGCTTGTGGTTTTACCAGATCGATAGACACGACTCTGTTCTCCTTTTTACCAGCAAGGGGCGGTAGCACAACTGATCTTGTACCGGTGACTGCCAAGACAGGTATTGCTTTTCTGTAAGAAGGCCCAAATTCCTTCTTCACCGCGATCTTTTCTCTGACTAGATCCCCAATCTTTGGAATCCAGACAGGCCTTGCTGGGGCTGTTGCTGGTGGTGCCTCGTCAGTGGTATTTGGCTGTTGCTTTAACTTTATGTTGCTTAAGGATTTTCTTGTTTCGTTCAGTTCCTGTAAAACAGCCAAACGATCCTTTACATCAAAGTGCGTTGTTTCTTCTTGTACCACTGACATCTGACTATCGAGGCCCTGAATACGCATTCTAATTCCGAACAATAGTTCGTATGGGCTGAAACCTTTTAGAGAATTTCTTGGCATGTTATTAAGACTAGTCTGGACACTTATTAAATGTTTGACCCACCCAGCGCCTGAACCTAATACCTTCGCTGTTATAGATAGCTTTATGTCACGGTTTTTTCTTTCTACCACACTATTCCCTTCGGGGTGCGACGGACAAGAATACCGCAACCCAATTCCCATGCTAGCCATGGCCTCCTTATAAGCTCGAGAGCTGAAAGCAGGACCCTGGTCAGAATGGAACGTGGTAATTGCGTATGTGCCGATAAAGACTCGCAAATCTTTTATAACAGTTCTAGCGTCAGCAGAGCGCTGGGGCCACATCCATATGAACCTCGTACAGGAATCCACTGCTACCATGATATATCTATAGTTGCCGTCCCTTTGTAGGGGAACACAGTGGTCCAGGTAAACACATGCAAATGGTTTATCCGAGATAAGAAGGGGTGTCTGCGCCGGTCGTTTCACTGTTGATACTTTTATCCTTTGGCATATGTCGCATTCTAATACATACTTTTTAGTTTGTATTCTCAAGCGAGGCCACCAATATCTCTGTTTTAATAGTGATATTGTTGCGGAAACGCCAGCGTGTGCAGAAGCAAGCCCTTCGTGTGCCGCTTTGATTAGTCCTAACCTGTGTTCCCTGTTTAGAATTACTCTATCCCCCACTCCAGGGATTCGAGCAAAAGGAACATTATTCGTATCTGTTAAGTACAAGTACTTTTCAGGAAAGCCTTTTGGGAGTGTTTTCTTATCATTTTTTACTGACGCACTGACAGCTTGTAGAATATCGCTGTCTATTTTTGTTTGTGACCGAGTTATCGCAGCTACGGAAGCCGTTTGCACAGCTGCCTTCGCGGCTTCATCAGCCAATGAATTCCCTGCAACGTGAACGCCATCACGTTGATGACTCAGTGTATGTATCACGTGAGTATTTTGTAGTTCTTTCTGTAAAAGAACTACCTGTTCCCAAAGCATTTTATGCTTTATTGTGCCACCTTTTGCATCTTTGAAACCATTTTCCACCCAATTCTGCAAGTATTCATTATAAGATTGTACGCAATAAAAAGAATCGCACACTATTAGTGTGGGGAATTCGCGATCGGTATTTTCTTGCGCCATCTTAAATGCTACTAATTCAGCTCGTTGAGCCGAGCAATCTCCTAGAGATTGTGTTTTGGTGACCAATGGTTTAAATTTACCTTTGTGCCAGCGACCTTTAACAATCGCGCACGCAGCACTGTAAGCTTGCTTACCCCCAACTGCGGGTTGTGCTGATCCGTCAGTATATATAATACTTCCGTATTCTTCGAGAGGCAGGATTTCAATTGGCAGAGGACATTCATATTCATATTGTAAAAATTCCTGTGTTTTTAAGTTAGGATCAAATTCGTAAACTACGTCTGTTGCAGCAAGAGAATTAACCCACTGAATCCATCTCGGATGCAAAGCTTTAGCATTAGGAATGCTTGCTTTAGTTACCGCTTCTAAAGCCGGTATAGGTGTTACGATTATTATTCGTTTACCTTGTGCTAGGGTACTTTCTTTTGCTACAGCAGTCTGAACCGCAGTTAGAATTTTCTCTGTTGAACTGAATTTTATTTCAGCCTTTGTGTACAAATGTGATTTGTAAGTTATTGGTACCTTTTCTCCCTCATTAGAGGTCAGGTACGTGAATCCGCATCTTCCTGGGATGACTCGGATTACAAGATCGCGTGTGTTGTCACGTGTATCTAATTTAGTTTTAGCTAACATGTCTGTTTGCAGTGATCTCAAAATTTCTGTGTGTTTTTGAGTCCAATTGATTTGTTTAAAATCAGGTTTAATTAGTTCGTAGAGAGGTTTAACCCTCTCTGCGTAATTTAGAATGTAAGTTCTTCCGAAATTCAGAAAACCTAGTAAGGATTGTAAATTCTTCAGCGTTTTTGGAGCTTGGAGTACAGCGCACTTCTCTAAGAAGTTGTCCGCTAGGCTTTTCCCTTCACTTGATAATTCGTACCCTAAAAATAGTACTGTCACATGGGCAATTCGAGACTTTTTAAAGTTGAATTTGTAACCCTCTGCCGTGAACCCAAGTATAATGGTGTTCACTCTTTTCAAGTGAGTATCCAAGTCGTCGTCTGTGAGATAAATATCATCTACGTAAGATAAAGATTCATCATCATATTTTTGTAGTAACTCTGTTACCCTAGCTGAGAATAGTCCTGGGCTGTTCTTGAACCCCTGTGGAAGTCGACAGAATTTCCTGTGACCCAAATGCAGAGAAAGCGGTCAAATATCTGCTTTCCGGTGCAATGTTTTGACAAAAGAAACCATTAGATATGTCTAATGTCGTTTTATATTTTTTCCTAACTGTTATTCATTAGGGCTGCACTATGCGAGTTTTGTACTGCAAAAGTTTTACAACATGTATTAAGGTGTCTGTAGTCCAAAACTAGACGATATGAATTGTCTGGCTTGGAGACAGGGAACAAAGGATTGTTCATTTGAAAGGTGCATGTTTCAATCACCCCCTGGTATTCAAGTTGATCTAAGATCTCCCTGACTTGTTTTTTAGCTTCTTGCTTTATGGGATACTGCCGTTGGGCAGTTGGTTCACTTTTTAATTGGATTTTGTGAGGAGGTGAATCCTCATCCCATCCTACATGATTTTTATATAATGCAGGTGCCTGGGCTACTGCCCATTTCCTTGCATATGTATATTTTTTGTGAATCGGAATGTGATTCGAGAAGGCAGGCATAATTACTTCTTTGCCACAAGGGCACTCCCTGACAAACTCTGGGGGCCAATCTTTTTCAGCTAACAGAATATCGTAGCCTTTTGAGAGCTTATCCCAAAATAGACCTCTTATTTTCCTAGTCTTATCACCCTCTATACGCAATGTTATTTCGTATATTTTATGGGGCTCGCTAAGTCTGGTGTCGGCAGTTTCAACCTGAATGTATTCATTCGTGTCCACTGTCGCCAGATGACTCATCAAGATCTTGCGCGCTATACTGATTTCTGCTGCACTGTCCAACATTGTCAATGCCCACTCCCCGTTTTTCAACTGTGTCCTCAGTATTCTCGGCATGGTTGATTACTCTAATACGGGCTACCTTCTTTTTCTGAAATTGAGATTTCTTATTTTGAGCAGGTTCCTAGTCTTTGGACTTGGTGTGCTCTCCTGGGTCTGACCGTCCTCTTCTTTCCGATTTCTGCGAAAAAGATCGAGAGGGACGTGTATCAACACTTTGATATCTATCAGGTTTTTTCAGATTATCCCTATTTCTAAGGTTATATCTTTTCTCAGAGGGCTCCCACTGGGGAGACTGGCGTTCTCGAGTCGGAGTTCTTTCCCTCCGTCGAGGAGACCTTCCTCTGGACTGGAAAACTTTTTCCTTGGGAGTGGATTGTTTATTTCCATCCCAGCTCTTTTTAGGAGTGTTTAAATTATTTTTAAATAATAATTTTTCAGGATTTTCGAGCAGTTGGGGCTTTACCGGTTTTCCACCCAAGCTGTCTCTACCTAATTCTTCATAGCATTTTTCTATGATTTTGGCAAGCTCAACTGGATCTTTTATATCTGTTTCCTTCAACTTCTGGCGGATCGCCACAGATGCTGCTTCTCCCTTTATGTTGGCTAATAATATAGCCGAGACCTGCTTGAAGTCTTTCAGTAATTTCATACCTAGATTTAAAGCGGGCTCTGGACCGTATTCATTTTGAATCTGTTTTAGCACTTCTGGTATTACCGCCATAGACGGAACACCGTGTGTTTTTGTGCAAATGGAAGCAAAGACTGTACCCCAAGTGTCGCAGTCCTCCACGTGTGGTGCGATTCCCATAGGAAGGCAGATTGTCAAGATTCTGTGTTTCTCAATAGGGGTAGTATCAGGAAATACTGCCTCTGTTTGAGTGATTTTCTGTGCTAACCAGAAAGGAATTTGTCCCCGTTTTACGGGTGTTTTACCAAGACATGACTGTATGTTCTGTGGTGTGATTTTATTAGTGTTCCCCTGATGAGGGGTCAGCTGTGGTACATTAACAGCTGGCTGGACTGTTGCAGTCCGCATTACATATTGGACTAATTGCCTATGTACTTTAATTCGTGTTTTTAGCTGTACTAACAGCTCTTCCTTTGACATTTTTACAATGTCCGGATGTGGTGTGTAGCTGGCTAGAACCGGCCACGTTGCTCCTGGTCTACCTAGTGGACCGAGCCTGGTTATGTGATCATTGTGTTTTAGGGCGCCATTAAACCAGAGCAGGGGCTCTTGAAATTTAAGTGGAATTTCAATCTCCTCGAAAGGAGCGTACTCTTCCGGAGGTTCCTCTATTTTGTAATAGTGAAACTCTTTTGTTGTAGCGTTTGCCGCTGGAAAGTTTATCCATGAATAGAATACCTCTGTCTGCCGATACTCGTGAGCCTCTATCATGAAAATTACTGTACCACCTTGAGGTGTTAGTCCGTTTTCTATAAGTTTTAACGTTATAGATTTTCTTAAGTGGACCGGGATGATAATAGCACCGGGGTCTGTGTGTTCGGGACCCTGCTGAGTCGCATCTGCTGCGCCCCCAGTGGTTCCGTTTTCTCCTGGCATTGTTAAAATGCAAGGTTTGCAGAGTTGGTCTCCAAGGAGACAAAGATTAGGTGCACAATATTTTGGAACACTGTATCCTTCAACGTTGAATAAACCAGAGCTTTACATAGGAATCTCTTCCTACTAAGGTCGGGCGGATTTTAACCTTTCACCCACTCCAGATGTCTATTGGAGTATTTACGGGAGAAAGGGGTCTGTGTGAAATATGCACAACTGAGTTACTCTAACGTCTTGCATTAGTTTATCGCCTTACCAAACGTTGGGCGCCATGTAGTGTAGTTCCTAGTTTCCCACTAGGCCCTGCGCATTGGTATAACATAAACAGTAGTATTGACGTGGAACTGCGGATATTCCAGGCCTCCACTGACTATGCTAAACTTAATTGGGTGTGTTACCAACTAGCTCAGAGGTCACTGGAAACTTTCTTCTCTGCATGGGAAGTGATCAGCTTCCCTGGCACAGACAAGAAGGGATTCAGCTTTCCAACAACCGTGCAACATGACAACTTTGCTCCTCAGATCAAGAGTCAATCTCTAGGGTCGTGTGAAACAATAGACATGTATTTCACTCAGTCAGGTTAGTGCAGTTTACTTTCACGAGATGTATAGAATAGAGAGACGGGCGTTTGTCAATAAAGGGTTAACATTTATTGAACAGTCTTTCTTCTCGTACAAGAGAAATGGATTGCCACAATTGCAAGACTTGTTATTATAAAAAGTACGTACAGTAAGATAAGAATTGCGAAATAATACTGTAAAAGCATTGATATGGTTTCTTAGCCATACAATGGTTTAAAAGTAATAAAACATATATACAGTCATATATACATTAGGCTAAAATACTCAACTGGTGCTTCTAACTACGCCTACCCCGGTGTGCCTGACCTAAGCCTAACACGTGGAAGGGGAGTAAGTAGGTAGTTTTAAGTTAAGTTGGTTTTGCCAAGGTTTGCTTCAAGAATTCTCGTCTAAGGGTTTAGTCAACACCATACCTCTGAATAGAATGATGGAAGTCTGGTATTTCCTTCAGGGGGCACTCAATATCCCAGTCACCCGCGAGGGTACACCGGAAACGCTGGAGCTGGATTTCTCTGCAGGAGAAAGGCAGCGGCTCTCTTCTCAGCGTGTCGGGAGGAGGAGGCGGGTGATAGCGTCCGCGGCAGCTGGAATCTGCTGGGCTCTTCGCAGAGGGACGGCTGTTCAGCTCCTAAGCTCACCACACCATCGTTCGCGCTTTAGCAGCGATAATGGTATCAGTAGCTTCACCACCAAGGGGACAGCAGCAGCAGCGTACTGCATATAGCATACAACAGCAATGGGATGCACAACAGGGTGCACGACAGCAATTGCTTAAGGCAACGTTGGTAGTATTTATACCTGACAGGTGCCGGGTTTGACGCAAGTTTGCTGGACATAAGACGTCAATTAAAGATGTCACTAGGAAGTGATAGCTATCAGTTGCTCATTAGAGTTCCATTACTAATCAAAACACAGCAAGCGGGGATTTCCAGGTTTGCTGAGTTTTTATCTTGTTGAAGAACTCGGAGTGTTAATCTAGGAATATCAGATAGTGACTTCTGCTCTGTCATTGCACTAATTGGTTGCAAAGGAAGTGGCAGAAAACTATGCTGGAATGTGGCTCTGTTCGTGTGAGGCCAGAGATGACTTTCTGAATATCGCACTTGAACGGTTATGCCAATATAGGGAATAAATGGATTTATAGCCGAATAGGGGCATAAGGTCACAGTATCGATCAGGAACCTAGATAAACACGCAACAATTCCTTCGTATTCTAGACTTATGCTGTGTTATCCTTTGTCTGATATCTTGTGAAGTTTTTCCTACATACAACTTTGGGCAAGGGCAAACAATTCCATATACAACATTCTTTGTTTTGCAGTTGGTAAATGTGGAAGGCTTCCAAAAAATACCTTCATGCTGAAAAACTTCTCCTTCCATTGTCTGGTCGCAACAGGAACAGGTGCCACATCTGTGATGGCCCTGGACTGGTTGTAGGCCCAGTAAACTTGGTAATGATCTTTCCTTGTTTTTGGGTAATGCTGCTCGTGTGACGAAGTTAGCGATACTTTTCTCTTTTTTGAAGGCAAAGAGTGGTGGTTTTTGTAAACTGATATCTAGATTTTTAACCAGATGCCAGTTTTGGCGAATTGTCTTTTTGAGTTAATTGGCATTTGGACAAAATGTTGCTACACAGACAATTATCTCCAGTGGTTGTTTAATTCTCTTTTCCAGCAGAGCCTCTCGAGGTGTCCACCATGCTAGTCGTAATGCATGTTTCAATAATTTCTTCGGGTAACCACGGGCGAGTAGGCGTTCCAATAGATTTTGGGCATTTAGAAAATATTCATCTTTGAATGTACAATTACGCCTAATTCGTAAAAATTGGCCGAAAGGTAAATTCTGGCGAAGGTTGCGGGGATGGTTGCTTGTGTAATGCAACGCTTTGTTGCGGTCCGTCTTTTTTCTGAATAATGTTGTTGCTAATGACCCTTCAGATGCATACACTTTTACATCCAGGAAGGTGATTTGATGGGTAGAAAACTCCATTGTGAATTGGATGTCCTTAGTCCGTCTGTTGAGCCAGTTGAAAAAATCAAGTAACTCTTCCTCCGTACCCTTCCATATTAAAAATGCGTCATCAATGTACCGCATCCAATGGGTGATACATGCAGAAAAAGGGTTGTTGTTGAAAATGAATCTGTCCTCAAAGAGGCCCATGAACTGAACTGCCAATTCTGGCGCAAAAGGGCAGCCCATGGCCACCCCTTTAATCTGATAAAAAAATTCTGTCCCAAAGGAAAAACACTTTTTTTGAAGTGCAAACTTCGCTAAATCAATTATGAAGTCAGTGGGGACCCTCACCGGTTGTTCCCTGGTGTCCAAAAGCCTTAGCAGAGGAACGGCTAAAGGAAATCTACAAGCTGCAAAGAGACACAACAGCACAGAACCAAAAAGCCTAGAAACATATTTCAAGATTGATATCATCCTGTCAGCATTAAGTGAGTTTGTGCAATAACATACTTGCCTTCCTTCAATCAACAGCCATTGCACATTAGAAAAAGATCTAGGCTAAGCATAAACCGAAGAGACACAGATGCACACCTCTTCTAGGCCGGGGACTACTCCTCAGGTAATTGGCATGATCACATATGGATACTGCTCAGAATCCACTTTGTGCTACTATGTAGGATTTTACATTCTGCTCACAAAAGGCTGCCAGTAAAAAACTTTGGTGAGGAACATTAAATGAGCAACGATGTAACATTTATGTAACTCATCATTAATCATTAAGGAATCTAAAATGGTTTTAAAACAAATGGTTCTCAGTTCTGTTGAATAATGACACAGGCAGATTAGCCATATTTTGTGGAAAGATTCATTTTTAGGTCTCGCCTATTACATCCCGAAGGGATAGGCGAGATTATAGTAAGCGGTCCGAAAAGTCTACCTAGCTGCGGATCGAATACAGTTCATGTGAACCAGGCGCATGGAAAGGGGCGACCACTCGGTCCCCCCGCACGTATGGCAGAGTACCACGATCCCCCCGGGAAGCCATCTTGGGCGGGAGGCGTGTCTCGGCTGGTATGCCCGAAGCGGCGTAGCCGGGGCGCGCCTTTTCCCGCCCTAGAGTGGGCTGGCCTAGACACTAACGCAGCTGGCCACGCCCTCGGGGCAGGTAGGGGCGGGTTTACGCCCGCCCTGAAGACGGATAAAAGGGGAAGCAAGATCCGAAGTCATCCTCTTGTTCCTGTGCTCTGAAGCTGCACCTCCTCGCTGCACGTGAGCTCGAGACGGAACGAAGAGCCAATTTTGAGCGTTGTAATCGTTCTTGTTTGTTTTGCAGATACTCTGTTGGAGAATGCCGAAGAAGGCGGGAAAGCGCATGACTATTGAACAGATGCTGCGTGTTCTCATGAAGGAGATGGCCGAATTAAAGAGGCGAGTGGATAGGAACGAGGAAGGGGGACCAAAACGTCCTTTGGCGGGAGCAGCCCCGGGAGGGAAAAACAAGAGGCCCAGGAGGGGAGCAGCGGGAGAAGACATCCCGGGTCCCAGTGCCCCTCTTGAGGCACCAACTCCCGCACCGGAGGAGGGGAATCCGATTCCCGTGGTGGTCACCCCCGTGTCCGAGGAAGATATGCCGCCCGAGCTGGCAGCTCAATTAGCAGCGTGGTTGGGTAAAGGTAACGAGGGCGCCACGGCTGTCGACGCGCAGGCGCTGGTGAAGCAACTGCGTGAGAAACGGGAGGCAGCCAAGGTGTCCGCGCCGGCTGCAGTAATTGACAAGACACAGGGGACGAGTACGACCGCAGAGGCAGCGTCCGGTGCAGGTAAGCGGCCATTGCCGATTGCGAGGGATGAGTCAGCACCCTCTCGCAGAGAACAGTTGGGTCAACATGTACCTTTGGCGATTAAGGAGAAGATTTGGGCGGGGGAATATGTGAACATCTTCTCGTTGCTTGTTGATCATTATGAGGTGGAGCATGTTAAGGGCCAGAAAGACCTCATGCATCCGAGTGTTTGGCGCGCAAAAATGGCCGCCTTTAAAGTGAATGAGAGTATTGGCAATTGGGGCAAAGCATGGGGGATTTTTACGTCGATCTTAGGGGAACGTAGGCCTGAATTGCTTTCCGAGTTACCGACCTATCAGTCGCGAATCATGGGGTACTCGACGTCGCACCAGGGTAACCATTGGTTCTGCTACGATAATCTTTTTAGAAAGGCTAAAGAGCACAATAAAAGCTTGACCTGGGACTGTTACGATTCTTTGACATGGGATAAAATGAAGGAGACAGGTATGTTGAAAATGCCATTGGTAGGGAGTAATGTTGGCGAATCCTCCCGCCAATATGCGGGGACGCCCTTTCGATCAGGTACGGGTACCGACGATTACTCGAGACCGGCCAACAATACAGGTAAAAGGGGGTTCTGCTGGAATTTCAACAGAGGTAAATGTACTAGGCCCCAGGGATCGTGTAAATTTAAACACGAATGTAGTGGGTGCGGGTCGTCCCATCCGGAGTCCTCGTGCAGAGCCAAAACGGGTGATAACGGCGGTAGAGGAGGCGCCAAACAGGTCTAACATAGTCCGAGGGGCGCCTTTACCTACCCCGATTGATACCTTGGCGATGATTCCTTGGCTCAGTGAATACCCGGATCGTACTTCTGCTGGGGTGCTGCGGAACGGGTTTTCGTATGGTTTCCGCATCCCAGTAGGGGACTTTCAGGGTGTGGAGAAGTGTAAAAATCAACTTTCGGTCCTGCAGCATACGACCGTGGTACGGGATAAGATCCGGAAAGAAGTGAATCGAGGTCGGGTTGCCGGCCCGTTTACTATTCCCCCGGTTCAGAATTTTGTTTGTTCTCCTTTAGGGGTGGTCCCCAAGAAGGACCCGGGGGAGTTTCGACTGATTCATAATTTATCAGCTCCACGTGGTCTTTCTGTGAACGATGCAATAGATCCAGAAGTGTGTACGGTGCGGTATGCATCCTTCGATGAGGCCGTAGCCATTTTGAATCGCCTGGGGCCCGGGGCGCTGATGGCGAAGTCAGACATCGAGTCAGCGTTCCTACTGCTCCCGGTACACCCAGACGACCAGCGTCTCCTAG
Organism: Lissotriton vulgaris; assembly: GCF_964263255.1. Lineage (NCBI taxonomy): Eukaryota > Metazoa > Chordata > Amphibia > Caudata > Salamandridae > Lissotriton > Lissotriton vulgaris. The sequence continues at coordinate 1,545,696,389 of NC_141696.1, forward strand.
GTTTCATGTTTCAGGGTCATTATTACATGGATAGGTGTATGCCGATGGGGTGCTCTATATCTTGTGCCTATTTCGAGAAATTCAGTAGTTTTCTACAATGGGTCTTCACAAGGAAGACGGGTTTCCAACATGTAATGCATTACCTTGATGATTTTCTGTTCCTTGGGGCAGCCGGGGATCTCGAATGTGGCCAGGCCTTGGCCGAATTTTGTGTGTTAATGAAGCAGTTTGGTGTGCCATTGGCACCAGGTAAGACGGTGGGTCCTGCGACTTGCCTCGAGTTCCTGGGGATCGAGTTAGACTCCAGTGAGGGTTGTTTTCGTTTGCCAGCTGACAAAGTGGGGAGGTTCAGGGCAGCCCTGCAAATGTGCATAAATGGATCTAAAGTTACGCTGCATCAATTACAGCAGTTGGTGGGACAGTTGAATTTTGCCCTGAGGGTTATACCGATGGCCCGCCCCTTTTCCCGTTCTATTGCCCAAGCTATGGTCGGCCTAAAGGAGGGTCATCATCGCACGAGACTATCGGCTGAGGTCCGCCAGGACATGCGCATTTGGTTAGCATTTCTGGCGGATTTCAACGGTCGAGTCGTCTGGAACAAACCGGCCGTGTCCTCTGAGGAGCTGGGGCTATGGACAGATTCGGCAGGTAGCATAGGTTTTGGTGCCATCTTCGGTACGAAATGGTCGGCACAAAGATGGCCGGCATGGTGGCATGACAATGGGCTAACAAGTAATATTGCTTTCCTGGAACTTTTTCCCATTTTGGTGGCCCTGAGAACCTGGCCCGAGGGGTTCAAAGATCACTCCGTGGTATTTTGGTCTGACAATATGACCGTGGTCGAGTGCATCAATAGCCAGGCAGCACGATGTAAACTGCTTTTACGACTGCTCAAAGAAATTGTTTTACTGTGTATGCGACTGAATGTGCTATTCAGAGCAAAACATGTCCCGGGGGTGATGAATCAGGCGGCTGATGCTCTTTCTCGTTTTCATATGCAGGCTTTCTCGGGTTTCCTTCCCACAGCGGACCCAGAGCCGGCACCCTTTCCCGAAGCTCTCTGGTCTCTCGGTGCCCCGAACTTCGTCACCTCGTGGGAGAGAGTCTAGCACCGAGGACAAGGAAGGCATATGAAGGGGCGTTTCGGTCCTATTTAGCCTTTTTGGGGACTCATAGAGAGGGGCTTTGGGGCCACGAGGAATGGGTAGTGAATTTTCTGATGTCCTTACGTAGGGCTGGGAAATCGGTGGCTACGGCCCAGAGGCATCGTGCTGCCATTTCCTTTGTTGCCAGGGCTCATGGTATCCAGGACCCGACAGCTTCTTTCGTTGTACAGAAAGCGCTGCGTGGGTGGCAACGCCTTGAGGGTCGCAGAGTAGATGAGAGGCGCCCGATAGGTTTGGATAGGTTGGCCCAGTTGTTGGCCGCACTCCCTGCCACATGTTCATCTCAGTTTGAGACGGTGTTGTTCCGAGCCGCTTTTACGCTGGCATTTCATGGAGCAATGCGGGTAAGCGAACTGGTGGCAAGGAACAAACGGGATGTGGCAGGGGGTTTGTGCCAGGAACACGTTCAGATCAGAGGTGAGACAATGACTGTCTCCTTTGTCAGGTCCAAGACCGATCAAGACGGGATGGGTGACTGTGTACTCATACGCAGGATTCCCGGGTCCTCCATGTGTCCAGTAAAGTGTTTGGAAGACTACCTAGCACGAAGGGTGGCATCATGGGGGGGGACCTTGTTAAGACACGCGGACGCCACCCCACTGACGAAATTTCAGTTTCAACGGGTGCTTGCGATGTCAATTGCCGCTGCGGGCTTGAACCCGGGCGAGTTTGGGACCCATTCCTTTCGGATAGGGGCTGCTACTGAAGCTACAGCTAGGGGTCTTAATGTTGAACAGGTGAAACGTGTGGGGCGTTGGTCCTCCAAGTGTTATAAGAGGTACGTGCGGTTGCACATGTTGTGAAGCTGTAATGATGTACTCACGCTTCTTGTCTTTGTTTGGTTTTCAGTTACGCAAGCCTACGAGGCGGGGCGAACTATGCAGTCGACCCAACACCGGGCCAGCGGTCAGACATCACCGGCTGTGAAGAAGGAGGTGTGGGTCGTGGGCCACTCATACGTGAGGCGTGCCGCGGACGTATTCAAAGCAGGTGACATGATTCACGTAGCTGGGGAATACGGGTACAGGGTGTCCTTCTACGGAAGAGGCGGCCTCTGTATTGACCAGTTTCAAGATTTTTTCGAGGGTTTGTTAGGGCGGACGAGGTCACCGCCGTCTATAGTCATAGTGCATCTAGGGGGCAATGATTTGGTCACCACCGGTAGACGACTTCTCCTGGAGGCCATGCTTTCCACAGTAAGTTGGTTGGCGAGGAGAGTTCCGGGGTGTACAATTGCGTGGTCACATATGATCCCACGAAAAGTGTGGCGGGGGGCTATTTCTGTTCCTGCTTTGAATCACTCTGTGAGAAAGCTTAATAACAAAGTGAGTAGGTTGTTCCGTTCCAGGGCATTGCATTCTATTTCGCATGGCTGTATTAATGATGACAGTATGTATTTGGGGGATGGTGTGCATTTGTCTCGGGTGGGGAATGAGTTACTCATAGGAGACTTCGTAGCATGGTTAAAAACGTTAAACTTGACCTTTAGGTAGGAGCTTTGTGGGGGGTCCGGATAGCCGGTCAACTATCCGGCCTGTGGCGGTAAGGTCATGATCGGTGAGCACTAATTGGAAGATCCCTATGAATGGGCGTCACCCAACACGGATGGGAGCGCTCGGGAGAGGTGGCCATTGGCCCCTCAACGGGGAGGCGGTCCCATCTAAGGATGGGTCGCCGAAAGAAAAGGAAAGGCGGTCAAGGCCCCTTCCTGTGTAGGAGGGGTTACAGCCCCCTCCTGGGGAATTTCCCGGGGCCAGTGACGTCTGCGACGGCAGATGTGGTAAGTTGTGCGGGGTTTGGGGGGGGGTCTACGCTACCTTCTAGATACCTCACACGAGTCCTCGAACGACCCTTAAGTGGCATCGAGTTTTATTGGTGCCCCCGTCAAGTCAAAGGGAAATTGGTAGTTGCAATTGAGGTACGCCTCAGTGCTGTCGCCCCTCACAAGTGGGGGGGGTATTTGTGGTTAGGGATCTTGACACCGGTTACGACCTTGCCGTTGGCCCTTAAACGTTAGGATGTACAATTTCATAATTTCAAGTAAATGTTTGTAGGATGTTAGTTCGGCTAGGAGAACCTCTGTATTAGAGAATCTGTTAAGGTTAGCCAACATCGCAATGTGGTAATGAAATTGTACATAATATGAAAATGTTGATTTAATGTTTTTTGTTTTAATAAATACGGCCGGGAGGGTCACTCCCTCCCTCTTCCAAAAACTTCAAGAACTGTTTCCGGTTTCCCTCCTTTGGGGATTGTGTTGAGAGGGGGTGGCGGGTATCTCAGCCATATGGAAAGGGGCGACCACTCGGTCCCCCCGCACGTATGGCAGAGTACCACGATCCCCCCGGGAAGCCATCTTGGGCGGGAGGTGTGTCTCGGCTGGTATGCCCGAAGCGGCGTAGCCGGGGCGCGCCTTTTCCCGCCCTAGAGTGGGCTGGCCTAGACACTAACGCAGCTGGCCACGCCCTCGGGGCAGGTAGGGGCGGGTTTACGCCCGCCCTGAAGACGGATAAAAGGGGAAGCAAGATCCGAAGTCATCCTCTTGTTCCTGTGCTCTGAAGCTGCACCTCCTTGCTGCACGTGAGCTCGAGACGGAACGAAGAGCCAATTTTGACCCACCCACCAGCCCCTGAGGACAGCAAGTGGTTTTTTAATAAAGTTGAAGAATAACTCTGATTTTCGTTTACAGGTTGCGGTACTATTGTGATGATTTGGAGTATGTAATAAAGAATGGTTGATTTGTGTTAAGTTTCGCTAATAAAGTAATTCTGCTGTAGTGTTTATTGGTGAGCATGCGTTTAATAAAAGTGTAGTTGCTACTGTTTTAATTTAGTCATTTAGTTAGCATTGTCGTATTTATTTTGGTCGGGCGGTAAGGTCATGATCGGTGAGCACTAATTGGAAGATCCCTATGAATGGGCGTCACCCAACACGGATGGGAGCGCTCGGGAGAGGTGGCCATTGGCCCCTCAACGGGGAGGCGGTCCCATCTAAGGATGGGTCGCCGAAAGAAAAGGAAAGGCGGTCAAGGCCCCTTCCTGTGTAGGAGGGGTTACAGCCCCCTCCTGGGGAATTTCCCGGGGCCAGTGACGTCTGCGACGGCAGATGTGGTAAGTTGTGCGGGGTTTGGGGGGGGGTCTACGCTACCTTCTAGATACCTCACACGAGTCCTCGAACGACCCTTAAGTGGCGTCGAGTTTTATTGGTGCCCCCGTCAAGTCAAAGGGAAATTGGTAGTTGCAATTGAGGTACGCCTCAGTGCTGTCGCCCCTCACAAGTGGGGGGGGTATTTGTGGTTAGGGATCTTGACACCGGTTACGACCTTGCCGTTGGCCCTTAAACGTTAGGATGTACAATTTCATAATTTCAAGTAAATGTTTGTAGGATGTTAGTTCGGCTAGGAGAACCTCTGTATTAGAGAATCTGTTAAGGTTAGCCAACATCGCAATGTGGTAATGAAATTGTACATAATATGAAAATGTTGATTTAATGTTTTTTGTTTTAATAAATACGGCCGGGAGGGTCACTCCCTCCCTCTTCCAAAAACTTCAAGAACTGTTTCCGGTTTCCCTCCTTTGGGGATTGTGTTGAGAGGGGGTGGCGGGTATCTCAGCCATATGCCCATCAACGCCAACCACTTCACCATTTGTCTGTGCCTCGGCATCAGACTCCAAAGGCTGCAGCTCCCCAGCCCCCGCATCAGACTTGAAAAGGAACGCACTACCCCGCAATGCCGAGAGCTTGTTTGAAGTGTCTGCTCCTTGCACGATACAATGCCCATCCCTCTTTATATGCCACCCACCTCACTCCGCCTCCACCCGCATCAGCTGCTTGCAGCTCCACACTCTCTAGACGCTGAAGTACACAGCTTATTCCATACGTCGATAGATGTCTCCTTCTGATAAATCATATATAAATTCAAATGATCGCAATGGACGACTGGAACACGAGTTTTTACTGCCGTACTGTACATTTGTTCTTCACAAACAAGCCTCTGCTGCCATCTGCTGGGTAATAATCGGACACGCAGGGCTGCAACTTCAGCTCTATTTCGACAATTCAAATAGGAATAAATAGTCTAAGACAATAGTTGTCATATTTAACCCACATTTTAACTCTCATTTCGCCTCCAGCTTAAATATTGTATTTTTAAAGTTTTGCTAATGGTGCTTTTAGTAAGGTAAAATTCATGTATACAATAACTACGAGTGGAGCAACAAGATAAATAAAATGCGAAGGAGATCGAGGCGTGTAGGTTGTACATGCCCTAATCTTGGGAGGAGGAGGATCATTTCTGTTGTAATTGAAATAGTTGACTATGGGTGGTCCTATCCAGTCCTTTCTGCCTGTGTTTATTTTGGGGGCATGTGACACAGCTTGTGTGTATGCATTGGGATGTGAGACCCCACATCTGTCATCGAAGATGTAATGCAACTGTTCATGTGTTGCTCTTGCTTAACTAGTTTGCCTGATCATGTTTAAGTAACTTATTTCTTTTGGCTGAGCAGTCCATGAGAGCTAGTATTGCAGTAGTCTCGCATGTCTCTTCCTAGCTGTTCTCTTGCTTTCATCTTTGCTTGTCACTGCTTCCTGTGGTGTGCTTCCTTTCCCCTGCATTGCTTTCTCGCACATGTGCATTTTCCTAGACTATTTTTCCTTCCATTGCAATCATTTACTGATCAGTGTTCAATAAGTGGCTCTCGGCTGTGCCATTGCAGGCTTTTTAAGCTATTAACCATGCTTCACAGGCTTGGGTAAAAGGTGACAACCTAAAGGCACCACTAACAGAATTTGACAATGGTGGTTATAAATATGCACATCTTGCCTCAGCAATTTGGAACTGAATAGCGAAAATTGTCGCATGAGGCCTTCATGTGGGTTCCTGGCAATATGCTTAGTGGGAATGTCGGTTTATATGGTGCTTGCTAGCGGAGGCAATGCCAGGGTGCATGCTTGATGGTGTTATTGCATGTAGGCTGATATTCTGGCACTTGAGACAGTTGACTGCTTCTGTGAGTACCCAACACTTTTCCTTGCCACGGTCTGAAAGTTCACACTCGTACGTATTATGTGGAGTGCTTCTCAGAAGTGATGGCAACCTCTTCTGCAATGGTAAGCAACTAGGATTCGCTTATTAGGAAGCACAATCTCCCTGTAGGCACTGTGTAACACAGTAACTACGATGCTGCCTTTTGTCTCTGCCTGGCCTTTTTTCGTCTAAAGGACTGGCGTTACCTGGGTCCGTTTTGGAATTTGAAAGTGATGGACGAGTTAGGACTTAAAATCCTAACTTGTACAACAGGGGAGCTGTGCCAAAATATGGCCCGGGGATAAAGCTGTCCAATTCCTTGCAACTATTCATGGCTTTGAGTCATAATGATTGAGGGCTTTGAGTCGACATTCGTTGCAGTGTGCTGTTTCGTGTGCATGGATGGGTGCCACAAACATTTTTGTGCCACGTGTTTTGATATTTGCTTGTTACTCTTATTTCACCTTGTTGGTACAGCGCTGTATGTGCGTTTTGTGACATTGTTTGCCAGATCATTGTCTTTACCCTGATCTCTGATGCTGCTGGCTAGCCTTCTGTCTTTAGACGCTGCAGAAGGTCTTACTCTGCTGGCTGGTGTGGTTCTTTTGACGCGAATGTTATGAGCATCCCTTTTCAAGCAATTCCCTTAAACAGCCTGGAGGCTGTTCTGCTGCTGTACAACAGGGGGTGGTGATGGACGGAGCATCTGAACCAATCAAAAACTCACACCCAGTTAAAAGATCTTGGTTTAATCCATCACCGTTCTTTAGCCCACTCTGTCACCCCAGTTCAGACATGGCCATATGCAAATCAGTCTGACCCTGTGCCTCATGGGAACAGTCCAGCCCGAACTGCCAAGCCATGCCTTCCCTGGACCAAAAACAAGCTTCCTGGGACTGGTTTCTGGCATTTCAGCCGTCTTCAGCCATGTTTGCTTGAATCCAGTGCCAAAGTGAGCAAGGGACTCACGTCTGAGCATACCCTGCCAACTTATGGCAAACAAAGCGGTACAAAAGGGATTTCCCCCTCCCTTCTCGCCCAGTCCTTCGTGCGCAGACACCATCTGCCTTAAACAGCCTGCAGGCTCCTCTGCTGCTGGCATTTCCCCCTCCCTTCTTGCCCAGTCCTTCACCTCAGCGTGCACTCAAAGCTCCTTTCTCCCCTTTCGGCCGCTTTGATGTTCTCAGTTAGCCACGCGCTCTCAGCCTCCTCTCTGCCTTTTACCTCCATATTTCTTGCTCTAGGTACATTCCTTTCTCCCCATCGTTTCCTTCCTCACTGACTTTATCTGCATCTTTCTCCCTATCCTTCCATCCTTCACCTTTCTCCACAATTCTTTCTCCGTCTTTCTCCTACTCCCTCTCGTGTGTGCTTTCTCCATGTGCCTCTGTCTCCTCCAGTATTGATTTCCCTCTCCCTGCCTCTGCCGCCTTCTGCTCGCAGTGGCAGACTGTCCGTTTCCTCTCTGCCAGTGTCTGCTTGCTAAATATTGCATCTGCTGGTTTTATACCACCAGCCTGGGTGGGGCGGCTGCTGTGGGGTATGACCTAGCCAACATTTCTCCGCCAGGCTTGGACCTCGTCCATGGCTCTGTTTACACGAGCAGTGAAAAAGCACTGCCGCTCCCGTCCCTTCCTACAACGGGCACACTTGAAGAAGCAGGGCGCACTGATCCCTCCTGCACTTGGGCAAGCCCCTGGGCAGGTGACATTTCTTGCCTGTGAAATCTGTGTTATTTTCTTGCTGTTGCCGTGCTCTCCCGTGGGTAATGAACTTTGCACTAACAGGCCTAGCACCTTACGATACCCACGCACAGCAAGGCTTTGCCCAAGCACTTCCATGGACTGCACTAGTTTTTCTGCGCAAGCACATCCCAGCTCAGTTTCAGGTGCCCGCAGAGGCAGCTCACCAGGCTCTGCTCAAAGTGCCCACAGCCTCTCGGCGTATGAACACTCCCCGACGTAAGCTCACGTTCCATGGCACATTTGAGCTCTCTTCCAGTTGCTTACTCTGCCTGGCACCTCCTGATATGATCAGGTGGTGAAAGTATCCAAGTACACCCAGACTTCGACTAGGGTGCCAGGGCACACAAAGGGTGTTCCTCTGGTGCAGACTCTTCCCGATGTGCCTGGGCACTGTCACCTCTCAACACACCCTTTTGTGAAATGACTTCTCCTGAAACTTCTTAGCGTTTTTTTTAACATGAATCTGTCATATTGCACCCAGGTACCAAACCACCAGCCGGCAGTGCACACTTCCACCAGGCACACACACCACCAGCCATCAGTGCACAATTTCTACAGGCACACACACCACCAGCCATCAGTGCACGCATCAATTGTTAACGCATCCACAATTACCTATTGTAGCAATCGCAGTATGGCGGACTTTACTTTTAAACATGTCAGTGCACGCTTTTCCACCAGGCACACACACCACCAGCCTTCAGTGCACGCTTTGCCACCAGGCACACACACCACCAGCCTTTAGTGCACGCTTTGGCACCAGACACACACACCACCAGCAGTCAGTGCACACTTTCTCCAGGCACAGACACCATCAGTCATCCTGCATGCTTTCACCAGGCACAAACACCACCAGCCATCAGTGCACAATTTCTACAGGCACACACACACCACCAGCCATCAGTGAACCGCAGTATGGTGCACTTTACTTTTAAACAAATTCATCTAAGGCGCAGCATACCACCATTGCTACAAAAATAAATACACATTTGTATGGTCTACAATTTATAGACTTTTGTGGCAATTGGTGTTGCAATAGTTATCAATGCCATTAGCTCAAACTTAATTAATGGGGGACCTATTGCATTGCAAATGCTTGTTGATATAGCCACTGTGGTAAATTTGCCAAATGTCGGTCAGAAAGCAGGAGTGCCCAAATGTGACCATACTTTAATCTTCTTTGAATGTTTATTCTCTAGGATGTGTCTCAATGTGTTCTTAATACTAATATTTCCAACTTGTTGTGTATAATCACATTTTATTCTTTTGCAGAACTATTGGTGTCTGTGCTCTTGTCAGGGGCAACTGCAATGCATATGCAATGCATATGTATATTCAGTAGCAATACACAATGTTCCTTCCCTTCTACGTACTGTATTCTATTAACTATCATGGAACTGGAGCTGGAACAATATATTGTTTTTCATTCTGAAACTGGTAAAGTTTAAAAAAAAAAAAAGAATATTACTGCCATTTCGCCATGCTCCTTGAGATGGGCTGTTTAATTTTTATCACACTAACCACATCTAAAGGCAACAAATATTCAGATGAGAATTATTGGTCTCATTGTAATTGTGTAAATGGCAGATCTTGAGAGAAGCAATTGTCAAAATGCAGTGATGCAATAACAACAAGCACACGTGACTGGAGGGTATTACTCATTTTAAATTAATTTCAAGGAACAAATCTGTCCCCTTGTTACAGATTTCTTTGTCCCAGATATTTTTCCTTGTTATGTGCCTCAGATCCAGAGGTAGCCTAGCAAGCAAAGGACTTAAAAGAAGGGAGTCACTTCAATGACTGCACTGACTGATTTTCAGATCCAATTAAAGGTTTCTGTTACTCCAATAATGTCTCCAAAATTGATTAATGTTCACAAATATGTAGCACCTTGAAGTCAAAAGCTCAGTTTCAAGCACTCTTAACACCATCGGTGCGGTGCAGATTTACCCTGTGCGCTGACCAACATTATTTCCCATTGTTCATGACGAGCTCAGCTCGTCATGAGTGTACGAAAGGTGTACCTCATGACGAGCTCAGCTCGTCATGAGCATCGAAGGCGTTAAGGTATTAGAGATGCATTATATTATATATTTGACTTTGCTCGACTATAGAATGTGGTGGTGAAACAGTTTAGAAAGAATTGTAATTTCATAATTTTCTCTAGCTCGTGGTCCCAGTGTTTCTGCCATACTGTAAACTGTTTGGACGATACTAGAATCTGGTAAAATGATGCCCGTCTGCTGTATCTTTCTTGTATTGCAGATTATGCATCTTTCAGATTGTACAGTTTTTCTCTACACATTTGGCAAATCATGTAGTAAGATGTCAACTAACCTGGTATTTTAGAAGTAATCTATCATTTCTGGGTATTATTTTGACTTTTCATAACCACACATAACTGTTCAGGCCTCTACTTCTATCAGTATGATGTTTTTGTAGTACCTTGTACTTTTCACTTTACGTTAAATTCTGCCCAATTGTCTAGTTTCCTTCTGCTTGATCTGTGGCTTAAATGGTTATTCAGTTATACTGCATGTATTCCTGATTTCTCTTCATGTACTGGATGTGTTCTAGAACAGTTTTGAAATGTACATTGTATTGCCACATGAAAATTATTAAAATCAGCACTTACTCTCATCTCCTCACGCTGTACAGTATTCTCAACATTTGAGTCACTGCTGATGTCAATACCTAAGCGGGCGAAGGATGGTTTACTGTTTCCATGCAAGATTCCTTAATGCCCAAGCCTTTGTCATTTATAATTTTTCAACTGAATTCCTATTAAAATACAAAATATTAACTGGATTTCCTCATTTCCCTGTTCTGGGCTTTCTGATGCAACGAGAGGGGACTTTTTTTACTTGAATGTCTTACCACGTTCAGAACATTCATGCAGTTTCACATTAGTGTGAGTTCTCTTGTATATTATCAGTGATATCTCTGTAGTTAATTTTTTGGCGCATTCAAAGTATTTACACAATTTCAGGCTATGGGGACTGTCATATGTTGACCCTATGTAGTTAAAGACTTTTGCACTTAGGGCCTGCGTATGAGCTGGTAGTAATTTTCTGAACCATGTGTTAACCCATGTTTACTCATATGTTGGAATTACGAGTTTGAAGGTATTTAACACATCTGGATGTGTTAAATAGCTCAACCTTTGTCAAACCTGCCAAAAGTTAACAGGGGAAAACATATGGTGTTTACAGTATCATGTGGATTTAGGTGAATTAAATACCAAAACATGCATGTTATTCCCCATAAACTTGTATTTATCAGGTGGCATAAGTAAGACCTATTACATCATATATGTACCACATGGTATCAGTATTTATCAGGGGCAATAAATAATGACCCAACTCTTATCAGTCCTTTAGTACATAAATTTGATTTCTGTCCTTAATCTCTTCTCAGGTGGGGTGATAGATGATCCTTTGCCTTGAAACAGTTGTTACATTAAGTAAATATACATGGTTTCACAATTGTAAATTATGTCAATTGTCATTGGTCCTACACATGTAGTAAAGATGCATGGCTTCTCAGATGTCTCAACAGATTACCTTTTTGATTGAAAGCTTTAGAACATACCGAACATTTGTATGGTTTCTCACCACTGTGAATCAGCTGATGTATCATCAGGTGTTTCTTTCTAATGAAAGCCTTCTCACATTGAGAACATTTATAAGGTTTCTCACCAGTGTGAATTCTCTGGTGTGTGGATAGTTCATCTTTTCTGCTGAAATGTTTTTGGCATTCAGAACATTTATATGGTTTCTCGCCGGTGTGAATTCTTTGATGTATTATTAGCTTGCCCTTCGTGGTGAAACACTTGACACACTCAGAACATTTATGTGGTTTCTCGCCAGTGTGTGTTCTCTGATGTGTTATCAGATGTGTTATTTGACGAAAATCCTTATTACATTCTGAACATCTATATAGTTTTTCCCCAGTGTGAATTCTCTCATGTGAAGATAATTCAACCTTTTCCTTGAAAGTCTTGTCACATTCAGTGCATTTATATGGTTTCTCTCCAGTGTGATCCTTCTGATGTCGCATTAGTTGTGGTTTGGTTCTGAAACCCTTGTCACACTCAGAACATTTAAAAGGAGTCTCACCACTGTGAAACATGTGATGAAGCCTTAAATTTCCTTTTCTACTGAAAGCCTTGTCACATTCAGAACATTTATATGGTTTCTCCCCTGTGTGGATTTTCTGATGAACTGAAAGACTTCTCTTCTGCGTGAAAGCCTGGTCACATTCAGAACATTTATATGGTTTCTCCCCTGTGTGGATTCTCCTATGTTTTCTCAGATTTGCCTTTTGACGGAAAGTCTTATTACATTCTGAACATCTATATGGTTTTTCCCAATTTTGAATTCTCTCATGTGATGATAAATCACTCTTTTCCTTGATTGATTTATATGGATTCTCTGTAGTGTTATTTCTGTGATGTAGTACTAGTTCACCCTTTTGATTGAAAGCCTTATTGCATTCAGAACATTCACATGGTTTCTCACCAGTATGAGTTTGTAGATCAATCTTCAGCTGTGCCTTTGTAATGAATGTCTGGTCACACCGAGTGCATTTATATGGTCTTGGTTCAGTGTGGCCTGACTTTTGTCCAATGAGAGAGCCATTTGTGAAAAAACCTTTACATTTGAGACAGTGAAATGTTTTTTCTTCAGTACGATTTTGTTTGCCTACCATCAAATGGCTTTTTCTAACAGACAGCTTGGTAAACATTGTAGATTTATTTTGGCTTAGTATGCAGAGATCTCCTTGATGTTTTCCTAGTGGATATTTTTATAGAAATTTCTAACATGTAGGGCAATTGTGCGCCTCCTCCATAATGCACACATTATGTTTAAATAATGAATTCCTTGTAATAAAATGCTAGAGACACTGGGCTAATGTGTGTAGCTTCTCCTGTGTCTGTCCAGGTTAGTACTTTCAAGTTTGTTGCAGTTTACTTAAACATATAGATGAAAAATAACCTCTCTACCTTCTGATTTCTTAGCAATAGGATTAGAACTACAAAGTTGCTTTCCTGGAAATATTTATTACATGCTGTACATTTGTGTGGCCTTTCTCCTCTGTGGGTCCCTTGATGGATTTGAGTTCCTTGGGATGTTAATTTGTAGTCATACTCATGAAATACTCCTTACTCCTTTGTTGTGACGTACTATGTCCCTTTCATGAGGCATCCATTGGTGTTTGCTACCAATTTTGACAGAAAAAGGTTGTATGCGCAAGGAGCACACATGACTAACAATTATATAGAGATTCTTTAGTGGAATAACGTCTCCAAAAACTGTTTCATACATTTCAGGGGGCTAGTGTCTCAAAAGTTGAATTGCAGTTCCTAGTGTCCACGATATTCCTCCGACTATTGCTTTTTTCTGGATTTCTTTCACCTAAGGGACAACAAATATATATATATATATATATATATATAAGCATTAGCATTTTATGAGCCAAAAAATACAAATATCAGCAATAAAAAAATCTATTTGTTTTCTTGTATTGATATGAAGTAACAAAATCCAGGAATGCTTCTGTACGTTATAGTCACAACGGATTAGTATAGAACTAGTATTGACAATCTGGTGACCACAGTATTTTGTTCATTTATGAACCAAAATATTTGCAAATTTGTAATGAGATCCAAAGCACATTGGTAGTCATCTACTAACAATGTTCATAACACAAATTATAATGTAGTAGTAGTAAAGCTTTATTCGAGTTATACACTCATAAAAGCACAACATACATATATATAAAAACATCACACTTAGTCAAGGCATTTCATCCAATACATTAAAACGGTTGCGCAAGCTTAGTCGTTATAAAACAAAAAGATATACAAGTTAAAACATAGTCAAGAAACATTAAGAGAAAGAGCTCTCCGCCTGATGGACCAAGCCCACCCCAGGTACTTTGCTATTCCCATGACAATAGGCTCCTCAGAAGTAGTACACATAATTCTCTGCGCCTCAGCTGCACTAGATGTCCCAAGGTTCTTACAGGTAGGAGTTAACCAAACCTTTCTTGGGGAGGCATAAGCCTTACAAGCAAATAGGAAGTGTCCCACACTTTCGTTAGTTGCGCCGCACGCTGGGCAGCACTGGGTATTCAAACTCTTCCATCTGCCTGTTAAGTGTCTCAACGGGAGGGAACCAGATCTTAATTGGAAGAACAACTTTCTGTCCATAGGAACAGTTATACTGTCCCAGTACTTTTCTAGTACAGGACACATTTTACTTTCCAGAAAACAACCTCCCATTGAGCCCGATTTGACCCCTCTCCAAAGCCTCACGTCTATCTATTCCCAATATAATGCTTTAAGTGTATTTTTACTTGGGAATACTTCCCCCGATGGATTGTCCCAAAGGTTGGAAAGACCTAATTCACCTAGCAATACCCTTAAGTTTTTCAGCCATGATATTTTATGGAAGGTATCAATTTTGATTATTGCCAGGAAACCTTCCGCATAATGCCTAATTTCAGGGGTGGACCAAAGTCGTCTCCAAAATAGGATGGGACGCAGTCTGGCTCGGTCGGTTACCGATCTTCTTCCCAGGTCGAGGCTAAGAGGGATTAATGGGGTACTCTGGGGCAGTCCCGTGATTCCCCTAAGAAACCTGTTCTCAGCTATCTGTAGGGAAGATAATTTGCAAAAACCAAACAGCTCCGCCCCATATAAGGCCGATCCTATTGCCTTAGCATCATATACAGCGAGAACAGGTTTTATGGGTTTTGTTTTAGATCTATTGTGCTCCACCCGTAAAGGCCCCCGATATTTGCTGATGTTTCAAGACCGCCTTTTCTATGTGGTGGGACCAACCATAATTACTTGCGATTTGTACCCCCAGGTAAGTAAACTCCTTTACGACCTCAAGCCCAATATTGTTCATATATATCCTAGGGCGAGGTTTACATCCTAGGGAGAAAGCCATCAGCTTGGTCTTGCCTATGTTTACTTCCAGGCCATGCTCCTGGTAAAAGTCATCAAAAATATTCAGGGCCCGTTGCAAACCGGCTGGGGTCTTGGACATTATTAAAGTGTTGTCAGCGAACATCAGGATCGGAACCCTGATGCCCGCCAACGAAGGCGCATCCACACTAGCGTCCTGCATCCTGCCGACTATCACATTGATATATAATGTGAAGAGCAAGGGTGCCATTGCACAACCTTGACGCACCCCACGCTCCACAGGAAAGTCGATTGAGGATTGACCATTTGTGCCCCATTGTACTTTGGCAAAATTGCATTCGTGCAACCTCATAATTAAAGTGAGCAATTCTGCTGGAATGCCTATCTTACTTAGCACTGCCCAGAGCTTTCCCCTTGGGAGTAGGTCGAAGGCAGCCCGCAGGTCGACAAAAGCGACATACAGGCTGCCCCCACCAAGGAGTACCGTCCCCCACCGTAACATAGTAAAGCGGAACACCTGGTCGATGGTACTGGTAGCCTCCGGAAGCCTGCCTGAAAGGGGGAAAGAGAATTATTTTCGTCCACCCAGTCCATAAGTTTGTTTACCACCATCTTCCCAATTACTTTTTGGATGGTGGCAATCAAACTTATGGGCCTGTAATTAGCTGGAAGGGATTGATCTCCTTTTTTGTGGATGGGTATAATAATGGCTCCCTTCCACTGTTCTGGGACTAGCGCACCTTTTGCAATTGCGTTCCCTATTAGGAGCACATATCTGCCCCACCTATTTTTATCATTTTTAAAAACGTCCGAGGGTATCCCATCTAATCCGGGGGCCCTGCCCCCTTGAACGGAGCTAATTACAAGTTCAACTTCCTTGGCAGAAAACAAATTATCTTTGGGAAATACAGCCGAGATTGCATCCCCACCACCCCACTCTTTTGTCTGGGCATATTGGGGCCTAAAATAGTTCACCCAGTCGGATTCAGCGACATTATTGTCCGGTTTTTTTGGGGTACCACCTCTGCCCCACTTCACTATCTTCCAGAAGAGCCTGGAATCCTTTGCTCCAGAGGCCTCCTTTAATTCCTCCCAATACTTCTCATCCCATTCTTTTTTGGCCAAGGAAATGCTAGCGTTACATTGCTTCCTAGCAGCTTTAATTGCTACCCTGTCCCTGCTTCTGATAGCGTTACCCAGTGTTAATCTGGCTGCCCTGCACTGTTGGTTAAACCACCCAGCTGGTTTGGTGGATACTGTGCGATTACCCTTACATGCTCTCATAAAGTGCGGCTTTAAGATGGCGAAAAGATTATTGTGAATTTCAGTAATTGCCCTAGATCCTGGGGGTGTGGGGCTAGCTAATTCCATGGAAACAATTGCTTTGTCCACTTCAGACCCAATAAAATCCATGGAGGCTGCATTCGCCAACACAGAGGGCCATTTCAATCTACGCATGTTATTCGCCATGTCTGGGAGCAACCCATCACTTGCATGTAGATTAGGCTGTGTGTGCTTCCACCAGGTGTGGGTCACGCAAAGAGGGCTGTGATCACTTTCTATCCTGCCCTTGACTTCCATGTCACAAACCCCCTGCCAAAGATTAAGACTGCAAATAACGTAGTCTATCCTACTTCTGTTATGACCATTATCATATGTACACACACCTTCCTTATCTCCCTTTGTTCTTCCATGAGGGCTCGCGTCCCATATTCTAAACACGTAGCATTTAAAAAAAGAATATCCTTTGTCCAACGTTTGACAGGGGCAAGATTCAGGTAGGGAACACCCCATAGATTGTCCTCTTCCTGCCCCAATGGGTTTTCAGTACTGTCTAGAGGTTCAAAGGTCCTATTTAAATCCCCAGCTATTACTATTCTATTCCCAAGGGACTTTGATTGCAGAAAATTAGATAGAGCCTCTAAAGTGGGGGAACTCCCATTATTGCAGCCTCTGGCATAGACATTATATAAATCTATCACACCCCACTTTACTGAGGAAATTTGCAGCATTAGAATATCTCTACAACCCAGGTCCCACATTTTCACAGTAAATTCAGAACTCTGCCTAATCCAGACTGTGAGGCCTCCCTTGGGTCTACCCCTAGGACCTCGACTTGCCGGAATCGAAAAATTTAGGTAGCCTTGGAGGTAAATAGGATCACAGGCCCATGTCTCCTGAAAAAAACACAGTTCAAACCCATTAATGAAGTCGGTCCATAATTGTAACATCAACTTACTCCCCAATCCTGCAATATTCCAAGATACAAAACTTCCTAGAGCAGGTCTGTCACTACCTATTATATTAACAATGGGCAATCCTATGGGATTCAATTGACTACCATCCTCTCCTCCCAGGTTGTGATCATTACCCACAATATTTTGTTCCGTTAACACCTCACCACCCGTGTTTTGCATTAAATCCCCGGTATTTTCCTCCTCAGATGCAGCCTTTTCATCATCTTTTGTTACCTTCAACACAACATCAGTACTCAATGCCGGGGTTTCAGGGTTCCAACATGGCCTCCAGTATGAAAGGCCTCCCCTAGTGTTAAGCTTTGGTCAATATCCCCAACTCAAACATTGAGTACCTTCCAAATTGTTATAATTTAAGCCAATGTTTTGAGGTTGCCATTGCTGAAGGGTGGAGGATGGGGGTGCAATCCTTACCATCGGGGGATTAGTGAAACTATTTAGATTCATGGGACCACCTTTTATTAGGCATGTTTGCCTTGGGTAGAAAAAAGAAAGATCCACAATGCCAATTCCACCGCTACTTGTACCCCAACCCTGCCTTGTTATCCAACCAGCCATCCTGGGGTCTTGAAAATTGATGATAATACAGTCTCCCCCCAAGTTTTTACAGGTGTACCCAATCCAGTCAATCCTCCTTGCCCCTATTATCAACCCATCCAGACCCCAAATTATAATGGACACTGAGATATATGCAATCCAATTACCAAACACATAATAAGAAATATAGGTAAAATTGGTAATGCCGAGTGCTGACAAAATGAATTAAAATAAAAACCTAGATGTCTAATCCAATAATTACGGTATGAATTGACATGGACATCATGACATTATTATTAAATGGTGATATCCACAGAATGTATTGAGATAAATAAGAAAGTTTCTAAGACATGTATTTATCTCCAGTTATTTGAGGAGTACAGCAATACCAACTACAGTTTTTTAGTGCTAAAGAAGAGAACGCTGCGGCCAGAGGTTAAGGTTTTATTGAAGAAATTGCCAAGTTTTTAGAAGCTTTGTACAAACTAGATTATCGGGCATCGATCAGAGATATAAAGGAAGAGAATTCCACAGTTTGGCAACGGTGACTGAAAAGGCACACACACTTTTCGGGGATTTGCAATTGGAAGGCTGAAGAGGAACGAAGAGTTCAGGTTAGAGAATACGAACACAACAACTCCTTGATGTTTCCATGTATATTTTTGTGACAGATCGAATGTCCCAAAAGCACAACATAAAACTCAAACAATGATATGTGATCTAACACCTTGGCTGCGCATGATATTTCTCTCCTGTGCTGGGCCATAATGATCTTGGGTGTGCTCATGACGAGCTCAGCTCGTCATGAGCACCGAAGGGGCTAAATTGCTGAGCGTGGATATGCCAAAAATAAAGATACCTTCTAATTCATTGATCAGAGCTTTAATTAACACAGAAACTAAGGGCCTGATCTAGTGTTTGGCAGTCGAACTACAATCTGCCAAACTTGGAGATCACTGCCGGCCACACAGTTACAGTCAAGGTACTGAACGTTTGGTGGACAGCCGCTGTTGGTTCGGATTTTTCATTCGCCAAAATTGAATTAAGTTTTCATTTTTAAAAAAGTCGGAATATGTAATTGAAAACAAAATACTATTCACTGTAATATGCGGGGAGATTTTTTCTACCTCGGTGTGGGTGTCATTATGTGTTTTTTTGTCTATTCATCTCTAGGTTATACTGTCAGGTAACAGACAGACAAAAATACATCACATCGCATTGCTTACCCTAAATCAGAGGTCTTCAAACTTTTTGATGCCGAGACCCCCTTGTAAAACCTTTTTAGGCGTAAGGACCCCCTTCCGACAAAATATTCTAGAAACTGGTACTCCTCATCATCAACAACTATCGACAAACATAAATGCGCCTGTTAGACCTGATCACATCCATCATTCATCCATCCACACTTCCACACATCCATCAATCCTTCATCCATCCACCCTTTCATCCTTCCATCCTCCATCCATCCATCCTTTCATCCTTCCATCCATACATCCATCCTTTACCTAACCACCCGTCCATCCATCCACCCATCATTCATCCTCCCACCTTTTCACACATCCATCCATCATTCATCCATCCACCCTTTCATCTTTCCATCCATACATCCATCCTTCATCCATCCACTCTTTCATTATTCCATCCATATATCCATCCACTCTTTCATCCATACATCCATTCTTCATCCACCCACCCTTTCATCCATCCATCCACCCATCATTCATCCCCCACCTTTTCACACATCCATCCATGCATCCATCATTCATTCATGCAACTTTTTATCCATCCATACATCCGTCCACACTTTCATCCATCCATCCTTCCATCCATCCTTCATCCATCCACCCTTTCATCCATCCATTCACCCATCATTCATCCACCCACCTTTTCACAAATCCATCCATCATTCATACATGCAACCTTTTATCCACCATACATCCATCCTTCATCCATCTACCCTTTCATCCTTCGATCCATACATCCATTCTTCATCCAGCCACCCTTTCATCCATCCACCCATCATTCATCCACCCACATTTTCACATATCCATCCATCCATCCATCCATCATTCATCCATGCAACCTTTTATCCATCCATCCTCCATCCACTACCTTTTCACACATCCATCCATCCTTCATCCATCCATCCATCCACCCTTTCATCTTTACATCTAGCCACTCATCCTTCATCCACCCACCTTTTCACACATACATACATCCTTTTATTCTTACATCCATCCATCTATCCATCCTCCATCCACTACCTTTTCACACATCCATCCATCCTTCATCCATCCATCCACCCTTTCATCTTTACATCCATCCACTCATCATTCATCCACCCACCTTTTCACACATACATACATCCTTTCATTCTTACATCCATCCATCCATCCATCCTTCATCCTTCATCCTTCCTTCCATCCATCCATCCATCCATCCACCCACCCATTCATCCTTCCATCCATCCATCCATCCATCCATCCATCCATCCATCCATCCATCCTTCATCCATCCATCCATCCTTTCATCCATCCATCCACCTATCATTCATCCACCCACCTTTTCTGTGCCTCTCTCATGGAGGGGGGGTGGGGGTCAGTATCTCTCTGCGTCTTCTTCCTTCTTCCTCTCTCATGGGCGGGCATCTCTGTGCCTCCCTGCTTGGGGGGGGGGGGGGCAGACAGGCTGTATAAACATCTTACCTTGAAGAACAGACTCTCAGCCACATTTCTCCTACACAGGCGCCAGGTATGAGGGCTCGTGGGACTTGAACCAGTGATTGTAATGT
Source organism: Lissotriton vulgaris (assembly GCF_964263255.1). NCBI lineage: Eukaryota > Metazoa > Chordata > Amphibia > Caudata > Salamandridae > Lissotriton > Lissotriton vulgaris. The sequence continues at coordinate 1,545,716,849 of NC_141696.1, forward strand.
CCTTCTGCTGTTTACTGTGTGTTTGTAAAGCGCTCTGATACCTACGGGTTAAACTAGCGCTATATAAAACATTACAAATAAAAATAAAACCCGGAGCTAAGTCCATTGACCTCAAAGGGCTAGAGCCTCCTCCCCCATCCCCCCCCCAGCTCGTGTATGTGAGCCCGGCTGAAACAGCTTCAGGGCCACACACAAAGGCACACCAGAGTACTTCACAGGTCTTCAAAAGACCGTTACTTGTTAATGAGGCTTTGATGTTAGCCGTAAACGATTTAGAAAAGGGGGGTGGTGATGAACAGAGTGTCTGAGTTAAACAGACCACTCTTACCCAGTCCAAAGATCAGGGCTTGATCCATCACCGTTATTTATCTCACTGCCCCATCCCAGCTCAGAACCTGGCTATATGCAAATCAGTCTGTCCCTGGCCCAGTGCATCATGGGAACAGGGCAGACTAAACTACCAAGCCAATTCTTCACCAGAAAGGAGCGAAGCTACCGGGGACCGGTTTCTGGCATTTCAGCCTTCTTCGGCCCGGCTTGCTTGAATCCTGATGGAGCAGTGAGAAAGGGACTCATGTCTGAGTATACCCTGCCACACCTATAGTGGCCAAAAACGATTTAGAAAAGGGGGTGGTGATGAACAGAGTGTCTGAGTTAAACAGACCACTCTTACCCAGTCCAAAGATCAGGGCTTGATCCATCACCGTTATTTATCTCACTGCCCCATCCCAGCTCAGAACCTGGCTATATGCAAATCAGTCTGTCCCTGGCCCAGTGCATCATGGGAACAGGGCAGACTAAACTACCAAGCCAATTCTTCACCAGAAAGGAGTGAAGCTACCGGGGACCGGTTTCTGGCATTTCAGCCTTCTTCGGCCCGGCTTGCTTGAATCCTGATGGAGCAGTGAGAAAGGGACTCATGTCTGAGTATACCCTGCCACACCTATAGTGGCCAAAAACGATTTAGAAAAGGGGGTGGTGATGAACAGAGTGTCTGAGTTAAACAGACCACTCTTACCCAGTCCAAAGATCAGGGCTTGATCCATCACCGTTATTTATCTCACTGCCCCATCCCAGCTCAGAACCTGGCTATATGCAAATCAGTCTGTCCCTGGCCCAGTGCATCATGGGAACAGGGCAGACTAAACTACCAAGCCAATTCTTCACCAGAAAGGAGCGAAGCTACCGGGGACCGGTTTCTGGCATTTCAGCCTTCTTCGGCCCGGCTTGCTTGAATCCTGATGGAGCAGTGAGAAAGGGACTCATGTCTGAGTATACCCTGCCACACCTATAGTGGCCAAAAACGATTTAGAAAAGGGGGTGGTGATGAACAGAGTGTCTGAGTTAAACAGACCACTCTTACCCAGTCCAAAGATCAGGGCTTGATCCATCACCGTTATTTATCTCACTGCCCCATCCCAGCTCAGAACCTGGCTATATGCAAATCAGTCTGTCCCTGGCCCAGTGCATCATGGGAACAGGGCAGACTAAACTACCAAGCCAATTCTTCACCAGAAAGGAGCGAAGCTACCGGGGACCGGTTTCTGGCATTTCAGCCTTCTTCGGCCCGGCTTGCTTGAATCCTGATGGAGCAGTGAGAAAGGGACTCATGTCTGAGTATACCCTGCCACACCTATAGTGGCCAAAAACGATTTAGAAAAGGGGGTGGTGATGAACAGAGTGTCTGAGTTAAACAGACCACTCTTACCCAGTCCAAAGATCAGGGCTTGATCCATCACCGTTATTTATCTCACTGCCCCATCCCAGCTCAGAACCTGGCTATATGCAAATCAGAGACTCTGTCCCTCACCACCCCTTGTTGTAAATATTTTTGTCCACCCTAAGCGTGGAAGGGTATTCTCAGATGTGAGACCCTTGCTCATTGCACCATCAGGATTCAAGCAAACCGGGCCGAAGACGGCTGTAATGCCAGAAACCGGTCCCCAGGAGCTTGTTTCCTTCCCAGTGTAAGAATTGGCTTTTGTAGTTTGGTTTGCCCTGTTCCCATCATGCACTGGGACAGGAACAGACTAATTTGCATACAGCCAGGTTCTGAAACTGGGATGGTGCAGTGAGCTAAAAAACGGTGTTGGATCTAGCCCTGATCTCTTGACTGGGTGAGAGCTTTCTGTTTAATTCAGAGACTCTGTCCCTCACCACCCCTTGTTGTAAATATTTTTGTCCACCCTAAGCGTGGAAGGGTATTCTCAGATGTGAGACCCTTGCTCATTGCACCATCAGGATTCAAGCAAACCGGGCCGAAGACGGCTGTAATGCCAGAAACCGGTCCCCGGGAGCTTGTTTCCTTCCCAGTGTAAGAATTGGCTTTTGTAGTTTGGTTTGCCCTGTTCCCATCATGCACTGGGACAGGAACAGACTAATTTGCATACAGCCAGGTTCTGAAACTGGGATGGTGCAGTGAGCTAAAAAACGGTGTTGGATCTAGCCCTGATCTCTTGACTGGGTGAGAGCTTTCTGTTTAATTCAGAGACTCTGTCCCTCACCACCCCTTGTTGTAAATATTGATGTTAGCCGTGAGCACCCTCAATCAGCCCACGCCAGAAACTGCACTCTGGCAGAATCTGCGACCCCCTTCCCAGGACTCCACGACCCCCCTGGGGGTCGCGCCCCACAGATTGAAGACCTCTGCCCTAAATAAAATGGGTGGTGCTATGCCCTTCTTCAGAAGGCCCCTTCTCCGTTGTGCTGCCTGGAGAGGCTTTCCAGGACAGGGCCAACGGGGGCTATGTTCACAGAAAGTTGTCAACTCTCCTGATTCTATTTAGGGTGGGAAGACAGTTAGTTTTGGGGATAAGCATACTTTGTCACGTTTGTGACTAAATACAGTTCTTCACCAAACTCTAAATCAGGCCACAAGCCTGTGATCAGATGCGCACATAACTGAATTACACAGAAACCAAGATATCTGTGATGTAATCACTGTGTCAACGGCAATTACTCCTAACCTGAAGATCTTATGACTCAGTGGCACAGAAACTGAATTCAAATGGTATTGGTTAAATGAATGCTATAATTTTGCTTTTATAGTTTCAACTGAAATTAGTATTTTATTGAATGCTATAACAAAGCTGTAAACAGATTAACACAAATTCAAGTCTAACAAACAAATCCAGCAACAATGTACACATTTAAAAAAAAAATAAGCATAGCCTTAGTCGTTGCCTCTACAGAAGCTTTTATCATATACTGCAACCTTCTGTGGGAACCCTAATTATATTCCTTCCTTGGTGTTGGTGAAATAGAAGTAGTTTTTTGAAGGTGTTCCACTTTACACTCAAAAATGACATGCTGCTCATGATACAACTAGTAGTGACTCACTTCCCTTCAATTCCTCTAATATCCCAGAAACGTAATTAAAGAGAGCTGAATAATGTACTAAGCATGTGCAGAAATCTCTCAACACATAAGGCTATAAGCTGCAAGGGAGTGCCTCAGGTGTGCCATAGGCAAGCCTGTCTGTCCTTGTATGCCCCTAATCACCGCCTGAAATGCTGCCACTTTACTATAAGTTAAGCTGGCTTTTCTTACTTACCTCTGAGCAACTACATTCATTGGCAAGCGCTGTTTTTCCACTCTCATTCTCAGATAACTTTGTCCCATTTACTTTCCCCACCATCTGTTCAGCATCATATTTTCACAAAATGGAACACCAACACACTATCCACATACCTGAAAATTGTAATATCAAAATAACCAATAGATCACATGGGAGGCATGGTCGCCATTATCCACCGTTCTGAACTTTAAATTCTACCCTCCTCCTACCCAGACTCTCTACTTCAGGAATGAACGGCAAGTCCATTATACTGGAACCATAACTCTGTGCAACAAATTCTGCCATATCGCAAATTAAACATTGTAATTTCCAAGCTCCATGGACTATACCGGCAACTAAACGTTGCTATTTCCAAGCTACATTATTTACAAGCCTTCCTCTGCAAATTAGTCATCAATAAAGACATCAAAAATGCGCTTCAGAGCTTTAATTTGGGGCTTGAAAACCCATCACGTCTGTCTGATATCTTCTACTCCACACTATACAGACTTAAACGTCAATCTCAACAACCCTCACATTAAGGTTATTTTCTGGATCGCTTTTTCAGTACAGACTACCCTGTGCACATTTTAAAGGGCCTTCCTGCTCTCTAGTCACATCATTTTACTGTTACATTTGAAGTGATCTATCATCCTTCGCAAGTAAAATTACTGTTCCTGTCCTAAACCTACTGGGATTTGGAAGAAAATGGAGCCTGTCTTGTTCAAAAGCTCCTGACTTAAGTCATTTTCAGTCAGACATGGACTGCAATTGATGTATACGCTTTTCTTAAAATACTTAAACAGACTACCCAACATTCTTAACCTTCATATTCTCTTACAATTCACATCCCCTTGTTGGACAAGATTCTTGCCTTCTGCAATGCCTTATCTGGTTGAGACATGATCTAGCCGCAGATTCCTTACCTTTGAAATCCAAGGCAGAAGGCTGGATACGGAAGATTTTTGATAGCAGTACCCCTGTGTGACAAAAGTTGTCGCCGGTCGACTCTACGTGACGTTGTGGGCATTGGGTTTGTCGTCATCATGACGTCCACGTCATCTATATAGGCAGCATACCGGCACGCTAACATCAGTACTTTTCATGACTTTCCACGCCAGAAGCACGGAGCCATGAAGTGACTGACCATGGTGTGCTAAAAACAACTAGGGCCCTGAAGGAGAAACAACCCTAACACTAAACAAATCCACAGTGCGGGGAGACTGGGTGAGTCGGTAAGGAATCTGCTGCTAGATCATGTCTCTACCAGATAAGGCTTTACTGAAGGTAAGTAACTTGTCAATCTGATTGAGACATGTTCCCTGCGGAACTGAGAATCCAGGCAGTAGTGTCTATCAAACGTGTGCAGAGACGCCCACATGGTTGTTTGGTAAATGTCAGAAACTGGAACACTACACTGGAGAGCCTTGGTGGTTGCTTTCTCCCAGGTAGAATGGGGCTCCAAGGCCTTCGGGAGGTTGTCTCTTCCCCAAGGCGAGCATATTTTTATGCAAAGCATGAAATAGTCCTGTTCTGAAATGTTCTGCCCTTCTTTACCCTCACGTACCCTATGAACAGTTGGTTGTCCACCCAGAACTCTTTTGAAGAATGAAGAGAGAACAATAACGCTCTTTTTGGGTCCAGACAGTGAAGACGCTCTTCTTCCTTGGATGGATGCGGAGGCGCATAGAAAGTGGCCAGAGAAACAGATTGGGCTAGATGGAAATGTGTTACCACCTTTGGCAGAAAAGATGCCCTAGTGCTGAACACTACTTTGTCTGGAAAGTAGGCTGAGATGACAGTGCTTGTAGTTCACTCACCTTCCTGGCAGAAGTAATTGCCACTAAAAAGGCTGTTTTAATACTGAGCAGTGGTAGGGGACAATTGAGCAGATGTTCAAATGGGTCACCTATCAAAAAAGTAAGGACAAAATTAAGGTCAATTGGGGCATAATAAAAGGTGAAGGGGTGAACATATGGGTTAGCCCCTTCAAAAATCTCTAAGCAAGAGGAGATATGAACATAGATGGCTGATCCGGCAGCCGAAGAAAAGGAGACCCTGCCGAAAGGTAAACCTTCAGAGTGCTAAGAGCAGAGCCCTGCTGGGCAAATGAGACAATAAACAGAAGGACATCTGACAGGGAAGCAGACAAGGGAAAGGGTCAATAGACTGTTCTGTATAGTAGTTACAAAACCTTTGTCATCAGCCGGTGTAAACCAACTTCGTGGAGGGATGCCTGGCTGCCAGAATAACCTCATAGACTTCAGCAGGAAGGTCAAAAGCTATCAACTGCCGCTGCTCAATCTCCACGCAAGGAGGTGGAGTGTACCAGTTCGGGTGGAGGACCGTTCATTGCTGCTGCGATAGAAGATCCTCCTGAAGAAGCCGCCTAACCAAAAGATCAATGCTAATCTGTAGAAGCTTGGGATACCAGACTCTCCGTGCCCAGTCCGGAACCATAAGGATGACTTGGGCCCGGTTGCGCCTAATCTTCTTGAGCACTCTTGGTAGGAGTGGTATCGGTGGAAAGGCGTATAAGAGGCCTGTGCTCCACTTGCAAAAAAAAACAGGCGTCACAGAGCGAGAGTCGCTTTGGTAACTTCAACGTGAAAACTGGTGACATTGCGCATTCTCTTCAGAGGCGAACAGATCTAACCAAGGCTCTCCCCACTGTAGAAAGAGAACTTGCACTGGCTCCGGATGGAACCATCACTCGTGAGCCACGAGGCACATGCAGCTTAGTTCATCTGCTAAGGCGTTCAGAAAACTGGCCAGATGTTGAACCACCAGGTAAATGCCCTGTTTGGACAAGCCCGCCTTCAAAAATCTGTCATCGAGATAGGGGAAGACTGGAACTCCTGATTTCCGCAGATAGGCTGTGACCACCGTCATCACCTTGGTGAACACCCGAGGGGCACTGGTGACGCTGAAGGGGAGCACGCCAAACTGAAAGTTCTTCTTTTTTGAGGAAGTATTTGAGGGCCTTGAGGTCTAGGGTAGGACTAAGGCCTTTGTGCTTCTTCCGAACCAGAAAAAGAGGGAATAGCAACCACAGCCTATCTCTGGTTCGGGGACCCTCTATATTACTCCCTTGGCCAAGAGAGTCTTGAAATCATTGCAGAGTAAGGCAAGGTGATCCTTCATTAACTGATCGTAAGTTGAAGGCATGGAGGAAGGAGTATCCTTGAAGGGGAGGGAGTAGTCCCTTCGGACTATTTGCTGCACCCACCCTTCTAAGGTGAGATCTCCCCAGTGGTGGAGGAGAGAGCGTATCCTGCCAGCAACTGTACATCCATGATCCAGAGGATTGGACTAAGAGGTTTTGCGGTGGAGGGGGGGGGGGGGTGTTGTTGCTTGACCTGACTGTTGGCTACCCATTCCTCGGGGTTGGGCGTACCGCGTCCGCGGCCCTACAGCGGTTGCTGGACTTGCGGGGTCCTCTTGCTGGAATAGGGTTGGGGTGGTTGAAGCCCCTTCCATAGCCACGAAAGAGGCAAAAAGCAGACACAGGCCTGGATGATGTGGAAAGGCCTAGGGACTTGGTCGTAGCCCACGAGTTCTTAAAATGCTCAAGCGCTGCGTCCGCCTTGTCTCCAAAGGTACGAGAGCCATCAACGGGTATGTCCATAAGGTTAGCGTGGACATCCCCCGAAAAGCCAGGCATCCTCAGCCAGGTGTGACGCCTAGCGGCCACCATCGAGGAAATTCCTTTTCCTAGCAAGGTTGTGGTATCTAAGCCACATCATATGGCAAACTTAGCCGCATTCTTGGGAGAGGAGAGCTTGTCCTCCTCAGAGACTCTGGGAAGCACTTGCGCAACAGATTGTATCCCATAGAGAATGAGAGTAACAGCCCAAGAGGCAATGTTAAACTGTTGGAAGAAAAGATTTTCTTAACAAAACTGTCCAGCCTTTTGAATTCCCTGTCCGGGGGTGAGGAAGGGAATGCGCCATGAGAAGTGGATGCTTGGATCACTAAGGTTTGTGGGGTGCAGTGAGTAGAGAGGAAAGCTGAGTTGGCCTGTGCAGGTCTGTGGAGAATGGTTCTAGTAACAGGAGCGCCTGTGCTGGGCTTGAGTCAGGTGTCCAGTAGAACATCTGTTAAGGCCTCGTTTAAAGGTATCAAGGGTCCAGAGGAAGAGACACCAGGCTGCAGGACCTCCGTCAGGACATTAGTCTTGACTGCATTATAGGAAGCTGCGCCATCATTGCAAATGAAGCTCCCTCATCCGTAGCCCGGTTAGGGGGAGACAGCATGCTAGAATTTGGAGAGGTGTCCAAACCGCTGGCATGACCCAGGTCCTCATACCAGTCCAGGTCATAATTGGGTTGCAGGATTTCTAAGGGACCCTGCTGCCTTCCCAATCTTCATCCTCCATGCCTAACCCTTCAGAAAAGGACAGGTTGAACGGCGTGTCGTCAAAATGATGATAGGGGAGATCCAAGAGGGGCTGTGGCCGGAGCTAAAGGGACAGAATCCACAGGGCCTCCTTCAGTTGAACCTTAAGGCCCCAAAGCTCGCTAGGAGGATCAGGCCAGCCAAATATGGCGCCCATGGCATCAGAAAATTCCTTTAGATGGGCGGGGGTCGCTCTCAGCACGGAAAAGGGAGGGAAACGTGGAGGAGTTGCAAATGTCGAGGCTCCTCAGTCTCCTGTGATGGACGGGGTGAAGTCTGTGATGCTTCTTACCTGATTGCGAGGACTTTGAAGAAGACTTTTAACCCCTAGAGCGGTGCTCGGACCATTCTCTCAACAGAGACTGGAAGCGAGATCAAGGTGGTGACCTCCATAGCGCCAATGCCGAGCTGAAATCAGCTTTAGGGACCGCTCCCTCAAAGACTTCGTCGCCATGGTCCGGTAATTGGAGCACAACTGTGTTGTGGTCCAGTTCCAAGCACCAGAGACACGCTAAATGGGAGTCCGTGACTGACATTGCGCTGTGACAGGCACCACACGGCTTAAACCCGGAGGCTTTCTTACTCGAGATACCTAGCATAACAAAAAGAGTTGACAAAGTCTAACAAGTTTGTCAAAAAGTGACTCGGGTAGCTCTCTTCGATGGATCTGCGCTGGCTGGCGCGCAGAGAAAAGAACTGATGTCAGCGCACCGGGGTGGCGCTTATATAGTCGACGCGGACGTCACACCAACCCCGACACCTACGGAGTCACGTGGAGTCGACCGACGCACCTATCAAGGCACAGGGGTACTGCTATCAAAAATCTTCTGGATCCAGCCTGACGCCTGGAAGTTCAAAGGTAAAGAACCTGTGGCTAGACGTGTCTATCAGATGTAATATTACCTACAGCGAAACTCTTGTTTAAAGTTTTTATATCACTTTTTATTATTTTTATAGCAATACATTACAAAAATGTAAGTCAACAAACTGAGGCAAAGGGGAGTGTCTAGCAATTACATCCCTAATGAATCGACTTGATATATTAAAGAAAAAAGTGTACAGGAGAACCACAGGTATTCACGTATAATTACGTCAAACCATGATGAGCAGTCCATGCACCCCAGATGATCTTATAGTTCTTTTTGCAGCGTTGTACTATAAACTGCCTGATCTTTGGGCACACATTAGTCCATGCCCCTCTGCCATTCACAGGCGGAGGGAGCTTCTGTCTGTGATTAATGGCGCGCAATATCATGCTTGGCTATCAGGAATCCCAGCCCTGCATGCAATAATTGCAAAATGAAAAAGGACTAGCCTTCCTTATGCCCAGAACGGCAACTTTAGGTTCAAGGTTACTTAGCGTGTGTGTGATTCTGGCCAAGTTATACATAGACAGTCTCAGATCACATGGTAAAATGTAGCGCGGGTCTTGTATTAGGTACAAGCCGGGTTACTGCTGCAGCCCATCCTCCACACTCGATAGGGCGGTAGGATACCCTGTGCAGGTAAGTGTACTGTATTACTGTACTGGGTTTTGAGGGGATGGATTGGAACCGTGCTGCTACCTTTGCCTCCTGACAATCCTAGTCATCCAGCTCATCTAGGTTTTGCTCCCAAACTGCCCTCGTCTTGCCCATTAGTGAAGTTAAGGACTGGGGACCTATACAGTCCAGAAATGTCCTCGCGTCCCATGGGTTTTAGCCCTAATTTGACCTTCAGATGGTTAAATTCTGGGACTTTCTTCAGAGCCTCATTGTGTGCAGAGAGTGCGTGGCGGAGCTGTAGGAATCCGAAAAACTGGAATCGGTAAAGGTTGTACGTCTGTGTGAGTTGCTCAACATATTTTATATGGTCATTTTATCACGTCACGAGCGAGATATTCAAATGAGATGCCAGAATTTAAACCTTACCAGTCTTGTGACCTGATGCAACTGAGTCCATACCACAGAAAAGTCAAATTTGTGCTTTGCCCAGCCATTTATTGTACTTCATTAAACAAGGAGGGGGTTTACCCAATAAAGTCACTAGGGACATGGGTGCCGTATGATACAAAATAGGGGGTCCCAGTGAAAAGGTATCCAAAGTACACAAGCGAACAACACAAAACAGTTCAGACATTGTGGTTGTCCAAAGGCTTCAATGGACTGTTACTTTCAAAGCTGGCTCAAACCTTAACATATTAGGATGTAGTTATTCCATCCTAGGTTTGCCATCACTATAAAAACACAAACAGGAAACCACTATGGCTATAAAGAGTCCGGGACCAACTCATAGTCTCACTGTACAGGTGTCACCCAATTGACGACTTACATGCACGGGCCAAAGAAGATGTGTCCGTGCCTCATCACGTAGAATTGTCCGCAGCCGCGGTATTCATACGCTAAAAAGCAACAATAATGGGGCAATTAAGGGATTGATCATAAAGTCACCCAAAGTATATTAATAACTCGAAAACTTGACCACAGATGCGTGCCCCGTTCGTACCTAAATGCACCTGCAATTGCTCGTCTCAGCTGTGCGCAAAACCCATCTCAGAGGAAACTGTAACCGTCGTCGCGGTGTTCGTGCTCTACAAACAATAATGGACGTAAATGAGTGGGGAAATCCAAATCTACCTGTGTACATAGACAACTTTGTGATCATTGAAGCCGCACCCGGGTGCCTTGTACATACCTAACTGCACATGTAACCACCTTCACTGTATGCTGGCGAAAACAAAAAGCTCGGAGGGGATGTGTCTGTCCCTTTTACAACATCGTTGCACTACAGCAGCACAGCACTATTATTGAGGTCCCAGGCCTTCGCAGCTCCAGGGTGACGGCTGTACTAATGTATTTAAACTGATCTTCCGCTATCTGAGAGTAGCACTGAGAGGGTGCTGTGCATTGGCACCCTGCACCTGTCTAAGCTGGATTTTTGCCAGTTAACCATCAGTCTAGAGGCATCTGTATACACCTGCAACATACACCTGCAACATCTGTCACAGTCTCCATTGCGAGCCCTCCGGTTGTTGTAGAATGGTATGATGTCCTTGTAGAGGGATATTGCATCTTCTGACAATTCAGGCCAGCAGAACCCTATTAACTGTGCACCGCTTCCAAACACTCTGTCATGAGTTGAAAGGCGAGTGTGAAGAGGAGTGCAGAGAAGGGACAACCCTGGCATGTGCCTCGTTCAATAGGAAAGGGATTAAAGAATAGCCCATGATGCAGATCCTTGCTTTGCAATGCAGTTAGAGGTCGCCGCTCGTGCTAGCTCTAATCTTGTGGTACTCAGTTGTATCTTGACTGCAGTGCCGGTTCTTGAGCCAATGATCTTCAGCTTTCTTTAATCAGGGAAATTTTAGAGCCTTGGCTTTTCTGCCTTAAGTTCATGGCGGTCTCCGCTACCACCAACTTTCTTGCCCTTTACTGTAGTGCAGAAACAAGATAGCTACTGGAGCTCGTCACCCCTACCCTGGACCTTCCAAATCAAAGTGTCTAGTGAGGGAACTGCATCCGGAGCTTAACACAGCTCCATGCTCGAAGAAAACATATTCCTTAAAATAACTTTTATCTATTTAATCAGCATGGAAAATAAAGTAGGCAACAGGTAGAAAATGCACCTATTATGACTTAAGTTAGTTTAATATTATGTGCCACAGCTTCTAGTCGGACCCAAGGCAGAAACGTTTGCCTGAGATTTAAATTCCTTGGGTATTTTGACACATATTTAGTACACCAACAAAGAACTGCTACCAGTTCTGCACGATACATTTTTTTAATGAAATGTCTTCTGGTTTGTCGTATCACCAGAATCCTTGTAACTAAATCAATTTACAGGAGAATGATGCACAGAGTTAGTAGTTGAGTACCATCTATAGCTAACTGGTACCTGGACCACGTTCTGTTCATGATTAACTTTTATCCACTGAAAACTTTGTTTTTGCTCTTCTGTTTGTCCTGTTTTATGAAATTAAATTAGGTGCTATGAGAGGCGTTTATTCGATAACTCGATAGAAACATTCACAATAACAGTAAAACTGAACTAAGATATTTTGATCCTGCGCCCATGTTGAGAGAGGGAGAATTGCAGAACCCAGGGCCTTCGTATGTACTGTGGCAAGAAGGGGCATTATGTAAAGGATTGTACATTGAAGCCGAAGAGATCGCGCTCCTTTGTCACAGGAAAGAACCTAGCCCTTCCTGCTATACAAAGTACTACCAAGGAGGAAACACTCGCACATGATAGGGTCCCAGAAGGAGTGGGATGGCGGTTGCCATCTTTAGCTGGGGCATATTAGACTACTTCCGAATCGCACATTGTCCTTTCTATGATACTGCAGGCGAAAGGGCAACATTATCCTGTGTATAGTATGTTGGACTCCGGAGCTACCGGTAACTTCATTGATGACGGGTTGGTGCGCCGTCTGGGTTTGGAGCGGGTGCCTATTCATAAACCAGAACGAGTACTGGCGGTAGACGGTACCCCTTTGAAGTCCGGCCCTATCACCGAACATACGGAAATGGTGGAGCTGCAGCTCCCGGGGACTCCCTTAGACCATGTGCAGAACATAATACTAAACATTCTCGAAGCCCCTCAATATGAGGTCATCCTGGGCATTCCCTGGCTAGGGCTCCATAATCCCACTATGGATTGGAAACTGAAGACCATCAGATTCCTTTCGGAGGAATGCCAGAGGTCTTGTTTGAGGGAGGCGGATCAGCATTTGGTGGCTTTGGCTCAGGTTTTCCAGGGGGCCACAGCCGCAGAAAAAGTAGTGGTGTTACCCGTAGCATACGAGAAGTACAGAGAGGTGTTCAGTGAGATCAAGGCGGCGACATTACCTCCCCATCGCGAATATGACTGCCGCATCGATCTCATTGATGGAGCAGTGATACCCTCTTGTACGCCCTTTCGGAACCAGAGACCAAGCACCTGCAGGAATACTTGAAGGAATTCTGTGCCATGGGGTTTATCCGTCCATCTAGGTCCCCAGCAGCTTCCCCTTTGTTTTTCACTGCAAAAGCAAATGGTGATCTTAGAACCTGTACAGACTACAGCCAGTTGAATAGACAAGCAGTGAGAAACCGTTATCTGCTTCCACTCATCCCGGTCCTCTTGGATCAAGTACGGGAGGCCAAAATTTACACCCGGTTGGACCTCAGAGGAGCCTACCATCTGGTGAGGATCCGAGAGGGGGATGAGTGGAAGACGGCCTTTAAAACTAGGTACGGGCTTTTAGAGTACTTGGTCATGCCGTTCGGGCTGTGTAATGCCCCGGCGGCTTTCCAGTACTTCTTAAATGACGTACTAAAGGAATTTATAGACCAGTTTGTCATAGTTTACACTGATGACATTCTGGTCTATTCGGTTTCCATACCAGAACACGCCAGTCATGTCATCCTGGTTCTGAAAAGACGTCTGGAGAACTGCCTTTTCTGTAAACTCAGTAAGTGTGAGTTTGGGGTGTCCGAGGTGAAGTTTTTGGGGGTTATTTCAAGTCCCCAGGGGTTTTGTATGGCAGACAGGAAAGTGGAGGCAGTACAACAGTGGCCCGTCCCTAGGAGTGTGAAAGAGGTGCAGTGTTTCCTAGGTTTCTCCAACTATTACAGGAGGTTCATATCACAATTCTCCTTGGTAGCATCCCCGATCACCAGACTATTGAGGAAAGAAGTACCTTTCGAGTGGACCTCCGAAGCCGGGGAGGCTTTTGAACTATTGAAGAAGTCCTTTAGTACTGCCCCCATCTTAAGACATCCACAGATGGATGTTCCGTTCGTGGTGGAGGCGGATGCCTCGGATACAGCGGTGGGGGCGATACTCTCCCAGAGAGACAGGAACCGGCCAATTACATCCGGTGGCGTTTTTGTCCAAAAAGCTAACCTCCGCCGAACTGAACTACACAGTAGCAGAGAAGGAGCTGTTTGCAATCAAGAAGGCCTTCATGGAGTGGAGACACTACTTGTGGGGAGCGCAACATACCATCACGGTGTATGCGGATCATTGGAACTTGGTTTTCATGAAGACTGCCCGTCTCAACGCCAGATGAGATGGATGTTGTTTTTTGCGGGGTATGACTTTGTTATCACGTTCCGACCAGGGTCCGATAACCGAAAGGCTGACTCCCTTTCAAGACAATTGGAAGGTGCAGTATCATCTCAAGAGAATCCACAGGCCATCATCTCCCCAGAGAAAGTACTCTGTGCAATTACAGCAGAACACTTCATGAATCAAGTGGCTAGTCAACGGAGTCCGGCACGGTGGCAGATATGGGCAGGTCAAGATGCGAATCGGACACTGAAACACGGTTTGCCCCTGTACAAGGGGAAACTGTACTTACCTACTCATTCCCTTAGGGTGCAAGCCCTTAACTGGTGCCACAATGTGGTGATGGCTGGACATCCAGGTAATAAGAAAACACTACACCTGGTACAGCGTCATTTCTGGTGGAAGGGACTGTCTAAGGAAGTTGAAAGTTGGGTACAACAATGTGACATGTGTACGGGCAAAAGGTGAGCAGAGTAAGATGAGGGGGAAGCACCTACCATTGCCGACGCCTGCCCATCCATGGCATACCATCAGCGTGGATTTCATTGTGGGTCTACCGAACGACCAGGGATGTAATGCCATACTGGTGGTTGTTGAAAGCCTCACAAAAATGGGACATTTTATTCCTTATCGAAACCTTCCTACAGCCAGTCAGACTGCACAGCTGTTGTTAACACATGTGGTACACCTTCATGGAATCCCGTGAGTTATCATTTCGGATCGAGGACCCCAGTTTGTAGCTCGTGTTTGGCACATGTGGTGCAAAGCACTGCAGACAGAAGATGCCTTATCCACCAGTTTTCATCCGCAATCGGATGGACAAACCGAAAGGTTGAACCAGACACTCAAAAAATATCTGCAGAGTTATTCTAAGGAGGCAGCACAATCTTGGGTTTCCATGTTGTGGTTGGCTGAGTTGTCATATAACATGTGGCACAGTTCTATCAAGGAAACGTTGTTCAAAGCCAACACCGGGTTCCATGCTAATACTCTGCCTGTGGTGATTCCCAGTGAAGTACAGAATCAGCCTACAGTAGCTGCTCATGTGAAGTCACTTCTCAGAATCCATAAGCTTATCCGGAAGTCTCTGGATCAGTCTACGGTCTTCTACAAGAAATGGGCCGACATACATCGACAGGATGGGCCGGAATATCGAGTAGGCGATAGGGTCTGGCTTTCTCCTCGGAATATACGATTCCGTTATCGTAGTATTTTCCATCCTCGCTTTATTGGACCCTATACCATCATTCGTAGGATCGATCCGGTGGCCTACAAGCTTAAGTTGCCTGCTAACTTGCGGATCCATTCCGTATTCCATTGCAGCTTGTTGAAACCTGCTGGGGAGGCGCGGATCAAGGCAGCGCTTCCGATAATGAGAGATGGTCAGTTGGAATATGAAGTTCGCAGCATCCTGGATTCCAAATATCGACAGGGACGTCTGTGGTTCTTGATCTCCTGGAAGGGGTACCACTCGGAGGACGATTCTTGGGAACCTAGTTCCGCTGTCCATGCTCCTAAGGAGGTCAGGAAGTTCTTTTTGCGGAATCCGGGGAAGCCTGGCGCTAGGAGGCACTTGTGAGGAGGGCATACTGGCAGGGCTCGACGTGTGCCTACCTGAATGCAGCATGGTACTACATCTCCCAGAAGTCCATCTGTCGGGGAGGAGCGGTAGGAGCCATATAATCACGGGAGAGACCCGGTGCAGTGCACATGATTTTGTCTTTCCTAGGAGTAGTTATGGCCGATGCCTTGCTCCTGCGTTGAACTGGTAGAACTATCTTTGGCATTCCCTGAAGTAACCCGCGGCTGCGGTGTTATGTGTTGCTAGATCAGCGTCCGTGAGGAGACTTCAGTTTGCATTGGTAGTGAAAGTGTATGCGTTTCGGATCAGGAAACGCTGGATTTCCCCCTCCTGAATCGGTTTAGTATTATCTAGTTTGCCGGACCAGGAGACGCTGGATTTGCACCCTCCGGTGACCGGAGACTTGTGGTTCGGATATGGTACTTTACGGGAGACTCTGGATTTGCCCTCTCTCGGTTTGTACCGGTATCCGTTTGTACTAGTGCACAGGTTTGGTTCGGGAGACGCAGGATTTCACCCTCCTGAGCCCGATTTGTAGTTATTTGTTTTGTCCGGATTGGGAGACACTGGATTGGCCTCTCCCGTGACTGGAAACATCCGTTCTGCTAGTTTGGGAGATCGTCAGAAGAATTGCCGACCGGAGTGGTATTACAGAGTAACTATCTGGTAACTTTGGAGGCTGAGTGGAGCGCTAGCGCCATATTCTGGTAAGAGAGGCTTGTTCCTACAGTTACTCTCTCCCAGCTTCATTTCCTTTGATGGTGTCATTTGGTTCATACAGAACGGGTTAGTTCAGACACTGATGATTGTCCTTTTGTTAAGTTTACAGACTTACGAACTATTTTTTGCTTTTCTTTTTGTACTCAACTGCATATAGTATCTGGAAGGGATTCCCTGGGTGATAGATTCTTTTATGAGTTCAAGGGGTGAGAACGCATGGTATGTATGTTTAGTAAGCAGGTGTTTCCTATAGGAAAGTATCAAGTAGGGTGTCAGTATAACCAAGGGCTCTTGTCTTTTCAGGGATCCCGTCCCGTACCACGAGAGAGATCATCTCATTTTATCTATCCAAAGGAAGGGGGTTTCCGCCTGAGAAGTATCTGAGAAGTTTTATACAAGCTCAGCAGATATCAGCCTTCCTGGCTCTTTTGACCTACAGGAAGAGATTATAACACTTGTATAGATACGTAGCATATTTGTCTTTACCTTGTCACAAACATTTTATTTCTTACACCGTTTAAATTAGTACCTCATGTTGATACTACTGCTCTATAAATATCTGAGCATAGCAACAAATTTGGGGTCTAGAGAACTTTGGTCTGACAACTGGGTAGTTGTGTTGAATATATCATTATTGTGTATATAAAATAGTTTTTTTACAATCCATAACATCTGAATCCTCTTTGGGGATTCTAACCCCGATCCGGAGTGGTAAATAGAACATACCGCTTTAAGAAATAGAATCCTGACGTGAAGACGTAGGTTCACGCCGTGCACGTGATCGGGACGGCGGGCAATTGAAATACGCGACCCTGGCTGGTGGCTTACACTTCCGGGCTGACGACAACCCAGAGTGTAGGTACCGGGCGGGGAGTCGCGTGTGCTCAAGTAAGTAACAATGTTACCACCTATACGGCCGAGCGGTTTCATGTTACTTTAACGAAGGGGGGATGCTATCTGGATGTTAACATTGTTTTCTTTCTCTGGCTAGAACTGACACCGTGTGAAGGTTTCCCACGTCGTCAGAACCCAAGGAGAAAGTTTTTCCCTCTAGCTATGTGAGTTCGTCTATTTATGTGCTCACAATGATTCTATACCCTCTATTAAGAGACGCCCTTATTTAACTTTGTAGGGATGGCCTGACTGTTTCAAAGACTTAATGCCCTTGCTACAACGGTTCTTATTTTTTTATGGTTTTACGGAAGGCAGCATAATGATGTGATCCGTATGGAATTACCCTATGACACTTTGCCTTTGTTAACATAACGTTGTTGGAATTAAGCAATATTGGTCTCTTACTCCTATTTTGGAGACTATTTGTGATAACCAAATAAAGGGGGAGACCTATTGCTCCATTTCAGTCAAATTGGAGACTTTGTCAATGGCATTAAATACATTACAATGACTTATATATACTAATTGACAATGAGTACAACATGGGACTATAGAATAACTGACAATTATTTGAAAATTAACTATATGTCTACATGTGTCAGTATATGTCATTGTGTTTTGTCTTTTTTCCTCCCATTTCCACAGTTTTTTTTGCTCCTGTGAAACTCAGTGAGCTGCCACGGGCAACAACAGTGAGTTATATTCTATATCCGGCGCACACCACCAGAGGACCATCTTTCTTATCATATCTAGGTCCTGACGAATGCTGAGCGAAATTTCATATCTAGCAGCAGAAACATGTTGACCATCTATTTTTATTAAGGACAGAGGTTTCCTAATATAGAACCTAGATTGTCCGCTCACACTGTTTTTAATCCAATACGGGTTGACCTTTATTAAAAGTTTTTGTATAAGTTTCAACCTAGTATTTTTTAACTTGGCACTCACAGTTATCTTCACAATTTAGTTAGAGCACTGTCCCACTCAACACCATCCTGCTCCGCTGTAATTCAGGCGTTGTAGCACGCTGGGGAGGCACTCGGCCACCCCAGCGGGGACCCAATGATGAAGCATGTCACCAACTAGTGGTGAGTGAGGGTCCTTTTATAAAGAGAAAGGCTTGTCCTTCCCTTTTTTATAAACACATAGGGGCATAGGTTGCCTCTAGTGGTTGTTTCCTTCCTTGGATTCACCTTTGTTTTTTGGGGGGTATCATTAACTAAATAAAAACTAAAATAATTTTGTTTCTTTTCTCTTTTTCACGGAGTCACTCTTTAGTTGTTTAGGAAGTATTTATTGTTAGACAAGAGAGAGACCAATATTAATGTGTGGTTCTTGTTTCCACAGGCATCCCTTTCACCGCAGTTCCTGCCCTGGCCTTTTTTCCCTCACCTGCTTACTACCGCACTCTGTAAGCAGTTCGCCATCAGAGTGCGGAGAAAGCTGGAGGTGGAAACCTAGAAGCATCACCCGGATCCCGAGGAGCCGTTGGACCGTGACAATCTCTGGCAGCACAGACTGTTGATGGAACAAGGATTCAAGGAAAAGAAACTTGCTCGGATCAATCTCTCAATAACAGGTACTAATAAATAATTAATAATAACTAAGAGAAAACTAACATGCACATGACATTTACATACTGGAAAAAGGGCTTTACGCATATTCGAATAACAAAGAATAATTTGCTACGTAACTGAAATTCCACTAACCGGAAAATGCCTAGATCTTGAGGCAGCGCGTGCTTGGCATATGCTTGCCTGAACTTCAAAAGACGCCGTTGCTGCTAATGCTTTTGCTTAAAGAAGGAGAATTTAACAAGGAATAGAGTAGAAGTGGGTGGTGAACAGTGACAATCACATATCTAAGAAATTAACATATGTTTATGTTTCTTTTATTAATGGTGTAGGTTTGGGCCTATTGTGCTAAGCTAATGAAAAAGATGGCGGTGAAGATGTACGTCCTAGCTTTAGGACAACCCCGCGCCGCACGGCCACCAGCTGCTGCGTGTGCCCCCCTTCCTTGTGCCTCGCTGCCCGACTGCCGGCTCGTGACCACGCCCCCTCCTTCGAGCGGCGTGGTCCGTGTTCAGCGCTCCTCTCCCTGTGCCCCCGGGGCACTGTGCAGACTCGTATTAGTGCTCATTTGTGCTTATAATTGTTTTTCCGCCGTATTGCCTGTTGACCTGTATTTGTGTTCATTGTTGTTGTTTCCACCGTATTGACTGTCTTTTTCCCACCTGTTGCCGCCCTCCCCGCTCCCCGCTTCCCGCCACCACCGCTGACCCCGCCCCTTTTTTTCTTCTGTTCCCTCCCCGCTCCCGCCTCCCAGCTGCTCCGCCCACCCGCGCACTTCGCCTTATATGGCGACCGTGCAGCGGTCACGCGCAGCGGGCACGCCGATTGTGCCGAAGGCGCGCCAAAGGTAAGCCCGTCTACGCCCGTCCGCGCCTGGACCGCGCCCAGTGCCAGGACCCCTGGCCCACGAAGACCCCGACCGACCCGCCTGACGTACACCGCCGCCACCCTCTTCGCACTCAACACCGGCCGACTCCCAGGATGCCACCAAGCCACACCACGACGCACCCACGGACCCTTCAGCTGCCACGCCTGCAAGTTCACATGCATCCGGACCTGCCTCGCACCAGCACCCGCCAAGTCGAAAACCAGCGGCACCCACCTCAAGTGCATCCTGCTCAACACCCGCTCCGTCCACAGACACGCCATCGAACTCTGGAACCTCCTAGACGCCACAGCCCCTGACGTTGCCTTCCTCACGGAGACCTGGATGAACGCCTCTTCAGCTCCCGACATCGCCATCGCCATCCCAGAGGGCTACAAGATCACCCGGAGGGATCGCACCGCCAACCAGATGGGAGGAGGCATCGCCATCGTCCACAGGAACACCATCCGTCTCACGACCAGCACCGACAACACCCTGACCACCGCCGAACACCTGCATTTCCAGATCCACACCGACCCGAACACCACCCTCAGAGGCACCCTGATCTACCGACCCCCGGGACCACGCATACAATTCAGCGAGGACATCGCCGACTTAGTCAGCCCGCATGCCCTCCCCTCCGCTGACTACATCCTCTTGGGGGACCTCAACTTCCACCTGGAGAACAACAACGACCGCAACACCAGCACCCTGCTCGACAACCTCGCCAATCTTGGACTCAAGCAGCTGGTGTCCACCCCCACCCACCTCGCCGGACACACACTCGACGCAGTCTTCTCATCCAGCACAGACATCGACTTCAGCCACGCCACAGAGCTTCAATGGACGGACCACAGCTGCGTCCACTTCACCTTCAAAAGAACGACGACCCACCACCACCAGCAACAGGCTGCCCGCAGAAGCTGGAACAAGATCACAGCAGACCAGCTCGCCACCTCCTTGAGCCAGCAGCCTCCTGCCAGCTCAGCGAACCCCAACCAGGCCGCCGACAACCTCACGAAGTGGATCAGCAACTGCGCGGACGAGCTCGCCCCGCTGAGGACCCCGCCCAGCAGACCCGGCAGCAAGAAAGCCCCATGGTTCACCGACGAACTCAAGAGCTCCAAGAAGAACTGCCGAGCCCTCGAGAAAGTCTGGAGAAGGGAACCTACACCAGACAACAGGACCACCTTCAAGCTGGCCACCCGGAAGCACCACCAGCTGATCCGCGCCGCCAAGAAAACTGCATTCAAGGACCGGCTGGACAACAACGCACACAACTGCAAAGAACTCTTCAACATCGTGAAAGAGCTATCCAACCCCAGCGCAGGAAACAACGACATCACCCCATCGCAAGACCTCTGCAACTCCCTCGCCTCATACTTCCACAACAAGATCGCGGACATACACAACAGCTTCAACAACCAACCAACGCACACCACGACCGAACAACCACCCCCCACCACCACCCTCCACGCCTGGACCCCGATCAGCACCGAAGACACCATCCGCACGATGAACTCCATCCACTCCGGATCGCCGACCGACCCCTGCCCACACCACGTCTTCAACAAGGCCGACGCTGTCATCGCACCCCACCTACGAGACATCATCAACACATCCTTCGACACCGCCACCTTCCCTGAGAGCTGGAAGCACGCCGAACTCAGCGCTCTACTCAAGAAACCCACAGCCGACCCCACCGAACTCAAGAATTACCGCCCCATCTCGCTCCTCCCGTTTCCAGCCAAAGTCATCGAAAAGACCGTCAACAAGCAGATGGCCGCCTTCCTCGAGACGAATGGATCCCTCGACCCCTCACAGTCTGGCTTCCGAGCCAACCACAGCACCGAGACCGCCCTCATCGCCGCCACCGATGACATCCGAGCCCTGATGGACAACGGAGAAACAGCGGTCCTCATCCTCCTAGACCTCTCCGCGGCATTCGACACTGTCTGCCACCGCACCCTAGTACAGCGCCTCAGCAACATCGGAATCCAGGACAAGGCGCTGGAATGGATCATCTCCTTCCTCGACGGAAGAACACAGAGAGTCCGCCTACCACCGTACAAGTCAGAGGCCACCGAAGTCATCTGCGGCGTCCCTCAAGGATCCTCGCTGAGCCCCACCCTCTTCAACGTCTACATGAGCCTCCTCGCGGCCATCGCACGCCAACACAACCTCAGCATAATCTCCTACGCCGACGACACCCAGCTGATCCTCTCCCTGACCAACGACCCCGCCGCCGCCAGAGCCAACCTGCACGAAGGGATGAAAGAGGTAGCCGAGTGGATGACGACCAGCCGCCTGAAACTGAACTCAGACAAGACGGAAGTCCTCATCCTGGGCTCTTCACCCTCCGCCTGGGACGACTCCTGGTGGCCTCCCGCCCTGGGCACCGCACCCAAACCGACAGACCATGCACGCAACCTGGGCTTCATCCTGGACTCCTCCCTCTCCATGACCAGGCAAGTCAACAACGTCTCCTCGGCGTGCTTCAACATCCTACGCATGCTACGGAAGATCTTCTGGTGGATCCCCACCGAGACCAGGAAGACCGTCACCCAGGCCCTCTTCACTAGCCGACTGGACTACGGCAACGCCCTCTACGCCGGTACCACGGCCAAGCTCCAGAAGAGACTCCAGCGGATCCAGAACGCCTCAGCCAGACTCATCCTCGACATCCCACGAACCAGCCACATCTCCGGACATCTGAGAGACCTACACTGGCTCCCCGTCAACAAAAGAATCACCTTCCGCCTCCTCACCCACGCACACAAAGCCCTACACGACCAAGGCCCGAGCTACCTCAACAGCCGAATCAACTTCTACGCTCCCAAACGCCACCTCCGATCAGCCAACCACGCCCTCGCCGCCGTCCCCCGCATCCGAAGAGCGACTACAGGAGGAAGGTCCTTCTCCTACCTGGCCGCCAAGACCTGGAACTCCCTCCCGACCGACCTGCGCCTGACCCAAGACCACCTCTCCTTCAGGAAGAAGCTGAAGACCTGGCTGTTCGAGCGGTAGCGGCACCCCCCCACCCCCAGCGCCTTGAGACCCTACGGGTATGTAGTGCGCTCTATAAATGTCTTTGATTGATTGATTGATTACGTCAGTTGGGACATGCGCAGTGAGATAAAATTGTAACCCGCTGGCCGGACCGCTGACAGGCTGCCAAGAGCCAAGGACAAGTTGTTCCTGAAACATGTTCAACAACTGTACAGTCCTATTGAAAAAATTGTTTGAATTGATACATCAAACGCATGGGAAAATACGAAGGCAGATTAATAAATGAGCTAAAGGGGAGGGTTTTGCTAAACAAAGAATTAGCTGAGAAATTAAACATGACAGCATGGGGTGATGACAACTCCCTTGCCCCTGCCCAATCACAGTCCATGATTCATTGATATTTGCAACTTTTGAGGGTGGGACATGCAGAATTAAAGAGTATAACTAGAGTGATTTAAGTGAAGAAAGTGGATGACGTCGATGCTGAGTGAGGTGTGGGCGGGAGCTGCTGCTGGAAAGAAGAGAACAGACTGGGAAGATTAATTCCTGAAAGACAGCCTATTTAGATTGAAGATTTGCGGAAGAATATCGAGGAGGGAGAGATTGTAAGAGAGGGATAAGCTCTGGTGCTTCGGGGTTCTAGAGAAGTATAGTAAGTATTATCCTATCCTGCTCCTGTTCTATAGCCTGTGTCACCTGATTCTTAAGTCAGGAGACCCCCACCAGTCCTTTGACCAGAGGGTTGTGTTTCCCCGCTTCACCATTTGGTAAATATTATTCTGTCTTACATTTGCAAATGTATGATTTTTCATGTCTTTTGTCTCATCATCTATCACTCCTAATGCATTTATTTGTTGAATGAGTCTATGCATTGAATGCACTTTGATAAATGAATTATTCTCTCCCATGAAAGTTGATGGAGTTTGCATCGTGAATCTGTACTAACAAGCATTCATTTTCACGGCGTTATTAGATAAACTTCATTGAATCTTACCCAGAGTCTGTGATTATTTTATTGAGAGATACAAGATAAAATAATACATTTGTTAATCTCACCATCAACTACTCGACTTATGGTCCATTGACCAAAGGAAGAGTGTTGATATGTGAAGGTTAGCTAGGCATTGGCTAATCCAGATCAAAGTGTAAATAAAACTTGACCCCCCGTGAAACGGTCAGGAAACTTGAATGTGTAAAGGGGCCCATCTTGAAGGAATTTGCTGACTGTGAAAGGTTCATCCTGTCCTTTCACTGGATCACTGTTACTATGTTGCTGATGTCCCTTTCATGATGTGTGATCTCTGACAACTCACAATGCTAGTGTTACTAGTCTCTCTTTCATGGTGATTGATCTCTGGCAGCGTTGAATGCTAGTGTTACTGGTGTCCCTTTAACTATGTTTGATCTCTGGCAGCTCAGAATATTACAGTGGTACTGGTCTCCTTTTCACGATGGGTGGTTTCTTACCTCTCTGAAATATAAAATGCCCCCAAAACAACAATAACAAGGCTGTGTTGGTTGGTTATTAGAAAATGGGCTGCTGTTCATACCCCGACCTTCTGAAGGCTGGCCCTAGGTTTCGTACATGGAAGAGACACAGCCTACCATCAACCAGGTGCTAGGATTCGAAATGGGGGACTGATTTCGGAAGCCTTTACTATTGAGAGAGGCACAAGACAGGGATGCACACTGCTGCCGCTCTTGTTTGCCCTGTGGATGGAGCCACTCGCAATCAGGCTATGACAGCACATGAATCCGTGAGGTACACATGTAGATGGCCGTACACTTGTCGTCTCATTATATGCAGATGACATGCTGTTGTATGTTCGACACCCAGAAGAGGCAATCCAGGTGCTCTGGGGCATATTAACCTTTTTTGGAGGGTCATCGGACCTACACGTGAATTGCCAAAAAATTGTTGTTTTCCCACTAGCAGCACTAGTGTTGGAGGAGTCATCAAACCCTCCGGAAGTTGGATTTCAATGGGAGAGCACCGATTTTTGATACTTTGGTATACATGTAACACACAAACCGGAAGAGCAATACAACTTGAATGCAGGGAAAGTCATAGATGGCCTCAAAGAGTCAGTGAAATTCTGGAATAGACTCCCTCTCAGCTACTGGCAGGGTAGCGATGGCAAGGATGGTGATGCGCCAGAGATGCTAATATGTGCTCCAAACTTTGTTCTGTACAATGCCAAAAGCCTCTTGATCTCCTTGATATGGGCTGGAGGGCGCAGCTGAGTCAAATTACAGGTCCTTAAGCTTGATACAGGATCAGGAAGCCTTGGTCTCCCATATTTTAGGCTATATTATTTGGTGGGACTTTTACAATACACAGCACAGTGGTGTGCTGAGGGACGGAACACAGAGAAAGACCTGCTGGTGGATTGGAATACCAGCATGACACTCCCAAGCTATCTCATAATGGGTTCACACACTCCTAAAGACTGTCCCACATAGTCCTGCAAGTGGTACAGCATGGGAACAGGCAGTCACACTGATTATCCGGAGGGCCCCATATGCCACAGCACTCTCCCTGCAATGGCTTCAGGCATTTTCCCCTATTCAAACAGTAATGGATATCACACTTTGGTATGAAAAGGGCTTCTTCTTGGCCACCAAAAACTCATACCCACCCTAAACCCTAAAATGACCCTTCCCATCCTAAAACCTATACTCACCTTAGTCCTTAACAATAACCTTGCCACCCAAAATACCATACCCACCCAAAACCCTACAAATTCCCTTGCAACACAAAAGCACATTCTCACCCCCAACCTTAAAATTACCCATGCCACTAAAAAACCCATACCCAAGCTAAACCCCAACAATTTTGTTGCCACCCAAAAACCCATACCCACCCTAAAATTATCCTTACAACCTAAAAACCCATATTGTCCCTAAACCCTAAAATTACCCTTACTACTCAAAAACCCATAAAGGCCCTAAGACCTAAAATTACACTTACCACCCAAAAACCCATACCCACCCTAAACCCCAAAGATGTCCACCCTAAACCCTTCTTTTTTTAAAGACATACCTATATACTTACCTTAAACGGAAATTTAAAACGCAACACATACCCACCCTAAGCCCCAAAAATATCCACCATAAGAAATACTTTCGTTAATATATATGAATATTACCTACTGGCAGTTGCCAGTAGGTTGTTACAGTTAGGACCTGGTGTCCATAGGAAAAGCATTTTTGACTTGGCTATAACTTTACCGTAGTTTGACCAATCTACACGAAAATGTGCCACAAAAGTGTCACTTTGGGTACTTTCGTTATTGAAAGTTTGAGGGTGATCCGTGCAGTGGGGACCGAGAGATTGGGAAACGAAATAAGGTTACGTTTGTAATGTTAATTCCCGTCGGAACCTTACACACACCTACAGCCCGAACCGCTGAACTGACTTAGACCAAATTTGGCAGGGAGGTAGCTGTTGGTTCAAGGAAGTGCCTTTGCTTAATATGGTGTAAATCCGTTCCGACGTTTTTGAGAAATTTAAATTGATCATGATATCTCTGGCCATGGTTATTTCTCAGTGGTTTCGCGATGATTCGTGGTTACCTGTGCCAACCGGAAATGTCTGATTGGCTGGGAGCAACCTGAATAGAAAGTTACGACTGCCATTGTATCTATTGGAACGGTTCCCAGGACTGAAATTCTTTGTGAAAGCAGACATAAGGGGCCAGGGTGGAGATACTCTGACCCCATGGGTGAGAAATGGAGGTGTTAGTGACACAAGTTCTGTGTCCAAAATGTATTTTTTTTATCACGTGCGAAATTCGCAACAACGCTGCGACCGCCATTGCGGCCCCAATGTACCATTGCGGTGACATTGCGACTATCAACGTTGTTGCGAATATTGGTGAAAATAAAATATTTATATATATATATATATATATATATATATATATATATATATATATATATATATATATCTCAGGTAAGTATTGTTCTCAGATATGATTTTGATACATTTTTATAGAGTTATTTATATAGCGAGTTATCTACTGTGATGAATTAATTACAAAGTTATAATTTTTGAATGTGGTAGTAGCTATTGAATTCCTACTTTTGCTTCCTGCTTTTGCGACGTGTCTGGGGGATCGCAATTATCAATGTCATCGTGATTTCCGGCCTCACAGCAAACACTAAAAATATGTTTTACAGATGGTTGTTCTAGAAATATACAAAAAAAACATGAGTTTCAAGTGTAAAGTAGTAAACCCCCCTGTAAAATACTGTGTTGTGTGCATATATGTGTTTCACTTTATGGAAAAGGCATGATCATCGCGGTGAACGACGTCATCGCATCGCCCTGAATAACTGTGATCACGAAAAAAAGTCTCAAAGGTGGTTTATAAACTGTGCTCTTGCGAATATAAAAATTTAAAGAAAAAAAATGCTTATTAACCCACCGAGGAAAATATAAGCTTATAAAGAATACCTCTTATAGAGCGAATTTAAGATAGAAAATGCAATTTAAAAACCTTAAAAATTCCCAAAAAATCATTGATTACATGGACGTTATATTTGGGAAATGGAATTTGAAAAACCTTAGAAATTTACTGGAAAAAACAAAAGGTTACAGGAGTGTTATAGTTAATAAATAGAAATAAAAAAACCTTAGAAATTCTGTGAAAAAAAAACAATGGTTACAGGGACTTTATAGTTAGGCTGACATTTCACTCGTACAAAGCCAGAGAAATTCAGCAGTTATACTTAGCTGAGCTAACTATAACTCATGCTCCGGCAATGCACTCACATATTACATCACTCAGACATGGTCAGTGACATCAATGAATTTCTCTGGGTTTGTACGAGTGAAATGTCAGCCTAACTATAAAGTCCCTCGAGAATATATATATATATATATATATATCTATATATAACCTACTGGCGGTCGCCAGTAGGTAGTTATAGTTAGGATTATTTTGTATAGGGAATCCGCAACATTCTATTGGGAATAACTTTGGCGCCGGTTGAGGAATCTGCCTGAAATTTTCCTCAAATTTGCCTCGCTCCGCTCCTTCCCTGAAAGTTTGGGGGGGGGGATTTGTCAAGCGGGGGCCGAGATAAAAGGGGGTCCCAAAATGTGTTTTCCCCATGTTAATTTCCATAGGGCGGTTGGACTCACTTTTAGCCCGAACGGCTGAATGGATTTCCACCAAACTTGGCAAAATTGTAGGTTCTGGTAGCCCGATGTGCCTTTGCTATGTCTCAAGATATGTGCTCCAGTGGATTTTGAGTAATTTAGGTTCAAAAATATATATATATCTATAAGCGCGCCCCGGTACGCGCACCGGGGCGAGCACCAGCGCGCTACGCGAGTTCGCGAGCGGAAAGCTGATTGGATCTCGGGTGTCTGTCAACATTCCAAACAGTCCAGAGCGGCCGCCATCTTGTCGGTAGGATCGAGACACAAGAGGTGGCAAAAACAAAGGGTGAAATGACCAAAAGGGGGCAGATTAGACCATCCTTGACCCCCTAGGTTTGATGTGGGGGCCATAAAAGGGCCCAGCGGGGCACAAAAAAAATATATATATATTTTTTTCGATTTGCGTGGGGGGAGCGCCCGGTACACGCACCGGGGAGCGTACCATGGGGAAAAAAGAATGACAGATTTTTTTTTTAAAGTAGCATTTTTTTATAAATTGGAGGTAGTTCTAAAAAGGAACTGTTTTTTAAAATTCTTTTTGTTGTTTTATTTTATTGTTTTTTGGAACATTTTTTACTTTTTTTGGCTTTTATGAACAATTTTATATTTTTTTTGTTACAAACAAACAAAAAACAGGGAATTGTAAACGGATCAACTGGAGCAAAAAAAATCAGGAAAAATTAAGGTTTTTTTTGGGCACTTGTGGTTGTCACCAGCACGGTTGATGAGTTTAATGCTTTGCTCACCATAGCTAATTGTCCGACCACAAAAGATGCAAACTATTTTGAATTGTCCAAACTGGGTTTGGATGTTTTTGACCATCTCCCTTGTCTCTGGACCCGATGGAGTGGGTTGCTTACTTTGGGAGGTGCTGGGAGAAGATTGGGGAGGGTTTCTGGTCAGTTCTCTGACCTCTGCCGCAGCATAGTTGTTCGGGTGTCGGCGTTGCATGTGGTGAATCATGGTGTTGTTGCCAAAAGAATATTTTTTGGCAGGGTTCCCCCTGGAAAGAACAGTGCCACAGATCATACAAGTGACCTTTGGTGCATTAACTTTTTTGAGGCCCATAGGGATTTTGAAAAACTCCCAGACTATGTGCTCCTTTGGCTTGTAGGTGGTAGTATCATCAGGCAGGTACTGCCTCTCCTCCTCCTCCTCCTCCTCCTCCTCCTCTTCCTCCTCTTCTCCACCACTGTGGTGTTGTGGTGGTCCTTGTGGTGGTGGTGGTGTTGGTGGCCGAGATGCCCCTGCTGCTGCTGCTACTGTAGCATTTTTCAGAACAAAAAGGTACTAATAGGTCTCCAAACAGGTCTTCCTCAGTCAAAGGACAAAGTGAGAATAAGGAAAAAAGGTGGGAGCTTTCATCATTTGGAAAACAAAACTGCTCTGAACCAATGAACCAATGAAAAGTGTTATTTTCAGGTCATATGACCCGACGCGCTTACGCTGCGCGCCCCGGGGCGCGCCCGGGGGCGCTTACGTAGCGATCGTATGCGCTCAAGCATTTAAAAAACCTATGAAATTCACTGAAAAAAAACATAGGTTTCACACCAGTTATAGTTAGGAATTAGCATTTAAACATGCACACATGCAAATAAACTATTGAATACATTTATTTGCATATACAGCTATACACACACTACCACCTTACTTCTAAGGAAACTTACACATACTTACTCTCTTAAACAATCACTTATAGAAAACATACTTATTTAAAGAAGAACTCTTTCAATCTCTCACTCTCACATATACTCACTTATATACATCAATACTCACATATACTAGATTAAAACATATGTAGTTACTGATAAAGACACTAGTGAGAGTCATTCACTCACTAACTCACACATATACACACTCATCCACCCATACAGTCCTGCACATATGCTGTCTTCAAAACACATACAGTGAGTTAGTCATTGATGCATCTATGTGCTAAGTAACACCCCCACCAAACCATACAGACACTCATACTGATACTAAAAAAAACATCTAATAACCCATATACACACACATGTAGCTACTCACCAACCCATGCAGCCACTTACACACAAAGTGAAACACTGATACAAACATTTAAACAATACTCGCTAATACATGTATTCACTAAGATACACTTAATAAGCCAGTTAACCAATCACATTTTTTAAAAAAACATCCATTTACACACTTATTTAAACATTTATTCTTCCATCAACCTTTACAAATACATATATAAAACATATTTATTTTTCAGAAAGACACACATTCACTGGATGGTGTCATCAGTGATGTCATGAGTGATGTCACTGACCATGTCATGAGTGATGTAATATGTGACGTCATCAGCAGTGCATTGCAGGCGCGCAAGTTATAGTGAGTCCAACTAACTATAACGTGGGAATTTTAATGGTTTTATGTCAGTAAAATTTCCAGCTAACTATAACTGGTGTGAAACCTAGGTTTTTTTTCTGTGAATATATTATATATTATCCACAACA
This sequence comes from Lissotriton vulgaris, assembly GCF_964263255.1. Classification (NCBI taxonomy): domain Eukaryota; kingdom Metazoa; phylum Chordata; class Amphibia; order Caudata; family Salamandridae; genus Lissotriton; species Lissotriton vulgaris. The sequence continues at coordinate 1,545,747,127 of NC_141696.1, forward strand.
AAACTGCAACTCAGGAACCACAATTCCAGGTCAATAATCACAGCACCGGCACTCTTATTGATGTAAACGTATGTTTATTCACACACAGCAGCAATTAATATCCCAACGCGTTTCAGAGTTCAAGCACTCCTTGTTCACGGGTTAGGCGTGAACGTGCAATCTGCTTCCATTTGGATATTTGGGGTTCGCTACCCCGCTGGCCACTCCTCACGTAAAGAGACTTGAGCAGAAGCGATGGTGTTTGCTGGATTAAATTGGAATGCTCCGGACCGCCTTTGATGTAGCAGTAAATGATTTATCGCTATAACAGTGACTATGGCACATTAGGATAGACAAGGACGGGAAACCCAAACGATGCATGCTGGACCTTTGAGGCTAGAGTTGGAGGACACCCTCATCGAGAACCGGTACCGGAAGGTAAACACGTCCCGTTTTAAACTGTGGTCTGCAAGTCATTAGAAATCTACAAAGGCTGTGAGTGACCAAGCGCACTCTCTCGGAGGAGATTGGTGCGCGCTACGTTGAAAAGTAAATACCTCCAAGACAGTGTAGAATTGTGCATGTGGAGGATTCAATCGAGTCATAGGGTATAATGGTAGTAAATAGAGATACCAGGAGATAAGAGGTGGTGGAAAAACTGTTAACTGCAGCTGCCTTGCAAGAAATTGATAAAAAGTTGCTGACAGGAATGAACCCAGCCCGGCAAAAAACAAAAAACAGCTTTGGGACAGCCTGTATCAAGCTAAAAAAAGAAAAGAGCAGTCTAAATGGTGGGAAGCAGAGGCGCCTCAAAAATACATCGACTGCAATCGTGTCCCTAGAGGAATAAGAATTTTTATAACACCTGTGGTAAATAAAATAATTACCCTGTCGGAATTTCTATACATTAACAAGGATCATGCATATAATGAGAGGCAGAGTCCGTGGTGTCCGATTCATAAGGGCTTTATTCAGTAACTCGAGTTAATGGAGAATCGGGGTCCATCTCCACTAGGGATCAGGAAGGATCGTCATCTGATCTTTATTCACAGAGTTCATTATTTATAGTTAAAACATACATTAACTTGCATGGAGAAGGCGGAGTAAGTGAAAGAGAGAGATAAGAGCACATGGGCGTGAAAGAGGCGTGTAAGAAGGCGTACACGTAGGTGTTCCCTTGATGAGTCATAGGTGTGTCATTGGTGGGTGGATACATGGAGGGGATCGGCATGGTCAGCTGGAACCTTTACCCTACTTGTGTGCGTAACTTGGTCATGACGTGTAATTGACGTGTAACTGGGGGAAGCTGGGGGGAGCTGACTTTCGTGCTAGTAGAGAAGTCTTGGATGTCAGGACGACCTGCACTTCTGGTATTATCTGATATCTTGAGTTCGGAGGATGTATTATCTGACTTAAAGGTCGCTCGAGCAAAGGCTGCTCATCACTAAATACTAGTGTGTGCATATATTTCTTCGTGCATTGCGTGGGGCCATGGGCCTTCTATGGATGCGAGTTCTGTAAATCACTTGAATGGAGACAGAAAGGCTAGGCCCTATCTTCTGCAGGCGGAATATGTTTACCCTTTTCATTAGGCAGGAATGTGTTTCTGTAGAGCACAGCAGATAACTGTAGGCAAAATACTGTCTTGGCAGGCCAGGCTGGGCACCTCTCGGCTGAGCAGGAAGTATGTGAGAGGTCAGGGATACATAGCTAGACTGCAGCTTTCAGAGTGTCAGGAGGCTTGGAGCCTTGGAGCCTGAATTCGGGTCCTGGCTCGGTTGTGCCACAAAACGGGTGCATCTCGACTTTTTAAACGTGCACCATGTAAATGCAATGGCAACATAGGCCTCAAAGCAGAATTAACGTTTCTTTCATGGAGGACTGGATAACTGACATGCTAACGTTGGACGCAAATGCAGAGGCGTCATTATGGCAGCCATAGAAGGAAAATGCATGGATGTCATGCACATACACTTAAACGTTGGGGTACACGATAGGGGACACATAGGCCATATAAAATTTCATTTTCCTCATTCCCTCCTTGTCCCCTACGTTCCCTTCAAGTCACATCTATTCGCATAAGACCTTGTACATGGTCATACAACATCATTTGTTCTTCTTTTCTTTTCTGGATACGTGGATGGGGAATACAGGCAGTGGCGCACAGGCCGCAAATCGCCGGGCCACATTGCAGACAGAGGCAGCAACTGAACATAATAAGCAGTATTATTCCTAGGAACGTTAATACCGTCCAGCCCCATCCTGATATTACACTCCAGAGCCAACTGGACCAGGTCCATGGATCTTGATGCATCTCATGAGCTATCTTGTGGAGTCTTGTTATTGCTGCATACACGGATGGCGCGTTATTAAGAATAAACACGCAACTACTGGAGCCGATCACTCTACAAGCCCCGCCCCTATCTGCCAGGATGACGTCAAGAACAAGGCGATTCTGAAGAACAAGTCTCATCGCAGACTGCTCCTCTGTCAAGTTCGTCAGAGCAGATGCAGTCTCATTTACTACTGCTTCCAAAGTTCTTGTTAACCTGTGTATAAGTTTACTGTTTTGGACAGGACCTATGAACCAGAAGTATCCTTTAATAAAATCTGTATATTGCTCCCAAGCTGTCTCAGTCTGATCAACAACTGGGGAATCGATCTCCCTCTTGTGTCTAACATGTACGAGTCGTGAATCTCGATGATAATGGGATGGGGCTAGAAAGACGGGTGGCAACAGGAACGCAATATAACACGTCCCACCCCAGTCCAGGGGCAGACGTATATAGGCTGTCTGTCCGCAAATGAAATAGGAATGGCGGGAAGCTTTGAAAGTAGACTTTCCTTTATCATTGAACTCGACTATAGTATTACAATCACTGTGTCCTAAATGCACTGGTCCTTTCTTTCTAACGCATAATTCACATTTAACTGGCAAGACAGTTATGAACGGTGGACCTGTACTTTTCTCGGACTGGACATTTAACATCATAAAGTTAAGGGAAGCATTTCCTTGTTCGTACACTTCATTTTCTAGATTTGTTCCTTTCCTCTGAGGAAAACCATCTTTGTCTGGGTAACATGCCTTATTCATTACTTTATTCAAATCTCCCCAGATCCAATCGCCGTGGGAAACTGTGGATGTTCTGTCTAGTGAGGATATTAAAGCAAACCATGCTCCGCACGAACCATTGTGAGAGAACGGGAAAGGAAAGAGGGGCAGAACTCCCTTCGTTTTCTGGTAAGGTGGGAGTCGGCCACATACCCAGCAATTCGTTACATTGCTGGTCTGATGAGAATGGTGCAACATTCGAATAAAAGTATTGTTGCGCAGTGCTAGTCGATATGACAGTTCATGGGGTGGCAGGTCACTGAATGTGTGCTCTACAGTGTCGTTGAAGGAAGAATGTATATGCGAAGCAATAGGAGGAAAGAAAACATGTAGTGTCAAGCTGATACATATAATCGACATACTTAGAAGAAACATAATAATCAGAGTTATTATACATCTACTGCGTAGAGTCTTGCAGTATTTCTCTCTCTTATCTCTCTGTCTACTATTCTGGTCTACGATCTTATACATGTCAGGAACCTGTCTAACCGATTCACCACAGGGTGGACTTAAACAATTAAACGCTGTCTGACTTACTAGACCGTAATTTTGACCTATACTCCTGTTGCGGAGTTTTTTCTAGAAAAGGGGGCTTTGAGTCACTGGCTTCGAGGCAGTCCTTAGTTTTGATCAGAGTTCCGGTTTGTCCATGGAATTTCTTGATGTGTTGGGCATGGATCCAGCCCTTTCTTCCCTCAACCTTGACGGCAGTCCTCGTGGTAAGCAGTACCAGCTTCGGCGTTCGCCAGCGGGGCTCGAGAGGGCTTGAACGATCAAAATTTCGGACCAGCACCACATCTCCTGGAACGACGGTGTGCTCCTTTACTTGGGTGTTGTCGGGGAAGGCGGCTGCAACCTGTGAACGACAAGAGAGGAGTGCAGACATCAAGGAAGCCAGGTAATCTGTCAGCATATTACTGTCAACATCGGTAATTTTCTTTGGCATAGGTGTACCCCACATATTCGGTGGTCTACCAAAAACCACCTCGTAAGGGGACAGACCTGTTCTGGAATGAGCTACCATACGCATGTAAAAGAGGGCAACCGGCAAGGCTACCATCCAATCCACGCCTTTTTCTGCACAGACTTTCGCTAATTTTGTCTTAAGTGTCTGGTTATGTCTCTCAACGAGTCCAGCTGCCTCTGGATGTCGTACACAATGGAACTTCCACTGGTACCCTAACAGAAGAGATACTTGTTTCATTAATTCAGAGGAGAATGGCTGACCGTTATCTGAGTACACGACACGGGGCAATCCGTAACGTGGAAAGAACTCTCGAACCAACAGCCTGGCAGTTGTTACAGCATTGTAATCTGGGACTGGGTATGCTTCTGTCCATCTAGATAGTGCACATACAACTACTAGGACATATTTGTATCCTCGACATCTGTCCATCTGGATATAATCCATCTGGAGGACTTCAAAAGGGTGGTCAGGAGGATGGAATCCACCTTGTTCCACTGGAATGCCTTTGCCTGGATTGAACTGGCAACAAATCATGCAGGTGCGTACTTTCTGTTTAGCTGCTGCACACAGGTGCTTGTTAAACCAAATATTCTGTAAACTGTCTAGCATAGCCTATTCTCCTAAGTGTGCTGGACTATGTGCTGTGTTTATGATGACTTGAACCATAGAGTCAGGGAGAAACCATGTAGCTTTGCCTTTTGTCATCCAACCCTGGTCAGTCTGGACCCCTCCTTGTTCAGTCCATTTCTTTATTTCGTCTGGAGTGGCATGTGTCTGTATATCGAGTACATCTTGTGAGGGATCCCTGACTGTCATGCTATTCGTCAGTGATGGTACTTCTGTCTTTGTTGTGTCCGTTGGAGTGTCTGTCGGAGTCTGGGCTGTAAGTTTAGCTGTTCGATCTGCCAGGTCGTTACCCTGGGAAATGGTGTCTGTAACTTTTGTGTGTGCTTTGCATTTCATGATGGCTATGGCTGTAGGTAAACGTATTGCTTCTAACAGAGCCTGAATAAGGGGACCATGCTGAATTTTGGCCCCATGAGAGGTCAGAAAACCTCTCTCCTGCCATAACACTCCGAAGTCATGAACGACCAGGAAAGCGTACTGTGAATCTGTATATATGTTTACTTTCAAGTTCTTGGCTCGTATGCAGGCTTGTGTCAGAGCGATGAGCTCTGCTGCTTGTGCTGACAGTGTGTCTATTCTTTGTGTCTCTATGACTTCAGTATCAGTGGTCACGGCATATGCGGCCACTAACTCTCCTGTGCTTGTTCTCATACATGAACCATCCACATATAGTGTCAGGTCAGGGTCTGGAAATGCAATGTCTGTCAGGTCTTGTCTTGGTTTCGTTACTGTATTAATTACTTCCACACAGTCATGTGGTGCAGTGTTCACTGTGCTTGAGGGCAAAAGTGTAGCAGGGTTCAGTATATTGCATTGTCTGATCTCTATGTGTGGCTGAAATAATGTCAGTTCATATCCTGTCAGTCTCGCTATAGTCAAGTGTTGTGTCTGTGTTCTGTTCAAGAGAACCTCAACTGCGTGTGGAACCTGTACTGTCAGAGGATGTCCTAACACTATGGAATCACTCTGTCTTATAGCTAGGGCTGTTGCTGCAACTGACTTCAGGCACGCAGGCAGAGCCTGGGCCACTGGATCTAATGTACTAGAAAAATAAGCACAAGGCTTGTGTTTTCCTGCTTGATCTTGTGGAAGGACAGATAATGCTGTTCCATCCCGTTCAGTGACAAAAAGCGTAAAAGGTTTGCTGTAACAAGGAGTCGCTAAAACTGGTGCTTGACATGGGGCTTTTTTCAATTCTTCAAATGCAAGTGTATGTTCTTGTGTCCAAGGGAGGACAGTCAAAGACGCTGCCTCCTGTGTTGTCAACTGTATGAGTGGTTTAGCTAGATTTGCATACTGGGGAATCCATTGTCTGCAGTAAGAAGTGAGGCCAATGAAGGCCCGTACTTCCTTTTGTGTCTTGGGCTGTGAAAGATTGGCAATTAACTGAATACGGTCTTGTGTCAGCTGTCTACCCCTCTTGGACAGCAAGTGTCCAAGGTATACCACTTGCTGTGCACAGAATTTAAACTTTGAAGGGGACACTTTGTGCCCCTTGTCTGCCAGAAAGTATAAGACTGTCAGTGATGCACGTTCGCAGTCTGGTTCTGTACGTGCTGTGATCAAGATATCGTCTACATATTGGAGCAGTGCGGTGTTGGCAGGCATGTGAATACTGTCTAGTTGTCTTTTCAATGCTTGGCTGTAAATACTAGGACTTTCTGTGAATCCTTGAGGAGCTCTCGTAAATTTAAAGCTGCGTCCATTTAAACAGAATCCGAAGAGGTATTGGCTCTCTGGATGTATTGGGACACTGAAGAAGGCGTTCTTTAGATCAATTACAGTGAAGAACGTCGCCTCGGAATCGATTGCAGTCAGTAATGAAGAAATGTCTGGGACCACTGGGTATTGCGGTATTATACACTTGTTCAGTTCTCGAAGGTCAATCACTAGTCTGTAGACTGGTGGTGCATTAGGGTCTGTTCGTTTGAGAATAGGGATGACAGGTGAATTACATACATTCGAGTCAGTTTCCACTACCACTCCTTGTGCAATGAGTTAGTCTACAATTTTCAGTAATGCTACTACGGCATCAGGTGGTAACTTGTATTGTCGGATTCGTGGCAGTACTACTCCTTGTTTGAGAGTGACACAATATGGTGTAATGTTCATGTAACCTACGTCAGTCGGACCTTGTGCCCATAAATGCTGTGGTACATTCTGGAATCTGGGATCAAAATCTCTCAACACATAATGTCCTTTAAAATCACGTAAAAACAATTGCACTCCTTCCGGAGAACAACAAATAACTGCTCCTAGTTCTTTCAATGTCTTTATACCAAGCACATTTTCTGGACATGACTTAGTAAGTAATAAGTCTGTAGTACGGGACAATGGACCAACTCCTAGGGAAACTGGCTTTGACACTTCGTTAAAAATAGGCTTTCCTGAAAATCCCAGGGAAAGATTCTGTGAGCCTGAGAGGGGTGCCCCTGGAACCTCGTCATGACTGATGGTAGTTCTGCTCGCCGCCGTGTCAATCAGAAATTTTCTGTCTTTTCCCAATACACGACTATGTACATAGGGACCTTCTTGATCTACAGGAACCTCAATAAGGGGCAAGCCAACCACCCTCTCTAGGCTGTTTCATGAGTACTGCTGGAATTCTGGGTAGTCTGACTGTGCGTACTGGTACATTTGTTGCGTGACCTGGCAGCGATTGGTTGTGGTAGAGCTACTGTCTGTTGCGTGTTTTGTGGGGTGCTATTCTGTCTAGGAGGATGCGGTCTTTCTTTTGTCTTGCCTGTAGCTATATTGTGTTTCAGGACAGCACATTCATTCACATAGTGACCTGGTTGCTTGCAATAATTACAGTTCCCTTTAACAGGTGCCGTGCCCTTTTTATTCCCATTAGCTGGTACCGATTGTGCAACTAGCACTCTCATTTTCGTATCTTTCAGGCGTCTCTTTTCACGTTCCTGTTCCTCTCTAATTCTGTTCTGGTGGTATTATAACATTTGTAACATTTGGGAAGGGCTATTTGCTTGCCAGGTACTCTCAACCTTCAGTACTCTATTCTTGATCGGGGGTAAGGAATTCTCTACTAGTTTGCTCACAAAAAGATGTGGATATGATTCACTACTTGGCTTAAGGCCACTATTAATAGAAAAACATTTCTCGAATCTGGAATAAAAATCACTAGTGTCTTCATCTGGTTTCTGTTTACAGGCTGAAATAGCATCCCAATCTTCCTTTTTAGTAATCAATAATCTCAACAGGACCTGTATCAAGAGTTCAGGTAATGCTTTAGCTTGTTCCCCAAGACCAACACCAGGGAGCCGTCCTTTATCCTCTGTTTCCAATTCTGCCCAATTTATCTTTTTCTCTCCCAACTCCCAGTCTTTCTCTTTAAGCTTTTCATAAATACCAGCAGGCAACAGTACTTTCAATAACTTAGTAATGTCAGCGTGCGTGTAATCCCCTATGCGGAGAATGTCTTTTAATTCACGGTGGAACCCCCCTGGGTCTTTATCATGGCATGGCAGCATCTTTTTCATTTCCAGTATTTCCATTTTCGTCAAGGGTGTGTAAACATATACTTGTTGAAGCTAATTGTTTGCATTTTTAACGGGATGAACCTCTCGTAGGGGGGTCTGTCTATGTGGAAACTCTTTCTGTCATGGTGTGGGGCAGGAATCATGCATGTGGTCAGAAAAGTCAAGTACTTATGTCGTTGGTCCAGAATGACATTAATTAATTCGGTACCTAGGCCTATCCATCTATCTAAAAGTGTATCGTCCAGTAATTTATACAAGGGACCGGGATCAGAATATGGACTCTCTTACAACGTGATCAGATGTTGAACCATGTAAATACCAGCTAAGCGCTGTTCATTATGAGGAAGGTTCAAAAAGGTCTGAGCCACTATGTCACCGTTATATATGTTAGAGTTAGACACCCATTGAACGGCTGACCGGGCTAATTCCTGTTCATGTAGAGTGTGGGGTCTATCGCACTCTACTCGTCTTTTCAGTGCGTTCTCAGTAGCTTGGGACAGATTTTCGAGGGAATATCTTTCTTTTATAGGAGGTCCCTTTTTGCGGTAATCGAGGCATATGGGCCTGTCAAATGGTCGTGCCCTGCCTACATAATTTATTTTACCCATTTCCTCTGTTTCAGCATCTTCTGAGGCTGAATCCTCTTTCTCGTCAGACTCTTTCCTGTGTAAGTTTAGAATCTCTTTTCGTATTTTCCTGTACATACATTCTGTCTTCCCCACTGTATCATGTTTACCGGCAGCTATGTTGTCACTCCAATCAGTCATACCTCTAGTTACTCCTTTGCCTGGTTGGTCTTGTTCCCTGATCAGACAGTTAATCAAAAAACGTAAAATTATGTTTTTAACCTCTACCTTTCTTTGTTCCATGCCATCTTCTATACTCTCGGGTCCCTCCCCCGTTCGAATAAAATGATATATTTTATCTAAATATTCCTTCATGTCTGGTAATGTAATCAGATACTCTACAGCGCGTCTTAGTCGTAGTGAGAACACGAGCATGCCACCCACACCTGGTACTGGATCTTATATGCAATGCGAAATCGTTACATTGTGCTTATAGGGTGATGCTGTTGCTTGTGGCGTTCGTTGTAGTCCTAACTCTTGCAGTGTTCGTGTTGCTGGCGGTGTTCGGGGTGTTACTGGTGGCCCCCCTCCCACTGCCCCTTGTCCTAAGTCGTCTTTCACAGTCGGTGGAGGAAGCAGTTGTGTAAGCTGATTCTGTGGTGGGGGCGGAGGGAGAAAAGGATTGTTGACGGGAGGGACAGGAGGAGGAAATACTGCGTTTACATAATCAGGAGCAGGCTTTAGTCGGTATCAGTGGTGGCGGTAAATTACTAGGTACTTCTGAGGGGGTCACTTTAGATAGTCCTTCAGCGAGGACGGGATACATGCCCATGATGAGGGCATTTCTTTCTCGATCTGCTTGTTCTGCCTTGACCCGTTCCCCCTCTTCCTTTAGTTCTTTTTCTCTGGCTTTTTCCCCCGCTTGTCTTGTTCTCTCTGCTTGATGGATTTCTTTCTCTGTCCTCCTATGCGCTTCTTTACGCCATAACTCAATGGCATCTTTCTGGGACTGTCTAGCTTTCTTTTTCCATAGTGCTTCCTCTATTCTCATAATGCATTCAGCATCCCATGTTCCTGAGACAGGCCATCTATACTTTTCTTCCAGATCCTTCGTGTAATCTACCCATAAGTCTAAGAACAGTATGGCATCTAGCCCATGTTTCTGATACATAAAATGGCCAGGAGTGTCTCTAGGCGGGACGGGAACTGATTCTTCAAGTATCCCTTTCCTAGTCCCTATCTGACGTAGTTTCGAAAACAGTGGCATGTTGGAACTAACTTTAACGAAAACACAATATACACAAGAATAGACTGAAAACAACCATTCAAACAACAACACTAAACCATTAAAAACAGATACATCCTAACTAGTACATACGAAAAACATGGTCCTGAAAACTGTTTACTTTATGTACTGCAAAACAGTACAACCATACCGGTCTCATAAAGAGACATGTCTTTACCGTGCCCACTGAAGGGGACACGTCTTTACCGTGTCTGTGTACCCAGACACGTCTTTACCGGGCTCAAATAAATGAACCCGTCTCTATGCGTTCCCAACAACGGTACTCACCGGGAAGCAGAACTTGAAGGCCTCGGAAACTCGATACTGCTACGGCTGCGGCTACTGCTGCTGCTGCGCATGCGCCTCGGAACAGGTGGGCCTCGGGATACCTCGGACCTTGCTCTCTCGACTTGGGCTCTGGTTGGGATGGTCCGCAATCCTCACCGCCTCGTGTGGATGCCTGGTCGCAGTCTCCGTCTCCTCCGTGGGCCTGAGGGAGTAGGCAGGAAGTCCCGCTGTCGTGTACACTTGAAGTCCGTCACGGCTGTAGAAGGGGTAGGGGGCTGGACCTACATCACCGGCGCGTGGGGAAGGGGACTGGTCCCTGTTCGGGCGCCAGATTATGTGGTAAATAAAATAATTACCCTGTCGGAATTTCTATACATTAACAAGGATCATGCATATAATGAGAGGCAGAGTCCGTGGTGTCTGATTCATAAGGGCTTTATTCAGTAACTCGAGTTAATGGAGAATCGGGTTCCATCTCCACTAGGGATCAGGAAGGATCGTCATCTGATCTTTATTCACAGAGTTCATTATTTATAGTTAAAACATACATTAATTTGCATGGAGAAGGCGGAGTAAGTGAAAGAGAGAGATAAGAGCACATGGGCGTGAAAGAGGCGTGTAAGAAGGCGTACACGTAGGTGTTCCCTTGCTGAGTCATAGGTGTGTCATTGGTGGGTGGATACATGGAGGGGGTCGGCATGGTCAGCTGGAACCTTTACCCTACTTGTGTGCGTAACTTGGTCATGACGTGTAATTGACGTGTAACTGGGGGAAGCTGGGGGGAGCTGACTTTCGTGCTAGTAGAGAAGTCTTGGATGTCAGGACGACCTGCACTTCTGGTATTATCTGATATCTTGAGTTCGGAGGATGTATTATCTGACTTAAAGGTCGCTCGAGCAAAGGCTGCTCATCACTAAATACTAGTGTGTGCATATATGTCTTCGTGCATTGCGTGGGGCCATGGGCCTTCTATGGATGCGAGTTCTGTAAATCACTTGAATGGAGACAGAAAGGCTAGGCCCTATCTTCTGCAGGCGGAATATGTTTACCCTTTTCATTAGGCAGGAATGTGTTTCTGTAGAGCAGAGCAGATAACTGTAGGCAAAATACTGTCTTGGCAGGCCAGGCTGGGCACCTCTCGGCTGAGCAGGAAGTATGTGAGAGGTCAGGGATACATAGCTAGACTGCAGCTTTCAGAGTGTCAGGAGCCTTGGAGCCTTGGAGCCTGAATTCGGGTCCTGGCTCGGCTGTGCCACAAAACGGGTGCATCTCGACTTTTTAAACGTGCACCATGTAAATACAATGATTCAGAAGAGGGGCTGGTGATGAACAGAGTGTCTGAATTAAGCAGACCACTCTTACCCGGTACAAAGATCAGGGCTTGATCCATCACCGTTTTTTAGCTCACTGCACCATCCCAGCTCAGAACCTGGCTACATGCAAATTAGTCTGTTCCTGTCCCAGTGCATGATGGGAACAGGGCAAACCAAACTACCAAGCCAATTCTTATACTGGGAAGGAAACAAGCTACCGGGGACCGGTTTCTGGCATTTCAGCCGTCGTCGGCCCGGCTTGCTTGAATCCTGATGGTGCAATGAGCAAGGGACTCACATCTGAGTATACCCTTCCACGCTTATGGTTGACAAAATGATTCAGAAAAGGGGCTGGTGATGAACAGAGTGTCTGAATTAAGCAGACCACTCTTACCCAGTACAAAGATCAGGGCTTGATCCATCACCGTTTTTTAGCTCACTACACCATCCCAGCTCAGAACCTGGCTACATGCAAATTAGTCTGTTCCTGTCCCAGTGCATGATGGGAACAGGGCAAACCAAACTACCAAGCCAATTCTTATACTGGGAAGGAAACAAGCTACCGGGGACCGGTTTCTGGCATTTCAGCCGTCGTCGGCCCGACTTGCTTGAATCCTGATGGTGCAATGAGCAAGGGACTCACATCTGAGTATACCCTTCCACGCTTATGGTGGACAAAATGATTCAGAAAAGGGGCTGGTGATGAACAGAGTGTCTGAATTAAGCAGACCACTCTTACCCAGTACAAAGATCAGGGCTTGATCCATCACCGTTTTTTAGCTCACTGCACCATCCCAGCTCAGAACCTGGCTACATGCAAATTAGTCTGTTCCTGTCCCAGTGCATGATGGGAACAGGGCAAACCAAACTACCAAGCCAATTCTTTTACTGGGAAGGAAACAAGCTACCGGGGACCGGTTTCTGGCATTTCAGCCGTCGTCGGCCCGGCTTGCTTGAATCCTGATGGTGCAATGAGCAAGGGAAATACAATGGCAACATAGGCCTCAAAGCAGAATTAACGTTTCTTTCATGGAGGACTGGATAACTGACATGCTAACGTTGGACGCAAATGCAGAGGCGTCATTATGGCGGCCATAGAAGGAAAATGCATGGATGTCATGCACATACACTTAAACGTTGGGGTACACGATAGGGGACACATAGGCCATATAAAATTTCATTTTCCTCACACCAACCTTCGAAAATCCCGACCCAGATATGCTTGATGAATGGATGCAGAACAACCATGAATGCTCCACAATTATGCTGCGCATACTGGTGAAGTATGCTAAAATAGATGGCTACAAAATCAAACAAGAAATAGATGAATTTTCAGCCAAATTACAGGAATTTTATGAACTTGAAGAGTTTAATACGGAAATGGCTAAGACTGAAACAAGACTCTCTAAAGTGGAAGATGAAATTAAAATTAAAAAGAAAAGGAAATTTCGTAGAGTTACTGGTGCCATGCATTATAGCCGGCCCCAGCATTGTAATAAGTGACACCAATCAGATTGAAAATGCTGCACCAGTCCAAAAAGAACCCTTGGGAGTAAAAACCAATTTCTTAAAGGAGTTCAACCTCACTGCCCGAGGAAGAGCAAACAATCCGGGCAACAAAGCCACACCTGCCAAAAGAGGACGAAGAGGAGGCAGACAGCAGCCAAAGAATCATGAAGAAAGCCTAGTGGGAGTGGTAACACGGGTCAAGAAACCAGCCAAATAATGCATACCAAGACTGTGATAAATTTATCTAACTTGATTTGAACAAAAAATCAAATGCATGTTTTATCCTTGGGACTTTCATTTTTCCCAACAGCAAATTTTAATTATACTGATTGTCGGGTTGATTTATTCCATTTCTTACAAAAAATTAATATTAGGAAATGATTTGCGACTATTCTTAAGAAAAAGATTGAACAACGTAATGAACTGTATAATGTTTTGGATGCCAATGATCTAATTATGTATGGTGCATGAAATGGGGGGTGAATTGGATCAAAATGATGACAATTCCATCTCCGACACGATTAATGAAGACATCAATATTGGCATGAGTGCCCCATGTGATTTCAGACCCAAGTCTATCTTCTTGCCACAAATAACAAACAAGGCAATTAACATATTTTGAACTAGAGATGATAAAAGAACATGAATTTCAAAAAATATTTGGGCCAAAAAAATCTAAAAAAAAGTCCATTTTGAGGAGATAAGAGAATTGGAGAGTAATACCAGAATCATCATAAAGAAATCCGATAAGGGAGGGACCATTCTAGTATGGCCGAGAACGATGTATGAGGTTTGAAACAACTTAATGATCATGATCGATACAAGAAATCGTCAAGAGAATGTCATGCCCAAAGCAATAAGGATTATACAAACAAATTGACAGAATGGAAATATAAGGGGATCTTGGACATTGAAGCATTCCAATTTTTATTATGCAGATTCCCTAAGATACCAGCGCTTTACTTGCATCCGAAACTACACAAGAACACTGTTGCCCCTCCTCCCCCCGGGGAGACCTATAGTCTCCTCGTGGGATAGCATGCTGGAGAACACGTCTAAGTACGTGGACCATTTTCTCCAACCGTTAGTACAGATGTTGCCATCCTACATACATGACACTGGAGATTTTTTAAAGTGCATCAAAGATGCATGAGTCTTGATGTCAATAGCTTCTACACATGTATTCCTCATACTCTAGGAATCAATGCATGTCAATATTTTTTTTAATCAAGATCACTCTCATACATGTTGCATGCTCAAATGATCATTGAGATGATCACTGCATGTCTCAACAGTAATTTTTTCATTTTTGATGGAGTCATTTATAGACAAACCCAGAAGGCGGAAATTGGTTCTTGCTTCGCCCCCCTGCTGTGCAGGTCTGTACCTCGGCTGGGGGAAGAAACAAGTGGTCCATAACATCGAACTATTTCAATCCCTTGCCGTCCACTGGGTGCACTATGTTGACAAACTTTTTTGCATATGGGATGGCACACAAGGGGAAGCTCTCAAGTTTGTTAACATCCTAAACCAAAATACCCTCAATCTCTCGTTCACTAGTCACAACGAGAATACTACTATTAAGTCTCTTGATACCCAACTCATCCTCAGAATGACCAAGTAGGTTATATAGGAAATCTACATCAGGTAACAGCTTATTAAGAGCCAGTAGCTGTCATCCAGGGGCTCTCATTGAAAGTATCCTGTACGGCGAATTGATGAATGCCAGGCGAAATTGCAGCAGTGATGAAGGATTTAAAAATGAGGTAGGTATCATGCAGCAAAGATTTAAAGATAGAGGATACAGTAATTAAACTGTACTCAATACTGTTGCAAAAGTGAGGAAACTGGACAGGAATAATTTACTTTGTCCGAAGCCTAAAGACACACCAGATGAAAAAATCAGATTCATTAGCACCGATAGTAACCAATCCTCAAATCTGAAAAAAAGTTTAAAAAAAATACTGGAATGTGTTACACACAGATCCACATCTGGCACCTGGTATTGGGGAACATCCCAAAAAAACATTCAGGAAGGCTAAATCCTTACAGGACTCGTGTCAATCCCTTGTTAAACCTTAAACAACAAGAAGCATTACCAAAGGTTTTTATACATGCAACCGATGTAAGGCCTGCAAGTTCAGCAATAGTTGCAAAAAAGTCCAATCGTCATCAAGCCACAAACCATTTATCATCAACAAGTACCTCACATATGATTCAGAGTATGTAGTATACGTGCTTTTCTGTCCATTCAAACTTGCCTAAATAGGCAGCAACATTCATAGGGCCAGGAAGCGTGTTTTAGAGCACATGCGAGCCATTCGTAATATTGATCAAATACATCATGCTCAAAATTGTAATCAAATTAAATTTGTAGTACTTGACACCATACCCATTAAAGAAAGAGGGAGTGATCGTACCACTGAGTTAAAAATTCTAATCTAAGATGATAATAAAATATGATACTGTGTTTCCTAACGGTTTGAATTTGGACGAAGAAATGGCAGTACATTTAGGCTAAGCACGTTTCTAAATTACAACTATGCATCTTTTCTTCTGTATAGTGCCTTTTAATCTGTGTGTTTTAACATTGGTTTCAATGAGTATACATTGTTCTTTTTTATTTTAGATGGAGAATTTTTAAAAGAGCGGAGAAGCGATAAGATATTAGATGGCTGGAGTATATCAATATGTGTTATTGATTGTCATGGCCTACTTAGATTTTGGGTGTGGACGTCGCTGATGTTGGCAATGTTTATTCATTGGGAATGAAGTACGTCTCTTATTGTCTAGCATGAGATTATGTTCATGGTGTAATTGCACAAATACATTGTTATTTAATTATCTGATCTATTAAGCACGTTTATGTAACATGGTATTGGCATATGACACATTTGTTATTATAAGAATGGGGTATTAATTGTTAACGGTCTATACAGGGCATTACTCGTTTATCATTTTGCCCACTGGGGCGGAATTTGGTTAGAAATGACCTCACAGAAGGTCAAATGGAGTATAAAAAGTTTTTGCCACAGGATCAATATTGATCAATGTGTTACTTTCTCTTTGAAATGCCCACTGGGGCTTGAACGCGGCCACTGTTACAATTATTAACTAAGTGATATTGTTCTGAACTACTTAAAATAGTTCAGATATCATTTGGTTATCACTTATAAAGGAGTGTTACTGTAGCATGTGTTAGCAGGTGTTTACTAATCTGTCCAACACTGTGCTTTGATTGTATATAATTGTATAATTCTGTGTAACAACCCAGCAAATCACTTGATTATTGTTGTCCAATGAACATAAATGTTATATTTTGAATCGCTATTAATCTATGTTGATTGGATAACGCACTGTCTCTTTAAAGGAGGCAGATTGCACTTTCACGCCTAACCCGTGATCAAGATGTGCTTGACCTCCGAAACGAGTTGGGATATTAATTTTGGCCGTGTGTGAATAAACATACATTTACAGCAATAAGAGTGCCAGCGCTGTGATTAGTTACCTGGAATTGTGGTTCCTGTGCCGAGTTTCACTTTTGTTGTTGATATTTGGGGTTCTCTACCCCGCTGGACACTCCTCACGTAAAGAGGCTTGAGCAGAAGCGATCGTGTTTGCTGGTTATATATTGGCGTGCATTACATTTTCAACTTTTGCCTCCGAGCATGTCTCGGACCCATTTTTGTAGTGGGACTGGTGTGAATGTTTGAGTCGTTACAAGCACCGCTTTCCGGGACGCCCTTGCGGTTTGGAGCTAAGCGCATTAATTGTGCAGAGTGGTTTGGTGGTGGAAAACACAGTGCGTCACCCCCCGGATGGGCCAAGATACTCACAGTAATTTGAGGGAGAAAGGAAGCAGCTGCATGCTGCTTGAGGAGGCTCAAGTTGGATGTGTCATCTTTGCTTCCTGCTTTGATTGCCGAAGTATAAGTGTTTTCCGTGGCCAGCAGAGGTTGGGACACCACATGGTGTATGAAAAGGCTGATCACTGTACCAGCATTCACAAACGGGAAACATGGAAAATCGCAGAGCCTGGCTGATGAGGGGTGAAGCTCTGAAAATTTTCCCAGGATGCTTGTTTACAGTCCATGGAGGACATGGTTTGGCAGTTCGGGCTGGACTGTTCCCATGAGGGGCAGGGTCAAGACTAATTTGCATATGGCCGGGCCTAAACTGGACTGGCATGGGGAGCAAAGGAACAATGGATTTAACCCAGATCTCTTGAATGGGGTGAATGTTTGATTAGTTCTGCATTCCGTCTATCATCTGTGTGTCTCTTGTTTTAATATTCTGAGGGGTGCATGGAGCACTGTGCATTAAGGGTATGCCAACAACAGCACCATTCTCATCTTGCTTTAGTCTTCTTGTTGTCACTGCTTGTTCTTTTCTGTCTGATTTGCAGGTTTAAAGTGGTTTTAGTCCTTCATTATCATATGACAGGTGATGTTTTTAATACCCTTTGAGCCCGCTTCCTTGCCCGGCCTTCACCCTCTGACCCCTGCTGACACACATGTACAAAACCATCAACTGCATGAGACAGCTAATCCAGCAGTGATTTGGGTAAGATGGGGGAGGTGCAGGGATGTTTGTGTTCAGGGGCCAGTACTTGCTCTTCCCTGTACTGACCACAGTCTCGCTTATGGGACCTTATAAGTATTTAGTTATGCAGCAGATTATCTTTGGTGCAACAACACCAACTATGGCATGGCTAAAGACTATAAGGTTCCAAATGCGAGACCTATTGGCTATGCCAATGTTTGTTTTTCATGTTTTAGGTCCTGGTCAATGGTTTATCCTGTGGTCTGGGGTGGTCTATGGGTCTGAGACCCCTACTGTGGTTATCCACAAAAGCTTAAGAATTAAGAAAATTTGATATGAACATATTTGAAACTGCTTCTTAACACCTTGACTGCTAAGGCAATTCCCCTCCTGTGCTGCAGATCCATGAATCCCTTTATTCATGACGAGCTCAGCTCGTCATAAGCACACGACCAGTGTACTGCATGACGAGCTGAGCTCGTCATGAGCATGGAAGGGGTTAAGGTATTAAAATGTGTAATAGTTTTATTAAAGTTTGTTCTGAGATTCCAGTAATGACTATAGGGGCCCACAGAAGTCAAAGTTTTAAGAAACACGGTTTTAGAGCACCAAATGTGCAGCCGCTTGCATGTGTTGTTGTTTTTAAGTCTCTCTAATGGAACAGAAGTGCTAGAAATACAACTACCGGCAGGCACGTGGATGATGGGAGACTGACACATACAGTAGCAAATCAGACCTCAACACTTAAAAGCGTAGCCTATGAACAACCGTGAGAGTTTGGCCAATGCCCCGTTACCAAGGCAGCGCTCCCGGAAGGAGCAGAACGCTGCTGGACGGCGGGAGTAGCCGCGTGAGCTGTGCTGGAGGCAGGCACAGCCACTGTGGTCGCGAACCTGGAGGGGACGCAGAGATTCCGAAAGTGACACCATGTAGACGGCGCAGAGCCGCGACCTACATACAGTAGGTAGGGCAGGAGCGTGGCGGCCCCCACTGACAGGTAAGGCCAGTCTTAACTTCCCATAGACCTGAGCCTCCTACCTCTTCGTCATCCTGTTGGAGCTTAGGAACTGTGGCAGGGATTTAAAGGACATCTTTGAACCATAGCCCCGAGCCTGGTCGTCAAGCATTAATCCTCTCTACCGGATGGTTTCACTCTCTCCACCACCCTCTGCCCACTATCATTCCTTCTTGCGCTGTTTAGGAATGTGCTGTTGTGGAATAAAAAGGGGGCATCTGTTTTGTTTAAGTTAAAGTTCTTTACCTTTGTTAAGCTGTGTCGGGAGCCGATAGGTTTCGCTCTTGGGACCTTATAAGTGTTTATATATGAAACGGTTGAGTTAGTGAGATATAGTAGTAGAGTTAGGTAGTGTGATAGAGTGTGAGAGTTAGTTAGTGAGAACGTTTCAGAGATAGTGAAAGTTTTTTGAAGACCTAGTTTGTCATTGAGAGTGAGTGAGTTTGTTAGTAAGCGTTTGTTAGTGAGAGTCTGTGAGTTATTTATTTAGCGGTAGAGTTAGTTTTTGAGAGAGAGTTGGAGTGTTAGTTTGTGACATAGTTTGGTAGGTTTATTATGCTCGACTGAGTAGGAGAGTTAGTCAGTTATTTAAAGTGATTGTGAGAGCTATTTATTTAGAGAGAGAAAGTGGAATATGTAGTTAGCTATTGCGAGCGCTAGAGTAATTTATTTAGTGATATAGAGGTTGGTAGAGGTAGTGAGTGAGACAGACTGGGAGAGTTAGTGTGTGAGACATAGTGGGTGAGATAGTTATTTAGTGAGAGAGAGTTGATGATGGCAGTGGTTCATTTTTTAAAGAAAAATGCTGGTGCTCTTATTAGGAGGCAGCTTGCATTAGAACATTTCTCCTGCTAGCGCTCCCTAAAATAGAATCCTGTGATTCTGGACAAACCACCTAATCGTTATCCCAGTGTGTAAACGAATGTGTCATTAACTGGTGCTTCTGAAAAGCGATTGTGTTGCTGATTAAGTGCTGAGAACCGTAAACCACTAAATCCGATTAAGCACTAGATGGCGCCTGTTAAGATGTGCGTTATTGTGCAACACCACTTTTTCTTTAACGAACTAAAAAACTAAAGCTTTGCCAAATGGTTGATTTACAGTAATCCTTTTAAGCAAGAGTCCTTAAAAAGAAGTTAAAATACATAATGACTTGACTTACAGGAGGACTGAACTCTTCATTAAAAGTAAATAATGCACGAACCGGGGTACGATTGCACAAAGTTAAGGCAAAACCTCAATATTACAGTAGATGTTCTAATGTAGGATGCTTACAAGACATGGAGTTATATTTGGAACGTGTTACTCACACGGCGTAGCAGTGAATCCCACCAAGCAGAAATTCACAAATCAATGAAACACTTAAAATCCAAACAAACCTGCACCTCTTTTGCACACCCTTTCCCACCAGCTAGTCTTACTTTTTGCACTGATCGAAATTATCTTTTGCATGAATACTGCTTACTAGAAATGAAAGCCAAACCTACAAGTCCATGGTGGTTCATTTCGAGCAACGGACGGCTAAGCTTCCAACTGCACACCTCCATGTTTCTCGAATAACTTGAGAAGCACAGCAGTTTTGTGGAGAGGGAGTCATTACGGACATCTGACTGTCTAGCGGCGACAGCTCATAATTAAGATGAAGCATTCTGAACAATTGTTTGCTTTTCACAGGGGCTGTTGTCTTGCAGGAAGCTTTTTGGCGGCACTGGAGTCTTGATTGCCAAGTTATAAGTTAACCACCACCGTCACCAGGCTCAAAGAGAAGCAGCGTTGGTTTGGCAACTTACTTGGGGGCTCTGCCTTTAATAATTGGCCCGCTGCTCCTTACTTCGCACATCGCAATTATAAAATGCATTCATATATTATAATTATATATAATTACAAAAGCAATTATAAGATGAGGACGTCATGGCACTGCAATGAGCACATGATTTTAAAAATGCAAAATATACGCACTCTATTTAACAATAAGAAAACAGAACGGTTTGAGCACAAAAGCATGAAGGAAAATGAAGCTAAGAGGGAGGGAGGAGAAGGGAGGGGGGAGTGAGAGCAGAGAGAGAGGGGGAGTGGGAGCAGAAAGAGAGAGGGGGTGGAGGAGCATTGTAAGGCTTAATGAGCCATTAAAAAAGCCAGATGGCAGCTGTGCAAGTCCAAGCGCGCGTACCCGCACACTGGAGGCCGGCAAAAGCCTTTGGTAGCACTTTTAAAAGCCAGTTACTAAATGTCTTGCAGAGCAGCCGATGTGCTGGCTAAGGCGAGACTTAAAAAGGACCCCCAGCTGCCTCAATTAATTCACTAAAATCAGCAAGGGGATAATTTTTCCCTGCCCACGTCTAGCTATCTTAGCAAAGGCCGGCTCTGTTTGGTGCCAACTGAATAGAGAGGTTTCGTTCATGAGGTGACCTAATCAGTGAAATAACAAGCATTGGAAATGAAATAGGTCTTGCATTAGAAAAGTTGGAGCTATTGTTCTTGTAAATGACAAATATTTTATTTTTTTGTTGGTTTTTAGGTCTCGCCTGTCGATGCGCATGCGCATCGAGCAAGGCGAGAGTATTGGCACTTATCCGCTCTTTATCCACACTGCAAGGAATCGTGGCGATTCCTTGCAGTGCACGAGAAATTTAAGCTCAATGCGCATTGAGCTTAAATGCGCGTGCACATGCCCCCAGCCGCCTACTCTCTCTCACAGCCTCCCCCAGCTCCGCCCCCTCACTACTTGATTGCACGGCCGCTAGGCCGTGCCTCCCCTACTCTCCTCCCCCCACCTCCTCTCCTCCCCTGCCTGCCTGCCGCTAGGCCGTGCCTCCCCTACTCTCCTCCCCCCTCCTCCTCCTACTCTCCTCCCCTGCCTGCCTTTAGTTTAATTTAACCCGCTCCGCCCCCTCCCCTTCCCGCCGTGTCGCATTTCTCCTCCCCCCTCCCCTCTCTTCCCTCCGTCTTGGTTTCCTAGGTTCATGTTTTGAAATAAGCACTTCTAAATAAAGGCACTCAATGTAACAAGACAATAACCTAAAATGAACCGTTCTTGCGTTATAAAGAAATGCGCTTTACGTTTTCATCCTATGCAAAAGTAACGTTAGTTGTGCGACTCAACTGGCAACAGATGTTGATGGTTTTGGATCGTTTTCTTATAACCAACCTGAACCGGCTCGGACAAAGAAAGAGTGCAGACTCCACAGCCAACCAGCACTTCGAAATTGTGTGGCGTGCACTACGATTGGGTGTTGTGCCTTCAATGCTACAATGCCAGGCCGTCTTTCATTTTAGCAGTACCGCCTACTTCCTGAAAGTGTTGGGCAGTGACATTGGTTGGTATTCCACCCGGAAGTTCCGAAACTACATACAAAATGCATTCGTTAAAAATATCCACAACAGAGAACGGTTGTTAGGCTGAATTGGTTGTGTAAGTAGTGGACGGATGAAACGGATGAAGCCCTTTAATTCAGTATACCTCTGGAACGTCTTACCCGCTCCGCCCCCTCCCCTTCCCGCCGTGTCGCATTTCTCCTCCCCCCTCCCCTCTCTTCCCTCCGTCTTGTTTTCCTAGGTTCATGTTTTGAAATAAGCACTTCTAAATAAAGGCACTCAATGTAACAAGACAATAACCTAAAATGAACCGTTCTTGCGTTATAAAGAAATGCGCTTTACGTTTTCATCCTATGCAAAAGTAACGTTAGTTGTGCGACTCAACTGGCAACAGATGTTGATGGTTTTGGATCGTTTTCTTATAACCAACCTGAACCGGCTCGGACAAAGAAAGAGTGCAGACTCCACAGCCAACCAGCACTTCGAAATTGTGTGGCGTGCACTACGATTGGGTGTTGTGCCTTCAATGCTACAATGCCAGGCCGTCTTTCATTTTAGCAGTACCGCCTACTTCCTGAAAGTGTTGGGCAGTGACATTGGTTGGTATTCCACCCGGAAGTTCCGAAACTACATACAAAATGCATTCGTTAAAAATATCCACAACAGAGAACGGTTGTTAGGCTGAATTGGTTGTGTAAGTAGTGGACGGATGAAACGGATGAAGCCCTTTAATTCAGTATACCTCTGGAACGTCCTTTTGTGTCGAATTTTCGTAACTCTTCGCTGTGTAGGGGAAAATATCGCCTATGAAGAATGCATTAGGGTGCTGAAAACTAGTGGAAGTTGGCTGGTTTTCTTACTGTGTAAAAGATTGTCGCGACATCCGGGTGCATAAGGCGGCTTGTTTACAAAGGGACACAATTGTGTTAAGTTCATTTTGCTCTTTCATTTTGAATTTTAAGGGACCCTTAGCTATCTAATCACTCTTTGGATGGCTTGGCATTTATATTGTAAACACAATTAAAGAGTTGAGTTTTTCTGTGCCTCCAGGAAGATTTCAGATGTTTTCAAACGCGTAATAACGTTACTGCAGATTCGTAACCTTTTTTTTTTTTAAACCAATATTGCTGTTAACAGGGTTGAAGGCTTTTTGACACCTGGGTTGTATAATTATAGCCCTTAGCCGTCGATGTGTTTTCAAAGCTAACCTCTGATTCGCACAATTTCCATCATAGTTTTTGTGTAAATCATGATGTTTGTGAGATTTTGTTTTTGATCCAGCTTTTATTTTTCTGCAGAATTTTGATATTATACAAGTCATATTATATGAAAACAAGTTGGAAAACGCAATAGCCGCCACAAAGCCGTCTTAGCTACAGGTCTTTTTAAAGTCACATACACTCACCCTCACTCACCCTCACTCACCCTCAACCCCTCACTCACCCTCAACCCCTCACTCACCCTCACTCTCACTCATCCTCACTCACCCTCAACCCCTCACCCTCACTCACCCTCAACCCCTCACCCTAACTCACCCTCACCCTCACTCACCCTCAACCCCTCACTCACCCTCACTCACCCTCAACCCCTCAACATCAACCCCTCACCCTCACTCACCCTCACTCACCCTCACCCTCACTCACCCTCACCCTCTCACCCTCAACCCCTCACTCACCCTCAACCCCTCAACATCAACCCCTCACCCTCACTCACCCTCACTCACCCTCACCCTCACCCTCACTCACTCTCTCACTCACCCTCACTCACCCTCACTCACCCTCACTCTCACTCACTCACTCTCACTCACTCACTCTCACTCACCCTCAACCCCTCACCCTCACTCACCCTCAACCCCTCACTCACCCTCACCCACCCTCACCCTCAACCCCTCACCCTCACACAGTGCAATAGGTCTCGGAGCATTTGAGTTAGAGCTTTTAGAAATGTTTATGGCTTTTTTTTTAAAATTCTTTAGCATTGGCTACAGGAAAAAAAAATGCTAAAGATTTACAAAAAAACCCATAAACAATTCTAAAAGCACTAACTCTAATGCTGCGAGACCTATTGCATTTCCAATGCTTGTTAAAATAGCTAAATTGATAGCTTTGTCATTTACAATGCCAATAGTTATAACTTTCGCGAATGTGACACCTATAGCATTTGGAATGCAACATGTTTTGTATTTACGGGACTTAGATGGCATCTCTGGTCGTTAGGCAACATCTCTAGAGAGCAGGAGAGTGCAGCAGGGGAGAGAAGCACAGCAATGCAATAGGTCTCGCATTAGGAAGGTTTGAGCTATTGGTATTGTAAAAGACACATTTTTTATTTATGTGCTTGTTTTTAAAATAGCGAAATTAATAGCTTTATTATTTACAATGCCAATAGTTTTATCTTTCGCAAATGTGACACCTATTGTAACACAATATGTGTTGTAGCACTGAGTGATGTGGGGGTGAGGGGTGTGGGGGTGAGGGGGTGTGAGGGTGAGGGGGGGTGAGGGGGGGTGAGGGGGTGTGAGGGGGTGTGAGGGTGAGGGGGTGTGAGGGTGAGGGGGTGTGAGGGTGAGGGGGTGTGTGCGTGAGGGTGAGGGTGAGTGAGGGGGTGTGAGGGTGAGGGTGTGAGGCTGAGTGAGGGTGAGACCTCAGCAGCATGAAATGCCAGCAGTGCACAACACACTCTATTCAGAAGGACCGTGATTTTAAAAAAGGTATCCTGCATTCACTATAGTGTTTGTCGGAAAAAGAAATGGTAAAAAAGATGCATACTTTTTACCATTTGCTGAATGGCGACATGAGCCTGAAAAACAGAGGTAACAGGACCCTTAATAGCATCCTAAAGAAGTTGAGGCAAAAGAGAAATACACGGGGCCTTATTTATGAAGGCCTCGCGCCACCGGTGCGTCACTTTTAAAATGGGAAAAAGAGATAAATGAGGCCCACAGACTCTGAAGCAGCGTTTTACATTGGTACTCACATCACAGGAATCCAGATGCCGGTTTGTGATTGCTGCCTCGGCTATGCCGTACTTACAATGCCAGAGATTTCCCTTGCTCCAAACCTTCCCTTCCGTGGCTCCATGGTTGAATGAGGAGCGCGGAGGCGAAGATTTAAATACACATGCTAATTGGATAATTGGGAAAGACTTGCGGTAGTAAGGTGACAATGAATGCATTTAAGGCATATCCGGTTTTCCAGCGTCAAAATAATGTGTGAACATAGCGCTTGGTCAAGCACCTGCATCTTG
The DNA here is from genome assembly GCF_964263255.1 of Lissotriton vulgaris. NCBI lineage: Eukaryota > Metazoa > Chordata > Amphibia > Caudata > Salamandridae > Lissotriton > Lissotriton vulgaris. Next base: position 1,545,772,388 of record NC_141696.1, read on the forward strand.
GTCTCGTGGGTGGGCCCATCGTCTGTCAAAGCATGCGTTGAAATGCCCATGCGCCCTGCTAGTCCACCGTAATGGGAGAATATTGTGCATGTGCAGTATTGAAGAGGCAAAGTACTGTTGTGCCCATGCGCACTATTTGGGAAATAGAACTGTGTTGACTCCTTTTATGCGTAGCGATACCCAGCCTCATACGGAGTGTCTTAAGTAGTGAAAGCATCATGGGTAGTATAACTAGGCCCGTGGAGTTCGATTTTTTGACATTTGTTATACTGCCTTACAAAAGCGGGTGTGTGCGCTCCATTTTTTGACATTTGTTATACCGCCTTACAAAAACGGGTGTGCGCGCTCCGGGGCACCCAAAAAGGAATATAAATTGCACATTTGTACAGTTAAAAAGACCAATCACAAAGGTTGTATGTGGATATACATGCATCAATGTCAAAGATGTTAATTAGATAAATATTTAGGCCCGTAGGTTGATCTGGTGATTCGGATTATCCTCCGCATATAAGTTCAGCGAGGTACCGATCAGGCAGTTAGGTTAGTGGTCAAGCACAAGGCTACAACGCAAAGGTAAACAAGACAAGATGCTTATAATTCCATCCTTTCGTGCTGTTCATTGCATAAAGCATTGTTCCTTTTGTAGAATGGCGATTACAAACACAATAGTGTAAACCTGTTTTTCATGCACTCATGTGGCTGCGTTTGTGCTTTCATGTCCCTTGCTCTCTATGGCTCCCCACACAAGTGCAGGGCTGGGTCAGTTACTCTGTAGTTCAGATGACGGGTGCAGTTGAAAGGAGCCCAAAAGAGAAAGAAATGTGCGTGCTGCAATCAACATAATCCTGCTCAAGGCGCCCTGGGAGCAGCTCGGCCCACACAAAGCACACTCCATTGCCAAAGGAAACACAGCATGCTGACTCCGATACGACTCAGGAAGACGACTCCGGGAAGGGGCCAGGCTGCCTACTGGTAAACGTTTACATAGATATTATTAAGTGGAAGCTGACATGGGTTGCACAAGCCAAAGTGGAAACATGTTCTGCACAAGAAGCAAAATGTGGATTAAATGGAGAATAATTTGGATGAGAGGGATAGAAATCATTAAATGAGAAAAAACACAAAGTAGTAAAGCAGGAGTTTATTCTAAATAGAAGAGCAAAAGTGTGTTTTTTTGTAAGGGTGGGGGCATGATTTGAAGCAATGGGAGGGTAGAGAGAAACACAGACTAGGCACAATCACACAGGCGCAGGAGGGGTGGGGGGGTTTGGAAGCACACCTGGAGACTGCTGCAAACGAGATGCAATTCATGGATTACTTAACTAAACAAGTCGGGCGGCACAACAGGGGCAGAGAGGCTGACTAGCTGGTGGCACAAGTTAAATAAGGAGACACGGCCGGCCAGCCGTGAAAATGAAAGCACGGCCGGCCGGCCGTTAAAGCCTTTGATGCTGCAGGGGGTGGAGCGGCACCAAGCTGGGCAACAGATGGCTGGCGATTTGATGCTGTGCACGCGCATTTTAGGTCACTGCGCTTGGGCATTGACCTAAAAGTGCACGGGCACACCAGCAAATCGCCAGTCTAGGTAAGGTCTGTTTAAGCCCCTGTAGTCTCGCTCCGCTCAATGCGCATTGAGAGGCGAGACCTAAAAAGTAACCCTTGTTTACTGGGTTGGGGTTAATGTATCAAAGAAAAACACACTACATTGGGACCATTTTAATAATCCTGAGTAAATCATGTTACTGTAAGCCAGTGCTTTCCAAAGTGTGTGTCGCGACACATTATTGTGTTGCCTCTCAGGTGTGAGTGCGTCGCGAGACGACGTCTGCATGCATATTAGGGCGAATGCTCTCTTGGGTGTTTGCATTCAGTGACGCAGTATAGTACAGCGACGTACACGGAGGAAGGAGAAGCGTTCGGCGAGCTTGAGCTGAGCGAGCGGCCTTGTTCCCTTTTCCAACGCATTGACCACGGAGGCCCTTCTTCTCCCAGGCTCTCAGTAAGCTACATTTTCGTAATGTTAAAACTCTTTAGTGCCACTCTACATAGCTACCTCAGACGCCCCGTTAGCCACCATGCTGCAAGTATCCTCCCTTGTTTACTGCAAGATCAATAAAAGGCCTGCAGTATCACGTTCATAAGTTGCTGTCTGACCTTAGTTTGTGGAATGATGAATAATTGCCAAGCTCACCTTGTAAAATTTGCCTGACATTTTTACATTCGTACAATTCACCTCTTCGTTCTTTTTTTTTTTCTCCAAATGTCACATCCATTTAATGAAGCTAACAAAGGATGAAGTTAGCATGCCATCAAATGACTGGACACATTTAAATAAATGCTTGATCGGGACGTGTCTAACCTGGCGTCCATGTAGGAGCCTTTCTACTGAGCACCGCCGCACCAGTCGGTCTGTTTCGGCCCTGGGGCTTCCCAGCCGGTGTGAACGGCTTGAATTACAGGGGAGACTCAGGGACACCCGCGAATGGCGCAGGATTGACCGGGAAGCTGCGCTGCCACTGGCCCGCACCAGCTTGTGAACAGCCTGGGTGCTCCCCAGCCAGTGAGAAAGTCTTGTCCTGCGGAGGTGACAATTGCGACCCGATTTCGCCTGCGGGAGTCGCACCCCATTGTTGTGAAGCCGACAGTTTAAAAGCGCATTTGGCCACACTAATGTGTACAAAATGCCAGCCACAGGCGGCTGGTAGTGCCAGAGGTCACTGCAGCGGTGACGGGCCTGGAGGGCACATAACTGGAGGTGGGTGTGCAGTCAGCTCTTGCACACACTTTCTTTCCCTGAAGTAGCAAGCACTGGCTGTTGAACCCTTCAAACTACTGCAGCCAGACTGGTGACACAAGTGTGCAGCGCGAGACAGACTGAGAGGATGCGCCGATGTGATCTTATACCAGGTGAGTGTAGAGACTTCAGCAGACACAGCATAAATGACGAACTGTAGCAGATTAAAACGGGGTATGTACCACAGCTCCTACATTCAGCCTTCAGTGCTCTGGCAAGTGTCCCTGATATCAGCAAGAAGGGGAGTGGAGGTGCAGTGAGACCTACCAGGCACCAACATCGAGCAGAACTGGTGAGCTCAAGCTTATCAAGGAGTAGAGGTGTCTGCACTAAACTATCAGCGAGTGTAAAGCAGGACTTGAGACTGCCCTGAGTCTTCTGCATCCAACATCTGGGGTGCCAGTGCAACGATCCACCATGAGAAGTTCCCTCCAGGCCTGGGATGTCTAGGTACCATCCGTGCTTGGGACTCTGATTAACCTCCCCAAAGAGCGCCGTACCTCCTCCTAGGCCGCACCCCTTTCAGGGAAAAGATGTCATGGAAGTGCACCAAAGAAAGGACATGATTTCTAAATCTGTCTCTAGGAGAGCTAACCAGACCCGAGACCCTGCATCTCCTCCGAGAACCCCCTTCACTGTACCTCAGGAGGGCTGCACGGATGACAACGCCCCAGTTACCCGCGGGTTCATGGAAACCCTTTCCTCACGCTGCGAGATGACATAGCAGCCCTTAAGCAGGAAGTAGCCTGTTCTCCTGTACTTGTGTATTCACGCCAACGACATGGGCTCTAACCACATAACTTGATGGACTCTGATGACCGGAGCAATTGTTATCCCCAGTTTGGCTGTTTCCCCACTTACCCTATGCTCGCCACTTACTCCATTGTGCTGCCTCACCCACAAGGCAATAACCTGTCTGCCAGATCATCTGGCTCTTGCTGATAGTGACACCACTTAACTCTGACGCCATGGTCAAGGTTCCTAGCTGTAAATATTTAAAATTAAATCCATTTCTGTGATCTGATGAACGGTCTTGCATAGTTTGTGAAATTTTATTTTGTAGGCAGGAACATAGCGTGACAGAAAATAATCATTTGATTGCTCGGCTATAATGCAGTTGTTATGTTTTTAGTCTGAAGCAACTGCGCCAGCGAAGAGGGTGGTGTGTTTTTAATCTACTATGTTTACTACTGCTAACAGTGGTTAGAAGGCATTTCTTTCCCCAAGCACAACGCTACATGAATAAAGGAGTACAAACAGCCTAACCATGAATTCATTAAAACAGCTGTAGTTGTAACATGAGTCAGTCATCCCCTCACATTTTAACCATATGAAGGTATTTATTTTCATTCCTATAAAAGCAATCTACCTGATTGCGAGATTATTAAAAAATACAGTAACCCCTTAAGTAGTTCGAGCTCCCTCGCTGCGCTCGCTCGAATTACCGTGTCGCCAGCTGAAGATTGGCTGAAAGGTGTGTCACCAGAATGAAAACTTTGAAAAGCTGTGCTTTAAGCAATATTGTGTACAGGATTGTCACCTGGCCATTAACCAGGATGACCAGTTTTATCATCTCAAAGCCAATAAAAAACAAACATTTGTAAAATCAGTATTTTCCCCCTTTCAAACAAATTCGTAAACGATGAATACAAAATTAAAATCCTTCAAAAATATCCCAAACTGCTCTTCAATAAACATTAGAGCGGACACAGTCAGAATTCAGCTCTTGGCCTTTCTAGGGTCAGCCCCAGCCCAGGGTCGACCTTGTCACAGCAGGAAAGACACAACTATTTACAGGGAGTCCCTCCTCCCTACAGCTGAGCACTGAGAGTCTCTGCACACACCATCACTCACTTGTTCTGGTTTCCTGCCCCTCATTCTCTCGGCCCGTTTTTCCTCTTTTTTTTTCCGCGTGAACCGAGACCCGAGAGCGGCTCCGAGGAAGGAGGAGAAACAGCACCGACAGCAGAGAGGGCCCTGCAGAGCAGGATGGAGACGGGGCGAGTGCGCAGGCGCGGAACAGACATACTATATCTGCGCATGTGCAGAAATTAACCACATCTTTCCGCACATGCTCAGAAAGGGGCTACCCTCCGTTTGTCATGCGCAGTAGAAAGATAGAGACCCAGTGTATAGTTTCATCTGAACTGACGGCTCCAGCAGGGGGCGTCTCTTACTGGACATTTTATGCTTTTTTTTGCAGTTTTATAATAACACGAACTGATCCCAAATGTATCAGAGCGATTTATATGAACCCCAGTTACAATACGTTCGGACGCGTTCATTTTTAGGCAGGGAGGGATTGAGTGATTCGCCCAGAATCACTGGATATTTATGAGCTTAGACTCGAACTCTCATGTAAACCGCTCAAATACCTTCTGGTCGAGTTCGTGCTCTATAAATCTGCAAAAAATAAATAAATAAATAACCTTTTCATCAACTTTTAGGTCGGAGGGTCTAGTCGTTAGGCTACATCCTCAATCCTAACTCGGTTTGTTGTGAGGGTCTGGAAGTGCTACAGTTTCTGTAAAAACCCTCAAATAAATTTAAACTCAGAAGTTTTGCCCTGGTTTCCTTTAAAAGTATTTTAGGACTGACTTGCATTGGAATTTTTAGACGAGTTTATATTTGTTGCATTAAGTTTATATTAAAAAAAATACATATTTAAATGATATTTTCATACCTGCTAACCCTTGTGATCCTATGTTGGATGGGACTCTGTGAAATTTATTCTCAACCAACAGGTCTGGTCCAAGCGCCGTGGTCAGTGCCAGAGTTTCAGAAACACTGTAACACAAAGCGACAAGAGGGGTGAAGAAGAGAGGCTAGCACCTGGGTGAGTGCGAGGACCCTGTAATGTTGTATAAAGTGGGCGAGACCACCCTGGCCCACGAGCAGCGCTAATGTGCATTGTCCATTACCCCCTTTAAGCGTAGGTTTAATGGCTCCGCCCGACGTAGGGACGGAGCGCAAGTTGATCTGTTAATAAATAGCCCATGACCCTGGGCGTGGCAGGCAGTTGACTGACCACCAAGCATATACACGTGTGGTCTCCTTTAATGTTCTTGTAGGCCTACCTACAACACGACACTGGCGACGAGGTGGTGTCGCCACCCCACCGCGTGCCGCGCTCTGCCCTTTCCACTCAGGGCGAGCCCCTGCTGTGCCCGCAATCCTTCTGCCTCACTACAGCCCCAGCGGAGCTCTCACAGCCACCCTGCACGCTGCTCTGTGCCTCGCCGTGTAGAGGCCCAACTACGAGGACCCGACTCCCGGCCGCCCTGCCACCCTGCCTTGCTACGACATCCTGCGGGCAGTGCCGCGATCACCCTACCTGTCAGCAAGCCGCCCCCGCCGCCTTCATCTTGGCAGGACCGGCCTCGCAGCCCCCAGGTGCGTGCTCCCTGCCTGTGCGCATTTCAGTGCCCCGCCGCGCTGCCTCTGGGTCCAGCCCCCACCTCCGCTGCCCGGCCGTGCTCTGGCACTTGCCTGCTCCCGGCCTGAAGTCTCGCGGCCTGCCAGGCCCGCCGCGCGCCTCCCGCGCCATCCCTCACGCTTCCCACGTGCACCGTTGCGGCCCGCCTGCCATTTCACACGCATCTCGCGTGAGCATAGCCTGCCGTTTCCCACGCATTTCGCGTGCAACGCTGCCATATCCTGCCGTTTTTCACCCAGAAATGCCTGCAGCTGCCACCAGCGTGTCTCAGGGCCCATAGCCTCCTGGTGTCTGGGTATCTCCTGGCCGTCAGCACCTCCCGTCTTCCCCGATGGCCATGGCCGCCGTGCCGCCACTGGAACCCTTCACGGTCACGGGCACACCTCCCTCCCAAGCTGCCCGGTGGAAGAAGTGGGTGGAACGCCTGGAGAACTATTTTGTGGCGGCGGACATCGCAGTTGAACGCCGGCGCGCAATTCTTCTACACCTAGGAGGAGAAGCTATCCACGACATCTCGAAAGACGTAGTGGAAGGCGGCCCACCCCGGAACTACACCACGCTACGCAACGCCATAACGGAGTACTTTGAACCTTTCGCCAGCGCGGATTATGAACGATTCTTGCTCCGCCAAGCCCACCAGCTCCCGGAGGAGTCCGTTGATGTCTTCTATGCGAGACTCAAAAAGTTAGCCAGCACGTGCACCCTGCCGGATGTGGACGACGAGATCCGCGACCAATTTTAGAAGGCGGCGCCTCCTCGAAACTACGCGAAAGAGTCCTAGAGACAGACAACATGCCCATGCGCGACATCCTAACGCTCGGACGGTCTAAAGAACTATCGAAAGCTCGAGCAGCCCACATGGAGCCAAAACCAACGGTCGCAGTCAAAGTTGAACCAGTGTGCGCCATCAAAACGAACGCCACTGACACACGCACAAAACCATCCCGATGACCTCGGCAAAGCCCCGCTCAGTCATCTCAAGACCGCCCCTGCATGTGGTGCGGAGGGACAACCCCCCACAGCGGAGCGTGCCCAGCGCAAGGAAAAATCTGCAGTGCCTGCGGTAAAGCCAATCATTTCGCGAGCGTGTGTTTATCCTCACAGAGGAAGAAGCCCAGTGGCCCACCCCGAAGGGTGAGACAAATAGAACCAACGCCAGGTACTGCCACCAACAGTGACATGGACGACGACGAAGCGGACGCAGCGTCAGTCCACGTAGTACGAATGCTCAACACACTAGCGGCAACACCGTCAGCAGAACCTATGTGCACAGTGGATATATAGGATCAAGCATTAGTGGCCCTCATCGACACCGGGGCAACGATCAACCTGATGGCAGCCGGCGTGTACCGGACACTAAACGAACCGCCAGCACTCCATCCTACGAGAGTTCAAGTGTATGCCTACGGCACCAGTCGACCCCTCCGCCTCTGCGGAGCGTTCCGGACAACAATCTCACACGACTCCCATCACGTACACACCAAAATCTACGTGTCGCAAGAAGGGTCCGGATTCCTGCTCGGCTGCCGGACCGCTCAAGACCTCAGGCTGATCCACTTCGCCCTCACGGTCCAAGCCCACAGCCTCGACCATCTCGTATTACAACATACGTCGCTGTTCGATGGAATCGGCTGCTTGAGAGGACCCGCCGTCCGCCTCCACATAGATCGCTCGGTCGCTCCAGTGGCCCTCAGACACCGGCGCATAGCATTCCACCTACGACCCAAAGTGGAAGCAGAACTACGTGTGCTAGAGAGAGCTGGAATCATAGAGAGAGTCAGCGGACCGACTCCCTGGGTGTCACCCATCGTAGTGGCCAAGAAACCGATACAACCTGACGCGGTGCGGATCTGCGTGGACATGCGCATCCCTAACCTCGCGATCAAGAGAGAACGCCATCTGACACCAACCATAGACGACATCATCGGTGAGCTATCAGGTTCAAAGTGGTTCTCGAAGATGGACCTGAGGTCCGGATATCACCAGATCCCTCTACACCCAGACTCCCGCCCAATAACCACTTTCTCTACCCATGCAGGCCTGTAGAGATACACTAGACTCAATTTCGGGATATCCAGCGCGGCCGAAGTATTCCAGAACATCATTCAAAATGTCCTGCAAGGCCTAGACGGCGTACTGAACGTGAGCGATGATATCTTAGTCCACGCGGCGACGCTCGACGAACACATCCGACGCCTCCAGGCCGTCTTCACCAGGCTACAGGAGAGAGGCCTGACCCTTCACAGGGAGAAGTGCGAAAAGTGCCACCTGCTCCATCATTCCCTCTGACATGATTAAGGATTGCGAATCCCTTGCCTTTTCTATTGTTCTATCACCACACCAATCTGTGAAAGGTCTTCTCGTTTATCGACCTCCAGGGCCCACAGGCTCTTTCTTCGAAGAGTTCCAGTCGGTGACCTCATCTTTGTTACTCACGTCAGAGCATTGTATAGTCGCCGGGGACTTTAATGTCCACATGGACGTTGAAATGGATGCCGACGCGATTAAAATGTTGGATGTTACAGCCCCTCTGGGCCTGGTGCCCTATCAGGTTGGGCCGACCCATGAGAAGGGACACACTCTGGATCTGACTTTCTCTACGACCCCCATAGAGATGCTTGCTCCTATCCAGGTGCTTTGGTCTGATCACAGGCTGGTTAAATTTTTTCTTTTTGAAGTCAGGAAGCCTTCCGGTGCCCCCCGGCAAGCTTCCCAGGGATTCAGGGCACTCCACCGGGTCACTCCGGAACTACTGGCACAGTCCTGTGCGGACCATCCCTGCGCTTTGACTGGGGATCTAGATGAGGATGTTGAGCGACTGCAGGCCTGGCTCTAAGAGAGGCTAAATGATCTTGCTCCTGTGAGACCTCCTCGCAAACTTGATAAAGGTGCATCCGCCCCATGGTTTACGGAAGCGCTGGCGGCTTCACGTCGACAATGCAAGGTAGCGGAAAGAGCATGGCGCGTGAAATACGACTCGACAGCGAAACTTGCTTACAGGTCCTTGGCGAAAGTTTATCATCGTGATATCCTTTCTGAGAAGAAGGCTTATTTCGCGAGAAAAATCGAAGCTGCCTCCAATTCCTGTAAGGAGCTTTTTGCCATTGTGCAGGAGTTTACGACTTCACGCGCTGCGTCGACTCAGACTCCCCCTCCTGCGCCTTGGGTCAGGGCGATCGCGGACTTTTTTACCTCTAAGATCCAATTGATCCAGGACTCTTTCCCTGTGCAGGAGCCTGAGACGCCCGGCCGGGCGGAGAATGCCGCTGTTACCTTGCCCAGTGCAGGTGTGGCCTTGGCAGTCTTTCCTCCTCTCTCTATGACCGCTTCATTTGATCTGATGGCTTGTCTTAAATCAGGTTCTCCCCGGGATGCCTGCCCCGCCAAGTTTCTGGCAAAAATGGCAGCTATCATTAATCCATATGTGAACCCCCTGCTGAACTGTTCTCTTGCACAGGGTGTGGTTCCCCAGTCTTGGAAGCAGGCGATGATTATCCCCTTGCTCAAAAAGCCCGGTTTGGATGCGGAGGTGTTGGCGAATTATAGGCCTATCTCGCTCCTGCCTGCTTTTGCGAAGATCATTGAAAAGCATGTGCACAAGGTGCTTGCCGATTACCTGGAGTCCCATGACTGCACCCCACTCAATCGGGTTTCCGCACCAATCTTAGCACCGAAACAGCTCTCCTGGAAGTCTCGGAGGCGATTAAGGAGGTGCTGGATTCGGGTGGCAGGGCGATGCTGGTGATGTTAGATCTGTCGGCGGCCTTCGACACCGTCCCCCATGAGGGTCTTCTCGCAAGACTCTCAGAGATTGGTCTCTGGGGGACGGTGCTCCAGTGGTTCCGTTCGTTCCTGGCAGGCCGTCGACAAACGGTCTGGGCCTCTGCCTGCTCTGCCGAGATGTCGCCACTGGGTGTCGGAGTTCCTCAGGGCTCAGTATTGAGCCCAACTCTATTTAACATCTTCATGACCCCTCTGGCGGCTCTGGCGGAGTCTTTCGGGGCTCAGATCGTTTCCTACGCCAATGACACCCAGCTCCTCTTCACCTGTGAGAGGGGTGCGGATTTCGATGGAGGTAGGATCCAGGGTTGCCTTGAGGCTGTATTTCAGTGGTTCCAACATAACAGCCTCAAGTGCAGTTAGTTAAGAAGGTCCTCTTCTTCGGGTGCAGTTCGGATCCGGACTGGAAAGTGTGGTGGCCAGAGAACATGTTTCCACCAGCAAGTTCGTCCCAGGTGGCAAAAAACCTCGGGATTAAGATTGACAACGGCCTCACACTGCGCTCACAGATAATTAGCCTTACGGGCACCTGCTTTGGCCTGCTCCGGATGCTGCGTAAGTTTCTCCCTTTGCTATCGGAGGAACACAGGAAGATCACAGTGTAGGCGATCATTGGCTCGAGAATTGACTACTCTAACATTCTCTATCTCGGCCTGCCAGAATATCTGCTTCAACGGTTACAGGTGGTCCAGAATTCGGCAGCACAGGCCATCTTTGGACTATCTCGCCGTGCTAGAGCCTCGGGCTTCCTGGAGGCACTGCACTGGCTTCCTGTCCGGAAGCAGATAATTTTTAAGACCTTGACTCTGGCACATAAAGCTCTGCACGCCTCCGGAGCGAAATACCTCCAAAAAAGGCTGACCTTCTACCATCCAGCCAGGTCGCTGAGGTCAGAATCCTTGTTTCTTGCTGCAGTGCCTCGTGTTAAGAGGGCACGCATTGGAGGCCGCTCTTTTAGACTGTTGGCGCCCCAGCTGTGGAATAAGTTGCCAGTGGCCCTGCGTAGCACCTCAAACTTGTTGGCTTTTAGGAAGGGGCTCAAAACCTGGCTTTTTACTTCTTAGTTTTTTCCTGGGCTTTTTTGTTTTTTTTCTCTGTCTTTTCTCTGTTTTTTTTTTGTTATGTTATGTGATTGGTGTGCAAATCAAAGCGTCGGGACACTCTTTGAGTAGCCGTACGCTATATAAAACCCAGTATAACATAACATAACATAACATAACATAACATAACAGTTCCTCCGGAAGGACATCAGCTTTTTCGGGTACCGGTTCTCCGACCAAGGCGTTGGGCCAGACCCGGACAAAGTAAAAGACATCCATGATGCCCCCGCTCCAACATCAGTGACTGCCGTCCGCAGTTTCCTAGGGATGGTAACGTACTGCGGGCGCTTCATTAAAGACCTGTCTGATCTCACCGGCCCCCTTCGCGACCTCACTAAGGCCACAGCCACCTGGGAGTGGGGACAACAACAGCAAGAGGCCTTCCAGAAGACCAAAGCGGCACTCTCAGCAGACACGACCTTAGCCTACTTCAACCCTCAATACGAGTCCCAGCTCGTAGTGGATGCGAGTCCGACCGGCCTCGGCGCAGTCCTGGCCCAGCAGCAACCCTGCGGAGAGTGGGCACCCGTCGCATACGCAAGCAGGACCCTCACAGCAACAGAGCAAAGATATTCGCAAATCGAAAGAGAGGCCATCGCTATTCTATGGGGGTGCCGCCACTTCCACATCTACGTGTACGGACACCCGTTTGTGGTAATCACAGACCACAAACCACTCCTCCCACTGTTCCAAGGGTCCTCCTCACGTCCTCCTCCACGCATCGAGAAGTGGGTACTCCAGCTCCAAGAATACCAATTCACAGTGGAGTATCGACCAGGCTCCAGAAACCCCGCCGACTATCTGTCGCGGCATGCCCGCCCAGCCACTGAGACGGAAGCTGCAGAGGCCGAAGCCACCGAAGAATATGTGAGAATGATAGTGGAGCGTTCAAGGCCATTGCCCATCTCCCTTGAAGACGTCACACGAGCCCCAAGGACGACGACTGCCTACAAATCGCCATCCAGGCCATCCAATCAGGGAACTGGAAGCCACTACAAAGCCCGGCGTCATTCCGCACCCCTGAAGCTCAAGCCACCCTAAGAGCGCTGTACCAAGTCCAGAGCGAACTATCCATCTCGCCAGAAGGATGCCTCCTGAGAGGCCCCCGCCTAGTTCTACCCGAGAGCCTCACCCAACAGGCAGTCCTCCTAGCCCATGGGGCTCACCAGGGCATTGTGAAATCGAAGAATCGCATCAGAACCAAGCTCTGGTTCCCGGGGCTAGACAAGAAGGTGGAAGACGTCATCCAACGATGCCCAGTATGCATAGCGACCAGCCTGCCCAACCCCCTAGCACCGGTAATCACAGAAGAAGGGCCGACCGCCCCGTGGACACGAGCCAGCGCAGACTTCGGTAGCCTCCCAGGCGGGAAGTACATGTTTGTCGTGGTGGATGACTACTCAAGGTACCCCGAAATCGAAATTCTACCGTCCACCGCAGCTTCCGAAGTGATTCCGAAGCTAGAGAAAATCATTGCGACCCACGGACCTCCTTTCAATGGCATGGAACTGGCAGAATATCTACAATCACACCGCATCAAGCATAGGAAAATAACCCCAAGATGGCCCCAAGCCAATGGCGAAGTCGAGAGACTGATGAGGACTCTGAATAAGACAATCCAAATTGCCATGGCAGATGGCCAAAACTTAGAACTAGCCCTCTTCCAGTTTCTACGAGAGTACAGACTGACCCCCCACTGCACCCCTGGGGTGCCTCCAAGCCGCCTGTGTTTCAACAGAGCAGTGGTGGATACTCTCCCACACCACCCCAGGTGGGCCTCAGCTCCAACCCCGAGCAACCGATCCATGGAACAGCGAACCAAGACTAACATAGAAGCATCTAGACGGAGGAGAGCTGCAGACAGCCCCATTCAGGTGGGCGACTGTGTGCTAGTGAAAAATCGTCACCCAGGAGGGAAGTTCCGTCTTCCGTTTGAGTTACATCCCTGGATTGTCACCGGCGTAAATGGCACCATGATCACCGCAGTGAAAGGGAGAGAGACTGTCACAAGAAACGTATCATTTTTCAAGAGACTGTTGCACAGGGAAGAGGATGAATTCCAAGACCCAGCTGAACAACTCCCAGGGCTGACCCGAAGCCCACGAGAAACTGAAAGAGAAGATACCCCCGACGAGGAAGAGACTCCACAAGGAGACGCCACTGTACAAGTCAGGAATGAACAGGAGCCGCAGGTGGCCTACAGCCACCCTGGAGATGGTGCAGCCAGAGACTCTGAAGAACTGACTCCCACACAGTCGGGTGAGCGCAGCCAAAGCAGGTACAACTTGCGCCCCTGCCCGAAACCATCCCAGAAGTACCAAGACTTCGTGGCCTGCTGCGGACGCTGAGAGAACTTGAGTTGCGCTGCAACCACCTCATAAGTAAGACTGTTCCTTTTGCATTTATAGATTTCAGAGACTGTAAGCAGAGGCACTGATGCATTATGCCATGTTGTTCATTTGTTTTTCTTTAGGGTAAAGGAGGAATGTAATGTTGTATAAAGTGGGCGAGACCACCCTGGCCCACGAGCAGCGCTAATGTGCATTGTTCATTCCCCCCTTTAAGCGTAGGTTTAATGGCTCCGCCCGACGTAGGGACGGAGCGCACGTCGATCTGTTAATAAATAGTCCATGACCCTGGGCGTGGCAGGCAGTTGACTTACCACCAAGCATATACACGTGTGGTCTCCTTTAATGTTCTTGTAGGCCTACCTACAACACGACAGACCCTGGGACGTCACCTGTGAAAGGCCATGAGCCGAGAGCTGTGAAGTACAATCCAGTGGTAGCACATTGTAGCCCCAGAGGAAGAGGGTGAGTTTGAGAGGCCCTGGAGGATACATCTTTTTAAAGTAATGTACATGAACATTTAATTTTGATTTTTGGAATGTGGTCATGTTTTCACGGTGGGTGACCCCACGGAAGTCTATGGGAGGCGCTTCCCTCGTTTGGAAGGTGGAAATGAGTTGAAACGGAGGGTAACATCTTCCAAATGAGGGTGAGTTGAGATATGTGCCTTCACAAGATGTCACAATCAAGTTAAAAACAACAAGGATATGTTAGAGGGAGTTGACCTTATGAGGACTTTCATAGCTTATCTCCTAATTTCGTTTCTTGCAGAAACCAAAGCATTGCTTTCCTCTGGACTGCGTACTCTGAGTACAAAACAAACTGCTAGGTGAGTCCAGGAATTCACAGCATGAAGGTGAACAGGACACAGACAGCTTCTGATCTTGGGAAGTACCCCACAAAAGAACTGTGCAGGGCCACTCAAAAATGCAGCTTGAATGGACACAAAGCTCTGTTCAAGATTTGCTTTTTATTCACTTCCCCAGTGCAACAACTCATCTCCAACACCACAGATCCTTGCAGTGCAACAAGTCCAGGTATTGTTTTCCTGCTGGGACCAGTAATGTGGCCATAGTCATGGGAGTCTTCCCCATATCCATGAACAGCTGGCCCCAGTCAAAAAGAACGAGCAGAGGAGAGCAAAACAGAGGGTAGAAAAACGAGCAGAAAAGGCAAAATGGAGGGCAGAAAACCAAGGAGAAAAGGTAAAATGGAGAGCAGAAAAATTAGCAGAAAAGGCAAAACAGAGCAAGTAACGAGCAGAAGAGGCTCAAACAGGGCAGCAGGTAGAAAAGCAGCAGAGAGTAGTGGAGTGCGGGCAAGCTGGACAGGAGAACTGTTGCAGGGGAGTTGACACGAGGACCTACACTTGTGACCTTGTGCTGAATTTGCAGCCTCTCAATCAATCAATCAATCAAACATTTATAGAGTGCTACTAGTCACTAATCCTGGGCGGAACACTACGCTACACTTGCGGAGTGTGCGTAGTTTGCGCAACTATGCGAATTGCACATAGCACAGTGGAAAAACACGTAGCGTAGCGAGCAATTTTTTGCTCGCTTGCGGTCCTCAACGTCAAGCTGGTGACCGCAAGCGAGCAAAATCACCATCCCGGTGAGACGTTTTCGTCGTTCGCGATCAGCAACATCAAGTTGCCGACCGCGAGCGTAGTAAATAAACCTCCCGGCGAGATTCTCAACGCGGGGATGTCAGGTTTCTCATTGTGAGTGGTCACGTATGCTCGTGACCGCTCGCGAACAGACACTACCAGTCTACGTTAAGAAAGCTGTCGCTCAAGTACAAATCTACTCGAGTGGCAGAAAACAACTGCTTGCACTGTGCAATATGCCATTTCCAATGATTGCACAGCGCCGACAAGCATCTGGCACGGTGAAATCAGTGCAAACAGCATTTTCCCTACCGCACTACGCAGTTTGTGTAGCTACGTGTAGTGTGTGTAGTGCAACGTGCACTTCGCGTAGCTACGCGTAGCGCTACTACGTGAGCTATGCCCAGGGTTACTAGTCACCCATGAGGGTTTTGGGACGCTGGAGCTGTTTGATAATTCAAGCATCCAGGTTTTGGGGGCATGGCCTGGCAGCCAAGATGGTGGGATGTGTGCTAGACGAGCTCCGTCTAGCTTGAGCAATTATCCCTAAATTATCCTTCCCTCTGATCCTTTTTGTACTTTTGGCTCGTGTCCCTGGCGGGGCGCGCTCGGGGGCAGTGTGCGATACCCGTTCTGGCCCCGCATCTCATCGAGGTGAGCCGTGGAGGTGGTGGCTTGGGGTGCGGCCCGGGAGAGAAGGAGTGGCGCCTTAGCCTGGAGCGGCAGCTGGCACGCAGAGAGAAGCGTCCAGGGGCACCGGAAGATCAACCGTGCAGGTGAAAGCTGACCTGCAGTGGTTGTCTACAGGGTGAGGTGGTTGGGTGGTTGTGGCGGCCTCTGGACGTCTATGGCGCGAGTCTGGCGCGAGGCTGCCCCCCCTTCCTATCCATTCTTATGCGGCGATGGTGGCGGGATTATCAAAGGCTTGAGTCGGGCCGCGGGAGACACAGACTTGAGTTATCGGCTGCACTATTGAGCCGCTGGAGGCGCCGAGTGCGGGGTGTGCTTGTGCCGTGCCCGGTGGCTGCTGCTTGCCCTGAGATGGGGGTTGGGCCTGTGCCCCTGTGCTGCTGGATGCCTGGAGGGCCGCTTTCCACCTAGCTCTCTTTCGGTGGCACTGTGCTCTCGCGGCCATATCAGGTCACGTGGGGGCAGCGTAGGTGCCTGGACGGATTGCTGCTGGTGGTTGGAGACCATTGCTGTGGCCTAGTGCCCTGTTGAATGGAACGGCGGACATATTGGGGGCCCCGTGGAGAGCGTGGGTGACCCGTTGGACTCTGGTCCTTGTGCCCTGCTCGGGGTGGCCGTTAGTGTTGTGGAGACAGCGAGGGGGCCGGCCTCAGGCAGAACGCCCCCTCTGTACTGACGTGTTGCGATATACTAACTGGATGTAATGCATGTGATGATTAAGGCGGGAGCGGTATGCCGAGTCGCGGCTACCAATTTCCGTTCTCAAAACACTGTGGTGGGGTTGGAGTCCAGCGTGGGTAATGGCGGCGAATGAGTCCGTATGGGAAAATGGTACTCGGCATACCGCTCCTGCCTTAATCATCACACGCATTACATTAGGAAAGTATGCCAAATATCGAGTCGGCCTGATACGTGTTGCGCCACCTGTGTTTAGATCTTGGACCCCAGTGTTAATGAGCTCCCTTGAATCTCTTAAGAGTCTATTTTAAAGTGGTCGCTATCAAGATGAGTACCTAACAACGACGATACCTGATATAATCATAACATTCGTCTGTAAAGAGAATTAAAGATCACAAGGTATTGAAAATATAAAGCATTGTACATTTTACCTCCTGAACCAACAAACTTTCGAAAAGACGCACAAAAAGTGATTACGGAAATATGCTGATAATGTCCTGATGAAGACACAACTGTGTCGAAACGTGTTGACAGACAGACATCAACTCCAATGATCAGCTTTGGGAATTATCACAGTTTTTAACTTTTCCCCCAATACTAGAGACTACAGTACTCTCTTTTTTATTGCTTTTCTCTATATTTTTGTATTTTATTGAACATGTTTATCAATTTTTATCAATGTTATTACATTTTATACGTGATCATAATTATTGGTTATATTATCTTCTTTTACCTGTGTTTATATATTGTTATACTAAGTTTTTGCCAGTTATCTACACTGTTTTTGCCTGGATATTTTATTTTGCTAAGGCCTGCGCCAAAGCCAGGCAAAGACCACCACTCTAGTCAGGCTTGGGAGTTACACGCCAAAGATAGCCCCTGCTCACCCCCTTGGTAGCTTGGCACAAGCTGTCAGGCTTATCCCGGAGGCCATGTGTAAAGCATTTGCGCACGCACACAACAGCAACAACATACCAGGCACACTACAAACAGAACTCCACCCAGGGTTATATAAAAAATAGCTTTGCATTCTCAAAACACATTAGAATAGTTATCACATCATGTACACTGTGCCAACTGGCACTGGGCAATATTTACAAGGGAATTATTTACCCATGAAAGGGCCATATGGACCACTGTTAGAACCATCACAAAGTGAACTTAGTAGAAGTAAACTAGATCATAAACGTACAACCAGTAAACACTAGAAACCACTGTACTCCGCATCAGCCTGTGAAAAAAACTATATTATGCACAGTATCACAAAAGTCTAAATACATTAGACCCTAACCTCCTAAGTATAACTCACATTAGGGGCATAAATAACAGAGTGAAACATAAGCTCACTAGCATAAACCATGATATGCAAAAACAACCTCATAATCATAAACCACAGTTTTAGAGGTATAAAACACGGGGTGTGTAAAACATACTACACACAGTACATTTCCTCGCAACAAAATCACATTCAGCACATAAATCACATTAGGGCCTGCCACCCTATAAATGTAACAATCCCCCTGGCCAACTGGCCATCTCAGAAAGGGGCTCAAATGCCCTATGTCCACAAAGTCAGGAATGCTGCCTAGGCAGCGAAGGTCAAGGGTGCGCACTTGGTGCAAACCTAAACGCTGCAGCTGGCACTAAGTGCTGCGCAGCTGGGCAGGCAAAGATGGGGGAGGAGTGCGTCTCACTCCTGGATTCAACACATGTCCCCTAAAGTAAAGTAAGACCTAAATGGTGCAGCTGCGCACTACTTGCTGGGCAGCTGTAAATAACGAAAATGAGGAATGGGCTCTCATATGCCCCATTTTGAGCCATCTGGCTTTAGCAATCATCAGCAACGCGCTGGAGCCATCTAGGCTCTGGAAACAACTATGTCCCATGGAGCACATGGGCTCCTGAACTAATTATGTGCAAATGGAGAGAAAAACTTGCCCCCAAAATGTGGAGCCACACGGGGCCCTTAAAATAATGGGCAAAGCGTTGGAGCGGCCCGCTGCCATCCGGGGCCGCTCTGAAAAAGGGCACTACTATGGTGCCTGGGCAAGAAGGGGGATCCAGGCTCCATAGGGCCCTTCAACGACCACGGTATCCCCCTGAGGCAGCTGCCCACAACTGCGGTGCGGCTGTAAGTAAGTAAGTACTTTTTTTAATTGTATATAGTTAATTAAAACCTTTACAATATTGTTCATATAAAAGAAGCAACTTGTACTTTAAAATTAAAGTGTACAAACTAGAGATATGTTAAAATAGAGAAACTTTCTAAAATGTCTGTGTACATAGTGGTTTTGCGGTTGTACTTGCACTTTGCATGGTCGGATTCGGACCTTTGCCGTCCTTTACCTCAGTGTTCATGATTAGCTGAAGTGCCTTTTGGCAAAATCTAGCGGCCCTACAAGCTGTCTGCAGTTTGTAGCTGTTCAGGGCCAGCATGACGGCCGGGCGGCATGATTTAATTTGAGAAAGTCGAAAAACATGAAGTAGGTAATAACGTCTCAAATTTGTTGAAGATGGGCAAATACACAATATATGCGGTGCAGCTGTGTAGCACAGCAGAGGGTAGGGAGGAGCACTACGAGTGCTCCCAGTACAGCCCCCACTCACCTGTTCCTTCTTGGAGGCATCTCTGTGGCGTCCTCCTCCTCAACTCGGGCTCCGGCATTTCCACTTGTGCAACGGCACACTGGGCTCTCCCTATCCATGGTAGCCCCGCCTCACCAGGTGCCCTGCTTCACCCGGTCACCCTTCTCGGGACCGGGACTTAGTGTGGAGCCAGCGAGGCTCCAGGCTGCCGTCTCCTCTTCTGGCCAAGTGCCGGCCCGCCCCCAACCAGGCAGACAGCGTCTGGGTCGCAATAGGCAGCGGCCCGGCAGCAACTCCCTTAGTTCGGGCTGCGGCAGTGAGACACGGGGTGGGCACCCGCTGTGATTTAAATAATGACTACGGGCATCGTCGCGGGGTAGGCACCCACGCAATTAAATATAAAAATAAGGGTAAAGTCGCGGGGTGGGTACCCTTGCACTAACTAAATAACCAAATAAGCCTCAATCAGGTGGGGTGGGCACCCGCTCCATTAAAGGATAAATAAGCAGGGTGGCACCCGCAAAGGCCGCCATCACGGGGGAGTCCCTATGCTGGGTATTTCCCCTCCAGCAGCGAGGGGCAGCGAGGCTCCAGTGCCCCAGGGGAAAGCAGGCAGTGCGCTCCTCGTGTTCAAAAAGAGCCAGATGCTCTTAAAGCAAAGCAAGCCCTCCCAGGGCTAAAAGAAATTAACTCCAAGGTTCTTAGGGCTAGGAAATGGAGCAGACAGCTCCCTGTAATGGAAAGTCCTCCAGACAGCCAGGGGTAGGGCAGGGCCTAGTGAGGCAACCCTTCCCCTGAGCCCCAGCAACAGCACGCCCCTGGTAGATTCAAGTCCACAAAACAAGAACATTTTCATGGGGTCACAGGCCCTCCTTTTACACTACTAAATCCTTTGTCTCAAAGGTGCAGGCAAGGGGAGAACCAGATACAAGTGGTTCAGCCCTTTGTTTTGCCCAGCTCCTCTCTCTACTCACAGGACAGAACAGGGACATCAAACACACCACAGGGGGTGGAGCCAGTATTGTGGAGGGAAGGCACAGCCCTATTCAGGTCCAAGGTGCAACTCCTCCCTCCCATCTACATGCAGATCTCCCTATTCACCACCGGCCAGACCCATCCTGGCTCCTGGAGCCAAGCACACCAGCCAGCCCCTGTCAATCACAAGCCAGACATGCAATTCACATCAGGCAGGCAGACACTGCACACAGAAATGCCAACTTATAAAAGTTGCACTTCTCCACTAGTCACAATAAATCTGCACACACCATCGCACAACATTTAATCTCACGAGTTTGCACATACCAAACTCGCCCTTGCACTGCTTTCACATCAGGAATTTTCATGGACACACATATCCCCCATGCATTCCTATGGGAGGGCAGGCCCATCTCAACACACGCACTCAGAGAGCGCACACACTTTACACTGGTCCACAGTGCCTAAGTGCGCAGAGGCCACAAATCACTAGTATCAGGTCACATTTAAAGGCAAAAACTTCAGGGGCGAACCTGCCAAAAGGGCCAAGTCCAACAAAGGGCTTACCTGACTTAGACTCTTTCGATTTCATCTGGACAAGATTCTACAAAGAAGATACTAAGTGCGTTGACTATCTGCACAACGCTGGACGACTGTAGAATCTCCCTTGGAGTAAAGGAGTTACTCTACTGCCCTGGCAGACACCTAAGCGCTTCTGACCGGCTTGCTGCTTCCAAGCTCCTGAGGACTCTGAAGATTTCAGCAACACAGGAGGTGGGTTTCCGAAGGTCCCTGAGGTCAATTTGCCCTCTCAGCAATTCTGAAGTCAGTATCCCTCGTGGTGACTGCGTGACCCAAACCCCTGTGCAACGTGTACATTTGCAGTTGAATATGCTTGTTGGAGATTCCCGAGCTTGTGCATTGGACTCCATGTAGTCCAGACCTGAGCAATATTTGCACCAAAGAACTCTGGGCTCCCTGCACCAAGTGCTCCGTGGGCTGGTACTTTGTGAACCTGATTGAGGTCGCCTTGCGATCCCTTGACGGTTGGCCTATGGGTCCTGGTGAGGGTCACCTTGTTTGTTCTTGGGCTTCCCTGGTTGCTACAGATGTGCCCTGACTCTCCATTGCTTGGAGAGTCCCCTGGACCTTGCTGGTCCACACAGTCACCTATTTGTCCGTCATGCGTGGGTTGCATTTGCCAAGGCTTGTGTTGCTCCAGGCAGACATCGACCCCTTACCACTCATCAGCCTTCGTGGGACAGCTCACCTTTGGCTCCTGGTCATCCTCAACGTCTCCTGGTCATCCTCAATGTCTCCTGGTCGTCCTCAACGCATCCTGGGCCTCATGGATGCAGAGTCAAGCAACCCCTCCTCTTCCCTGAAGCATCCGACTTTCTCATAGAGTTGTACAGAGCCCGCGCTCGTGTTCACACACTACACCCATCCTCCATGGGGTCCCGATCTACTTAGCTGGGGTGGTTCCTTGGGATCCCAGGAATTCGACGTGCTCTAGGCACTGTGTCTATTCAAGTTGTGATTGTCATACAATTTCTTTTTAGTATATGGTTCAGACTCCCCCTGGAGCCCGCTGTGTATTGTGTGGCTTTGGCTTCCAAGAATTAAAAGCCATGTGTGTGTCTATCCAACTAATGGCGTTTTTAGAAGCAGAAAACATTCTCCACCCTACTCAATCCGGCTTTAGACCCAATTACTCCACGGAAACAGCTGTCTTGTATTCCACGGAATATATCCGCAAGATGGTGGACGAGGGTGAAACAGCAGCGTTGGTCATGCTTGATTTAAGCGCAGCTTTCGATACTGTGCTACATGCCACGCTGCTGTCCCGTCTTTCAGACATCGGAGTAAAAGACCATGCTCTGGCGTGGATTAAATCTTTCCTCACGAATAGATCTTTCCAGCTACATTGCCCGCCCTTTAAATCATCTTCTCGTGCCGTGAGCTATGGGGTTCCACAGGGCTCTAGTTTGAGCCCTACATTGTTCAACATCTATATGGAACCCCTAGCTCAGATCATAGAGAACTTTGGGGTGGGCATTGTCAGCTACGCCGATGACACTCAGCTTATGTTTAAGCTTACTCCTGACACCGAGAAGTATGCCTCCAACTTCTCGGATTGCATGGCTGCTGTCGCCATGTGGATGGACAGTAATTGCCTCCGGCTGAATGGAGACAAAACAGAGGTGCTAGTGATAGGGAATAAAACCTCTCTATGGTCTCAAGCGTGGTGGCCCACAACTTTGGGCGAATGCCCTCGCCCTGTTGAGAAGGTCAAAAACCTAGGGATCATGATCGACTCTGATCTATCAGGAAAATCCCATGTCAACAAGATCATAGGAAAATGCATTGGCACATTAAGAATTCTTAGAAAAATCATCGACCTGATTCCTATTAAAGCCAGGAAAACTATTGTGCATGCACTTATTACACCTCACCTGGACTATGGGAATGCC
The DNA here is from genome assembly GCF_964263255.1 of Lissotriton vulgaris. Classification (NCBI taxonomy): domain Eukaryota; kingdom Metazoa; phylum Chordata; class Amphibia; order Caudata; family Salamandridae; genus Lissotriton; species Lissotriton vulgaris. Next base: position 1,545,794,858 of record NC_141696.1, read on the forward strand.
CTCCTTTTAGGCCTCAACCAAAAACATCTTCACCAGCTGCAATGCTTACAAAATGCGGCAGCCCGCTTGGTACTAGGTCTTCCCAAAAGAACTTCTGCCAAGGCGGCATTGTCTAAATTGCACTGGCTCCCCGTTAGGGAGAGAATAAAATTCAAGAGCCTCTGCTTTGCCCACAAGATAGCCCACAACAAGGGTCCCACCTATTTAAGAGGCCTCATGACCATCCACCGCCCTACCAGAGACCTTAGGTCCTCAGGAATGTCTCTTTTCAAACTCCCCCGCGTCCACAGAGCAAAAATTGGTGGCCGCTCCTTTCGCTACCTAGGAGTGAAACATTGGAATGCTCTACCAGTTCATTTAAGAATGGAACCTTCTGAAACCCTTTTCAGAGCCAAACTGAAAACCCATCTCTTTCCTCAATAAGCCTGTGACTCCATTCCTTTCTTGATTCTCTGTGAGTTTTTTTTCAGCAATCAGCGCGGGGATACACAGCTGTGCAGCCATGCGCTTTATAAATGTTTTATTATTATTATTATTATTATTATTATTATTAGAAAGCTGAGGACAGGGAAAAACCCCAGTGCTCAACAGCTCATTGAGGTGTTAGACTTAGATGACCTTAGGAAGACTCCAGGGTTAAATGAGGTAGAAAGAGTGAGTGGGGAAGGGAATGAGGAGGAGTTAGGAGGTCTCGACTTCTTTGACCTGGATTCAAACCTTGACCAGGAGGATCATGATGATTGTAACCTGGACAATCAGAAGATGATGGAGAAGGCCCTGACGGCCCTTTCTTTAATCGTCCTGGTAAAGTACAGTGTTTACCTTAGAGACCTAGGACCTCCCTCTGTAGAATCTTCTGTAGGGACTACCAAATCTCATAAGAGACCCAGCTCTAATGACAGACAATGCCAATTGCTAGAGCTTGAGACGTACGCTCTGTCCTATTCAGTGAAAAAGCGCATGGGATACATCGGTCCAGTAGCTGGCCGCCTCCGCATACGTCCAAAGCCAGGCTTTCTTAAATAATAATTTTCTTTCTCCGAAACTCGTGTCGGCGCTTTTCCTCTATTGTATGACGTTTTGATGCTTTGATTGAGTGTGAATACATGGTTTGTGTGATAGTTGTGGATGATTGACAGAATGACTGAACGGTGTGTCATGCTTTTATTGTCTTACTAGTAATTGGGCTGATGTTCATTTATAATTGTATAATTTAATGAACTTTTGTGTTCAAGAAGCTGACCTACATTAATCATGGTTTTTGAGAATTTTATCGAAAATGATCATCTAAAAATAAATTTTTCTATAATATATCAGCTGTTTTTTGGGTGTTCTTGGTTGATTTTAACTGTATGGTCTTCTATCCTTTGGGGAAGCTCTCTTTCATGTGTTTCCAGTACACTCCAGATTGGATACTGGGGTACCCTTATCAGTCCCTAGTATATGTACACATGTACACTGGGCATAGGTACCCCAGAGGCATCCCATAGGCTGAAGCATGCATTATGCCACCCATGAGAGGCCATTCAAAACTACACAACAGGTCTGCTACTGCAACCTGTGTAAGCTGGTGCTTGCACCACTTACTTAGGGAGACGCATCGCTGGGAAGGAGAGCGGCGCCTACAGCTACCAGGCTGCCGCGTGGGCCGTGATTGGACTACCGCCCCTCCCACCCTCACCTGGAGGCTTTCACCGGGTGCTGTTTAAAAACAACTCGCGCCTCCCGCTCCGCGGGAGACGCATCACTAGGAAGGAGAGCGGCACCTACAGCTACCAGGCTGCCGTGGGGGCCGTGATTGGACTACCGCCCCTCACTCCCTCATCTGGAGCCAATCACTTGAGACGGATATACCTGTCCTGAATCTCCCACCATGCGGGATGTGCGTGGGTGGCGACAGGCTAAGCCTGGGCAATGGGCAGGCCGCCTGTGGCCGTCAGGGGCCAGAAGAGGCCGGGCTGAGCTACTCCTCTGACATCTTCAATGGGTAAGCGAAAACAGCAATGTAATGGGGAGCATGAGGGGAAAAAAGCTAAGGTGCAGAGGAAATATGAATCAATAATATCATACTTGTCATCTTCCGTGGGGGTACTATCGAAAGAAATCGCGAATGCAGAGAGAGAACTGGGCCTAGGTAGCGCCGAGGTAGCCCCTGAAGCAGGTGCTTCAGTGTTGTACCGGACCCCGAGCATACCTCTGGAGCCGAACATTGGGATCCTAAAACCACCCACACTGATAGAGTCCCTTGCAGACGAGACTGATATATTGGTGGCGTCAGAGGGACTGGGGGCCAAAAGCCCAGACACTCCCCTACAACATCCATTGCGTAAGCGCAGGCTGGTAAAAAAACCTACCAAGAGACAAAAGCCTGTTGTTGCTGCACACTGTACTGACACCTAATATTAGAGACTATGTCGGGGAATGGACGAGGAACTGTTTACAGCACGTTTGGAACCTTCATTAGTGGCCATTGCTAAAGACATTGTGGACACCCTAATTATCTGTGTAGCAAGGCTGTTAAAGAAGTGCAAAAAAATTGATTTGTTTTTGAAACAGTATATAGGCCGACAAGGGCGCCCAACTCAGGCTCAAGCAACCCACCCCGATAAGCCTAGGGTTGAAAATGTGTATAAGGAGAATGGGCTCACTAGGGAGAAGTGCCCGGAAACAACTGTAGGAAGCACACCCCTTACCACTAATAAGGCTGGAGTAGGGAACACTAATTATGGAGTTGGTAACACTAGGAGACCATGCCCACCTAGAGCTGGACAGGAGTACCGGCAGGGCTTTTCTCAGCAGAAGCGGCCGCTCCACACACTGCTCCCTGCCTCCTGGATCTGGTATTGTAAACGCTGAGACCCGGTCTCACTCCCTGCTTGAGCCTGCATAATTAAAAAGAAGCGCCTAGTCAGTGCTTAGCGCTAGATCGCCCCGACCGCCGAGCATTTCTGTAGAAATCCGCCGAGACCACTCACAGCACCTAAGTCCCATAGTGCGCTTGTGCGACAGCAGCTCCTGCACCGTGCTGCCTGAAATTACATTATTGCCTGCAAATGTGCTTTTAATTTGCATCGCGCTCGCCTCCATTGTGCCCCTGTGTTGTTTTGGGATTGCCTGCTTGCTGCTGCCATTTTGTTTGTTGTTGATTCCTTCCCCTGATCTCTACCCCGCCTCCCTGTTGACCCTCCCTTGCCCCTCCCCTTCCACTATCCACATATGTCAGATTCATTTGCGCGCAGCGTTCACGCGCAGCGATCGCGCCCCATTCGCGCCGAAGGTGCGCCAAAGGTAAGCCCGTCTACGCCCGTCCGCGCCTGGATCACGCCCAGCGCCAGACCCCCTGGCCCCCGTACCACCCACCCCACCTGCACTACATACGCCGTCTCCACCCTCCTTGCCCTTAACCCCGGCCGACTCCCCAACTGTGCCCAAGCCGCCCCTGGACACACCCATGGACCCTTCACATGCAACTCTTGCAAGTTTGACGGCACCAAGACCAGCTCCTCATCCACTAACACCAAACAGAGACCTGACACCAACCACCTAAAATGCATCCTGCTCAACACCCGCTCGGTCCACAGACACGCCATCGACCTTTGGAATCTACTAGACACCATTTCTCCGGACGTCGCCTTCCTAACAGAAACATGGATGAACGCCTCATGTGAGAAGTTGGCCTGGTATATAATGCTCACTAATTCTAGTGATCACTTTGTACCATGCCAAGCAACCCTTATGATGATGGTTGTAATTCAACCTTGTAGACCAGTTATCCTAGTGGTAACGTGGACAAAGCAGTCTTAGGCTAAACTCTGAAAGGCATGTGAAGCCAGCTGTTATACCATACACAACCCCCTTGAATACCAAATGAAAGGGACACCACACAGATATATATTGAAAATATATATTGATTTATTAACTATTAAAATCCCCTGGACTCTTTATGAGCACAGAAGCACAAGCGTTAAATCACAAGACAGTTTAAAATACACAAAAGTTGCACAATATGGATGAGCCCTAGGGGCCACCTAAACCATATACTAAGAAAGTGGTATAAGAGATACCTAGAGGAAAGTGAAGAGGCCTAGGGCCTTGGGAATCGCTGGAGCTATTCGAGACTGGAGTTAACTAAGTCGGGAAAGGCCCACGGGACTCGGGTGCAGTGTTCAAAGTGCACGCACTTCTCAATACAAAGTCTATGGTGCGTAAAAAGCACAAAGTTAGAAGGTTAGGAACCTTCCGAGTGACCTACGGAGCTGAAACTTAAAACACAGGCCCTTGGGATGTGTACCAGTGCAGGAGCACCGGCGGAGCTGAGTTACCTCACCCACAGGAAGCGGGTGCACAGGGTCGAAGTTGTGTCGGGTTTCGTCACGCTGGTCGATGGTGCTTGGAGCTGAAGATGCTGCAGGCGGCTCGATGAGAAGAGTTCCGGTGGATCCAAGGGTGGATCGGAAGATGTGAAGACCTGAAAGCAGAGGGGACAGTGTTCAAAGTCACTAGCCAGTGACTACCGTGGAACCAGATTGGAACCAGGCGATGTCGGGTGCAAACAGGCGTTGTCGGGTAGCTTCTTTCTGCAGCCACGTGGATACCCGGGGTCGAGGACGTCCAGGAGTCGGTCACGAGCTGTCCCACGTAGGCTTCTCGCTGTTGGCGGTGTCGGCGACCTGATCGGAGCAAACAGGCCTTGGCAAATGCAAGCCACGCAGAAGTTGAAAGATGCTGTTCACTCGGACCAGCAAGGTCAGAGCGGGTGCTCCTTTTCACAGGAGCTTGGGTAGGTCTGGAGCAACCAGACCTGCTGTTTAAATCTTCGGGTTCGTCGCCAAGATGGCCGCTGACCACGTGGCTAGTGGCCGGGATGGCGCGTCGAGTGGCACAATGCAAAAGGGCCCCACGCAGATCGTGGAGATGCTGGAGGGCTGATCTTCGGTGCAAGGGCTGCTCGGTGGTGGGGGTTCTCAATCCCCAAAGCACAACATCGAGGATACCTCAGAAGCTGCGCAGTCAGCTTTTCGAGTGTCTTCCAAGAGGTCCGGTCCCACGTCACTCGGTGCCTCCACGGGTCCCTTCTTCGCAGGGACTGTGGATCGGGCTCTGAGAGGTCTGGGAGTCTGGTTCTTGTTGGGCTCTGGGCTCGGTCTCCGGCGGGAGGCGGCGGCAAAGCAGACGTCGAGTTGCTGGTTGGTACCTGTGTTCACAGGGTGGCCACTCCTAGGCCACAAGGGAGATTCTCTTCAGTCTTCTGTGCAGCAGAATGTCGAAGTCCAGTCTTCTTCTTGTTTAAAGTTGATTTCGGGATGATCTGCTGTGCAATGGCACTGCTCCCCCTCTTATTCCCAAACTGGGGGTGGATCACCTACTAGGTCCCTCCTCTGGGAGGAACCAGGAAGGGGGGCGGTTACACCCCCTTTCCTTTGTCCAGCTCCGCGCCAGGACTGGGGCTGGAAGGCCCCAGAACCGGTTTGGACTGGCCTATGCACGGGGACACCTTGTGTGCCCCGGGCATGTCTGATTCTATTCAGCCCTGTCCTACCCAATACACAAAATCCTGTCTGGGGTGGTGCTCGCACCTCCCAAGGCAGGAAACCCTTTGTCCAGGCCACCATCTGCCGAGTTTCGGTCAGCAGCAGGAGGCCAGACTTGTGTCTGTGGTGGCAGCGTCCATTTTGTGAAGCTGAGGCTCTGTTTAACTTTAACCGGGGTTAAGGCTACACACATGTCGTGTCCCTCTAGAAGGGTGGAATGCTATCCCCGTCGCCAGAATTGGCGAGGGGATAGTATTCCAATTCGTATGACACCTTACTCGACATGTTTTGATAAAGCCAAACCAAAGATAGCATTTAACCGCGAGGATTATAATGCACTTAAGAGTATATGGTATGGCAATATCCCGGAACAGCTTAGGGAGTTGTTCCCGACAGCTGCAGACAGGCTCAGCTCATGCCAGAGCACCATCTCACATATTTCCAAGCACTCTGCCTCCAGGATTGATGAGGCCTTCCATAGGAGTGGCTGATAGGAACATATGTGTCCAGTTTAGGGTTAGGCACAGACATACTGTACCTAAGTAAGAGGTGGTTACACCGACTTACCCCAGCTGAGTGATCAGCCAGTTGTGTCAAATATGGAGGCCAGGCCAGGGGTGGCACAATACGTGCTGCAGCCCCTGGTAGGCCTTGGATACACCTATGCCCTGGGCACCGAGGGTGCACTATTACAGGGGCTCATAAGGTGAACCAGTTCCAATTCGTAATGCACCTAAAGTGCATTGGCATCAATTTAGAGAGAGAACAGCAGGCTGTGGGTCTGATTAGCAGGCCCACAGCCACATTAAGTCAGAAACCAGTGAAGCAAAAAGCAAAAATTTGGGGTGACCATAGGATAGCAGACCCTACTCTCCTACATAACCCCCCCCAAACGCAGGGACATTAGACTAACCTTGACCAGTTGTGTCTTCATGTTCTAAGTGGAAGTACCTGGAGAGACCATCTGCGTTGCCATGGTCAGTCCCTGGGCGGTGCTCCACTGTAAAGTCCATCCCCTGTAGGGAAATGGACCACCTGAGTAGTTTGGGGTTTTCACCCTTCATCTGATTAAGCCATAGGAGGGGCTTATGGTCGGTCTGAATCTTGAAGTGAGTGCCAAATAAGTATGGTCTCAACTTCTTCAGGGCCCACACCACAGCAAAGGCCTCCCTCTCTATAGCTGACCAACGTTTCTCTCTGGGGGTCAGCCTTCTGCTAATGAAAGCAATGGGCTGGTCCTGGCCATCTACATTAAGCTGTGAAAGCACTGCTCCCACTCCCAACTCAGAAGCATCTGTTTGGACAATGAACTCTCTTGAGTAGTCAGGACTCTTCAGGATAGGTGCAGAGCACATGGCCTTCTTCAGGTCATCAAATGCCTTTTGACAGATTTCTGTCCACTGAACCTTTTTGGGCATCTTCTTGGATGTCAGATCATTAAGAGGAGTCACAATGGACCCATAGTTCTTAACAAACTTCCTGTAGTACCCAGTCAGGCCCAAGAAAGCTCTGACCTGAGTCTGGGTAGTTGGAGGGGACCAGTCCTTGATGGTCTGGATCTTACTCTCCAGTGGTTGAACTTGGCCTCCACCTACAAGGTGGCCCAGGTATACAACCTTGCTCTGCCCTATCTGGCACTTTGTTGCCTTGATAGTGAGGCCTGCCTTCTGCAGAGCCTCAAGCACTTCCTTCAGGTGGATCAGGTGATCCTCCCAGGTGGAGCTAAAGACAGCAATATCGTCCAGATAAGCTGCACAAAAGTCATCCAACCCAGTGAGGACTTGGTTCACCAACCTTTGGAAGGTGGCAGGTGCATTTTTCAAACCAAAGGGCATCACCACAAACTGATAATGCCCACTAGGGGTAGAAAATGCTGTCTTGGCTTTAGACTCCTCAGCTAACCTGATTTGCCAGTAGCCAGCTGTCAAGTCAAATGTGCTCAAATATTTGGCAGAAGCCAACTTGTCAATGAGCTCATCTGCCCTTGGAATAGGGTGTGCATCTGTCCTGGTGACAGCATTGAGTCCTCTGTAATCCACACAGAACCTCATCTCTCTCTTGCCATCTTTGGTGTGAGGTTTGGGGACCAGAACCACTGGGCTAGCCCAGGGGCTCTCTGAAGGCTCAATGACACCTAATTCCAGCATCTTTTGCACCTCAGTCTTTATACAGTCCCTGACGTGGTCAGGTTGCCTGTAAATTTTGCTCTTTACAGGAAGACTGTCACCAGTGTCCACCACATGTGTACACCAGTTAGTCTGACTGGGTGTCAATGAGAACATATGCCTGTATGCCTGTAGAACTTGTCTGCAGTCATGTTGCTGATGTTCAGTGAGGCTGCCACCTAAGGCCACACCATCAACTGAGCCATCCTCAGGGTTCTGAGTGAGCAGGTCTGGGAGAGGGTCACTCTCTTCCTCCTGTCCCTCATCTGTAGCCATGAGCAAGCCCATGTCTGCCCTGCTGACATATGCCTTCAATCTGTTCACATGGAGCACCCTGTGGGGGCTCCTGGGAGTTCCTAGGTCCACCAAGTAGGTAACCTCTCCCTTCTTTTCCAGAATTGTATGGGGTCCAGACCATTTGTCTTGGAGTGCTGCTGGGGCCACTGGCTCCAACACCCATACCTTCTGTCCAGGCTGAAATTCAACAAGGACAGCCTTTTGGTCATGCCAAGCTTTTTGTAATTCTTGGCTAGCCTCAAGGTTTTTGGATGCCTTTTCCATGTACTCTGCCATCCTGGAGCGGAGACCAAGTACATAGTCCACTATGTCCTGTTTAGGCTTTTTGAGAGGTAACTCCCATCCTTCCTTCACAAGACACAGGGGTCCTCTTACAGGGTGCCCAAACAACAATTCAAAGGGGCTGAAGCCAACCCCCTTTTGAGGGACCTCTCTGTAAGCGAACAAAAGGCAGGGCAGAAGGATGTCCCATCTTCGCCTGAGCTTTTCAGGTAATCCTTTAATCATGCCCTTTAGGGTCTTGTTAAATCTCTCAACAAGCCCATTGCATTGTGGGTGATAAGGAGTGGTGAACTTGTAGTTTACACCACATTCCTTCCACATAGCTGTCAAATATCCAGACATGAAGTTGGTACCTCTATCGGATATTACCTCCTTAGGAAACCCCACTCTGGAGAAAACTCCAAGTAAGGCCCTGGCCACAACAGGAGCTGTTGTGGTCCTAAGGGGAATTGCCTCTGGGTACCTGGTGGCATGATCCACTACCACCAGTATGAATCTGTGCCCAGATGCTGTAGGGGGATCCATTGGACCAACAATATCAATCCCCACTCTCTCAAAGGGAACCCCCACCACAGGTAGTGGTATCAGGGGGGCCTTTGTTGTTCCACCTGCTTTACCACTGGCTTGGCAGGTTTCACAGGGGCGACAAAACTCCTTGGTGTCTTCAGACATGTGAGGCCAGTGAAAGTGAGGGACAAGCCTGTCCCAAGTCTTGTTCTGGCCTAGGTGTCCTGCTAAAGGAATATCATGGGCCAAGGTGAGTAGGAAGCCCCTAAATTGCAGAGGTATAACCAACCTCCTGGTAGCACCAGGCTTGGGGTCTCTAGCCTCTGAATAAAGGAGTCCATCGTCCCAATATACTTTATGGGCACCTTGAGCATTCCCAGCAGCCTCAGCAGCAGCCTGCTGTCTGAGGGGTTCAAGAGAAGGACAGGTTAACTGAGCCTGCCCCAAGTCTGCCCTAGAAGGTCCCCCTGTCCCCAGAAACTCAACCTGATCAGGTTCAAGTTCTTCAGGGACAGTTCCTTCAGGGGTCTCAAGATCAGTTTCCTGTGAAGCCTGATCCTCACTTGTAGGCAGTTGGGAAGGCGCAGCCTTAACCCTCCTGTTCTTCTTCTTGGGAGGTACTTGGTCCATTGTTCCAGGATCCAAGACCTGAGGTTCAGAGAGGCACTTTTTGGCCTGTGACCTGGTCACAGCAAGGACATGTGATGATATCCCTAACATCTCTGCATGAGTCCTGTACTCAACTTCTGACCATAGAGAGTTCTCCAGGTCATTGCCCAACAAACATTCTACTGGGAGATCAGCACTAACCACAACTTTCTTTAGGCCAGTTACCCCTCCCCAGGAAAAGTTAACAAGTGCCACACTATGTGTAGTAGTGACATTGCTGGCATTGGTCACCAGGTAATCATCGCCTGGCATGTATTGTCCAGGGTCCACAAAGTTAGGTGTCACCATAGTGACACTGGCACATGTGTCCCTGTAAGCTTGAGCCACTTTGTTGTTAATCAAAGGCGTCTGTCTGTATTTGCCCAGGTTACTGGGACTTATGTCAGGGGTCAAATCTATGTCCCCTTCACAAACCAGAACAGCCTGTGTAAGGGTTCTGACTAGGTCAGAATCTCCTTCAGTTCCCAAAGTGATTCCCACTAATCCCTTGGCTTGGGGACCAACACTGCTAACTGTACTAGTGGGTGCAGGTGCCTTAGGGGCTGCAGTGCTGGGGGCTCCACCCTTTTTACACTCACTTGTCCAGTGAGAGGTGTTCTTACAAGTTTTACACCAGGGTTTCTTCTGACCTTCTTTCTTCTTCTTCTTGGAAGTTTGGGACCCACCCTCTGTCTCAGTTTGGGGCCCTGTTGAAGACTTCTGGTATTTAGCTTTCTGCTCCCCACCCTTCTGGTCTGTTTTCTTCTGGTCACCACCCTGGTTCTGGTTCTGGTTCTTTTGCTTAACTCTGGTTCTTACCCATTTATCTGCCCTCTTTCCCAATTCTTGGGGAGAGGTCAAATCTGAGTCAACCAAATGTTGATGCAACTGCTGGTTCTGACAATTATTTAAAATTTGTTCTCTCATCAGCAAATTATACAATCCTTCATAGTCTGTAACCTTGCTTCCCAGCAACCATCCCTCCAGAGCCTTAGTGGCACACTCAACAAATTCAGACCAGTCCTGAGTCTGTGTCTTCTGGGTATCTCTGAACATTAACCTGTACTGTTCAGTGGTTAAGCCTAACCCATCAATCAGAGCACTCTTCAGGACCAGGTAGTTTCTAGAATCCCCATCACTAACTGTGAGGAGTCTGTCTCGGCCTCTACCTTCAAAGGAGAGCCACAAGATTGCTGCCCACTGCTCCTGAGGGATCTGCTGTACTCTGCAGGCCCTCTCCATTGCAGTAATCCATTTATGGATATCATCCCCAGCTTTGTAGGGGGGCACAATCTTACTCAGGTTTCTATTATCAAAAGACCTGTCTTTATCCTTGTGGATATTGCTGCCACCAGTGGGTTCTATTACCCCACTCTCTCTAGGCTGTCTTGCTCTAGCAAGTTTCTCTTGGGCCAGGGCAATCTCTAACTCTTGTCTCTGGACTCTCAATTCAGCCTCTCTAATTTGAGATTCTCTCAATTTGGTCTCATGTTCCCTTCTCTGAGGGCTAGTCATCCTCCTTCTGGAGTGACCATGAGAACCTCTAGAAGCATAGGAGTTGTCAGAGTCACCTGAGTGAATCCTTCTCCTCCTAGGCTCCTGGTTAAGTCCACCTGGGGGTCTGAATGGGTTGTTACCTGATTCATTCCCAAGTTGACTTAAGTTAGCCTGGTTCAGTCTACTGACCAGCACCTGACTATCTCTGTCATCATCTGACTCACTGCTTTCCACCTCCTCCTCCTCTTCTTCTTCCTCTTCCTCTACATCTACTTGAGGAGCTCCACTGGTGGAGGCTTCCTCATCTACTAGGATGATAGGGGTAGGGGTGTCTACAGTGTCATCCTCTGAAGGATGGCCTCCTTCAGCATTCCCTGTGGGGTTTGCTTTAGAGGTCTTTAGAGCCTCAGACTGATCCAAGAGCTCTCTTAGGTGGTCTGTAGTAGGGGAAGGCCCTGTCTTCAGACCCCTTAAGACACAAAGCTGCCTTAATTCCTTAAAGGGAAAAATAGCAAATTGGGATGGTGCCCTTGGAGGGTCACTCTCAACAGGAGTAAGTCCACTGGACCCCTCTGTTCCCGACATTGCTCTAGTGTGGGTGGATGTGTTGCAATCTACCTACACTGGTGTTTACCTACTAAACCTATCTAGTAGTTGTAGCTAGGGTGTGCTACTCCCTTTGCTCTACAACAACTAAGTTCAGTAGAACTTAAGTATACTAGTCTTGTTTTATATGTACCTAGCAGGTACCTGTATGATCTTTCAAATGATAATCTCAAAGATTGTAATGGTAAAACAACAGCAAGCTCAGATCCCAATCCGCTGCTCACCAATGTGAGAAGTTGGCCTGGTATATAATGCTCACTAATTCTAGTGATCACTTTGTACCATGCCAAGCAACCCTTATGATGATGGTTGTAATTCAACCTTGTAGACCAGTTATCCTAGTGGTAACGTGGACAAAGCAGTCTTAGGCTAAACTCTGAAAGGCATGTGAAGCCAGCTGTTATACCATACACAACCCCCTTGAATACCAAATGAAAGGGACACCACACAGATATATATTGAAAATATATATTGATTTATTAACTATTAAAATCCCCTGGACTCTTTATGAGCACAGAAGCACAAGCGTTAAATCACAAGACAGTTTAAAATACACAAAAGTTGCACAATATGGATGAGCCCTAGGGGCCACCTAAACCATATACTAAGAAAGTGGTATAAGAGATACCTAGAGGAAAGTGAAGAGGCCTAGGGCCTTGGGAATCGCTGGAGCTATTCGAGACTGGAGTTAACTAAGTCGGGAAAGGCCCACGGGACTCGGGTGCAGTGTTCAAAGTGCACGCACTTCTCAATACAAAGTCTATGGTGCGTAAAAAGCACAAAGTTAGAAAGTTAGGAACCTTCCGAGTGACCTACGGAGCTGAAACTTAAAACACAGGCCCTTGGGATGTGTACCAGTGCAGGAGCACCGACGGAGCTGAGTTACCTCACCCACAGGAAGCGGGTGCACAGGGTCGAAGTTGTGTCGGGTTTCGTCACGCTGGTCGATGGTGCTTGGAGCTGAAGATGCTGCAGGCGGCTCGATGAGAAGAGTTCCAGTGGATCCAAGGGTGGATCGGAAGATGTGAAGACCTGAAAGCAGAGGGGACAGTGTTCAAAGTCACTAGCCAGTGACTACCGTGGAACCAGATTGGAACCAGGCGATGTCGGGTGCAAACAGGCGTTGTCGGGTAGCTTCTTTCTGCAGCCACGTGGATACCCGGGGTCGAGGACGTCCAGGAGTCGGTCACGAGCTGTCCCACGTAGGCTTCTCGCTGTTGGCGGTGTCGGCGACCTGATCGGAGCAAACAGGCCTTGGCAAATGCAAGCCACGCAGAAGTTGAAAGATGCTGTTCACTCGGACCAGCAAGGTCAGAGCGGGTGCTCCTTTTCACAGGAGCTTGGGTAGGTCTGGAGCAACCAGACCTGCTGTTTAAATCTTCGGGTTCGTCGCCAAGATGGCCGCTGACCACGTGGCTAGTGGCCGGGATGGCGCGTCGAGTGGCACAATGCAAAAGGGCCCCACGCAGATCGTGGAGATGCTGGAGGGCTGATCTTCGGTGCAAGGGCTGCTCGGTGGTGGGGGTTCTCAATCCCCAAAGCACAACGTCGAGGATACCTCAGAAGCTGCGCAGTCAGCTTTTCGAGTGTCTTCCAAGAGGTCCGGTCCCACGTCACTCGGTGCCTCCACGGGTCCCTTCTTCGCAGGGACTGTGGATCGGGCTCTGAGAGGTCTGGGAGTCTGGTTCTTGTCGGGCTCTGGGCTCGGTCTCCGGCGGGAGGCGGCGGCAAAGCAGACGTCGAGTTGCTGGTTGGTACCTGTGTTCACAGGGTGGCCACTCCTAGGCCACAAGGGAGATTCTCTTCAGTCTTCTGTGCAGCAGAATGTCGAAGTCCAGTCTTCTTCTTGTTTAAAGTTGATTTCGGGATGATCTGCTGTGCAATGGCACTGCTCCCCCTCTTATTCCCAAACTGGGGGTGGATCACCTACTAGGTCCCTCCTCTGGGAGGAACCAGGAAGGGGGGTGGTTACACCCCCTTTCCTTTGTCCAGCTCCGCGCCAGGACTGGGGCTGGAAGGCCCCAGAACCGGTTTGGACTGGCCTATGCACGGGGACACCTTGTGTGCCCCGGGCATGTCTGATTCTATTCAGCCCTGTCCTACCCAATACACAAAATCCTGTCTGGGGTGGTGCTCGCACCTCCCAAGGCAGGAAACCCTTTGTCCAGGCCACCATCTGCCGAGTTTCGGTCAGCAGCAGGAGGCCAGACTTGTGTCTGTGGTGGCAGCGTCCATTTTGTGAAGCTGAGGCTCTGTTTAACTTTAACCGGGGTTAAGGCTACACACATGTCGTGGCCCTCTAGAAGGGTGGAATGCTATCCCCGTCGCCAGAATTGGCGAGGGGATAGTATTCCAATTCGTATGACACCTTACTCGACATGTTTTGATAAAGCCAAACCAAAGATAGCATTTAACCGCGAGGATTATAATGCACTTAAGAGTATATGGTATGGCAATATCCCGAAACAGCTTAGGGAGTTGTTCCCGACAGCTGCAGACAGGCTCAGCTCATGCCAGAGCACCATCTCACATATTTCCAAGCACTCTGCCTCCAGGATTGATGAGGCCTTCCATAGGAGTGGCTGATAGGAACATATGTGTCCAGTTTAGGGTTAGGCACAGACATACTGTACCTAAGTAAGAGGTGGTTACACCGACTTACCCCAGCTGAGTGATCAGCCAGTTGTGTCAAATATGGAGGCCAGGCCAGGGGTGGCACAATACGTGCTGCAGCCCCTGGTAGGCCTTGGATACACCTATGCCCTGGGCACCTAGGGTGCACTATTACAGGGGCTCATAAGGTGAACCAGTTCCAATTCGTAATGCACCTAAAGTGCATTGGCATCAATTTAGAGAGAGAACAGCAGGCTGTGGGTCTGATTAGCAGGCCCACAGCCACATTAAGTCAGAAACCAGTGAAGCAAAAAGCAAAAATTTGGGGTGACCATAGGATAGCAGACCCTACTCTCCTACACCTCATCAGCTCCAGACATCACCATAGCCATCCCGGAATGCTACAAGATCATCCGAAAAGACCGCAACAAGCAAACAGGAGGAGGCATTGCTATCGTCCACAAGAATTCCATCTGCATCTCAACCAGCTCAGACGCCAACCTCGCTAGCGCCGAACACCTTCACTTCCAGATCCACACCGACCCCAAGACCACACTCAGAGGCACCCTCCTCTACAGGCCACCAGGACCCCGTGCACAATTCAGTGAAGACATCACAGACTTTATCACCCCACACGCCCTACCCTCCGAGGACTACATTCTATTGGGAGACCTCAATTTTCACCTGGAAAAAAGCAACAACAGCAACACCACCACCCTTCTGGACAATCTCGCCAACCTCGGACTCAAACAACTTGTTAATACCCCCACTCACTACGCAGGTCACACACTCGACCCTATCTTCACCTCCAGCAAACATATCTCCTTCAGTCACACCACAGCTCTCCATTGGACGGACCACAGCTGCGTTCACTTTATCTACAATAAGACCGCAACACACATCCATCCCCAACCTACTCTGCGAAGAAACTGGAACAAAATCACCATCGACCAGATCTCCTCATCGCTTCTTCAAAACCCCCCTGCCCACTCTTCGAACCCCAACCAAGCAGCCATTAACCTCACCCAATGGCTAACCAACAGCGCCGACAACCTAGCACCCCTGAAAAAACGTCAAATCAAACTAGGCAACAAAAAGGCCCCCTGGTTCAACGATGATCTCAAGAAATCCAAGAAACTCTGTCGCTCCCTTGAGAAGGCCTGGAAAAAAGACCCAAACACCAGCACTAGGGACGCCTTCAAAAACGCCACCCGCATACACCACCAACTGATCCGGACTGCCAAGAAAGCCGCATTCAAAGACCGACTAGACAACAACGCCCACAACAGCAAGGAATTATTCAACATCGTCAAAGAGTTACCAACCCCACTGCCAACTCCAACGACATCACTCCCTCTCAAACCCTTTGCGACTCCCTAGCTTCGTTCTTCCACGACAAAATCGCAGACATCCACAACAGCTTCGACAATCAACCCGGAGACCAACCCACCCAACCTTCTGCCGTACCTTCACCCCCCTTGAACATCCTTAACGAATGGAACCCAATCTCCACTGAGGACACCATCCGCCTGATGAACTCCATCCATTCAGGATCCCCCACAGACCCATGCCCTCACCACATCTTCAACAAAGCAGATTCCATCATAGCACCACACCTCCGAGACGTCATCAACTGCTCCCTCAACTTCGCCACCTTCCCGGATAGCTGGAAACACGCCGAACTCAGCGCCCTTCTGAAAAAACCCACAGCTGACCCCACCGAACTCAAAAACTACCGTACCATCTCGCTCCTTCCATTCCCGGCCAAAGTTATCGAGAAAGCTGTCAACAACCAACTCGCTGCCTTCCTCGAAACCAACAAATCCCTCGACTCCTCACAGTCCGGCTTCCGAACCAAACACAGCACTGAGACCGCACTCATCGCAGCAACAGACGACATTCGAATTCTACTGGACAATGGAGACACAGTCGCCCTCATCCTCCTCGACCTCTCCGCAGCCTTCGACACAGTCTGTCATAACACCCTGTTACAATGCCTCAGAAACATCGGAATCCAAGAAAAAGCACTGGAATGGATCACCTCGTTCCTTGCCGGAAGAACCCAGAGAGTCCGCCTCCCACCATTCAAGTCAGAGGCCACTGAAGTCATTTGCGGCGTGCCACAAGGATCCTCACTCAGTCCCACCCTCTTCAACGTATACATGAGCCCCCTCGCGGCCATCGCACGCCAACACAACCTCAACATCATCTCCTACGCTGATGACACTCAACTTATCCTCTCACACACCAAAGACCCTAACACCGCCAAAACCAACCTACATGAAGGAATGAAAGAAGTAGCCGAGTGCATGAAGCACAGCCGTCTGAAACTGAATTCAGACAAAACAGAAGTCCTTATCTTAGGTACCTCCCCCTCCGCCTGGGACGGCTCTTGGTGGCCAGAGGCCCTTGGAAAAGCACCCATCCCGACAGACCACGCACGGAACCTTGGCGTCATCCTGGACTCTCGATGACCAGACAAGTCAACGCCGTTTCATCATCTTGCTTCAACATTCTTCGCATGCTCAAAAAAACATTTTGCTGGATCCCAACTGAAACTAGAAAAACGGTCACCCACGCACTGGTTACAAGTCGCCTGGACTACGGAAACACCCTATACACCGGTACCACCGCAAAACTTCAGAAAAAACTCCAACGCATCCAGAACGCATCAGCCAGACTCATACTAGACATCCCGCGTAACGACCACATTTCTGGTCACCTGAAAAACCTCCACTGGCTCCCCGTCAATAAGAGGATAACATTCCGTCTCCTAACCCACGCACACAAAGCACTTTACGAACTTGGACCCGAATGCCTCAACACACGACTCTCCTTTTACACCCCCTCCCGCCAGCTACGTTCCTCCAACCAAGCCCTTGCTGCTGTACCTCGTATCAACAAAACCACCATGGGAGGAAGATCCTTCTCCTACCTGGCGGCTAAAACCTGGAACTCACTTCCCATTCACCTTCGCCTCACTCAGAACCACCTAGCATTCAGAAAGCAACTTAAAACCTGGATATTCGACAAGATAACCCCCACCCTTCTCCAAGCGCCTTGGGACCCTCTGGGTATGTAGCGCGCTATATAAACTAATTGAATTGAATTGAATTGGATCTGCCGCCAGATGCTGCCCCACTGGTGGCTGGATGGCATGAAGGAATCAACTCAGGATCTCCTGAAGTTATCCAGTCACTGGTGCACACATCACAGTAGTGGAGGTTTAGACATTACAAGATCCATTATTATGGCAAGGAGAGTTGATTGGGTTGGTTGTGTCCCAAATGTATTACCGGGGACTGTGTGGTTGTGAACTTCAATACCCGGTTAATTGCTGAGAGATTATTTTGGGATGCCTCGGAGCTGGATAACACGGGCATTAGACCTGTCACTCTGGGCTATTTTTATCCCCCAGTTAGGCCATACCATAAATATTCGATCAAACCTCAGTTATTGCCTACCTGGGGTAGTTTGTCGAGGACCCCACACAAAATGGAGGATACCGCTCAGACTGGGCTAGAGGTGGGGCCATCACAGAGGACATAAAGGGTTCCCCAGGCTATATTACCAACTCACTCACCTCCGCACCAGTCAAACATGGAGATAGGCCTCTCAATTCGTTTCTCTCCTCTGTCACAAATGGAATCAAACGATTGACAATCCGCTAATATCCAATATCAGGGTGATTTAGATGGTGGGGTTAATCAGACAGTACCATGTAGGATTCTGAGCTGGAATGTGGCGGGTATTAGGCCTAGGAGGACTGATGACCTGTGGGTGGATTTTGTGAAGCAGTACGATATTATTGCCCTGCAGGAAACGTGGGATGTTGCAAGTAGTTTAGTATGGATGGATACCTAAGCTTTGCCATCCCAGCTGTCCAAGGAACTGTTGGGAGGTCTAAGGGTGGTTTAATTTTTCCCATTTCGCTTAATTTGATAGGTGTCGTAAAAAAACTGGATCTAGACTCCAGTAATATTATGATATTAGAGTGGAGTGGGACCTTTTCGCAGAAGTACCTATTAAGTAATTTTTATAATTCGAAAGATGGTTCACAGCATAATGAGCACCTAAGGGCCCTGGACCAGTTTTTGTCAGTCTATAAACTTACTCAGAACTCCGTTTTCGAGGTGATCCTTTTGGGAGATTTTAATATTCATCCGTGTAAATGGGACTGTTACTCAGGTGACCCATGTGGGCCGCCTAGTGCAGTGGTGCCTCACTTTGAGAACAGTATCCAGGGAGAGGCACTTGAGGAATTTTTGGCCAATACAAATTTATTTGAACCAGGTCCTGATGAAGGAGGGGAGAGGGTACCCACTTTTATAGGAAGAGGGACTAACACAGTTATCAATTATATATTTCTATCTCCTGCTGTAATGGTCAAGACCTTAGGCTATAGAGTGGTGATCTCAACATTTAGTGACCATAATCCGGTCCTCTTAGAGGTTGATCTAGAGGAACTGAGTGGCCCTAAGGGCAATGGGTGAGGGGAGCCTAGAAGCCTGACAACTAAAGACCAAGGGAGAAGGATCAAATGGGACAGGGTGGTGCCAGAATCCTTTTTTGAGGACCTTGCTATTAAGGCAGAGGCTAATCTAGTGGTTTGCCTTGATAGCTGGGCCCCGAGTGGGGAGATCTTAGGAGCCTATGTGGCAGTTTGTGATCAGATTACAAAGAAATTAGAGGTAGATAATAAAGATAATTCTAGGAAGGCACAAAGATGGTTCGATAGTGGTTGCTCTAAGGCGCATGGAGCCCTTCTCCGGGCACTAAAAACTAGGCCTAGGGAGCCCTTGTTGCTAACCTTCGGAAGAAATACAAAATAGCCATTGCTATACGCAAACAACAAATCAAAGAGGAGGCGTGGGATAATCTCCTCTCAATTGAAGTTCTGCGGGATAGTAGGAAGTTTTGGTCAACCATAAACCCCCCGTTCTTCTCTGAGCAGGAGAACTTAGACATGGACTGCGTCATTCCTGATGAATGTTGGCTGCAACATTTTAAGGAAATGTATGATAAGGATTGCTTAGAGCCGCTGGAAGGTGCTAATACTACCTCTCGAGGTGCACACCCTGTAAATTTTGAAGTGAGCGAGGTGGAAAAAGCGATAAGAGACATGTCAAAAAGGGGCGTGGCTTGGACGCCGATGGGAGAGGCAGCGTGAGCCGGTAGCTCCGGGCCCGATCCCGAATATACTCCTGAAAAAAACCCTGGACGTCGCCTACAGTACAGGACCAGAGGGCGGATTGCTTGGGGCAACTGTTGCGGCCAACATTGAGGCAGCGGAAGGCTCTGTTGCGCAGTGAGAACCGGCGAAGCTGACCGGGGAGCTCTGAGGTGACGGCAAGATGGCGGCGGCCTCCGGACGCTCTGTGAGACCGTAGCGGAAAGGCCCACTGCGGGCTCAGTTGGGGGTGTGGAACCGGAGCATAACGAATGCCCGGGTTGCTGAGTGACCCGCTATGCGGAGGCGAGGACTGACGGGCTGGAAGTGAGGCCCCCCGATGGAAGCATTGCCGGAGACAAATGATCCGGGCCGGTGGTTTAAGATGGCGGCCGGTGGGACGGCCTGGGATGCACACCGCGCCTGAGCCGGCGATTGCGGGACACTTTGGCGGTCAGGGGAGCCCCCGGACACTGGGCATAGAGGTACAGCCCCTGAGCCGAAACTGGTGATCGGAGGCCCGCATTCAGCAGGAGAGCCGCGGCGGGACTACGAGTGGAGACGGAGACGCGACGCTGGCCTGGACCGAGAGAGACCCCAGAGCACTGCGGCACACAGAGACCCCGGGCACGCATCTGCAAGTGGCAGATAGCGAGGAGGTGTGGCATTCCTGGAGACCCCGGTGAGTGCTGCGCTGCGGGCCTGCGCCCGGTATTGTGGAGCTAGGAGCAGGGGCGGGTCTGCGGCATAGGAGTGCGGAGGAGCGGTCGTGCAACCTGGGATGGCGGCGCAGGAGGGTGATAGGGCTGGGGTGATGGGGGGGCTCCTGCTCGGCCCCGTAGTTGATGAAAGCGCCCAGTGACTGTCATTACTTGAATACGGATGATGTTTGTGCCACTCGGTCTGCCGGCGATGAGCGCCCTGAGGGCCCCTAAACGGATTGGGGTGCCCGTGGTGCCGTGCCTGAACCCCTGAGGGGTGCCGCCTGTGCCTGAGTAGCGGTTCACTGCAGAAGGGCTTGTGAATACCACCGGCCCCTGAGCGAGGGTGGCGGCAGAGAACTGGGGCAGTCCCCCATTAAATAGGGCACAATAAGTGTGACAGTGGGGTTGATCGCCTGGACCTGCGCCTGGTTGCCTGGGTGTGAGCGGACAGGATAGCTGCACCCCATGGCGGCCGATGGTATGGCTCCTGCGGCCGGGATGAGTGCTGGCTGACTAGAGGCCTACTAAACCACTTGCAGGCAAGCAGGGAAGGGCGGACTGAAAGAGACCCGCATCAAACGAGAAGTGGCTGAGGTGCTTCAGGCCGGACAGCCGGTAGAATACAGTCTGCGGCTCACCCTCACGAGTAGGCCAAGACCAAGAGGCGGGGCTGATCGTCCCAAGGGGAACCGGGGTGTTGGCCTGAACTTGTTGGCATGGCGCAGAGTGTCCATTGGGTGCACGGGGTACGAGCTCGGTGCATCTCCCACGGAGCAAGTGGTCTGGGAGGTGCGGGTGGCCGCATTTGACGGTGTGATGAAACCAAAGTCGAAAACAGAGGGCGAGATGGGGCGAGACGACAGCCAGGATGCCCATATGGACCCTGAGGAGTCAGCACAGGAACAACGGCTTAAAAAGCACCTTGACAGTATCCTGGACGCAATAGCAGCAACAAAGGAATCATTGCACCAGGATATAGCGCAGGTAGCAACGTGGCTGAGGCTCCTGAGAGCGGACCATTCCAAATTGGTAGACAGGGTGAAAGAAACCGAGCTGGTACTTCAGGACCTGAAACCGGCGGTGGTCACGGCGGAACACAGGTTGAACGATGTGCTGAACCGCCTCGTGGTCTTGGAGAAGAGGGCTGAGGACTACGAAAGCCGCAATCGACACAATAACGTCCGAGTGGTGGGTCTGCTGGAAAAATCAGAGGGGGAAGATATGGTTGCGTATTTGGAGAACTGGTTCAAAACAGTTGTTGCCCCGGAGGGCCTCTCCTCCTTCTTCACCCTTGAGAGGGCGCATAGAGTGCCGGCCAAGCCGCCTTTGCCGGGTCGCCCTCCTCGGCCGGTGGTGGCCAGGGTTCTACACTTTAAAGATAGAGATCTGCTGATTCAGAGAGCGAGTTCAGCGGGGCCTTTCCAAGTTGAGAACGGTACTGTCACGATCTTTCCGGATTACACTCAGGACGTTCAAAAGCGCAGGGCCTCGTATTTATTGGTGAAGAAGGAACTCAGAGATGAAGGCATTCAATATTCTCTGCTCTTCCCAGCCAAATTGAGAGTCATCATGGATGGGTCAACACACTTTTTTCTGACGCCTGAGGAAGCCTGGACGTGGCTTGAATCATATAGAGCTGGTACGGACCACAGAGGTAGGGGAGAACGGGGTAAACCGAAACCGATGCCGGTGCGCAAATCGCAACGCCTCTGCAAACGGAACAAAACTCAGCTGAAGAAACAGACCGACCAAATGGCCGCCAACAAACGGGGAGCCCTGGCGGCGACGGCGGTGATCACAGGATCGCAGAAAGGTGGATCGGCGGTGGGGTCGGAATCAGACAAAGAAGAAGGAAAGTCGGGCGAGGAGCTCTCCGATGCCGACAGTGCCAGAGGCCCGGTGGTAACACCCCGAATGGCAGACGAAATCGTGGGTGACTAACCCCTTCAGGATCATGCCTCCTGTGAACTGGTCCTAGCAGAACGGATGTCCGTGGTATACTATAGAACAGTACTTATGGTGACGCACTATCGCATGGGATCAAGGGCTAGGGGTAGTGGCAAAGCATGCCGCCCGTTGGCCTAGACCCACCCTCCTATCGCCCTTAAGGCTCTCTGTGGTGGCTACCACAGACTAGAATAGTGTGTATTGTTATGGGAGTTTGGATGGGGACTAATAATTTGTTATTGGGTCCTTTTCTGGGGGGGTGGGCTAGGGGAGTTGTGCGGGGTGTTGTGATTGGGAGTCAGAGCTGTTTTGGTGTGGGCGGACGGGATGGGAAGACGGAGAAGCTGAGGGGCAGCTGCAATGGGGACGTTACCTGATTTGAAGTGTCTCACATGGAACATGCAAGGTTTGCAATCTATGTCAAGACGCCATAAGGTGCATGCGTACTTGGTGAAACGTGGGATCCAGATAGCGCTGCTTCAGGAGACCCATCTTACCAAACAGGAATGTACTGCCTTGCAGAAGAGATGTTGTGGCCAGGTGTTTGGCACAACATACTCTGCGTTTGCCAGAGGGGTCTTGGTGTGGGTATGGGCGGGGTCCATTTCCAGGCCACGAACCAGGTTGCAGATCCATAGGGTAGATATGTGGTGGTGGAGGGGAGGTTGTATGGCCGTGATGTGGTACTTTGCAGTATTTATGCCCAAAATACGGATCAGACCCGCTTTTCTGAAAGACTGTCAGGGTCCCTGGCACATTTTCTTGCAGGACAGGTCTTGCTAGGGGGGGACTTAAACTCGATCACAGACACATTGCTAGATAGGTCGCATCCACCATTGAATGATTCCCCGGTTCGCAGGCTAGCTATGCGGAGGACAGCATGGCAGGACAGATGGGGCCTCATAGATGTATGGCAGGGGCAGCACCCCACTGATAGGGACTACTCCTTCTTTTCTGCACTCCATGAGCTGCATGTTCGAATTGATACAATCCTATGTAGTGGCGCGATGGCAGCCCTGATGACACACTCGGAGTATTTGACTAGGACCATATCAGATCACAGCCCCCAGTTGGTGTGTATCAAGTGGCAGCATGTGAGAACGGCGGTCCCCACATGGCGGTTACGGCCGGAAACCCTTGAGGATAAGGATTTCAATGCTGACCTCCGTGAAGGCATTGAACGTTATTTTACCGAGAATAACGGAACGGCTACCACTAGAGCTGTGGAATGGGACGCGTTCAAGGTGGTGGTGAGAGGGCTATGTATTGTAAGATACTCAGGTGAGCAATCGGTAATCATTGCTGACGTGGATAAGGCGAAGGGAGCACTGCGGGACCTAGAGCAGCGGCGGCCAGAACAGCCGACTCTGCACACACGGTTAATGGAATCAAGGGAGCTAGTTGCTGCAGCGACGGAGAGACTGAGGAGTTATGACAATCGACCTTACACAACAAAAGTGCATGCAGAGGGGGACAAGGTGGGCACGCTGTTGGTGAAACTGGAGAATCCGGTGCCCAGGGGCTGCCCGATCATGAGCGTGCGCGAGGCAATGGGAGAGATGGTCTATTTCCAGACTGCAGTCCTCTCACGCTTCTTGGGCTACTATACGACCCTCTACCGAAGTC
Organism: Lissotriton vulgaris; assembly: GCF_964263255.1. Classification (NCBI taxonomy): domain Eukaryota; kingdom Metazoa; phylum Chordata; class Amphibia; order Caudata; family Salamandridae; genus Lissotriton; species Lissotriton vulgaris. The sequence continues at coordinate 1,545,818,451 of NC_141696.1, forward strand.
AACTGGAGGCTGAGGCTTCCGACATAGAGGGTTATCTGGCGGGGATTCAGCTCCCTCAGTTGGATGAGGATAGCGTTGAGGATCTGGGCCGCGCAATAACACTTCCCGAGATAAGAGGGGCGATCAAGCAGATGGCTCGGAACAAAACACCGGGAGTAGATGGCCTACCAATAGAATTTTATGCTAAATATATTGATATTTTGGCGCCCCATCTGCTAGTGGTCTATGCCGAGGCGGTGGAGCTGGGACACCTGCCTCAGTCGGTGAGGGAGGCGTTGATCATTCCACTGTTGAAGCCAGGGAAGGAGAGTAGCGATGTGACCTCATATAGGCCGTTGTCCATGCTGACTATAAAATTCTGAGTCGTATTCTGGCTACCAGACTGTTGCCACACATGACCACACTGGTCCATGACGATCAGGCCGGGTTTATCCCAACTAGGAATACCTCGACTAATATCCGCTGCCTTATACGGGTGCTGGAGAGTTCCTTGGACCCAGATCAGATGCCGGCAGTGCTGTCCATAGATATTAAAAAAGCTTTTGATAGCTTAAAATGGGGGTACCTTGATAGGGTGCTGGAGAAGTTAGGCTTGGGCGACCAATTTGGACGATGGACGAAAGTCCTCTACTCCTTGGCAACAGCCAGGGTGAGACTGGGATCGGTCATATCCTCCGACTATCCGGTGCGAAGAGGGGCGAGGCAGGGGTGTTCACTTTCCCCGCTGCTGTTGCGCTGGCGATAGAACCGCTGGCTGCCCAGGCTAGAGCAGGGAGGGCTTATGCTGGTATTGTGTGCGGTGGAATCCCACAATACATCTCACTTTACGCGGATGATTTGCTGGTGTTCCTGGAAGACACGGCTGAGGCTCTGGATGGAGCGACTGCAATGTTATTGCACTTTGGGAGGCTGTCAGGCCTTAGGGTCAATTGGAGTGAAACTTGCCTTTTCCTGTTACGGGCGACCATGCCCTGGCCACGGCTGACCGATGACATCATTTGGGAGCACTCATGCTTCACCTATCTAGGGGTCCGCATCTACCACGGGGCTGATAGTATGTTAGAAGGGAACATAGGGCGTTGCATATGAGCTCTGAGGGGCTGCATGGCGTTCTGGGCGACTCTTCCCCTCTCGGTACAGGGCAGGGTGGCGCTGCTTAAAATGGTGGCTTTGCCTCGGCTGCTTTACTATTTTCGCATGCTGCCACTGTGGATTCCACAACGGATCTTTAAAGAGTTACGCACCCAAACGACGGATTTTTTGTGGGGCCACGGGAAGCGCTGAGTAGCACTGGATACGCTGCTGAGGCCAAAAGCAGAGGCAGGACTAGCGGTTCCTAGTTTTGAATTATATTATTTGGCGGCGCAGCTACAGATCCTCACACAGAACCTAGCGAAGGAGTTAAGAGGCCCGGTCCAGGCCAGAGGGGGGGAATACAGAGGCACAACCTGTCCTATATTATCATGCAGCAGAAACTTGAGTTACGAGGTTTAACGTTAGAGGAAAAGACCCTGCGTTTGTGTTGGAACAGAAGCCAGAAGAGGGTGGGGGTGGATCACCCATATGCTCCCGAAATCCCACTAGGTATGTTGACGGCGCTGCCGCATGGTGGGGACTGGTCCCCGCTCATGGATTGAGAGGATTTGGGACTCCACATGGTAGGCGACCTATATGCTGATGGCAAATTACTGCCATTCCGGACGGTGCAGGAACATTTTGGCCTCCCGGATGGTAGTTTCCTCCTGTATGCAGCTGTGACAACGGCGATACGCAAACATTGGAAAACTGGACAGACGGAGCCCAGCACGACCATGGCCTGCCAATACGTGGTAGTGGCGGCGGGCACATTCAAGGCGGTCACCTGCCTCCATTCCCGAATGTTGAATGAGGGTCTAGAACCACTTACAGTGTTGAAACAGAAGTGGGAGGAGAGCATTGGGAAACCCATACCGGATGCGACATGGGGCCACATTCTAAGGAGAACTTGGAAAGGGAGCAGAAATGCTCGGTTTCAGCTGGTACACTGTTTTGTAGTGCATAGAGCTTACCTTACCCCGGGGAAGATCAGGAGGCATTTCCAGGTCCATGGGGGCATGCCCTAGATATCTAGCACCTGATGTGGAACTAGACCACATGTTACGGGACTGTCCGAAACTGGGGCTATATTGGTCGGAGGTGGGGGAGCTCCTTAGGGTAGTTACTGATCGACAAGTGGAATATGACATGGCGACCTGTTTGCTGCTTTGGTTCCCCCCCACGGCACAAACAAAAATCACTAGTAAATTCATTGACCTAGGCCTCTTATTAGCACAGAGGGAGATCACCTGGCACTGGAAATCGAGGGAGGGCCCATCCAGCAGGAGGTGGACGAATGAACTACAGAAATGGGCCCGTAGTGAAAGTACGATTAGGCTCCGGCAGGCCACTCAGGCGGCTAATGAAAAGAGTATGGAGATGGCAAGGGCGTGGGAGGGACTAGTGCAAGCGCTAAAAGACTATTTGGTTGAAGATGAGGAGTAGGGTGAGGGACTATTGTAAGAGGTTCCGTGAGACGCAATCGGGAATGAATATTGACCCCCGGATCTTTTCTGAATATGGTTATCTATGCTTGAATGAGGCCCACACCAACAGCAGTACGGGGGAGGGAGGTGGGAGGGGGAGTTGGGGATTCCTTTAAGAGTATAAATGTTGAAAAGGGTGACTGATGGGGATGCAGAAAAGCGGATGACAGACTATTATACCGACTGGAAAGAATTGCCTTTTCATGTGTTTTCTTTTCTTCCATTATTCCTTATGTCCGTGGCATTTTATGGCTGACGCCGCCCGGCCTCCGGGTTGTGGGCTAAATGGCTGTGTGATGTTTTAATTATGATCTGTGGACGGCAGCTGCCAGAGGCTAACATGTTGGAATGATTGCTTCTATACCCCATGACTCTGCAATAAATACATAGTTTACAAAAAAAAAAAAAAAAGAGACATGTCAAAAAATAAAGCTCCAGGCCCCGATGGGGTGACTGCGGATTTATAGTCTTTACCCCAATTTTTGGGCCAAGATTTTGACCAATGTTTTTAATGCCTCGTCCATAATGGGCTTTCCATCCTCATGGGCAAAATCAATCATAGTCTCGATATTTAAAAAGGGGGCTAGAGGGGACCCCGCCTGTTACAGGCCAATCTCTTTGTTAGACTCTGCAGTGAAAATCTTGGGTAGTTATTTTACACAAACTTAGGGATTGGCTAGAGGGCAGGGGGGTCCTCTCTAACCTCCAATATGGATTTAGAGAACATAGGAGTACCCTGGACCAATGTTTAAACCTACATCTCCTTATAAGTAAATACACAGTGGCTAAGGAAGGGCTTTTATACATGGGTTTCATGGATCTCTCCTCATCTTTCGATTTAGTTAATCATTCAAAATTATGGCTAATCCTTCGGGAAATAGGTATAGAACCATCACTGGTTAATTTCCTAAGTGACTTGCACCAGGACCTCTCTTCATCAGTTAGGGTTACCCGGGAAGGACGGTGCACTAGCCACTTTAGCTCAAAGAGGGGTGTCAGGCAAAGATGCATTCTGGCACCCCTCCTTTTCACTATTTATATTAACGCCTTGGAGAAGATCCTGGGAGTGGCTACTCTGGATGTTCCCCGTATAGGGGAATTGGTTATCCAGTTCTCCTATACGCGGATGACGCAGTGTTACTGGCACGTACGGGACTGGGCCTCCAGAGGCTGCTGGATCATTTCGGCGGCTTCATGGACTCCTTGGATCTAAAAGTTAATTTCAAAAAGTCGCATGTTATTGTGGCCAGGACAAGAAGCAGGAATGCGAAGATAAAATCTTTGTCTTGCAATGGTGCGGAACTTTCGAAGGTCCCGGTTTTTACTTACCTCGGGGTCCTTTTTGATGAAAAAGGAAACTGGAGACCACAACAGAAGCTTAAGAGCAATGCGGTAGCAAGATCAACAACAGCTCTCCTGGGTTTCTCTAAGGGGCTGGGAGCTAGACCTATTGAGGCAATATTGAAGATCTATAAATCTGAATGTTTGGAGATTGCCTCCAATGGTGCATCTCTATGGGGTTATGCATCTCAGAACAAGATACAAGTCGCAGAAAATAGGTTTTTAAGATCTCTTCTGACTGTTCCCCAGTCGACACCAATCTATTCCTTACACACAGAATTAGGATTGGGCTATTTCACAGATCAATTAAAAATGGCACCATTGATCTGTTGGGTGAAAACGTGGTTAAATGAGGAAATTACTCTGAATCACCAGATCCTAAGTGATTGTGTAGTTCTTGACAAGGCACACAGGGTCCCTTGGCTGATGTACGTTAGAGCGGTGTTCATCAAGCTCGGACGACCTGAATTGTACACATCACCCGAATGTATAAAAAAAGAGGATATAGGCTGGATTAGGTACAACTTTCTGAACATGCTAGAAATGAAGTGGGAGGAGCGGGAGTTAATGAAACCGTGTGTTAAAGCTAATTATGCTTTATTAACTTCCCCCTCCATCGAACCTTACCTAAAAATTGTAACCAAGCCATTACATCGCTACCTGCTGGTCAGATTTCGGTTTAACTTAATTCACCTCACCCTAGGTGCTTTTTCAAATTGGGGAAAACCAGAAAATTATGCGCCCTGTTCTTGCAATAATTTCTCCACACAAGACACCCTGCATTTTGTTATGTTTTGTGAGTTTTATTCTGAGATTCGGAAAAAAAATGTAACCCTAAAATTTGAGAGGCTGGTTCTGTACAAGTAAGGCTCGCCCTGCTTTATTTGGAAATGCTTAGTAGCACACGTGACATTTACAAAAAGACTGTCTGCGTTTAAATATTCTGTTGGTCCCATACTCGGATAAATTGTTTTATTAGATTTATTTGACTTTGACTAAAATAATGATGAATTCATGTACTGTAAATAGTCTGTATATTGATCGTAATATTCGTACATATATTTATTCTAACATTTTAAACTTTTATGTAGCATGTTTTTTATTCTGTATTTTATGATTTTAATTAATCGAAAGAAAGAGTTTTGACACTGACACAGATATAGGTTCACTATATCTATCTAAATCACTACATTACCCCTAGGTCTTGTCAATCCTGAAGGCAAGGTGCTGGTTTTTATGTGAAAGGGTGCCCTTGCATGAGTAGGGCCCCTCTACAGCCTTCGGAAACCCTTCTCTCAGGTTGTCTGTGATCCAGCCAGATATATAGGTAAAGGTGCATTATAACCTTGCTGTAAATGCTATCTTTAAAATGGCTGCTTAGAAATATGTTGTGTTTGTTGTCAAACACCTTGGAATCGTACCTCCAAATTGGTACCGGTGGCGGAGGTAGGATTCTACCCTTCAGAAGTAATCTTCATGGGTCACCGGTCTATCCAGTACCAGCTTTCTTAACCCAGGCAGCACAAAATGGATGCTGCCAGCCACAGACACATTTCTGCCCTCCTGCTGCTGAGTCATGCTTGAGCAGAGGAAGGCATGACAATAGGCATCCTGTCACAGGGAGGTGTAACCACCTCCCAGACAGAGTTTAGAGTATTGGGGCTGGGTGGGTGCAGTCAGAGTGCCAGAAAGTCTGCACTAAGGGGCACATTTGGTGTCCCTGTGCATAGTCCAGTTCAAACCAGTTCAGGGAGCCAGCGGCTCCCGCTCTGGCATGAAACTGGACAAAGGACATGGGTGTAGCCATCCCTCTGTCCTGCCCCTCCCATAGGTGGGACCCCTGAATCTGTCCTACCCTCTCACTTGGGTATAAGAGGGCTTACCTAACTTAGGCTCTTTGGATTTCACCTGGACAAGATTCTACAACGAAGATACCAAGTGTTTCAATACTGGATGACTGAAGAATCTCCCTTGGAGTAAAGGAGTTACCCCCCTGCGCTAGAAGGCACCTAAGCTCATCTGACCGGCTTGCCGCATCCCGGGCTCCTGAGGACTCTGAAGGTTTCAGTAACACAGGAGGTGGGTTTCCGAAGGGCCCTGGGGTCGATCTACCCTCTCAGCAATTCTGAGGCCAATATCCCTCGTGGGGACTGTGTGACCCAACCCCCTGTGAATCGCATTCATTTGAAGTAGCATATACTTGTTGGCGATTCCTGAGCTTGTGAATTGGACTCCGTGTGGTCCTGACCCCGAACAGTATTTGCACCAAAAAACTCCGGCCTCCCTGCACCGAGTGCTCCGTGGGCTGTTACTTTGTGAACTTGCTCGAGGTCTCTTCGCGATCCCTGGTCCATTGGCCTGTGGGTCCTGGTGAGGGTCACCTGGTTTGTTCTTGGGATTTTCTGGTTGCTCCAGGCGTGCCCCGACTCTCCATTGCTTGGAGAGTCCCCTGGACTTTGCTAGTCCACACTGTAACCTGTTTGTCCTTCCTACGTGGGCTGCATTTGCCAAGGCATGTTGGTGCTCCAGACAGACATTGACCCTTCAGCACTCGTCATCCTTCGTGGGACAGCTCACCTCCAGATCCTTGTTGTCCTCAACGTCCCCTGCTCCTCGTGGGTGTAGAGTCAAGTAACCCATCCCTGAAGCATCCAACATCGGTGGGAATTTGACTACTGAAACCCTGGTCACTTGAACTGACCCAGACTGTCGCCTCTGCTTTCAGGTTCCCTTCTTCCAGGATCTAGGCATGGATTCCACCGGACACTTTTCACCTTCACGGCAGTAGTACTTCTCAGCACTCCACTGAAAACGACAGAGCTTTCCGACACCACTTTACCCCTATGCACCTGGTTCCTCTGATATAGGTAACTCGGTTACCATGGGTAGGTCGGCCTTAGAACCTCTTAAGTTCCAAAGGGTTTGCTTGAAGTGTCCATAACTTGTAAAAAAGTGTGTATACACACTGCACCCATCCTCTCTGGGGTCCCGATCTACTCATGAGCTCCCCGTGAACGTCAGACGCTTGCCAACCCTGCACACCTTCCGGAAGAACCTCAAGACCTTGCTTTTGGACTGATCTGGAGTTGCCCTCTTCCCCCCCCCCCACTCGCCCTCACGGGTGGGTAGTGCGCTTTATAAACCCCTAATTGACTGATTGACTCACCTGGGGTGGTTCCTTGTGTTCCCAGCGATTCTACGTGCTCAAGGCACTGTGTCTATTCAAGTCGTGATTGTTATACCATTTTCTTTTTACTATATGGTTTGTACTCCCCTGGAGCCCTCTGTGTATTGTACTATTTACAATGGTTCTACTGATCTCGTAATGTGTGCTTTGTGTTCTATCCTCGTGTAGAGGACAGTAGAGTGTTATATTAATAAATACATATTTTTATATAACTACTGTATGGTCCTCCTTTCATTTAGTCATTTGGGAGGTGATATTCTGGTAAAAACAAGCTGCTTTACATTCAAGATTCAGGCTCCACAGCTACCACTAGGATAGCTTTCTAAAGGTTATCTTTGACCTCATACATGCACGGTGCCCACTTTAATTAGTTGACAGCATATACTAGGCCAACTTCTCACAGTCTACACAAGCTCTTTCGTCTTATATGGATGGCCTCAGAGATTTGTAGAGGATTCCAGGTGCAAGAAACGGGTATTGTGATTTGTGGGAAGTTTGTCATATATCCTAAAAAATGTATTTGTAAAGCACATGTTCACCCAGAAAGGGGCATCTTGGTGCTGAATAACAGATGTTTATTGTTACCCAACTCAATTCTTCTAATTTTATCGACCTCAGAAAAGATGAAACGCTGAGTGGACCCACCAGGAATTGAACCTGTGACCATGAGGTTGAACACAGGTTCCTGCAGTGGATGCATTAGTCCACTTAGCCACCAGACCCGGCTTAAATAAGTCCTCAATAAATGCATGCTTAATGAAAGTTACCACCAGTACATCTTGGGCCAGTTATTTTCAGATTCCACCATTGGTCCTATGACGGAACGATTCCTTCAAGTCAAAATAAAATATAGTTTAGAAGAATTCCTTGATGGAATTAAACCTGTGCTGGCCCAGATTTTGCATCTGCGGGAAACTAATGGGCATGCATTTTTCTTTTGCCCCACATATCTCTTACCCAGGAAAAAGTGGCTTACTGTAATATGCAGGTGAATGGGCACTAGATCCCACAAACGTGATCTTCGAATACTGGGGCCTGTTGTGAGCCAAATAATTGTCTGTGGTGCATCTCGTTTCCTATGATAATGTGGAGACTAAGGTTGTGGTTAGTACAAGACAGCCTAAACCCAGCTTCCTTCATATAGGAAACGTTGATTTTTTTATACTGGTGCTTTTATTAAGTTACAAAATAGGAAAAGTAGTTGCTGGGCTTAGAATTTCCCAGTCACCCTTTCTATGGCTAACTGATTTTAAATATTTAGTGATTGAATCCTCTGTTTTAAAAAAATATATGTTAAACCCACCTCAAAAAAGAATTGGAATTTTATAGGCTTACTATAGAGACCCCCATTCCTCTTACGTGGTCAGACCACTTGGCCGTCCCTTTTAATCTGAATATGCCTGCGGCATCTGTATCTGGAGGAAATTCATGGGAGATTAGAAGAAATTTTAGAGAGGTAAACAATGATACGTTAGCTCCTTTGCTACAACCGGCCACCATCTGTTCGAGATCAGACCCAAATGTGGCCGCCTCAGAACTGGTCTAATAGGGTGGGGAGAGCTATGAACACCTTAGCACCCCCTAAAAGGCACTATGTTGCCAGAAAGAGCCCGTCGGCCCCTTGGTATTCCGAGCGACTTAGAGCGTTGCGGCAGATTTGCAGACAAAAGGAGAGGGCCTGGCTTGCAATGCCCAATGTCTCGAAGAAAATACAACATAAATTAGCGCTTAAGGAGTACAAAAAAGCTATAATGGAGGTGAAAAGGAACCACTTTAATAAGATCACCTCTGGGCTGAGATCATCTAGGGAGCTTTTTAAAACCATTAACTCCCTTTCTGTCCCTAAGCCGGCTAACTCTGTGACTGAGTCACAGATGTTATGTAACAACATTGCTGACTTTTTCCTAACCAAAATAGCTGACATTCACTCTTCATTGGAAATCCTTAACCAAAAATTGAATAGTGAAGCTGATTCCCAGGCTCCTACAGTGCAGTCGGCTGACATGAATATAGATGGGGCACCCAGCTCTACTTCCCTCTTTTTGAAATTTCCCGAGTTATCTTGGGAAGAGCTAAATCGCATCTTAGATGCCACTAAATCCTGTTCCCCCTTGGACCCTTGTCCTTTGAAAATCCTAAAGGCCTGTAGAAGTACCCTGCTACCGTCTCTTCTTGAGATCCTAAATAGCGCTATCACAAAGGGAATTTTCCCTCAAGTGTGGAAACTCGCTGTGGTCAATCCCCTTCTGAAGAAGGCCTCCCTGAACCCTGAGGTGCTGAAAAACTTCCAGCTAATTTCTTTATTACCAGCACCTGCAAAAATTATTGAAGCCCATTTAAATCGGCATTTGACAGCATTTTTGGAGAGGGAGAACCGTTTGGACTCCTCTCAACATGGATTTCGCGCGGCCTATAGCACGGAGACTGCCCTTACGGTCGTGGTAAATAATATTAGATCTGAGGTGGATAAAGGCCAGACCACTCTGTAGGTCTTGCTGGATCTAACAGCAGCCTTTGATACCCTATCCCCCTCTATTCTGGTGGACAGACTGAGGAGGATAGGGGTCGAAGGTAGTGCCCTGAGTCTCCTGTCCTCTTTTTTGCACCAGAGACAGCAAAGAGTGAAACTTGGCAACTATATGTCCCCTACCCACGCGGTGCAATGTGGGGTCCCACAGGGCTCGGCGCTTAGCCCGGTTCTTTTTAACGTTTACGGGACCCCCCTTGCAAAAATAATAAGAGACTTTGGATATCAGGTGTTATCCTACGCCAATGATACGCAGATCGTTTGTCTCGACAACTCAGTCGGGGCAAGACTGTGCTGTAAAATTCAAGACCTGTATGGAAGCAGTATCATCATGGATGATAAGGAACTTTCTCAAGCTCAACGGTGAGAAGACTGAGGTTCTGGTCTTTGGTGGGAATCAAGATCTGTGGAGTGAGGAGTGGTGGCCTACCTCCTTGAGCGATTGCCCTCGTCCGGCCAAATTCGCCAAGAATCTAGGTGTTACAATAGACCCTATCCTGTCATTTGCCCTACAGGTTAACAAAACGGTTGGCACCTGCTGTACCATTATTCGGACCCTAAAGAAGATCGCCCCTTTCCTTTCCCCTGAGGTGCGTAAACAATCTACGGTAGCCCTGGTATTGTCCAGGATCGACTATTGTAACGCTCTCTATGGTGGTATAAATAAGAAAGCGATCCAAAGACTTCAGGTAACCCAGAATGCGGCCGCCAGGCTAGTTCTGAAGCTGCCTAGGCGATCGTCAGCGACGGTAGCTAGAAGAGAACTGCATTGGTTGCCTATTCAGGGGAGAATATCATTCAAGATTCTGTTTTGCCCAGAGTGCATTCTTTGGATCAGGCCCAGAAGGGGTTAAATCCCTATTGACACCTTACACTCCCAGCAGATGCCTTAGATCTGCTTCGAAAAATCTGCTCATGGTTCCGAGGGTTAACAAGGCGAGATGGGGCGGTAGAGCATTCTCCTTGTTGGCCTCCAAACTATAGAATTTGCTCCCGCCGGAAATTGCCAGACAACCATCCCTGACAATTTTTCGCAAACTTATAAAAACATGGCTGTTCTCCCTAGCTTATTAATTCTGATACTCTGAGCGTTTCCACTCTTTTTGATATTCTGCCTCAGGTTATGTCTCTGTCGTTTCCATCTGATAGCGCCTTGACGCCCTTGGGGGCTAAGTTCTTTTTGCGCGAGACAAATAAGCATTCATTCATTCATTCTGAAATAATGTATATCGTTTTATTGTACTTTTATAGCATTTTACTCACCAAATAAAGATAATGACAATCAATGCCGCGTTCGTAAAAGATCTAGGCTATGCATAAAGCAAAGAGATGCAAATGCACGTCTCTTCTATGCCAGGGACATCTCATCAGGCAACTGCCATGCACGTGTACAGATACTGCTCAGAATCCAGTTCATGCTATATAGAATTTGAAATGCTGCTCATAAAAGTTCAATATGGCTGTGGGTGAAGAAAGCTCTGGTGAGGAAAATTAAACCAGCAATGATGTACAGTTTGTTTAATGTATCAGAAGAAACATTGAGAAAAACCGCCCTTCATGGTTGAATTCTGTCACTCTGCAAATTGGAGGAAATTCAAGTATAAATAAATCTAAAAGGAATTAAAAACAAGTGATCCTCAGTTCTGTTCACTAATGGCATGGCCAGATTAACCAAATCCTGAGATAAGATTCATCCTTGCTATAACCACCATAGAAAAGTTGCCGAAAATAGGTCAGAAAGCAGCAGCGCCCAAATGAAATCATACTTGAATCTTTTATTTTTTAAACAGATTTTATTGTGTCAATGGACAAGTACAGGGCAGAGCTGCTTAACCCAGAAAACATCTGCCATAATAGACATAGCAAATGATGGTCATTGACAGTTAAGTTAAACATTATCATTAACATAGTTATGTAAAACAAAATAACATATGCAGTGAACCCCCGTTGCACTAATCCACCACTGCGTATACTTTAATCTTCTTTGAATGTTTATTCTCTCTGAAGTGTCTCAATGTGTTCTCAATACAAATATTACCAACATATTTGTTGTGTAGAATAACATTTTTTTCTATTGCAGAATTATTGGTGTCTACGTTCTTGTCAGGGACAACTGTAATGCATATGTTTGTACTGCAGCAGAACACAATGTTCCTTCACATCTCTCAGATACATCTGATCATGTATTCATTACCAACAACCTTCTACCCAGTAAAAAACCATGCAACAATTCTGTAATTTTCAGCATCTCTTCAGCCCCTTCTCTGTAAACTGGGTCCTATACTCCGCTTCCAAGGTGGAGGCATTTACAAAGTATAAAATATAACTTGACATGGATCTTGTTACACATCTGAGGCTGCGTTAAGTATTACTGCCACATGTCCACGATTTTTTTACACTAATTACACCTCAAGGAAAATACTTGCATATAGAGTAGCTCTCTGAATGTTTGAAATTGTGTAAAAGGCAGATTTTCAGAGAAACAACTGTCAAAATGCAGTGATGCAATAAATAAATTCAAGCACCCTCAGGTGAATGGAGGGAATTACTCACTTTAAAAACATTTCCAGGAACAGATTTGTCCCTTTGTTTCAGATTTCTTTGTACCAGATATATTTCCTTACTGCGAGCCCAAGACCCACAAGTGGCCATGCAAATGAGGGACTGCAAAGAAGGGAGTCTCTTCATAGGTGCATTGACTGGCTTTCAGATCCAATTAAAGATTTTCTGTTAATTCAATAATGTCTTCAAAATTGATCCATGTTCACAAAATATAGGTAGCAGCTTGAAGTGAAAATCCTCAACCATTCTTAAAGAACCTAGATGCATTTTATGTTATATATTTGAATTAGTTACACTGCAGAATGTGGTGGTGAAACAGCAGTTTAGAAATAATTGTAATTTTATCATTTTCTCCAGCTCATGGTCCCAGTGTTTCTGCCATCCTGTAATATAGTATATAGGACGATACTGGAATCTGGTAAAGTGGCTACAGTCTGCTGTACTTTTTTTGTCTGGCAGATTCTGCATACTTCTGATCATTCAGTTTTTCTCTACACATTTGGTAAATCATGTAGTAGAATGTCAACTAACCTGGTATGTTGAGAGTACTCTACCATTCCTGGGTTTCATTTTGTGTTTTCATGACCACATATACCTATTTATCCCTCTACTTTAATCACTGAGGTTTCTGTAGTACCATGTACTTTTCACCCTATGTTACGTTCTGCTCGATTGTCTAGTTTATTTCTGCCTGCTCTGTTCCTTAAATGGTTATTTAGTTATTCTGCGTCTACCCCCAATTTATCTCCATGTACCGAGTGTCTTCTATAATAGTTTTGAAATGTGCATTGGATAGCCACATTAAATGATAAAATCGGTACTTATTCCCATCTTCCCATGCTGTACAGTAATCTGATCATTAAGGTTACTCCTATTGCCAGTGCCTCTGTAGATGAAGGATGGTTTATTGTAGCATGCAAGGTTCCTTAATACTTGGGCCTCCATCAGCTTTGTATCAGGTATAAATTCTTGTTAAAATGCAAACTACTTAGAGGATTTCCTGATTTCCCAGTGTGAACTTTCTGATGCCATGAGAGAGGACGTTTTTACTTGAAGATCTTGCCACATTCAGAAAATGCATACAGTTTCACATTAGTTTGAGTTAATTTGTGTATTATTAGTGATATCTCTATGTTGTTGCATTCAGATTATTTACATGATTTCAATCTACGCTGAATGTCATACTGCTCGTAATATTAACCCCTGTATACACATGGGTCGGAATTACGAGTTTGAAGGTATTTAACTCATCCGATATTTTCAATTTGTGAAAAAATATATCAGCGTTTTTTTAAATTTCGTCAAGTCAGACCTGACAAAATTTAACAGGGGAAAACATGCCAAACTCCTGAAAGGGGGTTCATCCAATGTAATTCAGCAGATAGACAATGGTTGAAGTTAAGTACTGTTTATTCAACAATGACAATACTATCCTTTTGAAGGGAATTTGAATCTGATCTCAAAACAATAGATTTGAATAAACAGTACTTCACTTCAACCGTTGTCCATCTGCTGAATAACATCGGATGAACCCCTTTCGGGAGTTTGGCTGTGCAATCGGGGGGCATTACCCGGTGGGATAACGCCTTCTACTTTTATTTGCCATAACGCTGGATCAGTCAGCAAAACCCTGGCCTCACGTAGAATATCAATTTAAGTATTTAAACTGCAATTACACTTTTGATGTGCATCTGCCACTACCTCATTTCCTTTATGCTTCCCAGGTGGAGTGATAGATGATCCTTTTCCTTGAAAGCGTTGACACATTAAGAAAATGTACATGGCTTCTCTGTTGCAAATTATCTTATTTGTCTCTGGATCTACACATTTAGTAAAGGTGTGTGTCTTCTAAGATGATACAACAGAATACCTTTTTGAATGAACGCTTCGAAGCATTCAGAACATTTATATGGTTTCTCACCACTGTGAATACTCTAATGTATTACCAGCATACTCTTTGTAATGAAAGTTTCGACACATTCCGAACATTTATATTGTTTCTCCCCTGTGTAGATTTTCTGATGAATTGATAAGGACTCTTTTGCTTGAAAGCCTTGTCACATTCAATATATTTATATGGTGCCCCCGTGTGGATTCTCTGATGTGTGCACAGATAATCATTTAGCCTGAAAGCCTTTTCACATTCAGAATATTTATAAGGTTTCTCTCCCAGTGAGTTCTCCGATTGGTTGTCAGCCATTTCTTCAGAATGTTTGAGTTGTTACATTCACATTTGCAGGGTTTCTCTCCAATGTGACATCTATGATGTACTAATAGGTCAGCCTTCAGAATGAAAGCTTTGCCACATACAGAGCATTTATATGGTACTCTCCCTTGCGACTTCTCTGATATGACAGCCCATATTTTTGAGTGAAAGCTCTGTCACAATTTATAAGGTTTCTCTCCAGTGTGATCATTCTGATGTCGAATTAGATAAAGTTTGGTTTTGTAACCCTTGCCACACTCAGAACATTTGTATGGAGTCTCACCACTGTGAGACATGTGATGCAGCCTCAAATTTTCTTTTGCACTGTAAGCCTTCTCACATTCAGTACATTTATATGGTTTTTCACCAGTGTGAGTTTTCTGGTGGTGGATTAGTTCATATATTGCCTTAAAAGCTTTTTGACATTCAGAACATTTATATGGTTTCTCACCAGTGTGATTTCTTTGATGCACTATTAGGTGGCTCTTTGTGTGGAAACACCTGTCACACTCAGAACATTTATATGGTTTTTCACCAGTGTGATTTCTTTGATGCATTACAAGGTGGCTCTTTATTAAGAAACACTTGTCACACTCAGAACATTTATATGGTTTCTCACCAGTGTGATTTCTTTGATGCATTACTTGGTGGCTCTTTGTGCGGAAACACTTGTCACAATCAGAACATTTATATGGTTTCTCACCAGTGTGTGTTCTCTGATGTGTTATCAAAACTGTTTTATGACGGAATGCCTTATTACATTCAGAACATGTATATGGTTTTTCCCCAGTGTGAATTCTCTCATGTGATGATAATCCACTCTTTTCCTTAAAAGTCTTGTCACATTCAGAACATTTATAAGGTTTTTCTCCAGTGTGAGCATTCTGATGTTTTATTAGATAACGTTTGGTTTTGAAGCCCTTCTCACACTCAGAACATTTGTATGGGGTCTCACCACTGTGAGACATATGATGTAGCCTTAAATTTTCTTTTGAACTGTAAGCCTTCTCACATTCAGAACATTTATATGGTTTCTCACCGGTGTGAGTTCTCTGGTGTACTCTTAGTCTGGCCTTTGTGATGAAACACTTATCACACTCAGAACAGGCATATGGTTTCTCACCAGTGTGTGTTCTCTTATGTGTTATCAGCTGAGTTGAGTATTGAAAAGCCTTATTACATTCTAAACATTTATATGGTTTTTCCCCAGTGTGAATTCTCTCATGTGATGATAAATCACTTTTTTGCTTGAAAGTCTTGTCACATTCAGAACATTTATATGGTTTCTTTTCAGTGTGATTTCTATGATGTAGTACTAGTTCACCCTTTTGATTGAAAACCTTGTCGCATTCAGAACGTTTACATGGTTTCTCACCAGTATGAGTTGGTGCATCTATCAACAGCTGTGTCTTTGTGGTGAACATCTGGTCACACTCACTGCATTTATAAGGTCTTGGTTCAGAATAGCCTGACTTTTGTCCAATAAGAGAGCCGTTTAGGATATAACCTTTACATTCAAGACATTGAAATGTTTTTTCTTCAGTATCGTTTTCTTTGCCTGCCATCAAATAACTTTTTCTAATAAAATTCTTGGTAAACACTGTAGATTTTGATTGTTTTAATATGCTGCAATCTTCTTGATGTTTTTCCAGATGGGTAGTTCTATAGAAATCGGTCACATATAGAACATTTGTGCGCCTCCTCCATTATCCACACATTAAGATTTTGTTACAAGGATGTAATTATTTAGACACAGAGACATTGAGTAAATGCATGTAGCTTCTCCTGTGTCTGTCCAGGTTAGTACTTTCAAGAGTATACATTTTCTATTGTTTTCAGAGTTACTTTAGCCTGGAATGATTTATTAAGTTGTCTACATTTGTGTGGTCTTTCACCTTCGAAGGTTAATTGGTGGATTATAGTTCCTTGGAATGTTAATATGCAGTCATACTCATGAGATACTCCTTACTCCTTTGTTGTGAAGTACTATGTCACATTCATCAGGCATGCATCATTCCAATGGTGTCTGCTACCAATTCTGCACAGAAAATGGCTGTGCAAGGGGCGCACATCTGTAACAATTGCAAAGCTTCTTTAGTGAAGTAAAGTCTCTGAAAACGGTTTCATACTTTTCAGGGAGTTAGTGTCTCAAAAGTTGAAATGCAATTCCTGGTGTCAGCGATATTCCTCTGACCATTGTTTTATTCTGGATTTCTTTCACTTACTGGACAAAAAAAAGATAAGCATTAGTCTTTTATGAGCCAAAAAATACAAATATCCGCATTAAAAACAATCAGTTTGTTTTCTTAAATGGAAATGAAGTAACAAAAGCCAGGAACACAATTGTTATAGTCACAGCGCATTAGCACAGAAATACTACAAAAAAATCTAATGACCACAGTTTTTTTTCACGTGTGGACCAAAACATTAGCAACCTTGTAACGAGATCCACAGCACGTTCTTAGTCATCCACTAACAACGTTCACCACACTAATTATAATAGACACAGCGATATCTGTAATCCAATTACCTAACACACAGCAGGAAACACAGGTAAAATTAGTAAACATGACTCTGCTAACAAAATGGATGAATATGGGACAAAATTTGGGGACGCTGGAACGAATACAGGAGACATTAAGACAGAGTATAGAGAGGATGATGAGGAAACAAAGCGTGTTGAGAAATAATATATATATATATATATATATATATATATATATATATATATATATATATATATATATATATATATATATATATATATATATATATATATATATAAATATATAAAAATGGAGCCCTCTAATTCCCATAGGTGTAGCACCACCAGACTAAGATATCATGGGAAATTACTAACAGAATACGGAAAAGATGGTATGGAAAACATGTGTTCTAATTTGTTGTACTATTTGTGAAAGGTCAGAAGCACTGAGCGAATGGTAATAAAAAGACTTAAGTAACAAAATAGATTAAAACCAAAACCTTGGTGTGTAATCCAATAATTACAGCATGAATTGACACCGACATAACATTACATGGTCTACAGTTGGATACTTGAAATGTGCAATAAAATATCGAAAAACTATTGGCAGATGATTTCTCCAAAGGTACATACATACATACATCAAGGCTTTTTTTACCTTATGATGGGGTTAGTATTTTAACTTGATTTTTAATTTTTAATTGTTTAAAAAATCATGCAATTTCATGTGCTTATATGACTTTATTAAAATCTAATAAAGCTTTTTTGAATTGAATTGACACTGGCATAAAGAGATCTATCATTAAATGGTGATGTCCGCAGCATTTATTGGGATAAATAAGAAAGCTTCAAAGACATTTTTTTATTTATTCTAGGGGACAGCAATACCAACTGCAGTTTTCTGGTGCTAAGGTAGAGGGAGCTGGAGCTAGAGGTTAAGGTTTTATTTAACAAATAGCCTTGTTTGTCCAAAAAATCTAAAACCCTGGCTATCAGGAATCAATAGGAGATATAAAGAAAGAGAATTCCACAGTTTGGCAACAGTGACTGAAAGGCCCACCCACTTTTCTGGGATTTGCAATGGGAAGGCTGAAGAGGAACTAAGAGTTCAGGCCAGAGAGTACAAGTAAAACAACTCCTTGATGAATGTTCCCATGTATATTTCTATGACAGATTGAAGGTCCCAAATGCACAATATAAAACTAAAACAAAGATACATGTGATCTAATTAGCAGAGCATGGATATGCCAAAATCAAAGATACCGTCTTAACCATTGATCAGAAACTAAGGACCTGAGCTTGTATTTGGCAGATGAACTACCATTCGTCAAATTTAGACATCACACCTGGCCCATCAGTTACTGTCAAGGTACTAAACTTTTAGTGGACAGCAGCTGTTAGTTTTGATGGTCATTCTCCAAAATTTACTACAGTTTTTGCTTTTCAAAAAGTGAGTTTGTTATTGGAAACGATAACAATTCACCGCCAAAATTCAGGGAGTTTTTTCCCCTCAGTGTGATTGTCACTATGTGTTTTTTTCGTCCTTTCACTGCCAAGTTATACTGCCAGGTATCAGAGTAAAAAAAACACATCACAATATTTACCATAAATAAGGTGGGTTGTGCTATGATCTTCATCAGGCAGCCCATACTCTGTGTTGTGCTGCGTGAGGAAGCTTTCCATCAACAGAGCCAACAAGGCCTTTGTTCAAGGAAAGATGTCTATTCTCCTGACTTTAAATAGGGAGGGAGGACCGTTGGCTTGGGGAAAAGGGTTGTCGTCACTTTTGGGTGTTAAATAATCTCGCTTCACCCAACTTTAAATCAGGTTATATGATACCTGTGAGCAAATGTGCACAGAATTGAACTACTGAGAAACCAAGACATCTGTGAAGCAATCATTGTGTCAACAGCAGTTACTCTTTACCTAACAATCTCATGAGTTAGTGGCACAGAAACTGAATACAAATTAGATTTATTCACTATTAAATGAATGCTTTGACATACAAACTGTAAAAAAATTAGCACAAATTCAAGTCTACCAAACAAATTCAATAACAAGGTAGAGAAAAAAACATACCCAGAGCAGTTCCCTCTACAAAAGCTTTCATCATTAACTGATATACTGCAACCCTCAGTGAGTTCTATAAGTGCATTTATTCCTTGGGTTTGGTGACTAAATGCTTAGTATTTTTAAAGGTGTCCCACTTTACACTCTAAAATGAAATGCTGCTCATGTTACAACCAGTAATGACTCACGTTTCTCCAATTCCTCTAATATCCCAGAAACATTAAAGGGAGCTGAACCATGTACTGACCATGAGCAAAAGGCCCTCAGAACAACAGTCTTCTGCTGCTAAGGAGTCCTCCTGTGTGCCAAAGGTAAGCCTTTCTGCACTTGTATGCCGCTGGTCATTGCCTAAAATGCTGCCTCTTTCTTATGAGGTAAGCTGGCTTTTCATACTTACTCCTCTGAGCAACTGCATTCATTGGGAAGAGCTGCCCCTGTCCGCTCTTATTCTCAAGTGACTCGTTCCCATTTACTTTCCCCATCATCTGCTCTTTTTTTTCTCGTTAATATTTATTGATTTTTGTTTCAACATACTTGGACAACAATACAGATGAGGATGTGCATGAGTTTAAGTACAACATTTAGTACAGAGTTACAAAGTTACACATTTGTAGTATATATATACAGATATTGACTGTTGTACCATTGTTGCACAATAAAACCATTACGAATAAAAGAACAACTTTACTTATTAACAGTATATGCCCTATTAATTTGTTGAACTGACCCTTTGCATAAGTTACCCATATGGGCGTAATTCATGTCGGTTTACTGTGTGGTGAATGTAGGATCTGTTTCTATGGTTCCCCCCACTTTTTTGCCCGATTCTAAGCTGTTTATGACTAGTCTGACTGGGGTCCTCCTAATCAGGACCCCAGTATATCTGCTGTCTCCCTAAACTGTTGTTTTCAGTACTTAGGTACATCCATGATTGGATACTGGGGTACCCTTATAAGTCCCTAGTATATGGTACTAAGGTACCCAGGGCATAGGGACCCCAGAGGTCTCCCAGGGGCTGAACCATGTATTATCAATGTGGAAAAAAACTCCTAGGCCATCAGCTAAGTATGTGAACAATTAGTCTAAGACCAGTAGAGAAAAGGAATATCAAAAAATGAAATGTATATTAAAAAATATATATTTAATTAACATAGATAAAAATATATCATAGAATTATAAATAATTCTACAATGTTCCCTATGTCATTGATGATTTTGAATGTATTATTATCTGTTACTTGTCTGATCTATATGCGAGTATGATTTATATGCCCTGTATTTATCGTGTTTGAAGTCTGTTGATGAATTTTAATGTACTATATTTTTACTGTATCATATAGTTTGACTTATGTGTCCGAGTCTCTATATGATTTTTATCTATGTTAATTAAATATATATTTTTTAATATACATTTCATTTTTTGATATTTCTTTTCTCTACTGGTCTTAGACTAGTTGTTCACATACTTAGCTGATGGCCTAGGAGTTTTTTTCCACATTGATTTTTACCCTGCCCTAGGAGTCTGTGTATTACTGATACCCAGGGGGTCCTTGTTTTCTCTCATCTGAACCATGTATTATGCCAGCTATGAAAGACCATTCAAAATGGAACCATAGACCTGCCATTGAAGCTTGTGTAAGTTGGTGCTAGCACCACTTACTAAAGATATAGGTTTCCCATATCAAGAGTCTCTGAACTTAAAATCTATAAGTCACCCCTATAGCAGGCTTTGCAATCCTAAAGAGAAAGTGCTATGTTCAAAGTGAGAGGGTACACTCCTGCAGCCAATGGAGTTTATTCTCTTGGGTTGTCAGTGAAGCAGCCATATACTATATAGAGGGACACCGTGTAATTAAGCGATGAACATCTAAAAAATGGCTGCAATGAATCCTATCATGTTTGGAATCAAACATGGTGGAATCATATTCCCATACCGTAAACGGTGTGGGAAGAATGATTCCAAGCACTGGAAGAGCCCTCCGTTAGGCTCTCAGTGTTCTCGGTACCAGCCTTCTTGACCCAGACAGCACAAAATGGTTGCTGCAGCCCAGACACACGATTCTTCCTTCCTGCTGCTGAGCCAAGCTTGAGCAGGGGAAGTCAGAATAGGCATCCTGTCACAGGAAGGTGTGACCACCTCCCATACAGGATTCAGTGTATTGGGATGGGGTTGGTGCGCTTGAAAGCGCCACTCAGTCTGCATGAGGGGCAAATTTGGTGTTCCTGGCATAGTCCAGTAAAACCAGTCCTGGGAGCCATTGGCTCCCGCTCTAGTGCGAAACTGGACAAAGGACATGGGGGTAACCATCCCCCTGTCCAGACCCTCCCCTGGGAGGTTCCCCTGAATCTTCCCAACCCTTTCCCCAGGGTACTTAAGGGATTACCTGGGTGTAGGTCCCTAGATACGTAGTGGGATAAGATTCAGACCAGACACCATTGCTCTTCTACAGTCTGGGCACTCTGGACTTCGCTTGACTTCGTGTGGGCCTGACATTGTCTCCCTTCCAGTCTGCTGCATAGTCTGTGCCTGTGCATCATACAGAAACCATCCAAGGCCTGTGAAGCATAAAGACACCTGAAGAAATCTCTCTTGGAGTGAAGGAGCCACTCCCCTGCATTTGCAGGTGCCACAACTAAGTAGGCCGGTCTGCAGATCCTGAGCTCGTCCAGACTCCTTGGGCTCTGCAACACAGGTGGTGGTTTTCCACACTTATGAGGCCTGCCCTGTCCTCTCACCAAGTTTAAAGCCAGTAACCCTCGTGAGGGTTGCAATAACCGAACCCATGGGCACCGCATCCAACTTGCAGTTGCAAAGGTTTGTTGGCTTCTCCCCAAGAAGATCTTTGGGCTCCAATTAGCCCCAACCTCGAGCACCTCCAGTTACCAGACTCTTCAGCCACACCGCATTGTGTGCATTGTGGCCTGCATCTTTTGGTGAGCTGCTTGAGGTCCTCTCGTGACTCCAGTGCATCTGCATTGTGGGTCTACTTGAGGGTCACACTTGTTTCTATTGGGCTCCCCTGATTGCTCAGGGCCTGCCCTGACTCCCCTGGACCTTGTTGGTGCTCCTGCTGAACACCGACCCCTTAGCACTCAACATCAATTTGCGGGACAGCTCGTGCCCGGCTTCTGGTGATCCTCAGCTTCGCCTGGCCCTCACAGTTGCAGAGTCAAGGGTGACAGATTGTCCCTTCTGCTGCATGTACCGCTCATCTAGAATCCTTCCTTGAATTCCACCGGACACTTTCTCCTTCAACAGCAGCACTTTCCTGAAGTCCTCCATTGGGTTCGACTGCGGTTTCCGCCGCCACTTCACACGTATGCACCCGGTTTCCTGAAGGCTGCTCTCCATAACTACCAATTAAGAGACTTTCTAAGGTTGTCTAAGAACTCTTAAATCACCATAAGGGATGTCTGGACTGGTGCAAGGTGTCCACTTCGAACTCACTGTCGGAAGGTGTGTCTTCGTCTGCCATATCTTCCATTTCATCATCTGGCTGAAGATGGTGCTCAGCAAACTCCAGCATGCTCCATTGAATGGTGGTCCAGTTGTGGTACCAAACAGCTTCCTCTCGAGGATCAAAGTCCTCCTCCTGCAGGTTCGACTGCTCCTTGTAGAAGCGGTGGTACACCAGGTTCCACTGCATGACGTCATCCTTGGAGTCGAAGAGAATGTAGCTGGAGACGCACTGCATCGCATTCTTGAAGTCGTTCAGCTTATAATAGGCGAACTGCAGATAGTGGTACATAGTGGCTACGAACTTCTGCACAAAAAAGCCGCCGACATTCGGGGTCAGGTTGGTTTCACAATCCACTTTACACCTCAGGACATCCACAAAAAGATCGGCAATGGCTGGATAGAAGTCCTTCATCTCTTTCACCTCGTAGGAGCCTCGCAGCCCGCTGAGCAGTTCTCGTAGGCCTTGTAATATTTGGACAGGGCTTGTTCCATGCTGTTGGTGCTGCTGCTGAAGACACCGCTGTTGTAGGATTTCACAGCTTTCAAGAAGATCGCTTCATAGGCGTGAGCCTCGATATCTATCAGAAACTCGTCGACGTCCAGCAAAGACTTGTAGTAGTTCATGTACCTCAAGGTCATCTCGTGCTTGGGGTTCTTCTGCAGTAGGTGTGCGCTGCTGAGACAGCTTTTTCGATCTTGTTCTCCTTGAAGTGCACATAGTGCAAGTACTGGTAGGGCTCCCTCCGCTGGAAGTCCTGCAGCGTGTCCCGGCCGGGGTAGGGCACCTGGAAGGTGGGCAAGCCATTCCTGCACTTCCTCAGGCAGACGGCGGTCTGCAGCAAGCGGCGGAATAGCAGTAGTTCCTGGTGCCAGCCCTCCAGGGGTCGGGTGCTATGTACAGGGTTTAGCGTGTGCTCGAGACAGGGGCAAGAGAGGGAAGACAGAGGACAGGGCACAGCAGGAGGGCGGCCACAGGGGGTCGTGGCAGCAGCAGAACTAGCAGTGGCAGCACGGGCAGTACAGCTGGACCGCGGCAGAAGCCTCAGGGGGGCAATGGCACCCAGGTCATAATGAGTGACAGCAAGCTCCACATCAGGGCAGAACAAGTAGGGCGTCTGGTGCATCAAAAGTGACAGAAGGCAGCAGGGCCGGGGCAACAGGCTCCGGGGTCGGAAGGAGCAGAGGAAGTGACTGGGGGTAAGGGGAGCACAAGGGGGTCTGGAGTTAGGAGCCAGCTCCAGGTGGACAGTGGGAAGGCCCTAGGGGGAGCTGCTGTCCGAGCCCCTGGGGGCTGCACAGGGCACCCTAGGTTCATGAAGGTGATGCCCCCACCGCGAGCTGCCATGGACCCCCACAGCCGGCTACATTCCTCCCGAAGAGCCTGCCTAGCCAATGCCATGCTCTGGGGTCTCCTGCTGGGGCCCCCCCTGCTCCCAGGCTCACTCCGGGAATTAAAAACTAGTTTTAAAATTGAAATGCCGAATTTTACTTTAGGGATCAAATGAATTACAGTGGCAAGAAAAGCCCACTCCGAAATGATTTTCTCCAGCTAACAACTCAATCAATCAGGTAATCCAAGTGCACACATGCGATCGTCACTAGATGGTGCTAAAGCCTAGGACGTCAGGATAATGACAGCAGTTCCAAACACATTAGGTAAAATAAGGCATGCATTCTGCAACAAGGCATCACTGCTCGAAGTGAGAAGGCCTCAAAGTATTACATATACGACACTCATAAGCAGGCCTAGCCAGAGAAAATTGAGTGTTCAATGTGAGAGGGGTCTGGCCACCTGAATGCGAGGGTGGGTCTGGAGACTCACTGCTCAGAGCTGCTTCGCCGGTGAAATGGATCAAAAAAAAAAAAAAAGCCAGCGAGGTGTGCGCGCCACTGCGAGCATATGTCTTCAATTATCGCGGCTGTGATATTTGAAGACACATGGGCTTTGGTGCGCGTAACAGACACCGATAGGCCATAGGCGGAGCTACTCGACTGCCTATGGCCTATTGCGTGTTCTGTTAAAAAACAGCACGCACGCAAAGCCCAATCAAAATGGACCTTGGAAAAGCACACGCACGAGCTGTGTGGAATTTCAAGGTCCATTTTTAAACCCCATACAAAAGGGCTTTTCGCTTTGCGAGCCCTAAAAATGTATTGATATTTTTCCTTCCAGTAGTGCGTTTGGTAATTCCCAGCAGGAAGTACAGCCCATTTGCTGTCACTGAGGTCTCAGTGGCTTCTGATAAAGTAGTTTCCACCTCATTCCAATACGTTTTTATGTTTGGGCAGTCCCACCTCATGGGTAGGAGCGTGGCTTTGGTGCCCCGACAGTTGGGGCAGATGTCAGTGTAACATCCTCGCTAGTTTGTGTCGGTTTAAGTAGGTATGATGTAGATAGTCAAACTGTGTGAATTTGATCCGAGCCTTGTTTGATAATATTTTTTGATATGGCAGACCTTGCGAGTTTGAAGTATGTCAGAAGTTTTTGGCTCAGCTTGCCTAGTATACCCCACATCTGGAATAACCGGTGTGTTAGTGATGCGTATAGTAGGAATATTACAGGGGATATTCCTAAATCATCTGCACGTGTTGTAAATTCATAGAGTATGGCCTCAGCAAATAGACCCCCTCCCCCTCAGGTTGGGAGTCCTGCAGTGTGCCATTCCGCCATTTCCAGATGACGGACACCTACTTGCAAGCTGGGAAGCATCCTATAGATAGGGCTGGGGTATAGGGCGGAGGTGAGTGTGTAGACCGCACATATCGGGTCCAGCAGCTATATGCTGTGGACATTAAAATGTTGTCAGGGTGCTTTGGGGTCGTCGCATTCGATCCACCCTTCTACTCCAGTAGTGTTGTCTGATTGTTATGTGGTGACCATTGTCCCAGTTCAGAGATATGATTCGCTAGCCATCTCATTGGCCAGTGCAGGGGAGCAGCCGCATACATTTCTCGTAGTCAGGCACCCCTATTCCCCTCTCTGTAATTGGAGAGTAGAGTTTCGTGAGGGCACTTGAGCTCTAGACTTCCCCCCCAAACTAAGGACGTAAGGATTTATTTCAGTTTGTTGGGCAATGGGAATAGTAGTGTCGCAAAGTAGTATAATAGGCGAGGAATTAGTAGCATTTTGGACAAATCTATGCTTCTCATTGGGGAGAGAGGTAACTCCATCCAGAATGACATGGAGGAGAGAGCCCTAGTGATTGCCCTCCCTAAGTTGCCTTCTATAACATTCGCTTGTGAGTGATATATTTCCACCACCAATATTTTAAAGGATTCGTATGTCCCGTTAAGAGGACAAGTATGTTCCAATTATTCAGTTGTATCCCTCAATCTATTTCAGAAGATATCATCTTACCATCTTGCCAAGGCCATTAACACCTGGCTGGCTGGAGCCTGTGACTCTGAGGCCCCCTTACGACGCATTTCCATCCGCCGGCTTAAGGACTCTAACCGATGGTTTAACGACCATCTAAAAGAACTTAAGCTGAGCGTCCGGAGGGCGGAGAGGCAGTGGAGGAAGAACTACTGCCCGTTATTAAAAACCCACTTTCTGACACTGTTGGCTGATTACAAATCAGCAATTCTAGCTGCAAAGACCGACTACTTCTCCACGAGAATACTGTCGGCCGCCAACAAGCCCAGGGCTATCTTTGACATCGTAAACGACCTGGCGTTCTCAGATCGAGCCTCGCCCCAAATCCCTCCCTCCCAGCTTCTCTGCGACCAATTAAACAACTACTTCGTGGATAAGATCACCAATATCAAGGCCAATATCCCTTTACCCTCGCCTACCTTCGTCGATCCTTCCCCCTCCCCAGTACAAAATCATTTCACTGTTATCCCCCCCCTCACTCAGGAATCCTTTCTGTCGATTCTCCCCAAAGTTAAATCTGGGTCCCCGGCGGATGTCTGCCCCGCTCGCATCCTACAGCAAATCTATTCTAGCTGCCCTGATCCCCCGATTGCCTTCCTCAACAGCGTTTTGGCACAGGGTGTGGTGCCCCCGGTACTAAAAGCAGCCACCATAGTACCCCTGTTGAAGAAACCCGGCTCGGACCCTTCTATCTCGTCCAACTTTCGCCCCATCTCCCTGCTGCCCTTTCTGGGCAAGGTGATGGAACGCCATGTTACCGCGGCTCTGAGCACCCACATTGAGGCGAATGGGGGGCTGGCTTCTCGTCAGGCAGGATTCCGCCCCAGGCACTCAACAGAATCGGTCGTAGTCGCCGTCCTAGACAACCTCAGAAAGGGTATGGATGACAACAACCACCAGGCACTGGTCCTCCTCGATCTTTCCGCCGCCTTTGACACGGTGGACCATACCATCTTACTCACCCGTGTCAAGGCGGCTGGCATTGGGGGATCAGCCCTTGTCTGGCTCTCCTCCTTTCTGAGGGACCGCACCCAGGCGGTCCGTCTAGGCGACTTCACCTCCACTCCCCTCCCTGTCACTTGCGGTGTTCCCCAGGGTTCCTCTCTCTCCCCCCTTCTCTTCAACCTCTACATCTTTCCTCTCATCTTTGCTCTCCAGCAGCTGGAGGTCACCGTCTTCAACTACGCGGATGACCTCCAGCTCATCTTTGATCTGTCCCCCTCCTCTCTCTCGGTCTCCAATTTCCAGTCTACTATGACATTCATCAGGGACTGGATGAATCACAACCACCTTAAACTGAACCCTGACAAAACTGAGCTGGTTCTCACTGGTGGTTCGTCCAGTCCCTGGAACTCTCTTTTCTGGCCCTCTTCTCTTGGCCCTGCACCCTCCCCCTCCACCACTGTCAAAACACTGGGTGTTAAAATGAACAATCAGCTCACTCTTCACTCACACATCAGCTCTGTGGTCTCCTCCTGTTTCCTCACTCTTCGAACCATCCGCTCTGTCTCCCGCTTCTTCACCCCTCAGGCCCTCAAGACCATCATGGCCGCCCTGGTAATCTCGCGTTTGGACTACGCCAACGCTCTTTTCCATGGCATCCCTGCCTATAGTTTGCGTAGACTCCAAGCCATCCAGAACCAGGCGGCCAGACTGATATTTGGCCTCCCACGCTATCACCACTCCACCCCCCTCCTAAAGAAACTCCACTGGCTCCCCGTGAAACAGCGTTCCCTCTTCAAAATCGGGTGCATGGTTTTCCAGGCCCGTCAGGGCACTGCCCCCGCTTTCATCACTTCACTTATCAAACCCTACGTCCCCGCAAGAAATCTCCGGTCCTCCTCCAAGTCCCTTCTCCTGATCCCCCGTTTCTCGCGCAAAAAATGGGGTGGATCCAATTTCTCTACTCTGGCCCCTTCCTTCTGGAACTCTCTCCCTGATAACCTCCGCTTCGCAACTCAGTACCTTTCTTTCCGTGGAGACCTGAAAACCTTCCTATTCAGTCAGGCTTTCCCCGCTTAAATTTTCTCCCCGGTCTTCCTTCCCCTCAGTCACTGAACCTTCAGCGCCAAGAAACCGCAAGGTGTATGCTGCGCTTTACAAGCATTTTAAATTAGAAATTAGAAATTACCAGAATGCAGAAGCAAATAGGAGTGAACATAACCAACAAATAATTGAGTTAATACTAAACTGTGCACATAATGAAAATTATGTTACGCTTTCAGGTGACATAATCACAGTAAACAACAAGAGACTTAATTGGTCGGAAATTTTTAAAACTTAGATTATAAAAATAGCGCAATCAGCAGGAGTACTCATTGTTTTGAAAATGACACTCAATGCAGTTGGAAAATGGCCCCTTTTACAAAAAAATGAATGACAAACTACACTCAAAAAGAAAGGAATAAATATCAGCAAAATAAAAAAAGATCACAGCTACTCATAAATCGGTCCTCGGAAGGCATCTACTAAGGAGAAAGCATAATTAAATATTGAGAAAGGTAAATAAGTGGCCAAACTACCAAGATTATCGCTGTAAATTAAAGAAATTGAATACAGATGCGAGATAACTAAATTGGGAAAAGAAATTAAAACAGACCCTGTGGGAAAAAGCCCTATTTACTAGTAAAAAGAACACCACAAGAGAATTTTGGAAGTTAATTAATAATTCAAATAAAGCAAGTACGACAGCAACATGCTCTATAATAACTGAATCTGGTTGGGTTAGGTTTTTACAACTTCATTTGAATTATAACCCAGATATGGAGTCTAACCCAGGTCCAAATAATAGGATAAGAGTGACGGATAAAAAGGAAAATTAATTGCATCATGTATGTAAGCTTATCTGTAAACAGAGACCTGAGTGAGCCCTTGGACCCAATGGGATCCCAAATACACTTTATAAGGAGAATGCTCCTTTCTGGGCAGGGTACCTAACAAGAGTTTTCAACCAAGCACTGCAAATGTCGATCATTCCGGAGTCATGGAAAGGCTTGATAGTGTCACCTATCTATAAAAGTTGAGAGTGGGAACTACCAACAAACTATCGACTGAAAAGGTTGCAAGATACGGAAGTCAAACTCTTTGCCGGCACGCTCCTGTCTGAATTAACAGAATGGGTAACTAAAATGCTGATAATTCCACCAAACCAATCGAGCTTCATACAAGGACAAGGTACGGCAACCATTATTTTAATATTTACAATTTTAATTGAAAAATACAAACTGAGGAAACAACTGTTATATTTATGTTTCGTGGATTTTAAGTCAGCTTTTGACTGTAAACCGGGAAATTCCCTGGCAAAAATTAGAAAAAAAGGTATCGGCCCGGGCCACCCAAAAGCAATTCAATTACTATATAATGAGACATGGTCTAGGGTTCAATTAGGTAAAGGCACGCAGTTATCTAGAAAAATTGAAACATCCCAGGGTTTAAAACATTGGTGCGTATTAGCACCCCACCTATTTAATCTGTTTTTATCTGATTAAACAGGAGTTTTAGAGAAGGAGATCACTCATCCACCTAAGTTGGCAGACAGACCAATCTCAAATCTACTATATGCAGATGATGTTATTTTTTTAAACCAAACAAAAATAGGATTACAACGCCTGAAAAAAACCCATATCAAGATACTCTATGGAGAACAGGGTGTTAATAAATGAAGCTACAACAAAAGTAATGGAAGTCGATAACAAGGCATCGAAATGCAATAAATATAAATGGTATTTGCAAAACCGAAAAGTAGAACAAGTGAAAATCGATAAATACCTGGGTGTCTTGTTTGACAATAGGGGCTCATTTTGCCTACATAAAACAGGGCTGAAAAAGAGAAGTGATTCCCTAATAATGACATTTTGTACACTGCAGAGTTCTTTGGGGTGGGATAGATCCTAGTTATCCTCCATTGCTAAATGTAATTAATGCAAAAATGCTGCCCAGTCTCACATACAACAATAGTTGATGGGCAGAATGCAGAACAATGTCATACATTCACCCCAGTACAGAGATCTGGGCCTAAATCCATCGTTTTTTTGCTCACCATGCCATTCCAGTTTGAACCCAGCCATATGCAAATCAGTATTGACCCTGTGCTCCATGGTAACAGTCTAGCCCGAACTGCCAAGCCAGGTCCTCCCTGGACTGGAAGCAAGCATCCAAGGACCGGTTTCGGGCTTTCAGCCCTCATCAGCCTGCATAGCTTGATTCCAGTGGCATGGAGAGCACGGGACTCACGTCTGAGCATACCACTCGGGGTGACAAATGCAAAAACAACATTTTTACCAGCCCAGTCTCACATACGGCAGCGAAGCACTCTTTGGTAAGGACGATACACTCTTAAATAATGCCATTACCAAAGTTTAAAACATTTTGTTTCGGCTACCTGCCAATGCATCACCTGAACAAATTAGATTGGAATTTGGTATACCAAATCAGCAAATTGCAAAAGTATGGAAAGTAATAAAAACGAATACCTTAAATCCTATGTGTTGCCTACTGTAATAACTCGAAGGCAAGATTAGTATTTATACGAAATATTTTATTAAGTTCCCACAGGAGCAACGGAAGTGCGGCTGCACAGCTCACACAAAAGGATAAAATCACGGTCATAAGCAACTGTCAACAGAACGCCTAACGTCCGCGCGCAGGCGGCGCGAGGCCAGCACAATTCACTGTCATTGCGCGAGGCACGCAATGGGAAAGGCCATTACATATATCTTTTATCCTCAACAGATAAGAACAAGAGAAAAGGAGAGGAGAGAGAGCAGAAGAGAAAATGAGGTAGAAAAGAAAGGAGATAAAAGAGGAAAGAAAAGGAAAGAAGTGGAGGAAGGAAGAGAAAACAGGCCGGAAAGGTGATAGGCAGAAAATAAAGGAAGAGGAAACTCGAACGCCTGTATCTGGCCGGCATGCGGACCTCTCTTGAGCTCCTCCTAAGTACAGCAGGAGGATTGCATGAATCAGGAACTATATTGTCACCTGGTACAACATTGAATGAACCATCAAAATCACAATTCATGTTGCGCACCTCGCTATTCACATCTTTGGCTTTTACTATCTTGTTCATGTTCCACCAATTGCGTCCCTTGACGCGGACAGCACTACGAATGAATGAATGAATGAATGAATTTGGGATTTCTATAGCGCATGGCTGCCCGGGAGTGTCCCTACCTACTACCTCACACCTTGTCTACCATAACGGGTTTGCTGAACTTGGACTCACCCTTTTTCACAAAGCCCTGTTTCTTTATTTTAACAAGATCACCCACTGCAAATTATCTGCTGACAACCCTCTTCCTTTCATCAAAATATTCTTTTTACTTGGATTGAATTTCACCAACCTTGTGTCGGACTCTTTCATCCAGATCTTGGGGAGTACTGTTGGATCTGAACCATTTTGACATCCAAGCAGGCCTAAATTCTATGCAAGGTTTTCTGCCTCTGAGAAGTTCAAATGGCGAAATACCTGTGGATGAGTGGAGGGTTGTCCTGTAAAACCATAACGCGGTCCTTACTGTAATGGAAATTATGAAAATAATGGTGGAGAGATGCACACCTATTTCTCTCATATTTGTCCAACATTCCTTTATACTTCCATTTTATTCGTTGTCGGTGTGCTCGCTCTTCGTGCTCTGCCCATCAGCACTGCAAATGAATGAAAGAACGTAAAGGAGACACAGGTTTGTCTCCATCTAGCTGCACAACCTATTTTAATGAATTTAATGAATTAAATTCGTAATCCATAAGTTTAAATTTTCCAAATTTTCACCATTTTATTCATCATTTCTTTACTCTATGTTATCTTTAATCCATTATATCAATTTCTTCAATCCTTAAGCCTTTGCACAAAACACAGGAGAATCCTTGTTTCCTTATGCCACGTTTTATTTTCAGTCACCCAATGCATTTCGGGAAAAATCCCTTCTTCGGGGGTTTCTAAAGTATAAAAAATACATTCCAATCAATTGAATGGCACTCATGTTGTGCACAAACACACACTATAAACACAGGCATTTTGTGGATAAAAACAAACTAGCATCTGCCTTATTTCCTGTGTACACTGTAAGTTGCTGTCATTATTTATAACCTTAAAAGTGCTTCAAATGCTCCCCGTACTGAACTGCTTCTCCACCCGATCATATTAACATTCTATCATCACTGTAGGTTAACCGGTTTCTGAAATGATGTGTCTTCCCCTGCCACCTTCAATATTACAAATCACAGTTATATTTAGATAAACGCTTACCGCGGCACTGATTATTTCAATCGTATGACTACATCTAGGCTGTGTATTGATCCCACAGCTACACTGTCTACAGCTCCCAGTGAAAGCTTTGCTCTATGCTGCCGTCTACTCACCTAAATCACCGTTTCAAGCTCAGCTGCATATCCATGTGACCTCTTAATTAACTGTGAGCTCTTTGCCAAACTGCTGGGGCCTTCCTACCTCCCATGCTCACACTTCTCTGTGGTACATTTCCCAGAACCCCTCTGTATTTCAATCATGAATACTGCAGTCCAAAATTCCTCCCTTGCAATTTATATGCTACTCTATGAAGCCCTGAAGCTCTTAAAAAAGGTCATTACTGCAATTAAGACATTTCAACAAACTTTAACATGATACGTTATTGCCACATCGATGTTCATAGCTCCAACCGTAATGTTCTTATGAGAGTTTAAATTAGATGTTTCAAAACACTCTCGAGTGTGGCAGGGAAACACACCTCCAGCGTTTACAAAATTACCACCATTAGTCCCATATATCCTTTACTCCTTGTACTTCATCTTTTAGGTGCGACCTCTCCTTTAGGGCGGGAAGTTCATTCAATGAAAATAATGGTGGAGAGATGCACACCTATTTCTCTCATATTTGTCCAACATTCCTTTATACATACATTTTACTCGTTGTCGGCGTGCTCGCTCTTCGTGCTCTGCCCATCAGCACTGCAAATGAATGACAGAACGTAAAGGAGACACAGTTTTTTCTCCATCTAGCTGCACAACCTATTTTAATGAATTTAATTAATTAAATTCGAAATCCATAAGTTTAAATTTTCCAAATTTTCACCATTTTATTCATCATTTCTTTACTCTGTTTCAATCAATCAATCAATCATAACACTTGTATAGCGCACTACTCACCCGGGAGGGTCTCAAGGCGCTTGGGGGAAGGGGTTTGCTACTGTTCGAACAGCCAGGTCTTGAGTTGTCTCCTGAAGGCGAGATGGTCCTGGGTCAGCCGAAGGTGGATGGGGAGGGAGTTCCATGTCTTGGCCGCCAGGTAGGAGAAGGATCTTCCTCCGGCGGTGGCTCTTCGGATGCGTGGTACGGCGGCGAGGGCAAGGCTGGTGGACCGTAGCTGGCGGGTGGGCGTGTAGAAGGTCAGGCGGTGGTTGAGGTACTTGGGGCCCAGGTCGTGGAGAGACTTGTGTGCGTGGGTGAGGAGCCGGAACGTGATCCTCTTGTTGACGGGGAGCCAGTGCAGGTCTTTCAGGTGGCCGGAGATGTGGCTGCGGCGGGGGATGTCCAGGATGAGTCGGGCGGAGGCGTTCTGGATGTGTTGGGAGTTTTTTCTGTAGCTTGGCTGTGGTTCTGGCATAGAGGGTGTTTCCGTAGTCTAGCCGGCTGGTGACGAGTGCTTGGGTGACCGTCTTCCTGGTTTCGGTCGGGATCCATCGGAAGATCTTTCGGAGCATACGCAGGGTGTTGAAGCACGATGAGGAGACAGCGTTGACTTGTCTGGTCATCAAGAGGGAAGAGTCCAGGATGAAGCCCAGGTTGCGTGTGTGGTCGGTAGGCTTGGGTGCGGTGCCCAGGGCAGGGGGCCACCAGGAGTCGTCCCAGGTGGAGGGCGAAGGTCTCAGGATGAGGACATCCGTCTTGTCTGAGTTCAGTTTCAGGCGGCTGTTCTTCATCCACTCGGCGATGTCTTTCATCCCTTCGTGTAGGCAGGTTCTGGCGGTGTCGGGGTCTCTGGTGAGGGAGAGGATCAGCTGGGTGTTGTCGGCGTAGGAGATGATGTTGAGGTTGTGTTGGCGTGCGATGGCTGCAAGAGGTCTCATTTAGACGTTGAAGAGGGTGGGGCTGAGTGAAGATCCTTGTGGAACGCCGCAGATGACTTCGGTAGCCTCGGATCGAAACGGGGGGAGGCGGACTCTCTGTGTTCTTCCGGCGAGGAACGTGGTGATCCACTCCAGTGCCTTCTCTTGGATGCCGATGTTGCTGAGGCGTTGAACTAGGGTGCAGTGGCAGACAGTGTTGAACGCTGCAGAGAGGTCCAGGAGGATGAGTGCCGCTGTTTCCCCGTTGTCGAGCAGGGCTCGGATGTCGTTGGTGGCTGCGATGAAGGCGGTCTCGGTGCTGTGGTTGGCTCTGAAACCGGACTGCGAGGGGTCGAGGGATCCGTTCGTCTCGAGGAAGGCGGCAAGCTGTCTGTTGACGATCTTCTCGATGACTTTAGCAGGAAAAGGGAGGAGCGAGATGGGGCGGACGTTTTTGAGGTCGGTGGGGTCCGCTGTTGGTTTCTTCAGTAGGGCGCTGAGCTCGGCGTGCTTCCAGCTCTCCGGGAAGGTGGCGTTGTTGAAGGAGGTGTTGATGATGTTCCGGAGTTGGGGTGCGATAGTGGAGTCGGCCTTGTTGAAGACGTGGTGTGGGCAGGGGTCGGTCGGTGATCCGGAGTGGATGGTGTTCATCGTGCGGGCTGTGTCCTCGGTGGTCACCGTGGTCCAGGTGCGGAGGGTGGTGGTGGTGGAGGGCGTTGGTTCGACGGCGGGGTGCGTGGATGGTGCGCTGGAGCCGTTGTGGATGTCGGTGATCTTGGGGTGGAAAAACGAGGCGAGGGAGTCGCAGAGGTCTTGTGACGGAGGGATTTCGTTGTTGCCGGTGTTGGGGTTGGAGAACTCCTTGATGATGCTGAAGAGTTCCTTGCTGTCGTGGGCATTGTTGTCCAGTCGTTTCTTCAGGGATTTCTTCTTGGTGGTGCGGATGAGCTGGTGGTGCTTGCGGGTGGCGTGTTTGAGGGCGGTCATGTTGTCAGTGGTCTGGTCGAGGATCCAGGCTTTCTCGAGGGTGCGGCAGGTCTTCTTGGAGTTCTTGAGTTCGTCGGTGGACCAGGATGCCTTCTTGCTTCTGGGTCTGCTGGGAGGGTTCTTTAGTGGTGCGAGGTCGGCGGCGCAGGTGGTCAGCCACTGGGGGAGGTTGCGGGCTGCTTCGTTGGGGTCCGTTGCGCTGGCTGGTGGGTTCTGGCTAAGGGAGGTGGTGAGCTGGTCGGTGGTGATCTTACTCCAGCTTCTGTGGGGAACCTGGAGCGGGTGGTGGTGGGTCGTGGTTCTTCTGAAGTTGAAGTGGACGCAGCTGTGGTCGGTCCAGTGGAGTTCGGTGGAGTGGCTGAAGGTGATGTGCTTGCTGGATGAAAAGACGGGGTCAAGCGTGTGGCCGGCGTAGTGGGTAGGGGTGTTGACCAGTTGCTTGAGTCCGAGGTTGGCGAGGTTGTCCAGCAGGGCGGCGGTGTTGCGGTCCTTGTTGTTCTCCAGGTGGAAGTTGAGATCTCCGAGGAGGAAGTAGTCAGCGGAGGGGAGGTCGTGCGGGCTGATGAAGTCTGTGATGTCCTCGCTGAATTGTGTGCGTGGTCCCGGGGGTCTGTAGGCGAGGGTGCCTCTGAGGGTCGTCTTTGGGCCGGTGTGGATCTGGAAGTGGAGATGCTCGGCTGGGGCGAAGGTGTCGTTGGGGTCGGTCGTGATGCGGATGGTGTTCCTGTGGATGATGGCGATGCCTCCTCCGGTCTGGTTGATGCGGTCCCTCCTGATGATCGTGTACCCGTCCGGGATGGCGATGGCGATGTCGGGGGCTGAGGAGACGTTCATCCAGGTTTCCGTGAGGAAGGCAACGTCTGGTGATGTTGCGTCGAAGAGGTTCCAGAGTTCCACGGCGTGTCTGTGGACGGAGCGGGTGTTGAGCAGGATGCACTTGAGGTGGTTGCTGCTGGTGCTTGGCGGGTGCAGTGCAGGTTCGGAGGCAGGTGAATTTGCAGGCTTTGCAGGTGAAGGGTCCGTGGATGCGTCTCGGGGTGGGTCCACAGCAGGCGGGGGTTCGGCCGGCATTGAGTGCGATGAGGGCGGCGGCGTCGTAGGTCTGTCGGGTCGTCTTGCAACGGCGGGGGCCAGGGGTTCTGGCACTGGGCGCAGTCCAGGCGCGGACGGGCGCAGACGGGCTTGCCTTCGGCGCACAATCGGCGCGCCCGCTGCGCGTACGTGGGGGCGACATAAGAAGGAGCCGGGAGGGAGTAGCAGCTGGGTGGCGCGAGCGGGCGGCGAATGGGCAGGAGGGGGGCGGGGCCGCAGGGAGGCAGCGGCGGGAAGGAGGGCAGAGGGCGGCTCAGCGGCGGCTGGGTCACCCTGTGGACAGACGCTAGGAGAGGGGGAAAAGAAGAAAACGAGGGCAGCACCAGGCAGAAAGGGCACAGCTAGGCAGCTAGGAGAGGGGACAAAACGGAGAAATACGAAGGTAGCAGCAGGTGGCAAAAGGGCACAGCTAGGCAGCTAGGAGAGGGGAGAAAACGAAGGCAGCAACAGGCAGAGAAGGGCACAGCTAGGCAGCTAGGAGAGGGGAGAAACGAATATTAACAACGAAGGCAGCAGCAGGGCACAGCTGATGGAGGCAGTAGCAGGGGTGTGTGGGGGCGACCTCGCCTGGTTACAGGCTCAGCGGTCGCTCCCTGCACCTCTGTGCTGTCTCCTTAAGAAAGAGCCGGGAGGGTGGAGCAGCTGGGTGGCGGGAGCGGGGTGGCGAATGGGCAGGAGGGGGGCGGGCCGCAGGGAGGCAGCGGCGGGAAGGAGGGCAGAGGGCGGCTCAGCGGCGGCTGGGTCGCCCTGAGAACAGACGCTAGGAGAGGGGGGAAAGAAGAAAACGAGGGCAGCACCAGGCAGATAGGGCACAGCTAGGCAGCTAGGAGTGGGGAAAAAACTGAGAAATACGAAGGTAGCAGTAGGTGGCAAAAAGGCCCAGCTAGGCAGCTAGGAGAGGGGAGAAAACGAAGGCAGCAACAGGCAGAGAAGGGCACAGCTAGGCAGCTAGGAGAGGGGAGAAACGAAGATTAACAACGAAGGCAGCAAAAGGGCACAGCTGATGGAGGCAGTAGCAGGGGTGTGTGGGGACGACCTCGCCTGGTTACAGGCTCAGCGGTCGCTCCCTGCACCTCTTTGCTGTCTCCTTAAGAAGGAGCCGGGAGGGAGGAGCAGCTGGGTGGCGGGAGCGGGGCGGCGAATCGGCAGGAGGGGGGCGGGGCCGTTGAGAGGCAGCGGCGGGAAGGAGGGCAGAGGGCGGCTCAGCGGCGGCTGGGTCGCCCTGTGAACAGACGCTAGGAGAGGGCGAAAAGAAGAAAACGAGGGCAGCACCAGGCAGATAGGGCACAGCTAGGCAGCTAGGAGTGGGGAAAAAACTGAGAAATACGAAGGTAGCAGTAGGTGGCAAAAAGGCACAGCTAGGCAGCTAGGAGAGGGGAGAAAACGAAGGCAGCAACAGGCAGAGAAGGGCACAGTTAGGCAGCTAAGAGAGGGGAGAAACGAAGATTAACAACGAAGGCAGCAACAGGCAGAGAAGGGCACAGCTAGGCAGCTTGGAGAGGGGAGAAACGAAGATTAACAACGAAGGCAGCAACAAGGCACAGCTGATGGAGGCAGTAGCAGGGGTGTGTGGGGGCGACCTCGGCTCAGCGGTCGCTCCCTGCACCTCTGTGCTGTCTCCTTAAGAAGGAGCCGGGAGGGAGGTGCAGCTGGGTGGCGGGAGCGGGCGGCGAATGGGCAGGAGGGGGCGCAGGGAGGCAGCGGCGGGAAGGAGGTCAGAGGGCGGCTCAGCGGCGGCTGGGTCGCCCTGTGAACAGACGCTAGGAGAGGGCGAAAAGAAGAAAACGAGGGCAGCACCAGGCAGATAGGGCACAGCTAGGCAGCTAGGAGAGGGGAAAAACGGAGAAATACGAAGGTAGCAGCAGGTGGCAAAAGGGCACAGCTAGGCAGCTAGGAGAGGGGAAAAAACGAAGGCTGCAACAGGCAGAGAAGGGCACAGCTAGGCAGCTAGGAGAGGGGAGAAACGAAGATTAACAACAAAGGCTGCAGCAGGCAGAGAAGGGCACAGCTAGGCAGCTAGGAGAGGGGAGAAACGAAGATTAACAACGAAGGCAGCAACAGGGCACAGCTGATGGAGGCAGTAGCAGAGGTGTGTGGGGGCGACCTCGCCTGGTTACAGGCTCAGCGGTCGCTCCCTGCACCTCTGTGCTGCCTCCTTAAGAAGGAGCCGGGAGGGAGGAGCAGCTGGGTGGCGGGAGCAGGGCGGCGAATGGGCAGGAGGGGGGCGGGCCGCAGGGAGGCAGCAGCGGGAAGGAGGGCAGAGGGCGGCTCAGCGGCGGCTGGGTCGCCCTGTGAACAGACGCTAGGAGAGGGGGAAAAGAAGAAAACGAGGACAGCACCAGGCAGATAGGGCACAGCTAGGCAGCTAGGAGAGGGGAAAAAACGGAGAAATACGAAGGTAGCAGCAGGTGGCAAAAGGGCACAGCTAGGCAGCTAGGAGAGGGGAGAAAACGAAGGCAGCAACAGGCAGAGAAGGGCAGAGCTAGGCAGCTAGGAGAGGGGAGAAACGAAGATTAACAACGAAGGCAGCAACAGGGCACAGCTGATGGAGGCAGTAGCAGGGGTGTGTGGGGGCGACCTCGCCTGATCTTCAATCCATTATATCCATTTCTTCAATCCTTAAGCTTTTGCACAAAACACAGGAGAATCCTCGTTTCCTTATGCCACGTTTTATTTTCAGTCACCCAATGCATTTCGGGAAAAATCCCTCTTCGGGGGTTTCTAAAGTATAAAAAATACATTCCAATCAATTGGATGGCACTCATGTTGTGCGAGAACACACACTATAAACACAGGCATTTTGTGGATAAAAACAAACTAGCATCTGCCTTATTTCCCGTGTACACTGTAAGTTGCTGTCATTATTTATAACCTTAAAAGTGCTTCAAACGCTCCCCGTACTGAACTGCTTTTCCACCCGATCATTTTAACATTCTATCATCAGTATAGGTTAACTGGTTTCTGAAATGATGTGTACTCCCCTGCCACCTTCAATATTACAAATCACAGTTATATTTAGATAAACTCTTACCGTGGCACTGATTATTTCAATCGTATGACTACATCTAGGCTGTGTATTGATCCCACAGCTACACTGTCTTCAGCTCCCAGTAAAAGCTTTGTTCTATGCTGCCGTCTGCTCACCTAAATCACTGTTTCAAGCTCAGCTGCTTATCCATGTGACCTCTTAATTAACTATGAGCTCTTTGCCAAACTGCTGGGGCCTTCCTACCTCCTATGCTCACACTTCTCTGCGGTACATGGAGAGATGCACACCAAATTAAGGAAACAAGGATTCTTCCTGTGTTTTGTGCAAAAGCTTAAGGATTGAAGAAATGGATATATGGTGAAAATTTGGAAAATTTAAACTTATGGATTACGAATTTAATTCATTAAATTCATTAAAATAGGTTGTGCAGCTAGATGGAGACAAAACTGTGTCTCCTTTACGTTCTTTCATTCATTTGCAGTGCGGATGGGCGGAGCACGAAGAGTGAGCACGCCGACAACGAGTAAAATGGAAGTATAAAGGAATGTTGGACAAATATGAGAGAAATAGGTGTGCATCTCTCCACCATTATTTTCATTGAACGAACTCCCCGCCCTAAAGGAGAGGTCGCACCCAAAAGATGAAGTACAAGGAGTAAAGGACACACGGGACTAATGTTGGTAATTTTGTAAATGTAGGAGGTGCGTTTCCCTGCCACACTCGAGAGTGTTTTGAAACATCTAATTTAAACTCTCACAAGAACATTACGGTTGGAGCTATGAACATCGATGTGGCAATAACGTATCATGTTAAAGTTTGTTGAAATGTCTTAATTGCAGTAATGGCATTTTTTAAGAGCTTCAGGGCTTCATAGAGCAGTATATAAATTGCAAGGGAGGAATTTTGGACTGCAGTATTCATGATTGAAATACAGAGGGGTTCTGGGAAATGTTGTACCGCACAGAAATGTGAGCATGGGAGGTAGGAAGGCCCCAGCAGTTTGGCAAAGAGCTCACGGTTAATTAAAAGGTCACGTGGATATGCAACTGAGCTTGAAACGGTGATTTAGGTGAGCAGACGGCAGCATAGAGCAAAGCTTTCACTGGGAGCTGAAGACAGTGTAGCTGTGGGATCAATACACAGCCTAGATGTAGGCATGCGATTGAAATAATCAGTGCCACTGTAAGCGTTTATCTAAAAATAACTGTGATTTGTAATATTGAAGGTGGCAGGGGAGTACACATTTCAGAAACGGGTTAACCTACAGTGATGATAGAATGTTAAAATGATCGGTTGGAGAAGCAGTTCAGTATGGGGAGCGTTTGAAGCACTTTTAAGGTTATAAATAATGACAGCAACTTACAGTGTACACAGGAAATAAGGCAGATGCCAGTTTGTTTTTATCCACAAAATGCCTGTGTTTATAGTGTGTGTTCGCGCACAACATGAGTGCAATTCAATTGATTGGAATGTATTTTTTATACTCTAGAAACCCCCGAAGAAGGGATTTTTCCCGAAATGCATTGGGTGACTGAAAATAAAATGTGGCATAAGGAAACAAGGATTCTCCTGTGTTTTGTGCAAAAGCTTAAGGATTGAAGAAATGGATATAATAGATTGAAGATAAAACAGAGTAAAGAAATGATGAATAAAATGGTGAAAATTTGGAAAATTTAAACTTATGGATTACAAATTTAATTCATTAAATTCATTAAAATAGGTTGTGCAGCTAGATGGAGACAAAACTGTGTCTCCTTTATGTCCATACTGTAACGGCCCATTTTACACAATCTCCCACAACCCTATTAAGCCTTTCAACTAATCCATTAGTTTGGGGATGGTACAGGGAGCTTCTGAGGTGGGTGACAGAAGATTCTCTAAGGAATTCTTCCACTTCAGCAGAGACAAATTGAACCCCATTATCCGAAACGATGGATTTGGGGAAGCCTTCTCTCATGAACATTTCTTACAAGAAGTCCAGAATCTCTTGTGAGCCAGCTCTGGCTACAAACCTTACTTCCGGCTATTTCGTGTAGTAATCGATCATCACTACAGCAAATTTGCACTGATGCGGCAAAGTGTGGAAGGGTCCTAGAATATCAATGCCTAGTTTTTCCCAAGGGGCTTCAGGGAGAGGTATGGGGGTGAGAGGGGGAACAGATATGCGGAGGCACTTGTCACTGGTTGCACAAATAGGGCACTCCAACACAAGGGCTTCAATGTCCCTATCCATATGTGGCCACCAAAAGTATTCTCGCACTCTGCGTTTGGTGAGAGTGGCTCCCAAGTGTCCCTCATGTGCTTTATTAAGAATGGTGGCTCTAATGCTTACAGGAGGTATTAACTTGTCTGATCTGAACACTAGACCATCCTCTAACGTCAGTTCATCATTGATCTTTACAAAAGGTTGTAATACAACATCAACATTCCTTTCTTTAGGCCATCCCTGTATTATGTATTTCTTTACATCATTTAAAATTATGTCACTGTCCATAGCTGCATACCATCTACCTTCCATCACTGAACACACATTTTTCAACTCAATACTAGCTATTATACAGTCCTCTTTGTCATCATACTCAATATCATCACCCTGTAGAGATTTACTTGAATTAGGAGGTAAGCAAGACAAAGGATCAGCTCTCACATTTTTCCCACCTTATATATGTACAGTTTCAAAATTGAATTGCAGAAGTTTAGACGCCAGGCGAGCTATAAGTGGCGTAGCATTGTTATTGTTTACATTACCTAAAATGGTAACCAAAGTTTTATGGTCGGTTTGCAAAGTGAATTTCTTGCCCCACAGATAATTCCTGAACTTTTCAATGCCCAACCAACATGCATTCTATAACTGAGTAATGCATTTCTGTATCCCTCATTTCCCTTGATGCAAAGCCTATAGTATGTTCTTGATTACCAACTTCCTGTGTCAAGACTGCTCCCAGCCCATACCTGCTAGCGTCCACTGTCAGTGTACATGGAAGAGAACGTTCAAACGGTTTCAGAGCTCTGACCATGCTCAGTTATTCATTGAGCCATAGAAATGCTTGTTCACACTCAGTGTCCCACACAAATTCATTTTTCTCCTTCAGTAATTTTGAGATGGGACGTACTTTAATGGCATAATCTTGAATGAACCAGGCATAAAATTCCGTCAAACCAAGCAAGGATTTGACGCCCGCTTTATCTTTTGGAGCAGACGCATCAAGAATGGCTTGTAGCAGACTGGGCTTAGGTGTGCCCCCTGCACTTGAAATGGTGTGACCTAAATACTCCACTTTGTCTTTAGAGAACACACATTTTTCACGTTTAAGAACCACTCCGTGCTCTTGGAAAATGGAGAGAATTTTGTTTAAAATCACATCATGTTCAGCTTGATCTTTGGCAAATATCAGGACATCATCCTGAAAGATCGCTACATTTTTTATGTCTTTGAGTAAATTGACCATTACTCTTTGGAAGACTGAGGCAGCCGATGCCAGACCTAAAGGCATACGACAGAATTGAAGCATACCCAACGGTGAGGTGAAGGCTGTGAAATGCCGTGAATACTTATCTAACTCTATTTGGTGGTAGGCAGAGGCTAAGTCTAACTTAGTGAACACTTTTGCCCCTGCAGCTACACCAAGCATTTCAGTAATGTTGGGTAAGTGGTGTGTGTCCACCCAAATCACCTTATTGAGGCTGCGTAGGTCAATGCAGATTCTCAGTTCATTATTATTCTTTCTTGCTATCACTAAAGATGAAGCCCAATCTGAGGATTCAATGAGTTCAATCACACTCCTCTTTTGCATAGACTTGAGCTCTTTTTCCAAATCATCTCTAATACTGAAGAGTACACTTCAGATTTTAGGTTTGACAGGGAACAGCATCATCTCTTATTTTTATTTTGTGTCTGAACCCTTTGATTTTTCCCAATTCACCAGAGAATACTTTGTGGTATCTGTTTAGTAGGTCTTCCACATGGTCATGATCACGTATAGCTAACACCTGCTCTCTTGCACCAGGACATAACATCATACTAAACAGGCCCTGATGGAACCAACCAAGTATGTTCAGACCATGTATAGCCACATATATCTTTCCAT
The DNA here is from genome assembly GCF_964263255.1 of Lissotriton vulgaris. Taxonomy (NCBI): domain Eukaryota; kingdom Metazoa; phylum Chordata; class Amphibia; order Caudata; family Salamandridae; genus Lissotriton; species Lissotriton vulgaris. Next base: position 1,545,861,420 of record NC_141696.1, read on the forward strand.
GAATGTGCCTATTTTTAAATACCATGACATCCTCAAAGTATCCAAGAAGGTCATTTTTACGTCCTTCATATGACAATGGTTCTCGATCCGGTGGTTGAAGAGGTCTTTGTCCCCACTTCTCTCTAAAAAGAGATTCCGTTATCATGGTGATGAGCGAACCAGAGTCTACGAGGAGCCTTAAACTCTTGTCACCAACATCAATCACTGCATAAGGATCAACACAATCATTAGGATCCCCTCTTTTAACTTCCCCGTCATTTACCACCAGCACCATGTCCTTCAATTCACTAAGAGTGTCATAATTTTCGCTGTCACTTGAGTCTTTTACACATCCTACCCGAACATTTACTTTTTTCTGAGTCTGACACACTTTGTCAAAATGTCCCACCTTGCCACAAGAACGGCATACAGCATTTTTTGCAGGGCAAGGTCTACCACTTTTTGCGTGAAACAGGTATCCGCATCTGAAGCAAATATCAGTTCTTTTGAAAAAATTATTTAGTTGGAAGTCTTTTTTCTTCTTGAAATTTGATAGGCGCACAGGAGTGACCATTTCTATGTTTTTGTTCTCCAGTTCTTTGATGGATGTCTGAGACATTTCTATGCTCTTTTCAATGTGAATGGATTCATCCAAAGAAGGATTTTCAAGAGATAATAGTTTTTGTCTAATGGTATTGTCATTACATTTGCTAGTAAATTGATCACAAACTAATTGTTCACTGAAGTTCTCAAATTCGCATTCTGCTACCATTTTTCTAAGCGGAGTTAAGTATGTGTCAACGTCCTCCTCTTTCTTTTGAGCCCTTTTAAAGAATTTGTGCCTCAACACCACTATACTGGGTTGTTTGTCATATCTTTTCTCTAATTTTTTCACTGTGGTTTTATATTCATCCATTTCTTACTCCCCAACAGTTTCAAGTTCAGGTAAATGTTTTAGGGTGTCCCTTCCTTCAAACCCTAAGGAGTGTAACAATAGAAACTTTTTCCGTTCCGGTCTGAATCGATGCGCACCGATTGCCCATAGGTAGTTCTCAAAAGCGTCAAACCATTTCTCCCGGCGCATCAAGAAATGGGGGAGGAGGGTGGACAGATTTCATATTGTGTTGGGAAGCTATAAATGGGCGATAGTTAATAAACTTTGTATGGAAGGAACTGAGGAGTTACACACTTGAATCTTCTTTTATTTATTTATTTTTCCTTTTGAACAGCTCTCCCTTTAACATGATGACACTAGTGAGCTTTTGTTTATAGATATATATAGATCATACTCTGTTAAAATACTGCTTTTAAGTTTATAATATATATATTTAAGGTGTGCGTCACCGTGTTTTCCGTTGCACGCCGTAAATAATGTTAAATGACAGTTACACTCTGTACCTGTTCTTCCAGTGCACTTTACACAGATACAATTTTTCCATAGAAAGTAAATTTCAGGTTTTTTTTTCCGTCCATGCTCCTCGATATTATTCTACACCACTGAAAGGGTTAAGCTGACGGGCATAGACTGACTAGGGCGGTGCCAGACAGCACGTGATGCAGCCTAAACAGCTTCGGTGAACAATGGTGATGGGAACGCCTCACTACGCTGTCAAGCGTCTTCACAATACTGCTCCTCCCTTTCACCAAATGCACATAACCATGAGGGCCCACACTCACGCGTCTCTTCTCATGGCTTCGCCTGGTACTGCTTCCCTTCAGGGGAGTACAGTCTAGTTTCTTTTTTTTTCCTTAAAATTTCTTCATTCTTTCCTTGTGGGTTCCACGTGGGAACACATAACCTCCGTCGCCAATATCGAGTGTAATAACTCGAAGGCAAGATTAGTATTTATACAAAATATTTTATTAAGTTCCAACAGGAGCAACGGAAGCGCGGCTGCACAGCTCACAGAAAGGGATAAAATCACTGTCATAAGCAACTGTCAACAGAACGCCTAAAGTCCGCGCACAGGCAGCACGAGGCCAGCACAATTCAGTGTTATCGCGCAAGGCACGCGATGGGAAAGGCCATTACACCTACTTTGGCAGGAAATACAGCAGAATTTAAAGTTAACATTTTGGAAGTACTTACAAATTGCATTGAAGGAACTATCGGCACACGGGGTTAGGCAAATGGCCATAACATCAGCATCCTTCAAAAAGACAATTAATGGGCTAACAAAACAGTTGTCGCTGTTGAAAGACAAAGAGCAGCTTACTAAAAGAGCACATGCATGGATGCTCATAAATGAGTACAAGATGCTCAAATCGCAGCCTTATTTAGAGATACGTGCTCTGTAAAATTAAAAAGTGTATTTATTAAACAAACATTTGGACTCCATCCAGGATCACCGCATGCAATGCCATGGCTGCGACCATCCAGCCGACCCCTTGCAGACTGTGCAATCAATGGGTAGAAAACTCTATTTAGTTTATTAATGTCCAGAAATGAAAGAAGGAAATATTTTTTAAACTATTTGAACATACGAGGGGTACGAACCTGTAGATACGCTCTGGTAATTTGTTCTGAGCCAACAGATATAATTATGAATGCAAATTTTATAAAATATTTGAATTTAACAAAAGAGAAATTAAAAGCCTGCGACTTGAGCAGAGTAAATCTGGTAGTTTCAATGGGGTAATTTAGAAACGTAATTTGCACAGGTCATTTTACACATAATTTATGATTTTATGGAGTACAACACCATTTTTTATAAAAAAGTAAAGAATTGTAGATTTGTAATATTGAGAAATTATATTTGCCCACATTTTTGTTCTTGGGAAATGATAAACTTTTTTTGATGGCGGTATAACTGATGATTTTATTTGTATGATTTTATTTAATCAAGAAATAAAGATTTTTGATTTTGATTTTTGGGGGTAAGAGGAGCCTACGGGAAAGCAGTCTGTTGCTCCACGGATTGGGTGACTTTTGGGAACAGGAGGGACTTTTCCAAATTTACTTTGAGGCCAGAGGCTCACCCGAAAGATTCCAGCAGTGACATCAGGTCATCAAACACTGTGTGTTGTTCTTGATATGAGATATACGCCATAGAGTATGTACTTTGATGCCCCAGTCCATTGCACGGTTACGCAATGTGCATGCCAGGGGTTCTATCGCCAGAGCAAAAATAATCGGGGAGAGGAGGCAGTCTAGTCTGGTGCCGCGCTCAATGTGGAACGGATCTGAGATGTAGTGGACAGATTTTACCCTGGCCTGTGGTGCGCTATATAACAATGTAATCCATTTCATGAACTTGGGACCAATGCTATACTGTACTAGTATCTGAATCTTTATTATACAGTTAATAAAAACCGTAATGTACAAACATAGCAATGCATGTTAAAATAACATTTTAAAATGTATAAAATCATGATCAGATTCTTAATGCCAAGTTTAGGCAGTGTGGTTAAAATAATATTAACGAACTTCCCAGCTCTTGCTAGGGCCTGGGCTGAATTGTTGCTAAAACACAAAGTCGATGCTTCCCTACAGTGTCTCAGTGATTGTTCCCGAAAGACAGGGATCAGTAGGCAGCGATGATCCGTAGCAAAGAATGGGCAGCAGCAAAGCAGGTGGAGCCAGGACTCATGTACGTAATTGCAAAACCTGCAAATTGGCTGCTCATTCCACCAAGCCCACTGTGGGTTAAAGTCAAAGATTGAGAATATAGAACAAGGAACGTAACCCCGCCTAATGATGTAATGGTCCTAACAATAGGATCCCAATATATGTGGGGTGATTAATCTAGGAGTTTAGCAGTGCACATGACAAAATATAGTCAATCCAATTATACTCAACAAAAATTATTTGGAAAATATATATATATTTTTATTTTTTTATATATTCTTCGAATTGATGTAAAAAAGATCATACAAAAATAGATAACATTTTAAATCCATAAAGTATCAAACAACATACATTAGTGCAAAAAAGGGATAAAAATAAGAGAAACTAGTCTTACTTTTCTGCCTACCCAGTAACAAAGCATACTTCAATCATACTCTCATGTTCACAGATTTTCAAGATAACCTACCTAATGTCCTTTCATTCAACTTTCATTCTTCCATGCATTCATTCATTTCTATCGTCCTGGCGTATGTAACACAGAGATGGTGAATTTGTTACATAGATCAGAATGTTATTCCAGATAGATAACATTAATACGGCATATGATGTTTATAAGACAGTGTGCCGTATTTCTGGAAACACAAGCCGACGCGCGTTTCGGTGACAGGCCAGAAGGGCCACACCTTCGTCAGGGCTGGGGATTGTTGACTGGGAGGGGAGTAAACAAAGATCTAAAATAGATGGTTCTCAGGTGGCAAGGAATAGGGGAACCGGTTCCAATCGGACTCAGCAGTCTATGATGTGAATCCGCCACACTTCCAGCTATCCGAATAAGTAAGAGCGGGTGCGACGCTATTAGTCACAGATCACATAGGCTTAATGAGGCAGGGTTCACGGGTGATAAAGGTGTGTATCCGCCGTATTTCGTCGCTAATCAGGTAAGTAGATGGCGTTAGGGAACAAGACGAAATGCCACTGTATTTTCCGCTATAGGGAGGGTGCAGAGCTTCGCACAAAGCTACCTTAGATAGTAGCAGATCAGTCTGTAGAGGGGGTTCCGCCGATGGACCGCATCGACCTTCCGGCACCAGAGACAAATATTGGTAGGGCTAGCAGCCTCATGTGTAATATTTTGTTGCGAGTTTGGGGGTTGAGGGAGTAGTTAAAGTATAGTTGAGGTTTCCCCTTGATATACGATTCATTCAAGGCGGTAAAAAGTTCGTTTTTAGATAGCCCGGCAACGTCAGTCTGAAATGAAACTAAAATGGTTTGTTTTGTTATTGTTTTTTTCCACGTTGACAGAGGGATAGTTGGGTTAGTGAGAGAGGTTGGTTCGATCTTTAATGTGGAGATAGCGAGGTGCAGCTGTTTATGCCAAAGGGAGTGTTCGTCCTTAAACGCAGCTTGTAGTTGCTCTTTCAGGGAATGTCCTGGTGCTCGTAAGGTGTGTATGTAGTATTTGATTTGGTCTCCCAGGCAGTAGAGGTTTGCTCATGTCAGGCCCAGCTCGAGTCTCAACCTCGACCTCCTCGCGTGCTGCGGACCGGAGAAGATTTTCTTATAAGCTTTGATTTGTAGGTTTTCCAGAAATACGTCACTACAGGTAGTAGTTTGGCCCATAGCACCCTTAGGATTGGTTCGGCTGAAGGGCTGTGCAAGTGACGATTTAAACGCCTCAGGCTGTGAATGATCCCCATACCCTTAGGCCTTAAGTATCTACGGTGTGCTGCTTGGTTTGCCCTAGCGTTGAACCAAACTCCTAGGTAATTGTAGCTGGTACAGGTCGCTATTTGTGATCCCCCTGCTCTCCAGGTAAGATTTTTCTTTTTGTAGCTCCCAAAAATCAAAATTTGGGTTTTGGATTCGTTCATCACAAGATGGTTCTTTGTGTTATATTTGTTGAGAGCAGTGAGCGATCTTTGCAATCCTATTTTAGTATGGCCCATGATGATGATGTCGTCGGCATATTGCATTGTCTGTAGGCGTAGCCCGCCCAGTTTTGGAGCAGTTAGGGCTGCGTCTGCCAGTTCCTTTGGTAGATCAGCGGTGTAAAGGTTAAATAGTAGCGGGGCAAGTACGCAGCCTTGTTTTAGGCCGCTTTCGGTTGCAATTTTTTGGGATAATGTTTGTGCGCTAGTTTTAATCCTGACCCAGGTATTGTGGTGCAAGGATATCAAGGCTGAGAGAAGAGGAGGTGGTATTCCCCAGGAATTTAGTTTTTTTCACAGCGTCCCTCGGTTGACTCTGTCGAAGGCTGCGCTGTAGTCCACGAAGCAGAAGAATAAAGGTAGCTGGTCAGCCAGGGTAGCTTTCCGCGACATGTAGGACAGTGCTATTATGTTGTCCATCGTGGAGCAGCCTGCTCTAAAGCCTGACTGGGAGTGAGGCAGGATGTTATTTTCGCTGGCCCAGTTTTCTAGTTCCGCCAGTAAAACCCGGGCGTATGCTTTGGCTTCAATGTCCAGCAAGGCTATTAGTCTGTAATTGGCCGGATTTGAGAAGTTGCCCTTTTTGTGGATTGGATGTAGAATTGAGCCCTGCCAGGAAGGTGGAATTTTGGCTGTGAGAAAAGCATGTGCAAAAAGGGGTGAAAGGAGTTCTACCCAAAACTGCCGGAATTTTTGGAAGATTGCTGCAGGTATTCCGTTTGGCCCTGGTGCTCCATCATTCTTCATGCGGCTGATGATCTTACTTACTACGTTTTCAGGTAAGGCCAGACCAGGGATATTTCCGTTGAGTGGGGCTAGGGGCGTAGGGGTGGACGAGCTCTCCCGTGCCCTGCCATTATAAAGTTGATTAATGTGCTCCACCCATACGTTTTCAGGAACTCCGTTTTCTCCGGTGTGGCCGTTGTTACTGAGCTGGTTGATATACCTCCAGAATTGGGCCGGATTTCTTTCCTTTAAGAGGAAGAACATTTTTAGCCAGGCTTCCTCTATACGTTTGTTCCGTTGGGCCCATGCGCGTTTCTTGCGAGCTGCTCTGTGTAGCCCTTTTGTGTTTTGCTGGGCAGCTCTTTCTGCTTTTTTCCTACTATTTAGGCCGTGTTGCCTCTTTCGTTTGTTTTCAGATGTTTCCTCATTAGAGGGTTGGTTGATAGCCTTGGTCATCCGTTTTTTTTGAACGGCGGATGAGCCCCCCAGAGCCTGATGCAAGTCACTCAAAAGAGTGGGCCAGTGATTTAGAATGGCTTCTGGGCCGATAGCGCTTTTTAGATGTGCGTTTTTCGTTACCTAATCGGCCAGTTTTGTGTCTACGTTGATGGACCATTTAAACCTGCGTGAAAATTGCTAATTTTCCTCGCCTTTGGGTTCACCTATTGGTGTAAATCTGCAGGATGCGGTGAGGGAAAGACTAAAAGGAAGCTCTTAAAGGCCTATGGTCGCTCTCGGTTCGATGATCGATGTTAAAATCAGTTAGGTGGTGGGAAAGCGTGTTTCCGATGAACAGATAGTCAATAGTGGAGATGTTTCTATAAGTTGGAGGGGGTGCCCATGTGTGGTCATTTGCTTTTCTTAGGTTGGAAGCAGATGATATAGCGCTGGCTTTAAATAGAGCTTGTAGGTGCGCAACCTCTTTGGCGAGATTGTTTTCGTTTGCAAATTTATCAAGCAATCTGTTGTTGAAGTCCCCAGCTATGAGAGGGTTGTGGTTGGGGTATTTAATGAGAAAATCTCCGATTGTGGCGGCCAGGGCGTCCAGAGCTTGGTTTCTCGGGTGTAGGGCAGGATTGATATAGCAGTTGAAGAGAAGCAAACAGAGCGAATTGTTATAGTTTTTTAGTCCGTTAATGCAAACTACTTGTGTTCCGGATGGATCAGATCCTACCATAGTTGCTTCCAGTCTGCAAGAGTTTTTAATGTAAACCGAGAGTCCGCCCATTGGCCGCACAAAGATGTTCCGTCTCGTGGCTGGGACATGGAATTCGTAATATCCGGAAAAGGCGGTGGTGGTGGTTGTCCATGTTTCCTGAAGGCAGATTAGGTCGCCACTTTGAAGGTACTCTACAGCTGGGATGTTCTTAAACATTTTCTGGAGCCCGGCCACATTCCAAGATATGATTGTAAGGCCGTTAATTTGATTGTTCCAAGTGTAATCTGTTTTATCTTCGAGGGAGTCAAAGATACAGTTGGGCTGACTGTTGACCGTTTGCAACCTGATGTCCTAGTTGGTAGTTGACGGCCTGAAAGCTGGAAAGGACCCTTCTCTCGTTACTTGAGCAAGTGATCCTCAGATGTTCTTGATGATGAGGAATATTGGCCAGATAGTGTCCGGGCCCGGGTCTTCTCCGCACTTTAGGATGGAATAAGTGTTTTTGGAATTTTCAGCTAGGACATGAGGGTATCTATCTTGAGGTTGGGGCCTGATCTCTATGCCCTAGTCTGCAAATTGATTTGCTTCACGTAGCATTGCTGTCAGGTGTTTCTGTTGATTTAACCCCACCACTGTTGACTCGTCGTGGGAATCGCCTGGCAAACTTAAAAATTTCAACCAGGCGATGTCAGCAGATCGTATATGGTTCAGAGATGGGATGTGGTTAAACAGACGCAAAATATTTCCTCTGTTCAAGACGTCGTAGTTGCCTTTAGCATGGTATCTTGGAGTAAGGCAGACACCTCTTCTGGTTTTAGGCGTCTGCTGTTCTTTGGGATGCCCGATGTAGCTTGGCTGTCAGGCGCAGATGTTGGTCTGTGTATTAAGAGAGTACTGATGGCCGTGGGTCAGAGGGCGGATGTTGCCGTCTGTTGGTTCTCCATATTTGTATTATGTGTAGTAATTGAGGATGGTTGCTCAATGACTTCCGGATGAGGCCTTAGGAGGGTAGTTGATGTTGGTAGTCCGGGAACAGGGCTTTCCCCTGCGCCTATAACTACAACGGGTTCAGGACCTATAGGCGTAGAACAGGCCTCGCCTTTTGGTTTATTGTGGGAGTGAATCAGGGAGGCGGTGAGAGGAGGCGCCTCTCTGGTTGGATCTTCAGCAGGGCTCTTGATCTTAATTGATTTTGGTTGTAAGTTAATTGGTGCCACTTCTTCGTCTTTCCTACTTGATGTTTTTTTCATGAAGATTGGGAACAGTTTAGCTGAGCTGGTGACTGGGTTAGTTGTATGTGTGCGGGTGGTAAAAGATGCTACTCGGTTTTTAGATTTTCCCCTTTAGCTTTTTCTTTGCTTTCCTTGAAAGTGGGGCTGCCTTTTGGTTGAGCACTAAGGCTACTTCAAGTTCTTCTATTGTTTGACAGCTATTTGGTGGATGTGATGCAGTGGGTATAGTCTGCGTTGAGAGTGTTGGGCTAGGAAGGAAAATGGGATCAGCTGGTATTTTTTGTTGGACTGACGGTGAGATCTTTGGATCGGTTGACTAAGTTGTTAGTTGATTCCTTGTGTGTGTTGGTTGACGCCGTTGAGGAGGAAGGTCCAGTAGGGAATCTTGAAGAGCAAACTGAGTCAGCTAAGGTAGTCAGAACGGCAGGTAGATTTGCCCATTGGTCCACGATAGCAGCGCATGAGCATGAGCAGGTAGTTTGTGAGTTGGAAATCTGGTTTGCAATATAGTCCATTTTTCCTTTCAGCTCAGATAGGCGTGTTGCTATTGTGTGTAGCAGGTCCATTTGTAGCTCTGTACTAGTACCATACCCAGATATTACCAGCCCAGTGTCTCAAAAGATTTCTCTATTTCTAAGGAGGCTATCCATGTCTGTTCCTCTTATGTACATGCCCAGCATAGTAATCGGAAAAGGCACCATAAATTTAGGCTGGTATTTCTGCCAGGTATGAACCCATTTTGTTCAGGATGTACCAATAATTGTATTACCTCTGTCAGTCTATTGGCTAGAGCCTTGCCCAGTATCTTGTAATCTGTATTCAGTAATAACAGTGGGCGATAGGATCCATTCGTGGTTGGTCCTGACAGGCTTCAGGAGTACTACCAGTACGGATTCTTGCATCAAGGGTGGCAGTATGCCCCAGTCATATGCATCCATGTATACATGAGTGCTACAAGTGGTATAAAATTCCAGGGGCCAGACATCTGCCCTCGGGGTCTTCCCTCTTACCAGCTGATGTATAACCTCTGTTATTTCGCTAGCTGTGATTGGGGGTTCCAATGTTTCATAGATGTTGGGCGGGATTTGAGGGAGTGTTATTTGCGCAAAAAATGCTAGCGTATATGTCCCCGTTTGCGGTGAGGGGGTACTATAGAGGACTGCGTAGTACTGTTGAAAGCCTACGTTTATCTCAGCTTGTGTGTTGACCAAGTGACTCCCTGAGTGATATATGGTGGTAAACAGTGTGTGGGTCTTGTCTGTCTTTAGTAGCTAGGCCAGTGTCCTGCTCGCCTGGTCTCTCTCTGCATGCTTTTTCGTTAGGTATCTTTTATAATCCAATGCACATAACTGGTTTATTGTTTCTTTATGGGATAAATGGGTTTGAACTAATTTGTGTGCAACCTGTGGGCCCGTAGGCAGCTGCTTATTTACTCCTCCAGATCCACAAGCTCCTTTGTAAGTGCTATACATGAGCCATATATTGTTTTCATGTGCCCACCTCCATAGGTTCCATTTCTGGGTCCCAACATGGGTGCACTTAACGAGGGAGTGGGTAGGTGCGCCTGCCCTGGTCAGCACTGTTTAAGTCTTGTTACATGAGATCGTCTGCCGTCCGAGGCATGACTTCTGGACCAAAGCTCTTCCACAGCTGCCCTTTGAGAGTCTGTCACAGAGGGGGTGTCCTCTAGTGGGTTGTCAGGTTCAGACAGACCCTGAGGATGTGGCGGACTGAAGTGCTGTGTGATGTTCGGCATTCTTCATCGCTTGTGCTCTTTCTTTCGCCGCTTACGCCTTGGTGGGGCCCTGTGGGTGGCACCTGGAGCACTGCTCATCGCATTTGCATCTGCCACTGTCCTTGGGGTGTGGAGGTCGAATCTCTAGCAGCCGCCAGACCGTTTTTATTCCGTCAAGTCCCAGGCGGCCTCTGGTGTAGTGCAAAAGGTGGTCATGCCATTATGCCATTATGTTCAATCCTCAGGGTGGCCGGAAATTGCAATGCTTAGTTGACGCTGTGTTTACATAAGTTTTTCTTTATTGTGAGGAAGGAGGACCTGCGTTGTTGTACCGACATGGTATAGTCTGGATAAGTATGGATTGTGGCATTTTCAATTGTCCAAGGTCCGCGTGCTCGTGGGTCCGCAGGATGTTGTCCCTGTTGCGATAATTGAATGAATGGGCCACCACCGGATACGCTGAGGCCCCCAGGCGGGGAGGGGCCCGGAGTACTCTGTGGGCTCTTTTCACGGAGAAGAACTGGGCTTGCTTTCCCTCCAAAATAGTTTCTACAAACCACTTCTCCAACAACAGTTCCATACTTTGTCCCTCTGCCCGCTCTGGGAGGCCTACTATGTAGACGGTGTTTCTCGGCGATCTACCTTCCTGGTCCTCCACTCGGTCACACATATATTCCACCTCTTTTTTGCAATGACTTGAGTTGTTCTTTCGTCTCCCTAACCGTGGGTTTTAAAGACGCCAGGGTTGATTCAGAGTTTTCTACCCGTGCCTTTAGGCGTTTTTGATCTTCTTGCAAGAGTCCCAACTCTATGTAAAGCAAGTTGTTTTGGGGCCTTGGTTGGATTTAATGTCCAATATGGCTGCCATGATTGCGTCAAAGCAATCTGCATGATCGGATGAAGTTCCCTGGTGTTGTCCCATTATGGGAGATGCCTCTGATGATCTGTCCACTAAGTCAGACGTGGTTCCTACTTGCCCTTGAGGCTTGTCTAATTTAGTTCTGCCCATCCTAGTTATAGGGAGGAAGGAGGAGGTGAGGGTCAGAAAGGAAAGCAAGCAGATAGTGTTGAAGTATTATATCTGTATGGCCCTGTAGGTTTGCTGTATGCCGTATCAGTTGAGTGTCCCTTTATGGCAGTAGGTTGAGGGGAGGACGTCTGCGTCAAGTCGCTGCTCCGGACAGTAGATCCCCCTGTCTATTATGTTCCTGTATTGCTCAAAGCCATGGGCCACCAGTCTACAAACCCAGACCAGATACACCTCTCCTCCTGGAACAGTCACTTTACCCTGTTCGGTGTGGGAAGCTTGTTGTGTGCGCCTCTACCACACAGGTGAAGAACCAAATCTCCCCTCAGTGATTGCAGGTGACAGTGTTATGTCTTAGGAAGTATTGCGCTGGAACGGCTATGGTGTTCCCGGGCGCAGGCCTGCTTCGTAGCACCAGTTGACCACTACCAGGGGCAGCCCCAAAGAGACCACAACGACGTTCATAAAAGCCCCCGGCGGTTCCTTCAATACAGGGACCAGGCCTGCTGTGATTTGTCACAATTTCTCGGAGATCTCGGCAGCGGACGGCACCTCCAGCAGAGAGCACAACCCCATAGAAGGGTGTCGACAGTTCCCAGAGTCCTAGATTGGTTCCACGGGGCAGGGTCCAGTTGCTAAATAATGCCAATTATCTGACTCCCAGGTGGCTCCCACTGCACAGGGCTCAGAGTCGCCGCGATGCACCGACGACACTTGAAGTCTTGGGCAGCTCCTACAGTGCTGGGCCCAGGTCCGCTGCCATGCATACTTAGATCATGGAGCCCTGGGCGGCTCCCACAGCTCAGGGGCCAGGACTACCTCAGTGTGGTTCCGGTTTCTGGAGGTCTAAGTCTGCTCTCTGGGTGTGGGACCCAGGTCCGTTGCAACACACCTTCAGTTTTTAGGGGCCTGGGCAGCACCTACCGCACATAACTCAGGTGCCCCACACCGCGCTACTGACTCACAGGGCCTGTGAGGGTGGTCTCTGATACCGGGCCCAGGACTGCCGTAGAATGGTGCCAGTACTTTGGGAGTCTGTGTGGGTCTTTCGGTACAGGAGTCAGACCCGCCGCAACATGCTGCCTGTTTACGATTGCTCCCGGCATCCTCGGGAACTCTGTAGTGGGGGCTCAACCACCCCCCCAGGGCAGTCGACTCCTAGCCTACCAGTGGTAGTTCCTTTGCATCTGTGCAGACAGCAGGGGTGCTCCCGTAGCCTCTGTCCCCGGCGCGTGACTCCGGGATCGTGCAATGAGGACAGCTGAGTCAGTGCACACAAAGCCCATCACAGGAATTTGCAATCGGGCCGCGCTTCCAGGTTGCGAGCCCACTCTGCTCATATCTTTCTTCAGCTGCTTCTAATTATTCCGGTCGGACCACCAGTAGCTCAGTACTAGCCGCCCATGTGTGGTTGGGAGGATGCATGAGGAAACAAGATATTTCGGCGGGCCCAGACGGAGCAGTTGAGAACACAACTGCTTCGGTCGCCATTATGGCCGCCCCCTTCTTCCCCATCACCCGCTCCGCATCATATTGCCAATTAACTATTTGCATAACTGAAAATTGTAAACTCATAATAACCAATAGATCATATGCGAGGCAGAGATGCCATTACCCACTGTTCTGATGTTGGACCTGGCCTCGTGGCGTGGTTCCCCCGTCCCTCAGCGTCCCGTTAGCCCAGCCCTGCACCTCAAAACCCCTGGTCCTCCCGTTCCCTGTCCGCCCGCTCCCTACACGACCCTATCAACGGACGACCATCCCCGCATGCTCCTCCCGGTACTGGGCGCCCTGAACCTGCATCACCCCACAGGGCCACTGGCCGCCATTACCCTTCCCGAGGTCCCTGACTCCATAGCCTTGCCGACCCCGGTCCCAGCGAAACTTAGGCTGCAGAAACGCCATGCCCGGCTGGGGGGTAGAGGGCTTCCTGAGTGAGATAGGACCAAAGAGTTTCAATTGCACCTCCGCCCTCCTCAGGGGGACTGGTTTCTCTCACACCTCTGGCCTTCCCCTGTGGGCTGGTTTCGATCGCACCTCTGGCCTCCCCGAGAGCTGGCTCCAGACCCTGCTGGGCGTCTGGGAATCCCCGGACGCATTGAAAGGATCAAAGGGCCAGCCGACGGAACTCTCCGACGACTAGCCTCGACGCATGAGATCTTCGCCTGCGAGGGTCCGGACATCAAAGGGCCACTGCGCTATATCAAGGGCCGCCCAAAAACTAGCGGGCAGTTATATCCTGGACAAGAGAGCCCTGCTGATCTGATCACGGCTCACCCCTTGGGGAGAAGACTGAACTTTGGAACTTATCGAGACCTGCTGACGCTGTCGCGGCTCATTCTCGTAAAAAAGGAACTGGAACCTCGGAGCCCTGCTGACCTCGTTGCGGCTCATCCTTAAAACTCTAAGGACATTCGTTGAACACCCTGAGCCCTGCTGACGCCGTCGCGGCTCCTCGAGAACTAACAGACACTCTGTTCACTCCGGATCGAGCCCTGCTGACCTCGTCGCGGCTCGAGGAGAACCCTGGTCCAGCTGGACCATCGACGCTACCAACACTACCTGGAGAGAGAGATCCCCCGGCTCGAGGATTGAGAGCTGTGCGCAGGGTACGCTTCGTACTGGCCTAATACTGAGACTGTCCCGCTTCCCTACTCCTCACAACCGAGACTTTACGATCCCTCGATCGCTTGTAAATAAGTGTTCATTTTGCCTAAAACTCTACTGTTGATAAAAAACTTGCTTACTGAAATCCACGGTGTGGTGTCCGTTCATAAGTGTGGTGTGAGCTCAGTGTGTACGATCTTAGACCCGGAGTCCTCTTTGGCGAGGACTTCACGTTAGGACTCGGCAGTACTTCTGGGAGAGGTGGGCAACGGGGTGGTCGGGAGAGTATATCCTGGCCCCTGGGATCTCCCCTTCTAACATCTGACCTTAAAATGCTGCCCTCAAGATCGCATATCGGGCGAGGCACTCTGCGTACCACACTGGGCTGACGGAGACCTTTACTAAGGTGTCCACCTACTGGTATTACACCCCGGAGAGGCTCTATAAGATGCACAAACTCACCGACAAGGGGTGTTGGCGGGGCTGCGGACAGGAGGGTACTCTATCGCACATTCTTTGGGATTGCCCGGTACTGACTGCTTACTGGAAAGAGGTCTTGGATGAGGTGGATAGACACTTTGAGATTGAACTGCCGCGCTTCCCGGCATATGTCTTGCTAGGCCTTCCCAACGACTTGATGTACCCACTGAAGTCCCGCAGGGGTAGACAGATTGCTATTGCGCTAGGCTCAGCGGTCCAAAATATCCTTGTCCACTGGCGCACCTCCACTGCCCCCTCCATCACTGGTTGGCTACATAGACTCTGGCAGGTACTGGGTATGGAGAAGATGTCGCTTACAGTGGCTGGAAATGTAGATCAGTTCGAGGAGCTCTGGCACCCCTTCCTGGCACTACTGTCCACGGAATTCCGGGAGCTCACATGTCCGAGGTACCTGCGCCTTCTTAGGCTGACGCCACCGGCGGCCCCAGCGGATTAGGAGGGATGGGGCTGGGGGGATTGGGGGATGGGGGTAGGCTGTTTGGGGCGGATGTTTCTATTGCGGGCTATTGGACGGGGATGTTGGGGTATTGTTTCCTTCTTTTTCCTTTTCCTGGGGGCTTGGAGGGACTGCGTTGTGTTTTGCTGTGTTGCAGGAAGCTACTCGCGCTTAGCTTTGGTTGGGAGGTTGGGGAATATAGGAGGGTTGTGCTCACTGCCTTATTGCCTTACAGTTTATGCCTTCCCTTCCCCTCCTGGACCACCGACCTCCCCCCTTTCAACCAGAACTGCTGCAACATGTCTCTTTTTCCTTTCATTGTACTGTATGTAACCTTGACCTCCTACTTCCCTTCCCCATGTTTCTTTTGTTTTAATAAAAATGCTTTAAACCTAAAATGCTGCCCTCCTCATACCCAGACTCTCTACTTCTAGGAAGGCCTGACAAGTTCATTACACTGGAACCATTAATCTGTGTAACAAATTCTACAAGACTGTCCACTAAACTTTATTTCCAAGCTCCAAGAACTATATCACCAACTAATCTTTGCTATTTTCAAGCTCCATGATTTACACAAATTTGCCATCAATCAAGACCACATTATTGTGCTTCAGGACTCACGGAAGACGGCGTGGAAAATATCCATGCTTCTACCCCGGCTCTGGATCCCGCAAAGGGAAGCATCGGGAGGGGGGCTTTTCAGGGTTGCACGTTAACATTAGAAACAGTGGGCATATTGGGTGAGTTTGTAGCCAATCAGACAAACTCTGCATTGATGTTCTCAAGTGGTCACTGCTAAACATGCATACGGAGGTTAGATGTACCTCTAGGGATGTGTTTTCTTACACTTAAGGAGTAGTACCACTTTATTGGGACACATAAATAAGCCATATTCGACATATGTTAGGTAGGACAAGGGTGTGCCTTCAGTACCGATGAGGGTGATTTCAAAGAGGTCCTCTGGTGAGTAGTGCAAGCCCCTCCGTTTCCTGTTTTTTTTTTACACTTAAGGCGTTACACCACTTTATTGGGATACATAAATTAGCCATATTCAATATATGCTATGTCAGTGGGTAGAGGGTATGCCTTCAGGACCCATGAGGGTTATTTCAAGTGTAATACCACCTTTCTAATCTTTGATTCCCCGTGTGGGGATGAGTTTGTTTTATGGTATTTTAAAAGTCTCTGGTGAAGCACGGCCCTACCTCTTTGATTGTTGGGATGTACTCAGTTAAAGATGTAAGGGATAAATGTTCTGATTAATTTGCGTCAGTGGCAAAATGTAAACATACGGATTAGTTCAGCTTATCCCACGGGATATAGTCATTCAGCCCTATGATATGAGAAGAGCGCCTGAAGATCCAGTTCTGCTCCTTCCTGAAGAGAGCTTCCTTTGTATTTGGGGTGGGATTCCAGGATAGTCCAGTTTAGGTCATTGGAAGTGTGGTTCATTGCTGTAAAGTGGGCACACATTTTGGTGTTTGTCTTATTATATGCAATATTACTTCTGTGCTCCGTTATTCTTATTTTCACAGGGTGTGTTGTCATTCCCACATATGAGTTTGCATGGGCAAGTGATTAGGTAGACGAAATTACGTGTATTGCAGTTCGTATGTTTTGTCTGCGTTCATGTGAAGGTGTTAGTTAATGTCACCATCTTGGTTGCGCTAGTTAGGGGGCAAACTACACATTTCCCACATGGGTAGGGGCGAGCCACGGGGCACTGGTTCCACAATTACTCATCATATCTCCCTTTTTTTGGGTCTGGTATTGATCAGCATGTCTTTCAAGTTTGCTGTTCTCCAGTGTTTTCTTATTACCCTTCTGATCATGTTCGATACTGGCGTGTACGTGATCACACAGGTTAGATTCCTTTCCTCAGATTTAGGCTGTGCTTCCAGGAATGCCTCCCTGTTATTATTTGGGCTCTCTTCTGTTCTTGTATTTCTCAATGGGTATTCCCGTCTGGCTAGATAGTTAGTGAGCTCAGACGATTGATTGATGAAGTCACCCAGGTTACTACAGTTTTGTCGTATCTGAAGGCATTGTCCATAAGGTAAATTCTCCCGAAGGGCTTTGGGATGGAAACTGCTGTACAGCAGAGGGTTGTGGCTGTCTGTGGGCTTCTTGTATGTCCATGCCTCCAGTTTGTCAGGCTCAAGGCTGATCATTAAATCTAGGAAGGGATATTTCTGGTCAGAAATGTTAGCCATGAATTTTAAATACAGGTTCAAGCCATTCACCGAGGTGACGAAGGCTTGCATATTTTCTTGCCCGCCCTTCCAAAAGATAAGGACGTCGTCAATATAACAACGTCACAGGGTGATGTTATCTTCGTAGAGGTATGTGTCTGTAAATATGTGCTTGGCCTCGAAGTAAGACATGTAGAGACATGCCAGACTGGGGGTGAATGTACTGCCTATTGACGTGCCTTGTGTTTGATGGTAGGGACGGTCCTCAAACTAAAAACAGTTTTCCGTCAGTGCTGTATATTAAGTTATGTGAAACGTTAGTTGTAAAGCACACATACACCGGGTTGGTTTCATGACGCTGCTCTAAGGGGTGCCGGAACCCTGGTAACTTACTCATATGTTTGTCTAAACAGCCTTGTCTTGAGGAGCTTCCTAAAGCTCAAGAGGTCTGTGCAAGAACTAATTTCTGAAGGCAGAGAGTTCCAGTATCTGGGGGCTAGTACAGCAAACCTAGCACCGATGGGTATTCAGTAAAATGTGGATGGCAGAGTCTCCAGGAATCAACAAGGGATCTGTGGGTAATGAGGGTGGTAAAATGTTGATGTATTGGAGAGGAAATAAAAGGTGTTTTAGATGTATGATCAATGTAGGGGTCGACAATTAAATTACAGTCCCCACCGAAAATAGAATATGGTGTAGCAATAGACATCAAAAGAGTAGAAATGTGTGGCCAGAAATACTGTCAGGTTAAGTAGGTGCAAATATGTTAAACAAAGTTATAGGTACATCATTAACTTTAATATGAACAATTAACCATTGACCAACATCTGAATCTTGAGAAAGAAGGGAAACTAAGTTTCTTATGAACAAGAATCACAGTTCCATTTCTTTTGCTAGAGCCTGGAGAGGAAAAAGATGTCCCACCCATTGTCGCTTAAGCTTAAGAACTTCTGAAGCTAATAAATGGGATTCTTGTAGAAATACAATATCTGATTTGAGGTTATATAAATGGGTAAGTACCCTCTGTCTTTTAATGGGAGTGCCCAACCTCTTCCCATTCCAGCAAATAACAAGCAACGTCATTAATCAACTATATAAAGTAGAACTTGTGAAGTATTACAGCAAAACATAGGTATGATAAGAAATTTACAATATTTAGAAAAAAAAAATAAGCACTCCAACAGGAAGAACTAAGATACAAAGAGAATGATAATGAAACAGAGACAGGAAAAGAAAATAAGAGAGGGAATCAAAGACAAAAAGAATAGGAGAAAAAGGAAGAAAAAACAAACAAAAAAAGCAGATAAAAACAATAACACATACCAAAACCTCAAACATGTATGGAGGGTGTTGAAGCTACGAAGAGTAGACGAACAACCAGTCACGAAACTCCGGGAGAGACCACGAGGAGATAGGAGTTCAAACGGATTACACAAGAATGGATGGGTCAGGGAAAATGGCACCTACAGCATGGAGACATAAGGAGAGAATATTAGACAATCATGAGAACAGTTGTAAAGTTATAAACAACATTAGCAAGAGAAAAGAAATGATCAAGTCGAAGATGATCTTGCAAACTCCATGGAATCCTATCTGCAGGGTTGTATGACAAAATCTCGGGGACATAGTTTTCGCGCCCATGTACCTTGCGGCTGTTACATCGCAACGGACATCACACCGTTATTTTTAACATCTCACATTGTTGCGCCGCTAATGCGACCTTTTAATTGGATCGCGTGTCAAATCGCCGACATTACATCGCGCGACATGAAAACGCGATGTTTGTGCCCTACCACCTGGACTCTCTTGTTTTTTCTGTTTCCCACCCTCCAAGTAAAACAATTCAGTTTTATCTGCTGGCACGCTTGTGATGAAAGTATTGACAACTGTAAAAACCCTTTTTTTCCTCTCAGTTTCCAATTACTGTTGAAAGACGGGGCTAGGTTAGCGCTGCCTAAACAAATTACTTGCTTGCACCAATAAGTGGGAGAACTCATCTTGGTCCCATGAAAAGTCCTTGCAAGCAGAACCGTAGGATGCCAAAATGATTGCAACGGCTTCCTTCGCACACCGTCAGTGTCCTTTGTGCACAGCAGGCTTCCCTTCAGCCAACTTCTCACCATGTCATTTTGTTTTACAATTAAAAAGAACGGAAAGGTCACATAGGGACTTGTTTAAAGTTTGGAAGCGTGAATATGTAATTTTATAAGTTCTGGAATTAAATAAATGCTCTTTTGTTACAAAAATCTGCAAGTCACCAGTTGAACTACCCAAAATTGTACTGCAGAATTTAAACATCTTTAAAAGGGTTATTTCACCACAAATGTATAAAGTAAATGCTGCTACGTACAATTGCTGATTTGTCAGTGAAGAAGTTGACCCACGTAATAGTGTTTAAGAAATATCTTTAGAAGTATCCAAAAAGGGTTTTCGGGCGCAAGTCGTATTAGACAAGAACATGAAGAGGGAATATGTAGCATTTTTCCAATTTTTAGGAAGTTCATCTGCAAGCTCGGCAGCACCGCTGGCAAATCTAGGCCTGCACCAAGCAATCATTGCCCCTTGCTATGAACTCCAGTGTGGGTGACCTAGGGCCCCGTGCATCTTGCCTGAAAGCAGCATGAACTCCTGCAGGTGCCGGGCTCTTGCTGCCAACAGAAATTACTGCCATCCATTCATTCATCTGCCAGCCATCCACCCACCATACACCCATCATGCATTCATCCATTATTCATTCATGCATCCATCCAGCCATTCATCCACCATCACCCATCCATCCACCCATCCTTCATTCATGCATCCATCCACCCATACATCCAAGGCTTTGAATACTGCACCATTAATTATTTGCAGTCTGCATTTTTTAATGGCATGGGACAGTCTGTGACGATTTTTTAATGATCTGATAATTTTTTAATGGTATGTGACAGTCTGCATTTCGATTTTTGAATGGTGTTATATTAATAAAATTCCTTTATTCGATTTGACACATTGGCAAACCATAAAAGCTAAAAAATATAAAATCTACATATTCATACAGATATTTGATTCAGAATAAGTCAATACGTTTTAAAGGACTAGAGAAGATTAATTCATTATAGTTTCTAGGGCCACAATCAAGCTATGTTATTTAAAGATTTTTTCTGTGCCTTATGACACATTTCAAAAAATTCACAACATGGTAACAGGCAGATTCAGATTCCAACATTTGTAGGCGGAACATTGCAGGACGGCATTGCCTCAAACCCCATTGTCTCAACAGTGGCAATAGCCATATTTTCCGATGTGGGGTATAAAATTTACAAAACAAAATGGTGTGTAAGTTAGTCTGTTTTGAATTCTCATCACACGGACATACAGGAAGAGTTTGTTCCCACCTTTTTTCTGCATAAAAGGCTACCAGCCTATAAAAAAGATCTAGCCTAAATCTTGTTAGCAGCATTTTATTCGTAAGAACTAATTTCTAGTGTTAGGTAAGGCTGGATGCTTTCTGTGGCCTGAACCATATTAGCATGGAGGACTGAGGGTTTTTGGGATTCAGCAACCAGCCTTAGTGACTCTAGATGACTTAGAGCCAGTTGTTTTAATGTTTTCTTCGGTATGTCAATAATATTTTCGGGTTGGAGATAATAAATCTCCTTTCCTAGATCTTTCAGAAAATTTCTGACATACCGGAGCCATAGGATGTTATCTGCTCTATCAAGAGTCATCAACTCTGCTACAATTGACTGTGTGAATAGGTTTTTTTCGGAGGTCCAAAGACGCCCCCACAACAGTAATGGCTGGATCTTTATGAGGTCTTCTAGATAAGAGACACCAAGTTCCATGTGCATTGCGTATATGGAAGTTGAACTTGGTATTGCTAGGAGAAATCTAAAGAAAGAATTTTCTACAACCTGCAGGGTAGTTGTGTCAGCACAGCCCCAGAGACCGGCCCCATATAGTGCAATTGACTGACATTTTGCGCTATAAATTTTTAGTAGCTCTACTGGGGCCCTTTTCCCTAATCTCTGTGAAAAACTAATCAGCGCCGCTGTGGCTCTTTTGAATAAATGACACCTTGCCTCCACTGCTGCCCGCCAGTTCTGTTTCCTATCGATCTTAATGCCCAAGTACAGATATTTATCAGCGATCTCAAGTTTTTGATTGCTAAGGTGGATGCTCCTATCTTGTTCTTTCTTACTCCCTGCTACCATGACAAATGTTTTTTTTACGTTCACGTGCAAATCCAGTTTGGTCATGTAGTCCGTATATCTGTTCAGGGACTTCTGCAGTTCACGCGGGGTGCGTGCCAAGATGACGGCGTCGTCTGCGTAGAGCAGAGTGGGAATCAGGTGCTTTTTTACCTGTGGGAGGTCCTGTGCCCCCCTCAGCATCTCCTCCTCGAGACTGTTAGTGTACAGAGAGAATAGGAAGGGGGCCAGGACGCAACCCTGTCTGACTCCACGCTCCACCCCAAACGACTCCGTCAGCTCCCCCTTCAGATCATAATGGTGTTATGATTTTTTAATGGCATGCAACTGTCTGCATTTTGCTCTGACAGTCTGCATTAACATCGCATGCTTTGTAATGCTATTAACAATGTTGAATGGCATTTTGCTCTGACAGTCTGCATTAACATTGTATGCTTTGTAATGCCATTAACATAGTTGAATGGCATTTTGCTGTGACAGTCTGCATTTTGCTGCATTTTGTGATGAGTTTTGAATGGTGTGATGATTTCTTAATAGCATGTGACAGTCTGCATGATTTTTTAATGGTGTTACCGCATTTTTTAATGGCATGTGACAGTCTGCATTTTGCTCTGACAGTCTGCATTTTGCCGCATTTTTCAAGGAAAATCCCGTTTTGCCATTAACATCGCATGCTTCGTAATGCCATTAACATCGCATGCGTTGTAATTGTATGTGATGTTAATGACATCGTGCCGTCGTAGCATGTGTACTAAAAGCATGCGATGTGAACGACGATGCAATGTCAAAGTCGCGGTGGGATAGCACCGCAATGTTTTCACCCGGATGCGATGAGTGTTTCCCTATCTGCAGCTGGCGAGAAATTGTTGAAGTAAAGCTGGATCTTCATAGGTGGTTGTTTTGTTTTTCTAAGTAACTTTAAAGAGACATGGATGAATTAAATCAAATCTGGCGTTCAGAGTACGTAAAGCAGGGCGCATAGCTGGGAGAGTCTTCCGTTTTTCTGCTGTAGTGTTTGCATAGTCCTGAGAGAAGAACAAGGAGAGAACCTAGACATGTTGTATGCCATTTGAGTTTAGCTGCTTGTAAGACTTTCAACAAATCTGTGAATTCCAAAAAATAAAGAATACCACCTCTCGGATTATGTCGGATAGAGGAGTTCTGATGTGGACGGCCAAGTCTGTGAGCTCGTTGTATATTTAATACTGTGCTTTCAGGAAATTTAAGAACTTGTGGCAAAAAAAATTAGAAAAAAGCGATGGGATTGGAGTCTTCCAATCCTTTGGTAAAACCATATATTTGTAAGGTGCTAAGCCTGCCTCGTTTTTCGAGATTTTTCACTTGTTTCTGCAATTGTAGGGGTGAAGCTGCTGAGAGGAGATTTGTAGAGAGTCCATTTGACATTCAATTGAATTAATGTTATGGTCAAGAGCAGACCATTTATCTTCCAGGGCTTGTAAACGTATGTTTGTTTCCTCCATATGTGGTTTAAGAGCTCGTATCTCTTCTAGAAGTAGATCTAAGGATGTTGGTGGTGGAGATGCAGTCGGCTAAGGCGGATCTTTCTTAACTCTTGGTTGATAACAACACCGAAAAAATTGGTATGTTAGATGTATTTTTCCATTTGGTGTGAAGGAATGTGTGGTATACGTATTAAATGTTGGCGATATGGTTGCAGTTTCTGTGAGGTATGCATAGAATGATCCAAATCCTCCATATCCCCAAGTAAAAATGAAAAAGGATTTGAGGTATGAATTGTGGTGGATTTAGCACGTGGTGATGGAGTGGACATCGAAGTTGCCTTTAGTAGCCTATGTGTGTTGCACTAAAAGAGAGGCAAAAGCCGCACAAATCTGTGACAAGTGTTGTATGACACAATATTGCAAGTAATAGAGATGACACAGAAATATTATAAAATATCACAGTCTTGAAAGTTCACCATCTACTCGTACAATAAAAGTATTAGCAATGCTGACACAAAGTTATGAGATTTGGCTGTACGCACTTGAGAGCAAAAATTAAGTAGAAGCAGCGATGGATGATATTAATAAGTCCATTTATATTTGCGAAGCATTGTAGAGAGGAAATACATATAAAAAATTGATGGAAGAGCCAAAAATAGAATATAATGTTATAGTTCGGAAGGCTAGCCAACTCTCAAATAAAGAGGGCATTAGCAATGTGCCACAATGTAATAAGACCTGGCCGTATACACAGAGAGGAATAATAACAGTAAGCCATATTATAATTTCATTAGCAGAAAAGCACATTAAAAACTGGCATAAAAGTCAAAATTGAGAGGTCTTGAGGTAAGCCATATTTTGTCACTGACTGAAATTAGAAGTGCAGCGGTGCTGATAATGCTCTGCAGATGAGAGGAAACAAAATGGCAGCTGTGAATACAGTCACAGATACGCACCACACATTTCAAGTAAAAGAAGCATTATCGGGCTATGTTTATGTTCTTGTTTTGATTTTACTATGAGATATAATTTACTATATGCCGTTCTCACACTGCGCAAAATGCCACGGGTCACTGCGCTGAGGGAGTTGTGCATTACCGGGCCATCTACACTGCACATGCTGGCTGGGTTGCTATGGACGCATAGGTACTATGTCTGCACTTAAAATTGGTACATGGAATGTGCGAGGTATGCACACACCATCACGAAGATATCAGATATATTCATACCTCAAACGACATCACATACAAATAGCTCTTTTGCCAGAGACACACCTGGCCAAGTCAGAAATAGAACGCTTGCACTGTTGTTGGCGTGGCCAACTGTATGCCACAGGGTATTCAGCTTATGCACGAGGTGCACTAATCTGGGTGTGGCCAGCGGTCCCACTTCAAATTACACACTAATTAGTAGACCCGGAGGGCAGGTACGTGGTGGTCAAGGGCCATTTGGATGGCCGGCAGGTTGTAATTGCATCACTATATGCACTCAACACAGACCAGGCAGTCTTCCATGGCATGATACACCTATGTTCTTGGGGAGAGACTACAACAGCGTACTTGACGTCTCATTAGACTGTTCCTTTCGACCCCTTCCAGGCAAAAACACACACATTGCCACGAAGGCGCTCAACCACTAGGCAGGACAATGGCGTCTCAGAGACGTCTGGAGGCACCGTAACCCCTATGACAGGGTGTATTTCTACTACTCCGGTGCACATCAATTGCATGTACGGCTGGACCGGTACATGCTTTCAGAGGAGTTACGCATATATCTACAGTTTATTACTTATGCAGGACGTATTCGGATCACAACCCGCATGTCTTGGAGGTATCGTGGGAACACCCCCGGCTGCCAGTTCCAACTTGGCGGTTGCAACCAGATGTGTTATTGGACGCACCCTTCCGAAGCCTGCTAGCCACAAATATCATGCAATACTTTGAGGAGAACACTGGCACAGCCACGACTCCTCAAGTAGAATGGGAAGCGTTTAGAGTAGTAGTCAGGGGCGAATGCCTCTGTGCACAGGCGGGTATGCGGAGACAGCTAGAGAGAGAACTCACACACCTTGAAACTGACCTGCTCCGGAGGGAAGGGGGGCATTAGATGGTGATGACTAGTCCATGGCGCGAACTAGAGGGGACCATTCCAGATTGCTAGACCGGTCCGTAATTTGAACTACGCCACACATTTGGCGCGCACCCACCATATGGGAGATATAACCAGGCAAGTTGCTGTCTTGGCTCATACGACAGGATGCTGTCACCACACCCGTGACTTCCATACAGAACGCACGCGGAGAATTGGTACATACCCAGAGGGACATACACAACGCCTTCGTAGAACACTATTCCACGATGTACAGATCTTGCTCGCTAGCTACAGACATACGGGAGTTTCTTTCTGCTCTGGCGCTGCAGCAACTGACAGAGCATCAACAAAAGGAACTGGGTGCTCCTTTGATAGCAGAGGAAATACGAGATAGTATTTTCTCCCTATCCAATGGTAAATCGCCGGGTCCGGACGGACTACCGGCTGAATTTTATGAAGCCTACTCGGACACATTAATACCGGAACTGTTGCGGGTATACTCAGCAGCCCTAGATGTTTCGACACTCACGCAAAATGAGGCGACGCTGATCTGCCTCTTGAAGCTGGGAAGGAACCTTGAAATCCTTGGCTCTTATCGTCCACTGGCTCTGCTAAACACAGATTATAAAATACTAGCCTCCGCCCTAGCTAAACGAATAGCCCGGTTTGTACCGGCTCTGGTCCATGGTGATCAAAATGGGTTTGTCCCAACCAGAAGCACCTCTCTCAATATACGTAGATTATTGAGAGTTCAGAAATACGCAACGATTCACTGGCCACGATCTGGATGCCTGGTACTAGACCTAGAGAAGGCCTTCGATTTGTTGGAATGGCCTTATCTTGCAGCAGTCCTGCGCAAATTCGAGCTGGGAGACGGGTACCTCCAACTGGTGCAATTGCTATATCAGAGACCCACAGTACGGGCCCGTACGGGTAGGCTCATATCTGACGCAATCAGGATCAGACGTGGAACTAGAGAAGGATGTCCACTATCCCCATTGCTCTTCTCCCTTGCCATGGAACCCCTGGCAGCTCTGCTGCGGGAAAGTGGCACAGATTGGGGTATCCCCCTGGACAATGGCGACGACCTGTTGCTGTACATACGAGACCTACATGCTATATCGCTTGCCATATCCACAATATTCCGTAAATTTGAGGAAGTGTCAGGCCTTAAGGTGAATTGGGCTATATCGGGCGCCTATTCATTGCGCGAAGATATAGCCTTGACAGACATAGTTATCAATGGAGCTACGCTTGCTTGGTACCCAACAATGTTCAGGTATCTGGGCATAACTATTTACAGATCTCCAATAGACATATTGGATGGCAACTTGAAGCGCCATTTCCTCTGTGAGGGCACAGGTACACTTCTGGAAGACTCTATCACTCAATGTGATGAGCCGTATTACTTTAACCAAGATGATTATATTACCTAGGCTGTTATATTATTTTCCTAACCTCCCGATATATGTTCCGGTGGGATTGTTTCGAGAGCTAGAAGGGTTAGTCAGAGGTCTAATCTAGAATGCGGGGAGGCCCAGGATAGCACTGCAAACATTATATGCACCACCAGAGTGCGGGGGCTTAGCAGCTACGCATTTAGAATTATATTATTTAGCTGCACAATTACAATGGGTCGCAAAATGGCTGAGCGGCAAGAACCTGATGGATACCGCGACCCGAGTCATCATCATGGACATAGACTCAAATTTATAGGTTGTTTCACCCACTGGCGAAACTTCCCCGCCCGACACAGATACACGTAGAATTAGCCCTTAGATGCTACCGGAGAAGCCTTCAACTTACCAAAGTCATAATTCCTTATGCCCCAATATTGCCACTTATCGGGACACCCAGAGGTAGAGATTTTGTAACAGACATAGCGCTGACGCTAGGAGACATGTACGCGGATGGTGCCCTGTTGCCCTTCGCAACTCTAACGGCGGATGCTGGCTTGCCGGTGGGTCAGTTCCTTCTACATGCAGCCATCATACGGTCGCTGACAATAACATGGGGGGACCAGTCAACCGAGCCGCCGACCCACCAGTTATTGCACTATTTACATGTGATGGGGGAGGGGTCACATGTGATCCACTGGCTAGTGCAGGCCCTGCTCACTCCTGTATTAAAACCACCACAGCGGCTCCTAGCACGTTGGGCTGAAGACAGAGGTCGCCCCTGGACTGATAAAGAGTGGAAGCGAGTTTTAGCTAGTGCCACACATATACCGCGCAACTCACGATTTAAGCTTATACAAACATTTATATTGCATAGAGCGTACCTTTCGCCAGATAAGATCAATGCATACTTTAACATCACCACCGCTGATTGCCCGAGATGCCATCTCCTGGACGCTGACCTATTACATATGCTGTGGTCCTGCCCCCGACTTCTGTCCTACTGGCATAAGATAACAGACACTCTCACGAGTAGCATTAGCACCGAGGTACCAAACCAGGGCTCGAAAAATCAAAAAAGTGGTACTAGTCCTGCAGGACTAGTACCTTAAAAAATGTCCTCGACCTAACTGCAACCTACTTGACCTCAGTCTGTGAAAGCGGAGCAAATGTGACAAGATAACAAGATTTAAAGGCATCTTTATTGCTCATTAACTTCGTGAGCAATAAAAATACCTTTAAATCTTGTTATCTTGTCACATTTGCTCCGTTTTCACAGACAGAGGACAAAAGTTGGTTTGTTTATCTACTCGCCAGATAGGGCGAGTAGGATCTTAAAACAGCTCGACCGTGTTAAATTTAGCTTGACTATGCGAGCGGTCAAGTGGAATTTTCGAGCCCTGCAAACACATGGGAAGTTTGCATTCTGGGATTTTACAAGCGAACAAAAGTCAACAAAGTTAGCTCTAGGTTTTGTGACTTAGGTCTAATAACCGCGAAAAGACTAATAACTAACTGGTGGCAGCACAAAGACCCCCCGGAGGCATCCCACTGGTTAAAATCCCTAGAGATCTGGGCACAGGCGGAAAGCACTATTCTTCATAGGGAAGAAACGGCTGGGCTACGTAAGTTTCCCATCGCACAAACCTGGGATGATATGCGGAAAGCCCTTACACAAACTACTGCTCCATCATACATGACTCCCACACAGCAGACAGATAGCGATGCCTAGCATGCAACCTGGGAGGAATAGATGAGCTATACACACAGAGTGCCTCGGCCGCAGCTGTTGAGTTAGGCAATGACCTCACATTCGACCATGATATCCCATTGACATAACTCCAGACGCAGGATGCCTCAGTGTCCATGCGACCATACTCAGAACAGGAAACAGTAATCCGCATCTGGTCTATACACATAGCCCTCGGCACGACTGCAGTTGGAAGGCGCAGGACACACTAGACACACGATCCTTTATGTACTTAATATTTTTTTTTCTTTTGCATTTGTTTTATTTTCGCCAGTTGTAGTTACAATGTTTAAGAAGAAGTTTGTAAATAAGTTATGACATTTATTTCTCATCGCCATGTACCCTTGTCTATTGTGACCCTAAAGCTAAACTGAGTAACAACTGTCATATCTATATATGGTTCTTCACTGTTATAGAGAGTCACAGGCGATAAATGAGCCCTGCTCCTCAATCAGAGGTGAAGGTATGAGTGGGATGTAGACCGGAAGGGTATACAATAACCAGAGCAGACAGAAAAAAGAAACGAGGGGTGGACTAGCAATCATTGCTAGAAATGAACTTCAGATGAAGGGCTGCGAATTAGGCAGCACACCTGATTGCGAAACATTGTTCTTCAATATCAAATTAACACAAAATTATACTTTCAATGGCCTACTAATTTATAGACCACCAAAAGCCAAAACCAACTTGACTGCCACCCTGAACCCCTTTCTAGAAACTAGTGTACAATACCCTGACTTCACTATTTTAGGGGATTTTAATTTCCACCTGGAAAAGATTGACGATCCAGGGACAGCAACGCTGACCGAAGCAATGAACAATATGGCCCTTGTACAACTAGTGCATAAGGACACGCACAAAGCAGGTCACACCCTAGACGGCATATTCACATCTAACAAAGATATTAAAGTCTTAGACTGTCTCCCCGTCCCATGGTCAGACCACAAAGTCATAATTTTCTCTATAACTTTGAATCATATAGAGGAAACTAAGACCTCGCAAAATCGTGACAAACCTACCTCTTATCTGGACTGGTCAAAATTAGACACTTCTAAATTACAAGGACATCTTGTAACTCATGTACCTACTTTGGACCCAGATAGTAACAAAGCAACTGACCAAATATCATAATGGATAACAGCAGCAGTAAATATAGCTGCACCATTGAAAAAAGATACATTCAGGAAAAAACAACCTTCCCAACCCTGGTTCTCAGAAACTCTAAGGACCCAGAAACGAGTTTGCAGAAAACTAGAAAGGACATGGAGAATAAGCTACGACCCAGATAGTAAAATCGAATATAAAAACTCCCTGAACATCTATAAAAAAATGATATTTACAACTAAAAGTCAGTATTTCACCGTAAAAATAGAAGAGGCAAAAAACTCTAGCCGAGAACTATTCTCCACGGTAAAATAATTATCAAAAATAAATGTAAATAAGAATTTGCCAGCCAGTACGGAGTTCTGCAATACTCTGGGCCAGTTCTTTGTCGACAAAGTGACTCGGGTCTATGAATCCTTTAATGCAACCAATCCACAGACCCCCGCCCTAGACAAAATAAACGAAAACGAAAACTCGGTCCCCAGAAAAACACCTAAACCTCCTCAATTCCTTGTCCACCAAACATTTTCCACCTCTTCCCAGAACTGCTCAGCGAGAAAATGATAGAACTTCTGGGCCACATAGTGAACTCAGGTTCCTACCCCGACCTCTGGAAATTAACATCAGTCTTACCGCTTTTAAAAAAAAACAACCTAGACCCAGAAGAACCGGGAAACTACAGGCCAATTGCCAGGATTCCCTTTTGTGCCAAGGTAGTCGAAAAGCTCTTGAACAAACAACTTGCCCAGTTTATCACCGAGGCAGACATCCTTGACCCGTCCCAGTACGGTTTCCGTGAGGGACACGGTACTGAGACAGCCCTGCTGATGGCGATGGAAGAACTCAGGGGCGTGTTGGACGCCAGGGGGGAAGGCCGCTTTGATTTTATTAGATCTCTCTGCGGCCTTCAACACGGTTAATCACAACACGCTCCTGAACCGATTAGCATCAGCAGGAGTACATAAGGATGCACGAAATTTACTGCCATCTTTCCTAGACAGTAGAACCTTCACAGTGGAACTTGGAGGGATAAGAGCTAAACCCTTCAACTCACCCTGTGGGGTTCCGCAGGGATCATCATTAAGCCCTACGCTTTTTAATCTATATGTAGCACCACTAGCTGGATTTATCAGGGCAGCGGGATTCCTGCCAGTATCATACGCGGATGACACGCAAATTGTTGTGTCAATCAAAAATGACAGCTCTAATACCGCAGACAAGTTTAAAAGCTGCATGACACAGGTCAGCCAGTGGATGGAGCAGAACTGCTTAAAACTGAATGGGGACAAGAGTGGGGTCATGGTACTAGGAACAAATGCAGAAATTTGGTCACCAGTTTGGTGGCCGGCGGATCTGGGAAACTGTCCGTCACCCGTAACGAAAGTCAAAAACTTAGGCATCATGCTAGATAACAGGCTCACCTTTGATGCCCAAACCAGCAAACTAGCATCTACTATGTGGTTTATCCTAAAAATGATCAGGAAACTAGTGCCTTACATTCCTCTGTATTTCCGTAAAACCGTAGTGACCACCTTAGCCTTGTCAAGACTCGATTACGGGAACGCATTATACGCTGGGAAACAGGCACAGCATTTAAACAAACTTCAACGCCTGCAGAACTCGGCAGCACGCCTAATCCTAGACATCCCTAGAACAGAACACATATCACACCATCTGGATACATTACATTGGCTCCCTTTGGCAAAATGAATAAGGTTTAAATCTCTATGTCTAACATATAAGGCACTCTAGGGCACGGGACCCTTGTTCCTCAGAACCCACCTAAAGTCATACACTCCCTCAAGAGAACTAAGATCAAGCCAGGCTAAACTGGTACAAGTCCTTAGGTTCAAACAGGCAAGATGGGGAGGCAGGAGCTTTATATTGCATGCTGCTAAAGACTGGAATCGTCTTCCCCTTTCTATCAAGAATTGCACCTCCTAATGCCATTTAGGAAATCAGTAAAGACATGGCTCTTCAACCTCCGCTAAATCCTGATCCCGCGACACCAGGACAAGGTCTCTTTCTTCAGCGCCAATACGCCCAAGGGCATACGCGCGCTTTACAAAACTACAAATCAAATCAATCAAATCAAACCAATGCCAATTTGCAAGCATGCGCACAAGTTAGATTACACACCAACACGTTTGTTTGTAGACAGGGGAGATGGAGTGATTTGCGCAGAATCACAGGACCTTGAGCCTAGTTCCCCAGCTCCGAGGTTGGCAACCCTGGCCGTTACACCACATCCCTGTGCCAACTGCGCCAACACCCTCGCCCAGCTCAAGAAGCCCTCCAAAACCAGCAAGAGAGCCAGATGGTTCACCGAAGACCTCCAGGCTTCCAAGCGAACCTGCAGAAAACTCGAGAAAAACTGGATCCTTGAATGACCACCGGAAAGCTACACAGCCCACAAGAAAGCCATCCGCAGACACCACCTCATTAGAGCCGCCAAAAGGACCTCCTTCAAAGACCGCCTAGACAACAACGCACACAACAGCAAAGAGCTCTTCAACATTGTGAAGGAACTCTCCAACCCCAGCTCCAACACCAACGACATCCCACCGTCACAAGACCTGTGCGACTCGTTGGCCACCTTTCTTCCATCGCAAGATCGCAGACATCCATGACAGCTTCAACTCCGCCACCACCCCGGCAACCACTGAGACCCCCGCCCCCTCAACCACCGCCCGCACCAACCGCATACTCGCGTGGACCAACATCAAAGATGACAACACCATCAAGATCATGAACACCATCCACTCCGGATTCCCCGGAAGACCCCTGCCCGAAGCACATCTTCAACAAAGCCAGCAGCACCATCGCACCCCATCTCCTGAAAACCATCAACATCTCCTTCGAAGGGGGCGCTAGAGGGCGCCGGACAAGATGGCCGCACTTGCGTGAGGCTCTGTCGAGACCTAGTAATATTTGCCCATTTATCCTTACATTTCTCATGCCTGCACCCTGCAAAGACGCCGAGAGAACCCCACTGTCATCGGGGGTCGGATGCGACGCTTTTTTCTGGTGCCTGCGGTGACTCGGTGAGCCCCTGGGGGCCGGGACGCTCTGCACCGCGATCACGCTAGTGCGGTCTGGTGACCTCGTGGAGGAGACGCCCCGCTGCCGCCCGACCTGAGGACACTGTTGCCTCCTGCGTGAGCTGTCCCGGAGGCGTGGAGTCGGCGGACTGCGGAGGGGAGACGGAGGCGGAGCACGACAGCGGAGAGACACCGGAGTAGCAGCGGAACGGCCTGGACCCGGCCTGCCGGCGTTGGTGAGTGGGGCGGGGCACTACGCAAGCCCGGGGCTGCGGAGGTGGCGCCGGGCATGGTTGGGCCGCGCCGCGCGAGCTAGGGCTGGTGGGGGAAGGGCGGAGGAGCTGCGGTGCGCAGAGATGGCAGAGCTGCGACCCTGAGGGGTGTTCTTATCGCCCTGGGCTGTAGCGGTAGAGCGTCCCGTGTAAAGCAGAACCGCTGGGACCCTGAGCTGCACTGAAGGACTGGCGACCTGAAGTGCGTCCGCCATTTCAAGGGGCAAACATCCAGATCGGAAGACCTTGGCCTTAGAGGGGAGCCTTACACAACGTAGCCACAGACTGTACGGACTGTACACGCGATAGTGGGGCTATGCTAAACTCCATCGGAAATTGTGCTGGTTGTAGCACATGAAGCTGCGGAGAGCCTGAAATTGCGACGAGGAGAGCTTCTGCTTCCTTAAACGGAGGGCGGTTGGCCTGCCAGCGCTATACTGCAGTGCACGGTAAGAGGCTGGAAATAGCACTGGGCAGTGTTCTGGACCCGACCTGTGAGCATAGCCTGAAATAGCTGCGTCTCTGATTGGCATCTCTTCTTGGGCTGAACTAACCGCCACCATGGGCAGGCCAGACAGGACTCAGCCAAAAATAACATTTGAAGCAAATAAAAAGACTGCGCACACATCTTCCCAGGCGCCTGCTGACCCTGATCAGGGGGGGGCTGTGGGGGGCGCCCCAAACTTGGAATCCACCCTGGTGGCCATGCAAAAGACCTTACAATCAATTGAAGGCACCATGGAATCTGTCAACCACCGCCTCGATCAAATGGCGACACAATTCGACCGCCAAAACGAACACATGGGGGAGGTAGAACAGAGAGTTTCTGCCACGGAAGATGGACTGGCCACAGTCTCTTCTAAGGTGTTCAGCATGGAGAGGGTGTTGGCGGTCATACAGGCCAAAAACGAGGAGTTGGAAGGGAGGTCCAGAAGGAACAATGTAAGGGTCACGGGCCTGCCGGAATCCACAAATGTGGGTCGTATGGAAGACTTCATGGAACGTATGATTATTGATATATTCGGGGCTGATCAACTGTCCAGAGTCTTTATAGTGGAGCGGGCCCATCGCTCTCTAGCCAAACGGCCTCCGCCTGGAGCACCACCGCGCCCGATAGTAGCCAGGATACTAAACTATAGGGACCGAGATACCATTCTTCGGCTTGCGAGGGAGAAAGGGGCTATCGAATACCAGGGCAACAAACTCGAGTTCTACCCTGACTTCACCATGGCGGTGCAGACGGCTCGTAAAGAATTTGCTGCGGTGAAGCAGATGCTGCGAACTGAGGACGTAGCATATGCCATGCTTTATCCGGCACGCCTGCGGATCGGGCCCCCTGCGGACAATAAGATATTTTCCTCCCCAAAGGCGGCCATGGACTACGCCAAACAACTGAAAAGAAGAGCTAAAGGGCCGAGGGACCGTCGGGACGACGACGATGGCGGGCAGGAAGAAGCCGCCTGATCTAAAAATGTGCAGTTGCCTGTGGAGGGGGAATTGCTGCGAGTCACTGCGATATGCCACCTCCACTGTTGCTTGGGCTGTTATAGCTGCTAGGACTCGGGGTCCAATGGGGTCTGCTTTGCCCTGCTCAGCGACTATGTACATTGTGGATGGAGGGGCATGCTAACTGATGGGGACTCTGTGGATTGTGCGGCACTGACCCTTTATAGGTCATTTCACCTGTGTGAGCATTGCTAGGCCGGGCTGAGGACCACTGGGGTTGTGCGTTGTGTGCACGTGCTGCGGTGCGCATGCGGCACCCCTTTACCTGTGAGTTCTGATCTATTTGCTGAGGGCCCGGGCTGGAGCAAATCTAACAATGTGCTGGAGTTTACTCGATTATCTGTTACTGTTTTATTCACGGAATAGGATTGCAGGTATGGGGATGTAGTTCTAAATGTTAGGTCTACGCTCTCGTCAATACCTGGCGTGAGTGGAGTGCCACTACGCCCCCCAGGACGGGAGATCCCCACACGCAGTTGTTGGTATTGTTGGGGTTTGGGGTAGGGGGGACAATGGGATTGCTTTGGCATTTTGGGCACGCTGAAGTGGGTGGAGGGATGGGGGTTGAGTTTCTGGGGGATGTTGGGGGACTGTTCTTTTTCCTGTTCAGGGAAGTGAGATCTGTGTTGCTGTTAGACTGTGCTTGGAATTTCTGGTACTGGATCGGTCTCCGTAGTGGAGGGTCTTATGTCCTTTATGTGCTGATGGTGGCTGTGGATGGGCCTCTGAGATGGAAGCCGGGGAAAGCCTATTGCATTGAGGGTGGATTGCGGGATTGGTGTTATGGAGAGGGGGGGTAAGATTAAATGCATTACTTGGAATGTGCGGGGACTCAATAGGCCGCAAAAGACTAGACAAATGCTTGCCTTTCTGAATAGACATGGCGTACAGGTGGCATTCCTACAGGAAACGCACCTTCAGGGTAAGGCGGCCGAAAAGGTGGGCAAACAATGGGCGGGGTGAGACTGGCTACGAAATACTCTTCCTATGCAAGAGGGGTGATGATCCTGATAAAGAGAAATGTTCCATTTGAAATTATGCATGAAGACATTGACCTGAATGGTAGATACATCATAATACAGGGTAAATTATGTGGCACACTGATAACTCTGCTCAATGTTTATGGACCAAATGTGGATGACCCTGATTTTTATGTAACTCTCTGGAACAAGCTATATTCACTTGCACCTTCGGCTATCATTTGTGGGGGGGATTGGAACGTCACTCTGGATTCAGACCTAGATAGGAAACAAGACAGAACTCCTGTGCGTAAGAAGGCAGTGGATGCGGTGTGCGAGGGCATGGATGGGTTGCGACTGCTGGATGTATGGAGACTACGTAACCCGACTAAGCGGGAGGGCACCTGCTACACCTCAGCACATGATACATGGTCGCGATTGGACTACTGGCTAACGACACGAGATGTCAGTGGTTGGGTGGTGAGTGCTGACCATCTACCTCGTACTATCTCTGATCATGCGCCCGTCACACTGGTGCTGCAGCTCCCATCTCATATCCCCACTCCTTTCACCTGGCGACTTTCCTCTGGGGTGCTGACGGATCAGGTGTTGTCTGAGAGACTGAGGCAGATAATTGAGGAGTTTTTTACTAACAACGTGGGATCTGTAGACAAAATGGGTACGGTTTGGGAGGCCTTCAAGGTGACGGTGAGGGGTGCGTGCATTGGGCTGAGGTCAGGGGTGCTCACGTCCATTAGGGGCTCCATGACCAGGTTAGAAAGAGAGTTACTGATTCTGGAGCGGCAACTAGAGGAGGGGGTGGATGGCACGGTCCTTGCTGACATTCGAACGAAGGTGGACGAATATAACGATCTGGCAGAGCAGGAGGTAAAATTCCTCTCCAAGAAAGCCACAGCTAGGTATTATGGCGAAGGGGGCAGACCAGGCAAGGGCCTGGCGGATCGGATCAGGGAGCCATGGGCACGACACTGCACAGTGCAGGAAATTGTGGATCAGGGGAACGTGGTTACTAGCACAGAGGGTATACTGGCCTGCTTCTCCAAACATTATGAGCAACTCTATGCACATAGGGACACAGCAGATGAGGAAGAAGTGAATCAATATTTGGAAGATGTAGCCTTGGTGTGGCTATCTAGGGTGCAGCAGGAATTCCTTATGCATCACGTAACTGAGGCCGAATTCAGGGATGCAATAGCAGCCCTCCCTAGTGGTAAGGCGGCTGGTACGGATGGCTTACCCTCCGAATTCTATAAAACATATGCAGATTTACTGATCCCGCAGCTAGCACAGGTGTTGGAGGAAGCGTTTGACTGCGGACAATTGCCGGCAACCATGAGGGAGGCACTGCTGGTGGCACTACCTAAACCGGGAAAACCGCCTGATAAGTGTGACTCATATCGCCCCCTTTCACTTATGAACACTGATGTGAAGATAATTGCAAAAGTCCTGGCCACACGGTTACGGTTACTGCTGCCTGTCATGGTCTTACCGGACCAATCGGGTTTCATTCCACTCAGATCCACTACACATAATTTAAGGACACTCTTTGCCGTACTGCACCTGCTTAAACCAGAACTGCCTGCAGCCGCGGTCATGCTGGACGCGGCTAAGGCCTTCGATTCGGTGGCATGGAAATACATGATGGCTGTCCTGCACCGGATGGGGGTACCGTTCTTTTTCACGTCACTCATCGCCCTCTTATATACTGCACCCACGGCAAGAGTCAGGGTCAACGGCCACGTATCTTCCTCGTTCCCGATACAGAGGGGAACGAGACAGGGGTGCCCTCTGTCTCCGTTACTGTTTGCCATCATGATGGAACCCCTGGCCTGTATTTTGCGTCAACGGTATGCTGAAGCTGCATTGAAATTCCCGCTTCGAGCTCTGGCGGTGTCAATGTACGCGAATGACATGGTCCTGTATGTTAGGGAACCGGCTCTCCACCTGGAGAACATCCTACGCGAATTCATTAAGTATGGTCGACACTCTGGTCTCGCTATAAATTGGGACAAATCTGTGATCATGCCGCTCACAGAGGCAACCCGCCAGACCCAGCTGGAATTCCCCCTGGAATGGGCAACAGAGTCAGTTCGGTATCTGGGGGTCTGGGTGCACAGGGACTGTCAGGAGGTTATCCGGGCCAACTATGGTGTTGCCGTATCTAAACTAGAAGATCAAGTAGCGCGCTGGACTCGACTCCCGTTGACTCTAGCGGACCGAATATCCTTAATTAAAATGGTGGTGTTACCAAAATTTCTCTACCTTTTCATTAATATTCCTATTCTGTTGAAGTCGCATTTCTTTGCAAGGATCAGATCGCTCCTGATAACTCTCACATGGGCTGGCAAGAAACCAAGAGTGACTTGGGAGGTGCTGACCAAACCGTATGCACTGGGAGGGTTCGCCCTGCCGGACATGAGGCTGTATTATCTCTGCGCACAGGCGCATTTTGCGAGTTATTGGTTGAATGCTCCGCCATACACCCCGCACGTGGCACTTGAGGCGAGTGCGGTTCTGCCGTATCCGCTGAGGGCCATGGTCGTTAACGAACACTCGGTTTTTGAGAAGGGAGAGATAGACACAGTGCGGATTATGGCGACAGCTTGGGAACACCTTGGTCGAAGGGCGGCCCGCCTGCCGTTATATGCACCGGCTATGCCGTTACTCTACCACTCTGATATTTCAGTAACTGGTGAGATCGGAGGGTTGCAAGTCTTGAGGGAAGCCGGATTGCAATCCATGGGGGACCTTTTTCCCGGGGCGTCGTTTCTCTCTTTGCAGGCCATGACGGCTGGATCGACTAACACGTGCATGCCTACTTTTATTTATGCCCGACTGCGGGCTGCGATAAAGGATTTGTATCCAACATACCCAGAGGAGCCTCCGACACTCGGGGCATTGCAGTTACTCTACACAGCTAAAGACAGGGCTAAATTGGTCTCTAAACTGTACAAGGCTGCGCAGGAGGATGAGGGAGGGGGGGCGGACCTGGCAAGAGCACGGTGGGATAGAAGTCTTCCTGACCCTCTTAATGATGACGAATGGCATGAGTGTTGCAACATGACGGGAGGATATGTGATAAATGGAAACTTCCGTCTCTTACATTATAAATTTCTGCATCAGTGGTACTACACACCGATTCAACTAGTGAGGTATGGGCTTCGTACTGCTGCACGTTGCGTGAGATGCGGTGCGGATGATGCTGACTTTATACATCTTGCCTGGGGTTGCCCGCGAGTGTATGCCTTTTGGAGGGCGGTAACTGAG
Organism: Lissotriton vulgaris; assembly: GCF_964263255.1. Classification (NCBI taxonomy): domain Eukaryota; kingdom Metazoa; phylum Chordata; class Amphibia; order Caudata; family Salamandridae; genus Lissotriton; species Lissotriton vulgaris. Next base: position 1,545,899,574 of record NC_141696.1, read on the forward strand.
TGTCTGACGGTTATGACTTCAGTTGAGGTTAAACTTGATGTGCGGCTCTGCCTGTTGGGTATAGCCTCTGGGGTGGCAGCACAATCACGACGACTAGTGGTACTGGCGCTCCAATTAGCCAAGAGGAGAGTCGCTATGGGATGGGGGGGAAGGAGGGCACCAGACGTGCAACTATGGCTGAAGGATATGGCTTACTGCAGAGACCAACTGCACTGTTATTATGAGGGTCTGCCGGAGAGGTCTCGCCCGCGAGACATATGGGCTCCATTTACGCTGTATGTCTTGTCTCTAGAAGATTCAGATAGCGAAAGGAATACGATTGCTGAATTACCGGAACATGATCATGTATCGGATTGAATGTTGTTCGAAAGCGGTGGAGATGGCTGCGTTGTGCAATGTGCTCGTGCTGTTGTGCTTCATGTGTACTGGACATTTGCTATGATAGATTGACCAGGCCAGACTGCCTTCTGCTACCCAGCTGTGATCCGAGTATACGATGTAAGAATTGCGATACGTTACTTACGATGGCCACGCACCCTGGGCCGTTGCCTGCAACAGCTAAACCTTGAGCGTTGTGTATGTCCAAATAGTAAGGCTCACTAAGACCAGGAGTGGGAGGGGTGGGAGGGAGTTGGAATTGTTAGTCGGTTGACTTTGTTCTACAAAATCAGAAAATGAGACCGAGATCACATGAGGGCTATACGGCCGACATCATCGTGTGCTCTGACCACTGCAATTGGAACATATATGGTGCCTACAGGAGCTCAGTCTGGGACTGCAATTGTACCAAAGATGTGTGTTACTGAGATCCACTGTGACTGTATGGTGCACTGATTGCGGCCGGCCCTGCCAGTGGGTTGTAGGCACTCCGCTGTGTTTATTCATAATGTGCAATAAAGGTCTACCAAAAACAAAAAAAAACAAAAAAAATAAATAAAACATCTCCTTCGAAACAGTGACCTTCCCGGAGAGCTGGAAGCATGCAGAGATCAACGCCTTACTCAAGAAACCAAGACAGACCCCAAGGACCTCAAGAACTTCCGACCCATCTCACTACTCTCGTTTCCGGCAAAGGTCATCAAAAAGGCTGTCAACAAACAGCTGACCAGCTTCCTCGAGGAGAACAGCATCCTGGGCCCGTCCCAGTCGGGGTTCCACAGCACCGAAACTGCCCTCATCGCTGCCACCGATGACATCAGGACCCTGCTTGACAACGAAGAAACCGCAGCCCTCATCCTCCTGGACCTGTCAGTCGCCTTCGACATGGTCTGCCACCGCACACGCCTCTAAGATGCCGGAATCAAAGAGAAAGCCCTTAACTGGACCACCTCCTTCCTCTCAGGCAGAACACAGAGCATCCGCCTCCCCCCTTCTGCTCCCAAGCCAGAGATCATCGGCTCATCCCTCGGCCCAACCTTGTTCAACGTCTACATGGCACCACTCTCCCACGTCGCACAACCTCAACATTATCTTCTACGCCGACAACACTCAGCTGATCCTCTCCCTCACCAAAGACCCCCACACCACCAAAACTAACCTCCACGAAGGCCGTCGCCGCCTGGATGAGAAACAGCCGACTGAAGCTGAACAAGACAGAGGTCCTCATCCTTGGACCCACCTCCTGCGCTTGGGATGACTCCTGGTGGGTGACTGCACTAGGAGCACCCCCTACACCCACTGACCACGCACGCAACCTAGGGGTCATCCACGACTCCATTCTCTCCATGACGAAGCAGGTCAACGCCGTCTCCTTCTCCTGCTTCAACACCCTCTGCATGCTGCGCAGGATCTTCAAATGGATCCCCACCGAAACAAGAAGGACGGTCACCCAGGCCCTCGTCAGCAGTACACTGGACTATGGAAACGCACTCTACGCAGGAGCCCCGGCCAAACTCCTGAAAAGACTCCAACGCATCCAGAACGCCTCCGCACACCTGATCCTCGCCATCCCTCGCAGCAGCCACATCACACCCCACTTGAGAGACCTGCACTGGCTCCCCATCAACAAGAGGATAACCTTCCCAATCCTCAACCACACACACAAAGCACTCCACGACACCGGACGAGCGTACCTCAACAGCCGACTCTCGCCACAGTCCCCTGCTTCCGAAGAGCGACCTTCGGTGGCAGATCATTCTCTCACCTCGCTGCGGCAGACCCAAGACTTTGTTACCTTCAGGAGACTCCTCAAGACCTGGCTGTTTGAACATAAGCAGCATTCCCCCGCGCCTCGAGACCCTCACGAGTATGTAGGGTGCATGCGTGGTGCGTCCATAGGGGCGTGGGGGCGTAGCCCCCCCGCCCGCAGGAGACACAGAGGGAGAACTGACAATGCATGCCAGTCAGCATGACGTTGGGAGGCGTCATGTTGATTGACATGATTGTCACCAGGCAGGCAGCAACACGAGTGCGCATGCGTGGGGACGGAGGGTTAATGCTTTACCCGTGCCCACGCATGCGCACTTGTGTTCGTGCTTTTTTGCGCATGCCCATTAGGAGCCCTTCGGTCTCCTAATGGGCGCGCTGTGGGCGTAGAGTAACCTGTGCCCCTGCAGCGCCAGTATTGTCTAAACTATGAAAACAATTAGTGCGGACATGGCAGCTGTTGACACGAGCTGTGCAAAAGAGTGACCACACGCAAGTAAGGTGGAAAAAAGTGTTTTATTTGTTTAAAACAACTGCTCGCTGTGGTGCAATATGCAATATGCAAATTAATTTACGCCTCACCACTTTCAAATGTCACCAGCCGCCCCTGGTAGGGTGCTTTAAAAATGCTATCATTGATTGATTGATTCCCCCTTCCTGCCCCTCCCCCCTAGAAGTGCCACCGTTTGTATAAAACCCCTGAAAGACCTCTGAACTCAGCAGTACAGCCCTGAGAGTCTCTGCACACACTAGCACTCACTCTCACTCACTTGTTCTCGTTTCCTGCCCCTCATTCCTCCGGTCCTTTCTTTGTCATTTGTTCCGCTTGAACTGAGGCCCAAGAGCGGCTCAGAGGAAGGAGGAGGAACAGCACCGACAGCAGAGCAGGATGGAGAAGGGGCCAGTGCGCAGGCGCGGACAAGAAATATTATAAATGCGCATGCTCGGGGATGAAACACTGCCTTTCGCGCATGCTCAGACGGAGGCTACTTTCCCTGTGTCATGCGCAGTAGGAGGCGGCCTCTCACCTGGCCATTCGTGTGTTTATTTTGTAGTTTGAAGCTCCTAGATCTGGACCTGGTAGAATCGGGCGCTTTACACGACCATCAGGTGAATTACAGACGGGCAGGTTCATTTTTAAGCACGAGATATTACAAGATTTGGCAAGAATCCGAGATTAGAGCCCGATTCCTTAACATGAAAGTCGGCAGGTTTGGTAGTAACGCCACATCCTCCCCCCAATTGGGGCTGTTGTGTGTGCTTCTGGAAGTGCTACAGTATGTGTAAAAACCCAAGTCCCAGGTTTTGCCCTTTATTTTCGGACTGACTTGCACTGGAATTCTGTAGGCGGGTTTATATTTGTTGCATTCAATTTACATTTAAAAAGTACGGGATTTTAATTAAATATTTTTATAGCTGTGTTGGTATGAAAATACTGCCCAGGCTCGAGGAGGTGTCAAACAAGGCTAGGGGTAGCAGCTGCTAACCCTTGTGATCCTATGTTGGGTGGGACTCTGTGAACTATAATCTCACCCAACAGACCTGGTACGAGTGCCCAATCCAGCTGCCTTTCATTTTTCTGCTCTGCTCGCTGATCCTAGACAACACAATGCTAATGCTCCCCCATTCGCTGCAGTTCAGCCGCCACGGCTCACAGACCTCCCTTTGAAGCTCCAGAGGGGTCTGACGCAAACCCCACTCTTCTACTGTGTCTCACCCATGCTCCATTGCCAACGTGAATGGGCCTCTCGCCTTCTTTGCTTATTCGTGCTTCATCAATGCCCAACTATCCAACATGGAAGCAGGAGCTCTCGCACCGCTTCTGTGACCAATCAAACATTTCTTCAAATTTCTTTGAGGCCTTTCTGCCCACTGTTGTCCCCTCTGAAAGCATAAGGTAAAGGATGGAAGCTGGATACTGCATAGATGGTCTTCAGCAGTTGATGGTTTTGACTAATTATGAGCCAGTGAAAACCGGTCTTATGGACAATATCTACTCAGTACATTTGCAAATACAGATCCCAATGCTTGGTGTCTTTTATATTTGTATAAAGTCCTGTGATTGGTGAGGGATGTGAATGTTTTTCTGTGAACAAATAAATGGAAACATGCACAAACAGCTGCTAAACTTGTAGTCTCAGTGCAAGACTTTGCCATCGTTGGCCTTGTACGAGTTTTACTGCCTTAGGCAGTGTTCTTGGCAGGAGTTCCATCGGTGTGAAGCCATACCAAGGTCTCTTTGGGTTCCCTTGCCTTCTGCATCCTTCATGCTCTCTTTTTGAAAAAATATACCAACTGTTCCTTTCTGCTGAACCTGATGTTCTGTGTAAAAGTGTTATATTTTGCTTTATGTTATTTCTTCTACTTAACATTAGTTTCTTGTGTAAATAATAATATTCTTAATAAGTTGTGCATTTTTGTTGCTACAGCATTGCTAGTTTACTCTTAGTAGGAGTAGGCAAAGTAGTCATTTTTCTTAGCTGAACTTTGTGTTTATAATTGTTGAATTTTATTTCAGGAAAAACATTCTTGTTTCAGTTTTTTCTGCAGTAAACGTTAAAAGTTGTGCTTTTTAAATGATACATTTCTGCTGCTACAACAAATCTGCGCATGCGGTATGTGGGTAGATTCTTACACAACGATACCCACTGTTGTTTGGTTAAAGGGTTTAGTAGTGAACCAGAAAGAATGGTCTTGGAGCAAACATCAACTGGCCTACATAACTCGTAGACTCAGAACTACAGGCAAGTATCTTCTGTCAATATTCTGAAAATTAACCCTTCGCACAGTAAGAGAAGCAACTGAAATGTGCTTTAAGTTACAAACCGTTTAATCAGAAAACTGATATCGTTCATGGGCCTTTCATATGGTAGACTTGGAAAAGCTGTTCACAGCATGTGAATCTCATTGGCAGAACAGTATTTCTCATTGACATATTTATTTATTTACATTTCAATCAATCAATCAGGGTATTTGTATAGCGTGCTACTCACCCGGAGGGTCTCAAGGCGCTTGGGGGGGTCCGCTACTGCTCGAACAGCAAGGTCTTGAGTTGCTTCCTGAAGGAGAGGTGGTCTTGGGTCAGACGGGGGTGGATTGGGAGGGAGTTCCAAGTCTTGGCTGCCAGGTTGGAGAAGGATCTTCCTCCCATGGTGGCTCTTCAGATGCGTGGAACGGCGGCGAGGGTGTGGCTGGTTGATCGTAGCTGGCGGGTGGGAGTGTAGAAGGTCAGGCGGTTGTTGAGGTACCTGGGGCCCAGGTCGTGGGTGAGGAGTCAGAACGTGATTCTCTTGCTGACGGGGAGCCAGTGCAGGTCTCTCAGGTGTCCGGAGATGTGGCTGTGTCGGGGGATGTCCAGGATGAGTCGTGCGGAGGCGTTCTGGATGCGTTGGAGTCTTTTCTGTAGTTTGGCTGTGGTTCCGGTGTAGAGGGTGTTTCCGTAGTCCAGTCGGCTGGTGACGAGTGCCTGGGTGACCGTCTTCCATGTTTCAGTGGGGATCCATCGGAAGATCTTCGGAGCATGCAAAGGATGTTGAAACATGATAATGAGATGGCGTTGACTTGTCTGGTCATCGTTAGGGAGGAGTCCAGGATGAAGCCCAGGTTGCGTCCGTGGTCTGTTGGTTTGGGTGCATTGCCCAGGGCAGGGGGCCACCAGGAGTCGTCCCAGGCAGAGGGTGATGATCCAAGGATGAGGACTTCCGTCTTGTCTGAGTTCAGCTTCAGGTGGCTGTTCATCATCCACTCGGCTACGTCTTTCATCCCTTCGTGTAGGTTGGTTCTGGAGGTGGCTGGGTCGTTGGTGAGGGAAAGGATCAGCTGGGTGTCGTCGGCGTAGGAGATGATGTTGAGGTTGTGTTGGCGTGCGATGGCTGCGAGGGGGCACATGTAGATGTTGAAGAGGGTGGGGCTGAGTGATGATCCTTGTGGTACGCCGCAATGACTTCAGTGGCCTTGGATCTGAATGGGGGGAGGCGGACTCTCTGGGTTCTTCTGGCGAGGAACAAGATGATCCACTCTAGTGCCTTCTCTTGCATTCCGAAGTTGCTGAGGCGCTGCACTAGGGAGCGGTGGCAGACAGTATCGAACGCTGTGGAGAGGTCCAGGAGGATGAGGGCAGCTGTTTCCCCCGTTGTCGAGCAGGGCTCCGATGTCGTCAGTGGCTGCGATGAGGGCGGTCTCGGTGCTGTGGTTGGCTCGGAAGTCGGACTGCGAGTGGTCAAGGGATCCGTTCGTCTCGAGGAAGGCGGCAAGCTGTCTGTTGACGGTCTTCTCGATGACTTTGGCAGGAAAAGGGAGGAGCGAGATGGTGCGGTAGTTCTTGAGGTCGGTGGGGTCTGCTGATGGTTTCTTCAGGAGGGCGCTGAGTTCGGCATGCTTCCAGCTCTCCGGGAAGGTGGTGTTTGCGGGAGGCGTGCTTGAGGACGGCCATGTTGTCTGTAGTCGGGTCTTTGCGCCAGGCTTTCTCGAGGGTACGGCAGTTTTTCTTGGAGTTCTTGAGGTCGTCGTTGAACCAGGAGGCTTTCTTGCTGCCGGGCCTACTGGGATGATTTTTCAGAGGTGCGAGGTCGTCAACGCAGTTGGTGATCCACTGTGCGAGGTTATTGGCTGCTTGGTTGGGGTCCGTTGAGCTGGCGGGAGGGTTCTGGCTCAGTGATGTGGTGAGCTGGTCGGTGGTGATCTTGTTCCAGCTTCTGCGGGGAGCCTGTTGCGGGAGGTGGTGAGTCGTGGTTCTTCTGAAGCTGAAGTGGACGCAGCTGTGGTCTGTCCAGTGGTGCAGCTGAAGGAGATGTACTTGCTGGAGGAGAAGACTGGGTCAAGCGTGTGTCCGGCGTAGTGGGTGTGGGTGTTCCCCAGTTGCTTGAGTCCGAGGTTGGGGAGGTTGTCCAGCAGGGTGGTGGTGTTGTTGTCATTGTTGTTCTCCAAGTTGAGGTCCCCTAGGAGGATGTAGTCAGAGGAGGCGAGGGCGTGCGGGCTGATGAAGTCTGCGATGTCTTCGCTGTATTGTGTGCGAGGTCCTGGGAGTCTGTAGATGAGGGTGCCTCTGAGTGTGGTCTTGGGGTCGGTGTGTCCCTGGAAGTGAAGATGTTCGGCTGCTGTGAGGGTGTCGTCGGAGTTGGTCGTGATGCGGATGGTGTTCTTGTGGACGATGGCGATGCCTCCTCCTGTCTGGTTGACGCGGTCCCTCTGGGTGATCTTGTATCCGTCCGGGATGGCAATGGCGATGTCGGGCGCTGAGGAGGCGTTCATCCATGTTTCCGTGAGGAAGGCGACGTCTGGAGATGTGGTGTCGAGCAGGTTCCAGAGTTCCACGGCGTGTCTGTGGACGGAGCGGGCGTTGAGCAGGATGCACTTCAGGTGGTTGCTGCTGGTGCTCGGTTTTGCGGGTGCGGTACAGGTCCGGATGCAGGAGAATTTGCAGGATTGGTAGGTGAAGGGTCCGTGGGTGCGTCCTGGGGTGGCTGGGTAGCAGCCGTGGATCCGGCCGGTGTTGAGTGCGTTGAGTGTGGCGGCATCGTAAGTCCGGCGGGTGAGCTGGCAGCTGCGGGGGCCAGGGGTTCTGGCGCTGGGCGCGGTCCAGGCACGGATTGGCGCAGACGGGCTTGCCTTTGGCGCGCCTTCGGCGCACAATCGGCGCGCCCGCTGCGCACGTCCGCTGCGCTCCCGTGCGGCGACCTCCATAAATGGCGAAGTGGGAGGTAGGAGCAGCTGGGAGGCGGGAGCGGGGTGGCCAATGGGCGGGCTACAGAAGAGAAAAGGGGCGGGCCGCAGGGGAGCAGCGGCGGGGAGCGGGAGGCGAAGAAGCGGCGGGAAGGACACTAGGACGGCAAAATACAAGGGCACAGGAAGGCACAACAAAAACAAAATCAGGGGCACAAGAATGGTGAAAATACAGGGCACAGGAAGGCACAATAAAATACAAAATCAGGGGCACAGGCAAGGAAAAATAAAACACAGACAGGCAAGAGCCGGGAGAACAGCAATCCAGGCACACGGCTGTGCGAGGCAGCAGCGGAGGGGTCAGGGGGTCCCGGCACTCACGGAGGAAGCTGCGCAGTGTGTGGAGCGACCGGCCCTGCAGGCAGGGGCAAAGGTCACATTTCCACATAGACAAACAGAATATATCAGCTTAAAATTACAAATTCGACAAACCCTTTAAAACATACCGTTAAACATCCTTCACTCATCTCCGCGTCAAGTTGTTATTTTATAAATGAACATCATTAAAAAATGTAATTTACAGATAGATAATCTGGTAACATGAGTTAAAAAAATTGCACAGGCAAAAAAGCTCTTTCAGACACCAACAATGGTTTTCCCAAAAACTGTGAAGTGCTTTCCACAAACAATTTCAAACTGGTCCAAAAAAGCGAGTTAACATTTTTTAAAAATACATTTGAACGTTTTTTTAGTTTCTTACCTATACTAACAGATGGTGGATTAAACGTGAAAAATGTGCATGCATGACAGAGGGAGACACTGCAACACAAAGTATTGAACAGTTTCCCAAAAATGCGCGTCTTTAAAGTGTCACAGACTGTGCTTCCAACACGCACACACTTCCCAACAACAAGACTGTGTGGCGCATACTGCACCGGATTGGTAGGCACCTCTACAGCAAGCACACTGTGCACTGATTGCACTTTAGCACAACATTGTTTTTAAACAGTTTTGTAATACATGTAAAATACAGAAAGCAATAACTTTGGTGTTTTAAATTATATTTACACTTTGCTTATGTTTTTATTGTAAATAATTTAAAAATGTGCACAATAAAGTAATACATACAACCTTTCTAGGACTGTGCGTTGCAGTATCTTTCTACGGTTTCAGCTGGTGTATAAGCGACATTCTGCTGTTAAATGTGTGATCTTCAAGTAAAACTTTCTGGGAGGTAAATCAAAGCAAGAGCCAGTGTGCGAGTGTCTCCGTGAATTTTCTGTTACTGCATCCAGAGATGTCACACAAGATGACCAAATGCCTAAAACAAGCCAGACCTATTGGTGCTGTCAATGCTTCCTGGCAGGTCAGATCAGTGAGTAATAATGTTTCAATTCTGTAATTGGATTGTGAATTTCTTATTACTGGGTCTGAGGAAAGGGGCAGTGGCCTTTGCAGTGCCTCACAGTCTCATGATTTCCCCTTCACACCACTTTATTCTGCAGACTCTCAATCCGACACTTTTCTCCCAACATATTTCTGAAATCCTTTAGCTTCATATCTCGTGTAATTTCCTTCCTCTTCACAACTGTCATAAAATAAGGTATTTTAGCCTTACAGTTAGGACCACGGCAAACCAAAGAGACGTGTCAAGTATAATAGTCATGCTTTTTTACAGCCTCATCTGATTTCATGAGCAGGAATTGCAAAAATGCATGTGGTTTACCTTTGCATCCATATAAATGTTACTGCGGTTGCTGCTGGCAACAAGGTGATGGTTAGAAACTGCATTTTTGGAAAAGGTGGGCTAATTGCTGATGTACTGATCCTGTGAGGAACTCCTGAGACTCATCCATGGAGATGTAGCCTTCAGGTGGAAAGGCAGACAGGTGTGGACTTAATGTTGAATCCAAATCACTGTTTGGCCGTGTGAGTCTACAGATCTCCTATGCTGCTGCTCTCACATCAGAGCCCACATCAATAAAAACTGATGTTTCAATGTAAGTGTCTGCTTTGGGTGTCAAGGAAGAGGATCCCAACAGTAACACCAATGCATAGGGTTTGACACTTGTGACCTTGTGCTGAATTTGCAGCCTCTGAAACCGAGGAAAACTGGGAAGATGTATTTGAGAGAGAGATATATATCTTCCATTCGAGGTCTCAGAAATCTTAACAATCTTATGATTCTTTGGTATATAACGCCATGCTCCTTTCAAGGGCTGTGAGCTTAAAACGACAACTGTAAGGTTTTTGTGAGTGTAACAAATACAATTGTAAGGTTTTCAAATAATTGCTAGCTGTGTTTCGTGCTCTGTGGCAAGATGCAGTGCTTACTTTTCACTAATCACACAAGAGTGGCAGATGTGGGCTCAGCCGAGCTCTTATATTCTGGAGGAATTAGTACTACACCGTCCAATTGTGACATCATTCCCAGCCCTCAAACCAGTGTCTTCTGGTAGTGATAGAACACCAACGTCCGACCAGGAATCACAAATCAGATAAATATCAAGATGGGGCACTGTGTATGTGTACCTCAGTTGCTACTGATTCCTAGAGAACCTCATTTTTTAAATTCTGGCTTTGAGGCATGGAGAAAGAAGAAGGGCCTGGTGAGACTGGAGTGACAACTACAGCTGCAACTTTAAAACCAACCTGGGAAACAACCTAATGGATCATAGCAGCCAATGATTCATCCGCTTTCAGTACCTTGATTCCATAATTATTCTTGACCTCAACTGAGATCCAAATAAACCTCTTTTTTTAATGTTATCTGCTGCCCAAATCCTTTCACTAACATTATATTTACTTTCAGAAAGAAGCAATGGAAAAGCCAACAGCTCTGACTTACAACTGAAAACACTTTTTCATTGATTAGCAAGTTTGTGAGTAGTGGTGTGTATCAGCAAGTGGGTGAATACAAGAATAAGCCAATGGTTGGATGAATGGATGCATGAGTGTAGGGATGAGTGCTCGAGTACATGAATGATGAATCACTTAGTGCAAACTTATAGTTTGTGATTCACTTATGAAGAGTACGGAGAGAGTGGGCCATGTTGTCAGGAAGACCAACAATATATAAATTAAACAATGAAGTGCAGCTTAGCAGCAGAGTTAATAATAATAATATAATGGAATTTTATAAAGCGTCTGGTTACGCTCAGATGGCGTGTCCCCGCGCTAAGACAGAATGAAAAACTCCTGCAAGCAAGCCGCAGAGTCAGCTCAGTTTACCGTGTATAGAGGTGTGTTTTTAGCTTCTTCCTAAAGCCGGATTCAGACGGTTCTAGGCGAAGGTCCAGAGGTAAGGCATTCCAGCTTTTCGCCACCAAGTAGCGAAAAGATCTACCTCCCATGCGAGCCTTTCTTGTCCTAGGGACCTTTAATAGGCCACCATGGGAGGAGCGCAGAGCGCACATAGGCTCGTACCTGGTAACCAGACTCTGAAGTGGTGCTGGTGCCTTCCCATTCAGGATTCGATGGCAGGTACAAAGGGCCTTAAACTCTACCCTACTCTTTACTGGGAGCCAGTGAAGAGTCTGAAGGGCTGCTTTAGAGGCCGATCTTTTAGGAAACTTCAGAATGAGGCGAGCTGCCGCAATCTGCAATACCGGGAGGCGATTTATTACCTTACTGGTTGCTCCCAGGTACAGTAAGTTGCCATAGTCCAGGCGCGATGTGACGAGGGCATGCACCAGCGTCCTACGGGCAGATGTGGGAAGGAGATCTAAAACCTTCCGCAGACTTTTTAGGAAGCTGAAGCAAACACCCACCACACGGCCTATCTGAGGACCAAAGGACAAATCAGCATCAAGCCAGACTCCGAGGTTCCTAGCTTCCTGACAGGGAGTTGGAGCCTCGCCTAGGCAAGAGGGCCACCACGCCGACGACCACACAGATGGGTTCCCCCCCACCACGAGCACCTCGTAACCCCGTAACCTTCATTATTATTCATCCTTAACCAGGGCTCGAATAATCATATAAAATGTTACTAGACCTGCAGGTGTAGTAACTTGAAAAATCTACTTGACCTAACTAATGTACTTAGGTGACAGGTTCCGCGCTGAGTTGGGTTGGCTAATTTCTGGACCAACGCTCTCAGCAAGTTTGGATAAAACCCCGCTTGCCTCTATGCCACAAGCTCTGTCCACTGGAGTCCCTCAGGGCTTTACCCTGAGCCCTCTCCTTTTCAATATTTATATGACTCCTTTGATTTATTTGGCAGAGAAGCTGGGGGCTAAGGTCATCGCGTACGCTGATGACACCCAGCTCCTTTTCACTTGGAGTAAAGGTGATTCTTCTCCGGTTCAGGCCAGAGCCTGTTTGTCGGCCGTTTTTAAATGGCTTCATGCTGCGGAGCTTAAGTGCAATGAGGATAAGTCCGAGATCCTCCTGTATGGCACCTTATCTTTCAATTCAAAGAATTCCTCTGGACAGCCGAATATCCAGTACCCAATTCAAAGGGCCAACCTGTAAAAAATCTGGGAATTTGGATTAATGAGGATCTCAGGTTTACAATCCAGATAAAAAAATTAGCAGGCCAATGTTTTGGTCTCCCAAGATCACTTAGGAAGTTTCTGCCACTTTTACCACTGCCGGCCAAAGAGATGGTCATCCGCGACCTGATACTGTCGCGCATTGATTACGCAAACGCTCTTTATGTGGGCGTTCCTGGATACCAGCTAAAAAAAAACTTCAGTCTATCCAGAATGCAGCAGCCAGGGTTTTATTGAATATCCCTCGAAGGTCAAGTATACGACAACATCTGTGTGATCTCCATTGACTGCCGTTTGCGGAAAGAGTGAGATTTAAAGCTCTTACCACGGTGCACACAGCCTTGTATCAGTCTGGCCCTGGCTATCTCAGGAAGCGTTTAAAATTCTACGTGCTTCCGAGAAACCTGCGGTCTATGGTTCCTCGCAGTGATTCCACGTTTCTGCCGGGTGAGAATGGGCGGCAGCTCTTTGGCCTATAAGGCTGCAGTGGACTGGAACACACTCGCTTTGGTACTGCGTTGTATCCAAGATGCTAAGCTTTTCAGGAAATGGCTGAACACACTGCTGTTTGTATAATCTCTTCTGGCTGACTCCCACCCTCCAGCAAGGTATCGTGCCGGGACACTCCTGAGTAGCCGCGCGGTTATAAGTAAACATAACATAATATCACTTGGTGAGCAATAAAGATGCTTTTAAATCATGTTATCTTGTTACAATTGCTTGTCTTTCAGAGACAGCGGTCAAAAGTCAGTTTCTCTTCCTGCATTTACTTTTCTTTCTGTGACTGAAGTTTGAGTATTTTCAGCTCGCCTAAAAGGGAGAGTAGGCCCTAAAATTGCTCGTCCTGAATAATTCTGGCTCGCAATAGCGAGCGAACGAGTAGATTGTTCCAGCCCTGATAACATCCTCATCACAGTCATTACTATTGAGGTGGGTCCCACATCATGATAGGGAAACAGCCCTGCCAAGTACCACACATCAGGCGTTAGACTAACACATTTCGCTGTGGTGGTCCGCATCACTGCACTGAAATGCATTGTCACGCATAATGCACAGCGCCTGTGCCTTCAAGGAGGAGTGCTAGTATTTGCTTAAGAATAACTAAAGCTGAAACTGAAGCGTGCTTTGTGCGTTGCTCCCAGGTGAGGGGCGGGCTCAGAGTCCACAGATCTTGTTGTTAGCTACTGAAATGAACAATTGTAAATATTAACCAGACACCGCAGGCCTTGTGGCAGATCTGATACATCCATGATAACTAACGTGAGAGTAAGTGCCACCCAATGAGAGGCCTGGGGTGAGGTCAGTATGAGTTTTAGCGCACAGGTGGGATTTCCTTCTGCCACCCGCGATGGTGCCAGGGCGGGCAGCTGCAATTCACAAGGTTTTGGGAGACTAAATGTTAGTGCTGCTCGCAATGCCGTATTATTGGCCCAGCCGTGAATGTAGCCGACTCACCTCACCACCAAAGGTTAAGTAAACACTACGCCCTGTGCAGCCAGGCCTGAAGAGCCTCGGAATCATGCAGGCTAGGGTTTGCCTCGGGAGTCGTTGCGGCTGTGACGAAGAGGCAGCCTGTTATTGCCGCTCAACAACTAATGTAAGTGAGTAGTGGCTGGATGGAGTGAACTCTTGCTCTACATTGCTGTTTGGTGCTAGCCCCAGTGCGTGGGTCACAGTGTACTAGTGGTGCCGGTCCAGCAAATGACTATAAGAGCTGCCGGCAGCAGCCTCACATAAATCAGCAGAGAGGGAGCCTAGTGTAGTAGCACTAGGTATGTGACAGCCTGCTTGTGTTATTGTTGGTGCCGCTGTATGCGGGGCTGGGCGGCTGAACTCATTTTCAAGCTGGGTGTCGCTCATACTTGTCACTCATAATTACACCGGAATTATAAAAATATCACACATGGCAATTTTAAACCTTGGCAGCTATGGGGAAAAACAGGATGTTGGTGCAGCCGATAGAATAACCCGCCTATTCCTGCATGTTTGTATGTGGATCGACTACCCACAATTCCTCCTAATCCTACAAAGCCAAAAGAGGCCAGCAGCCCAGGGAGGGGAAGTGGGTCATAATGACTGTAAAGAGGACATTAGGACATAAGGATAATGAAAATTATTGGTAAGTAATTGGAGCATTATACCATCTCCTTATCTCATTATTTTCTGTTGTGCTGGTGCACAGTACAATAATTCATCAGTCTTCCCTGTGAAATACAAACAAACTTTAATAGCGAATAACGATGTCAATATGTAGAAGATAAATTATAGCATCATTTAGTTCCCATAATTTACTGTCTTCAGTACATTTTGTCTGCAATTTCCATCATCTAACCCCGACCCCTGCATTTCATAATGATTCAGTAAATTGTGAGGAGATGTCCTTGTTCTTGCCCATCTAATTTCTAATACAGATACACCCAAGAGTCTGCAACACCCCTGGTTATCTACCAGTAACCTTTTTCTGGGGAGGTATTTCAGCTGTAACATAAGCAGAGGAACTAGCCTCCCTGTTACATCTACTGATAAAGATGTTAGAGGCTTTATGGTCATGGTTTGAATTCCCAAATGTAACAAATAGTTGATCAGACTTTCTTAAGGTCCTTTTTTTTTAGTAAATCAGGAATCGGGAAGAAAACCTTGCAAGCTCTATGGGATAGAGAAGCAACCTTTGGAAGGAATTATGTTGCGGACTCGGCAGTGGGAGGGGGTAGGGATGGGGAGAGTTGGGGGAAGGGGGGGTAAGGGGGTGGAGGGAGTTTTCACTGAGTTCAATACGATTTACAAGACGTGTAACTACATATTGACCACGCAAGGGGCATCTGGGGACTACAATATCCTCGTTACTGTTATGCAACTGTCTGATTGCTAGAATTGTTAAGGGGTTTATTCCATGACTTGAGCGATTCCAATGTAACTTTGTACCTTGCTGGATTTACTAAACTGGAGATGTACACTGAAACAAAAAAACATAAATAAAGTTAAAAAAAAAACCTTTGGAAGGAATTGAGGAGTAGGTTTAACAACAATTTCCTCTTCAAAGACTAATAAAAGGAGACTTGTACAAAAGAGCTCCTAGTTCCCCAATCCTCTTTGCTGATGTAATGGTAACTAAGAACATCAATTTTAAAGTAAAGACCCTCAACTCAATAGATTTCAAAGACTCACAGGGAAGTTTCCGAAGAGTTTTGAAGACTAGGCATAAATTCCAAGGAGGAAAAAAGGAGGAATTGAAGGCCCAGACAGTGACAATCTGGTGAGAAACCTTAACCATTGGACCTTATCCTTATGGAACCCACCCCAAGTTTCTCTAATAGCTGCCCAATAAACTCTCAAAGTAGCTATAGATAATCCTTTCTGAAAGCCATCAAACAAATACTGTATGACCATGTTGGTGTTACATTCTACTTGCAAAATAGGTTTCGCAGAATACAAGACCTGAAAATACTTCCATCGTTTGTAATAGACCTTAAGAATGGAAGGGTGTCTGGATTTCTGAATTGAACCTGCTAAATTATCTGGAATACCCTTATTTGACAGCCTACACTTTTCAAGCATCATGCAGATGGAGGCACATTCTGAAGAGGAAGAGACCACAGGGATAGAACCAGAGCAGAAAGGAGAAATCCTCCAAGGGGGTTGTATGTGCATGGACAGAGGAAGACAGAACCAAGATCTCTTCAGCCAGTATGGAACCACCACAACTTTTGCTGCACCCCTCTGAAATTTTTAGAAGCAGTTAAGTAATAAAAGGTAAAAGAGGAAAGGCATAAAAAAGAATAGATATGACATCCACTCGCCATGTGCCGTTTGTTGGAAACAGAGAGCAAAATTACTCGAGATTTGAATTGTGAAGAAGCAAAGAGATCTATTTGGGAATTCCAGAATCTGTGGCATATTTCCTGAAAGACAGCTCAGGTGATACATAGATCCTGGGATGTAGAGAATGTGCAGCTCAGATAGTCTGCTGTGTAATTCCCCTTTCCTCTGATGTACTTGGCAGTTAGAGTAGACAGATTCTGTGGTGCCAAACATGTTATTGTCATTGGTACTGCATTCAGGACTGTGTGATTCTCAATCTTTTTTTCTCCTTCTCTGCTGACACATGCCAGTGCAATATGATTTTCTGTCCTGCTGAGAGATGAGCAACCCATTGAAAGCCCGAGCCAGACTCAAGCCTAATACCTGCTCAGCTCGAGGTCCTCTTGGCTCCAAGAGCCCAAAACTAGCTGAAGTTTAAAGTGGCTTCTGCCTGTTACGCACGCTCTAACCTCAAGTGCCGATAAAGAAAGTAAAAGCAATAACCTTTGATGTAAAACAGAAGAACTATTTAGCAATTTAGTGGATGTACTTGTTGCAGGGATGCTACTAGGAAAAATAGAACTGTGTACTAGGATGACAGAAAGTCAGATGCAGGGACTGAGTCCATCTGCACCATCAGAATCTGCCTGCTCAATTCCTTACAGGCTCACAGTGCCTCACCTGACCCTTACCTTTCCAGAGTAACAAGTGATTTCAGCAACTTCGAACATGACACTCTGATCCCCATGGGAATCATGGAAACAGATCTTTCCCCTTTCAGTGTATACTCATGCTCGCCCATGGTAGACACAAGAAAGATACAAAGATAGTTTACAATATATTTATTGAAACTATGGAAATCTTGCTAAGAAAGAATGAGCTGTAATTATTATGCAGATGAAACATAACAAGATGACCAGCATTGTAAACATGGTAAAAAGAATGAATATTCCAACCATGGCAATCTTATTTCTCTATCTATATCTACCACAACTCTGAGAGCATAATGGTAGTGTTGTCTGTGTGATCTCTGAGATTAGCATTAGTCCCATACCTGGATACGGTGAACAGGCGGCCAGCGTGATGTACATCAGCAGTCTCTTTTTGCAACAAAGTAGCCTAAAATGTCTAAAATGTGAAACTAAGGGAGAACAAAAGTGAGACCAAAAGGAAAATCTCTACACCCTACCTTTGGCTGCCAAAGAACCTAGCTTCTGACTAAATAAAATCCTACACTAAAATGCTCATATTCACAAAAAAATTCACAAGCTTCGAAAAAATAATGTTAATAATGTCATAGTAAAAAAGGTTTCCCAATAAAACGTTGTGCGAAACCAGTATTATTTGAAACATAAAAATGCATTGGCCAACCTCACCATAATGTTGGGGGAGATTGGTGCACAGGAGCAACTCTATATCGGAGGATGACCTTGCAACTTGTAGCTCAAAGGTTTCTTGGGCAGATGTAAGTGCCACCTCCTACTGAAACAATACAGCTTTGAGTCTACTCAGCTTCTCAAATCTAGACTTCAAAGTTGGAATGGAAGGCCACAAACTAACATCTGAAATGTTTCTTCTAGCTAGAGCGTAGCGCTACATTGCCCCGCCCGCCGCGCAGTATTGTTTATATTTGCTGAGGCCATCGAAATCGTTTCGCTTGACGACCAAAGTGCGCTTGTGCGACTGCAATTCTTGTACTTTACTGCCTGTAATTGTATTAGCGCCTGTTATAATATACTGTATTTGCCTGAACGCCATTAACATTGCGATCGCCTACTTTGTGCCCCAGTGTTGTCTTCAGATTTACTGCTTGCTGCCATTTTGTTTGTTGTGGTCCTGCCTCCTTCCCCTGATCTCCACCCCGCCTCCCTGCTGACCCTCCCTCGCCCCTCCCCTTCCACTATCCACATATGACAGATGCTTTTGCGCGCAGCGGTCACGTGCAGCGGTCGCGCCCCATGCGCGCCGAAGGTGCGCCAAAGGTAAGCCCGTCTACGCCCGTCCGCGCCTGGACCGCGCCCAGCACTAGACCCCCTGGCCCCCACCATACCCAGCCCACTAGATTCACATATGATGCCGTAACTCTCCTCGCCCTCAACCCTGGACGCACACCACAATGCTACGAAGCCACCCCTGGACGTACCCACGGTCCATTCGCCTGCAACACCTGCAAGGTAACCTGCCTCAGGACCCACACCAAACCCACTTCCTCCAAACACAGCTCCGGCTCTATCCACCTGAAGTGCATCCTGTTGAACACCCGCTCGGTCCACAGACACGCAACTGAACTCTAGGACCTACTCGACACTGCTTCACAGGACATCGCCTTCCTTACAGAAACTTGGATGAACACATCATCAGCACCCGACATCGCCATAGCCATACCGGACACTTACAAGATCATCCGAAAAGACCGACCATCCAAACAGGAGGAGGCATCGCCATCATCCATAGGAACACCATTAAAATCACGACCAGCTCCGACAACACCCTCGCAACCGCTGAACACCTCCACTTCCAGATCCACACCGACCCTAGGACACACTTAGAGGCACCCTCATCTACAGGCCTTCAGGAACCCATAAACAATTCAGCGAAGACATCACTGACTTCATCAGCTCACATGCCCTTGCCTCCGAGAACTACATTCTATTAGGAGACCTCAACTTCCACCTTGAAAACAAACACGACAGTAACACCACCTCCCTTCTGGACAACCTTGCCAATTTCGGACTCAAACAACTTGTTGACACCCCCACCCATGTAGCCGGACACACGCTCGACCCTATCTTCACCTCCAGCAAGCACATTTCCTTTGATCGCACCACAGCTCTACATTGGACGGACCACAGCTGTGTTCACTTCAGCTACAAAACCACCTTGACCCACACCCGCCCACAACCTATTCCTCTGAGAAACTGGAACAAAATCACCTCCGACCAACTCCTCACATCACTCAACCAAAACCCTCCCACCCTCTCATTGGACCCAAACCAAGCGGCCCCCAAACTCAAGCAATGGATCACCCACAGCGCTGACGAATTAGCACCCCTGAAAAAGCACCAGATCAAATCAAGCAGCAAAAAGGCTCCCTGGTTCAATGATGACCTTAAAAAATCAAAGAAGCTATGCCACCCTCAAACCCAACCACCGACAACATGGCCACCCTCAAGGCAGCCACCCGCAAACACCACCAATTGATTCGATCCACCAAGAAATCAGCATTCAAGGATCGTCTCGACAACGCCCACAACAGCAAGGAACTCTTCAACATCGTCAAAGAATTCACCAACCCCACCGCAGCATCTAACGACATCACTCCCTCCCAAGACTTCTGCGATGCGTTATCCTCCTTCTTCTACAACAAAATTGCCGACATTCACAACAGCTTCGAGAACACTTCCTGCGAACTACACTCCCCACCCCCCTCAGATCCTACACCGCCAACTAACAACCTCAGCGCCTGGAACCCAATCACCACTGAAAACACTATCCGCCTAATGAACTCAATCCACTCTGGCTCGCCAACCGACCCCTGCCCCCACCACATCTTCAACAAAGCTAACTCCATCATCGCACCCCATCTCCGTGATGTCATCAACTGCTCGTTCAACTCTGCCACCTTCCCAGAAAGCTGGAAACACGCCGAACTCAGCGCCCACTTGAAGAAACCCACAGCAGACCCCTCTGAACTAAAAAACTTCCGACCCATATCCCTCCTCCCTTTCCCCGCCAAAGTCATTGAGAAAGCCGTCAACAGCCAGCTCTCCGCCTTCCTTGAAGCCAACAACTCCCTCGATCCCTCTCAGTCAGGATTTCGAGCCAAACACAGCACCGAAACCGCCCTCATCACAGCAACAGACGACATCCGAACACTACTGGATAACAGAGAAACAGCGGCCCTCATTCTACTCGACCTCTCCGCCGCTTTCGACACAGTCGGCCACAGCACCCTTATACAACGCCTCAGCAACATCGGCATACAAGGAAAAGCCTTGGGCTGGATCATCTCATTCCTCGCCGGGAGAACCCAAAGAGTCCGACTTCCCCCATTCATCTCAGAGGCCACTGAAGTCATCTGCGGCGTACCACAAGGATCCTCACTCAGTCCCACCCTCTTCAACGTTTACATGAGTCCCCTCGCATCCATCTCACGCCAACACAACCTTAACATCATCTCTTATGCCGACGACACCCAGTTAATCCTTTCCCTCACCAAAGACCCTAACACCGCCAAAACCAATCTTCACGAAGGCATGAAAGAAGTAGCCGAATGGATGAAACATAGCCGCCTAAAACTCAACTCAGACAAAACGGAGGTGCTCCTCCTAGGATCTTCCCCCTCGGCCTGGGACGACTCTTGGTGGCCTTCCGCTCTGGGCACAGCACCCATACCCACGGACCACGCACGTAACCTTGACTCTCTCTCGATGTCCAGACAAGTCAATGCAGTCTCATCCTCCTGCTTCAACGTACTTCGTATTCTCAAAAAAATCTTCCGCTGGATCCCCCTTGAGACAAGAAAGACTGTCACCCACGCACTGGTCACAAGTCGACTGGACTATGGTAACACACTATACGCAGGAATCACAGCAAAATTACAGAAAAAACTCCAACGCATCCAAAACGCATCAGCGAGACTCATATTGGACATCCCTCGCCAAGATCACATCACCGGACACCTAAAAGACCTCCACTGGCTTCCCGTCAACAAGAGAATTACGTTCCGTCTTCTCACCCACGCACACAAGGCCCTATACAAACTAGGACCCGAATGCCTCAACACTCGACTGTCCTTCTACACACCCACCCGCCAACTAAGATCGTCCAATCAAGCCCTCGCCGCAGTCCCGCGCATCCGAAAATCCACCATGGCGGCCAAGACCTGGAACTCACTCCCCACTCACCTCCACCTTACTCAAAACCACATCTCCTTCAGAAAAGAACTTAAAACCTGGCTATTCGACATAAAATGAACCCCCCTTCCCCAAGCGCCTTGAGACCCTCTGGGTGAGTAGTGCGCTTTATAAATACCTGAACTTGAACTTGAACTTGTGCGCAGGAGGGCAAAGCATGTTTTTTCAAAATGTCTTTATCTGGTAGACAGAAAGCACATATGAGCACCTGCTCTCATCCCACAGCAATCCAGATAATCAACATCAAATAGCTTCCATTTGAAAGTAAATTAGAGATTGGACGTATTGAAGGAACTGGTATTCACCCCAAATAACAAAGCTAAATTTGGTACTGAAGTATTACTTACCCAATGTAATTTGTTTACAAACAAGTGAGTGGCCCATTGAAGAGTCGCATTTGTTTCCAGTAAAAAAACACATCTCATTCAACACTAACACATTTGTAATCAAAGGGTAATGACCGCAACTCATTGTATGAAACTCCCGCCTAAAACGTCATATCTTCCAACTGGAAAATGTCTCAGGCAAGATGTAAATTGGAATATTGATATTGACAATAAAATCACTTTGTGTATTAACTATACTGCTAATGGCGGTTCAGCCACTGTGAAAGGCAATCGTCCTAACTTCTCGATGTGTAACGTGTATGTCGCTTCTTTCTTGGCCATCGATTGTTGTCTCAGATTAAAAGGCAGAAACAATGTGTAGCGTTCAAGTAACGCATGGGGAGCACACTACTTGATTTCAAGACCTGCAGTGTCTAACTAAACTGAATGTGAGGATTTACTCACCTGGGGATCCTCTCCTGTCGGTCCTCTTCCTGGTCGTCCCTTCGATGGTGAACGAACACACAATTCAATAAAAAAGGACTGTCTCTTCAAACAGGCCCACCAAGCTGACATAATGGGAAGACGCCTGCAAGGAGAGAAAGGAAGCTCAGACCCCTGAAGGAGGAGGAGGGAACGAGGTTGCAAAGTCCCAAGAGGACTGAATGGAATTGGAGCAAGAAGGATGGATTGCCTGGAATCCTCCCTTCGAGAGGAAGACGTGTCTGCCCGGAAGGAAAATCGATGCAGAAGCTGCAGTCTGGAAAGAACCTACCAGGAGGTGGAGGATGTTGAGTCGGAACTGGACGAGTGTTGGATTGCCCTGGAGGTTTCTGAGTAGTCGCCGCAACTCAAGAGAGTTGTGGCAGTGTGTGAGTTCCCAGAGCCGGATTGGGATACCGAGGAGAGAGCAGAGGGTGCAGGAGGGATACAGGACACGGGTGGTGTTGGTTGAGGGTAAAAGAGAAAGCCTTAACTGTCTACTGTTCAAGCCATAACTTTGAGAAGGACTACACGTCCCATAATGCTGCAGACTGCTTAAATAATGACAAGGGAGATTGGAATCCCATATTGTGGGTCTTACCAGAAGGGAGTAAGACCTATATCAGAAAATAGATTCTGCAAACGAACTGCCTTGAGTCTACAACACATATGTATATTTACATTTCCTTTTCTTATGCCATTCTCTTTTGCACCGGCAGGAGGAAATCAAGACAAACCAAACGAGAAGGGGAACATATATTTTCTTGTTATTAGAGTGAGGGCTAAACCTGTAACCCTGATTGTATTTTTACGGGGGTAACTCTTTTATTCCCACCCAAAACCCTAAGGTGTTGGTAATGGATACTCTCAAGTATTGCATCTGAACCCCTTACTTAACGCTCGTTCTTCTTTACACCGAGAGTGCCCCGGAGAATTCCAGCCACACCTGAAGACATAGAAGAAGTAGAAAAGAAGAAAAACATAATTTGCGAATATTCTGTTTTGTTTGACATACATGCCTATAAAAATCGCAAACATATCTGAAAAACAGACAACATTGTGAAACATGATAAGCCTCCTTGCCTTTACCACCAGCCCAGTCTCCTAGAAGTACCATACTGCATAATTGACCTAAGCTGGCTTTGCTCATACTATAATAAAGACGTCATTTTGCATAATATTGATCACAGATGACATAATGGTATTCAAATTGTAAATACGAGAAGATAACATATTATCGCAATTATCATTGACAGCAAGCACCTCTTCTAAATTATCTTGATCTATTTGTCTTAAACGTGCAGCAGCTTCCATTTGTGATATTTTCCAAATTTCATTATAGGCAGCAAATGCAAATCTTTTGGAGTGGGGAGACTTAGGGCCTAGCAAGAAGTCTTGCAAATCCATGTCTTCCGAAAGGAGAGAAAGAGGTTGTTTTACTGCAGACAGTGTGGAATGTTCCAACTATTGTTGGCACAGTTTCTCTAATGAATAGGTAGTAACTATCTCTGAGTGTTGAGGCTGGATATAACGAGGGTCAGGTCTGCTAGCTTTAAAGCCCTGTTTTACATTGGAAGTACACTCACAGCCAAACTGTTGAATAGCGTGTTTACTGGGAACATAGAGTGAACGTACAACACATCCCCCCATTCTAATGCAAACAAAGCCATATACAAATACACTAAGAAAGTTAAACACTTGAAGTACAAAATGGAAACATAAACAAAACATATTTAAAACGGTGTTGAAAAGACTACAGTGTAAACACTGCAAAACCACTTCTCACTAAAACTCCTTCAGTTGCACACAAAATCTGCCAATTAAGTTGGGATACGTGGTACAGAGACAGAATATCGATTCAAAAATATTGAGTTGCACAAATATCGAGTTGCAAATATCATGGGTCAGAAATTTTGACAGCAAGAATATCGTGGTCAAGAATATTGACTTAAGGTAAATAATATCAATTTAAAAAATATCAAAGTTCTTAATATCAATTGCAAAAATATAGTTGTTAAAAATATTGTTTATTTATTAATGTTATGTATTTTAGTATATATTTTATGTGTATGTGTTGTATGTTTTTTTGTATAAGAATTGCTTGTATTTTTAATACATGTGTTAAATTAGCGGGTTGTGGGTTTATAGGTTAATAGGGTGGGAAATCATTTAAGTATATTACATTTATAGGTCATTTTTCTATTTATTGATCTTGTTTAATTGAGATGTTATAGTGTTAAATATGTAAAGTAATTTATTATTAACTAATTAATAATTGGTTGGTAATTCATTTTAACTAAGAAATTGGTCATTAATTATGGTAATTCTATAATTAATTTTAGGTGTGTGTTGTGGTGTTTATAGGTGTTAGGGTGGGTAGTAATTTATTTTTAATTGATGAATTAATAATTGGATGTTAACTAATTTTAATTATTTAATTGGTAATTAATTATGGTATTTGTGTAATTAATTTTAGGCGTGTGGTTTGGTGTTTATAGGAGTAAAGGGTGGGATGTAATGTCTATGTAATTAATATATAGTTGTTCATTACTGTTAATTATTTGGTATGTATTTTGAGTAATTGTTTATTTTTTTGTCTGTTGTTTTTCCTTTTAAAGGAGTAAAGGGTGGGTATTAATTATATTTTAATTACTTTATTAGTAGTTGTTATTAGTAATAGTTTTTAATTTATAAATATGTGTTTATTGTGTTATATTTTAAGTGTGTAGTCAATTGAAGTTTATTAGATTATTTTATTAATAATATGTTTTTAATTGATTATTAATTATGTTAATTTTGGTGGGAAATTTATTAAGAAATATTGAAGTGTTTTGTTATTGGTGTGGTGTTATAGGGTAGGAAATACAATAAATACATTTATGTATTAATTAATTTGTTTGTAAATATTTTCTAGTTTAAAAGATTTTTTTAATGTATTTATTATTTTATATTATATATTATTTGTAGGTTTTATATGAAATTAATATTATAATATTTTTTTTAAATATATTTAATATATTTGATTTTTCATTTATAAATAGTGTTTATTATTATGATTTTTTATAATTGTTAATGTTGTTTTTTATTTTTGGCTTAACTGTTTGAGTGTGAATAGTAATTTTTGGCTCTTCGCTATCCAACACCTTCCCTAATGTTGCACTCACTGGAGTGGGAATACTTATTTTTTACCAATCCGCTATCCAGCAGTTTCACTGCTGCTATGATTACTTTGGGTAATCCCCATTACTATTAGTCCTACTCGTCCTCGACCCAGTCATCACTCATGAGGTATTCCACAGACAGGAAACAAAACAGGAAACGCTTTTAGGCTCCACCCCCCCCCCTGCCAGGTGCTATATCATACCAAACCACCAGAAGCACATCCTGACACACCAGGCAACTAAGGCCTGGACAGGGAGGGAGGGTGGGAAGTATGACTGGGTCGAAAACGAGTAGGGCTAAGAGTAATGGGGATTACCCAAAGTAATCATAGCATTACCTCTACGTCCCTCGTCCTCGACCCAGTCATCACTCATGAGGCATACCAAAGCAATGCCCAAGCAGGCCTTTGGCAACCCAAACACAGCAGTACACAGACCAGACACAAAGGAGTGCAGCAAGTGAAAGTTTAATAAAACACACAGAATCAGAGCGGGGGGGGGGACCCCCACAGCCTGCAACACCCCACAACCAAAATTGGTCCAGTCAGAAAGGGCACAATTCAATCGGTAGTGCCTCACAAAGGGAGACTCGGAGGCCCAGGTCCCAGCCCGACAGATCTCATCATGAGACACACCATGATAAGCAGCCCAAGAGGCAGACACGTCCGAGTGGAAGTGCCTGAACACCCGCCGGACAAGGAAAACCAGCACCAAGGTAAGCAAGAGTGATGACAGCCTTAATCCAGCAACCCAAAGTAAGCCTGGTAGCAGCCTTACCCTTACCAGCGAAACCAAAGGTCACGAAGAGGGAGTCAGAAGAGCGAAAGCCCTCAGACCTAGCCACATAAGTGGACAAGGCACGCTTCAGATCCAAGGAATGAAGCAAGAGCTCAGAAGGAGAAGAAGGAGAAGGACACAAAGAAGGAAGAACCAGCTCCTGAGAAGAATGAAAACAAGAGCGGACTTTGGGGACAAACCCAGGGTCCAAAGAGAGCACCTCAGCGTCATCCAGAAAACGCAATAATGGGGGAGAACAACTAGAGGCCGTAAGCTCCCCAGCCGTCTTCCAGAGGTTAAAGCCACAAGTAAAGCCACTTTGTAGGACAGGAACTTAAGGTCCACAGACTCCAAAGGTTCAAAAGGGGAGGACTGCAAAACACCCAACACCAAGGAAAGATCCCAAGGGGGCACCAGAGAACGTACAGAAGGCAAAGAGAGAGAGAATCTCCTAAAGAGGCGAGAAACCAACAAGCCATCCGAAGGAAGAAAAGAATCTGGGTCCCGGAAGGCACGGATAGCAGCCCTTTGGCCCCGCAAGGTAGACAAAGCAAACCGCTTCTGAAAGCCATCCAGAAAAAACTGAAGAACAGAAGACACAGGGCAAGAGGTAGGAGACAGACCAGAGGAGGAACACCACCCCGAAAAAGAAGACCAGTGCTTCGAACAGGAAGCCAAGGTAGACTGCCTACGAGAGGCCTGCCTTACAGAAATGATGTGGTCGGGCAGACCACGGACCCCAAGAGACAACCGTTCAACCTCCAGACCGCCAAGGTGAGGGGAACCAGAAGGGGGGATGGGGACCTCAACGGAGAGGGGTAGCGGGGCAGAAGCCAAGGAGGGTCCACTGCTAGGCCCAGCAAAAGAGGAAACCAAGACCTCCTCTGCCAGTGTGGAAGGACAGCCACCACCTGATCCCCCTCCCGCTGGACCTTCAGCAAAAATGCAGGAATCAGAGGAAAGAGAGGAAAGGCATAAAGAAGCCAAGGAGGCCACAGGAGAGACAAGGCATCCACCCCGGACGCCCACCTCCGGAGACCTGGAGCAGAACAGGGGAACCAGGGCATTGGACCGGGAGGCAAACAGATCCAGATCCAGAGTCCCGAAACTCAGGGAAAGCAACCGAAAGGTCCGGGGAGCCAGACACAGGGACAGAGACTGAGGAAACCTCTGCCTCAATGAATCCGCCACCACGTTGTCCACACCCCGAATGTGCTGAGCAGACAGGGCAAGAATATGTCGTTCCGCACAATCTGAAATGGAACAAGCCACCAGATTCAGGGATGAACTGCAGGTCCGCCCTTGGTGATTGATATAGGCCACAGTCACTGTGTTGTCTGCTCTCACCAGGACATGGCAACCCTTCAGATGAAGATGGAAAAAGCGGAGCGCCCTCTCCACGGCAGACAACTCCCTCCAGTTGGACGACCTGTGCGACTCCGATGGGAGCCAACGAGCCTGCACTGCCCAATGATCCAGAGTCGCACCCCAGCCTGAAACGCTGGCATCCGTGGTCACAACCAGAGGAGGAGGCAGATGGATACACATCCCCATGGAAAGGTGGGAAGAATCCAGCCACCACTGGAGAGCAGCTACAATGTCCAGAGACACAGGCACAGGAACAGCATAGTCCAAGACAGGAAAGGGAACATGCCACAGCAGAGGGCGCAGATGAACCCTGGCCCAGGGTACGGTGAAAACAGTCTCAGCCATGTGACCCTGAACTTCCAGCCACTGCTAGAGGAGAGCCGAAGCCTGTGACAACAACTTCCTCAGCAACGACTGAAGGCGACGAATCCGGGCGTCCGGCAGGAACACCCTGTCCAAAACAGAATCAAACACTGCTCTGATGAAGGTCCTCCGGGTGGCAGGCTCCAGGTGGTACTTCGGCAAGTTGATCAAGAATCCCTGTTCCCTGAGCGTAGTCATGGTCAAGAGAAGGTGGCGAGACATGACCTCCAGAGACGGAGCCTGAACCATCCAGTCGTCCAGATACGGGAACACAGACACCCCCAAGAGATGGAGATGCGACCACCTTGGTGAACACCCTGGGGGCGGACTGAAGACCAAAAGGAAGGACGCAGAAGTGCCAGTGCTGACTCTACAGGCAGAAACACAGGTAACGCTGATCCCTCACAGCCACAGGGACGTGAAGATACGCGTCCTGGAGATCGAGAGTGGAGAACACCCATCCGGACTGGATCAGCGGAATCAGCTTCTGGAGAGTTTCCATTTTGAACGGGATCTTCTTCACGAACAAGTTCAGACCCCGAAGGTTAATGACCACCCGGAAACCTCCCGTGATCTGCGGCACTACAAAGACGATGGAGTAAAAGCCCATCCCCAGCTCCTTCTCCGGAACAGGGACAACCGCAAGCTTGCCGACCAAAAGACAAACCCCTTCCAGTAAGGCCAGACGGCGGGAGGCATCCCGAGGAGAAGGGGTCACCACCACTCCGGAGGGGGGGGGGGGAGGAACTCGATCTGGTAACCGTGAGACAAAACATCCAGCACCCTAAGCGCCAAGCCGGAAGGAACACGCGAAGTCTCCCACCAATGACAGGTGGACCCCCATCGAGAACGACCTCTTGGACGGCATAGTCAGGAACGCTGCGTGCCAGACCCAGCACCCCGCTGGGACTTCTTCTGAAACTTCAGAGGAAAAGACCGGCCAGTGCCATGCTGATTCCTGAAGGAGGACTGTTGAAACCTGGAAGGCTGGTGGAAAGACCTGGCACCAGAGAAGGAGGAATCCCACGGGGCGGAAGGTCACGAAAAGACAAAGAATGCTTGTGTTCTTTAAAGACCTTGTGCAGCTTCTCCTCCAGAGAGTCACCAAACAGACGGGCACCAGTGAAAGGCAGCCTCAAAGCCATGGAACGCTGGGCCATGTCCGTCTTCCAATCCCGCAGCAACAGGTTCCGATGGGCAGCAATAGAGGAACCACAGGACATCGCAGAAGCTCTCACAGAATCAAAAGCGATGTCTGACAGAAATACCGCCTGGTGCTCCATGGACTCCAGCAATTCCGGACAACTGCCACCCTCCTGCATCGTAGAAAACAGGGACTTGAGATCGGTCAGCAAAGACTGGGCAACATAGGCCCCATAAATCCCAGAACGAATAGCCAGGTGAGAGGCGGCATACGACTTCTTCAGAGCCGAATCCACCTTCTTATCCACACCATCCTTCAGAATGTTATCATCTGCCATGGAAGGACAACCCACAAGAATGGCCACAACGGAGTCCACGGAAACGGAATCAGGCAACGAGTAGGCCATATCCTGCAATGGATAAAGCTTGGACATAAACCTGGGCATGGTGATATGATCCGGGTCCTTCCACTCCTTCAGCAGGACATCAGTCACAAAAGGATGTACCGGCAGGGAAGATGCAACAGGCTTCCTAAATTGCGGCAAGAGAACATCCTGAGAGGAGCCGGGGGCAGAATCATCAGGAACCCCCATGTTAACTCGCACATGGGAAAGGACGTCAGGCAAGAGTTCTCGAGAAATGTACTTGCCCTGAAGCTCAACAGCAGCAATAGAAGACCCATCAGACTCATCAGAGGAGGAAATATCCGAGTAAAAGGCAGCAGAACCAGAAAGTCCAACAGCAGCCTTCTTGTCCGCTTTAAGACCAGAAAAAGTCTCCAGGATAAGGCACTTAATCCGATCATCATCCTTCCTGGCATGCTTCACAGGAGGAACAGAGTCCCCACTGGACCCAGGGGAAGAGGAAGGCACAGGAGAGGAATGCTTCCTCTTACGATGGTGCTTGCCCATAACTAACTCACACAGGTTCATAGTAGCAGTAACAAAGAAGCAGGAACAATACAAGGAAACACCTCCCCCCCAGAGGGCATATAAATAGGGCACACCCAGCCAATCAGCACCCCATGGAGAAAAAACTGCAGAGGCCAGCAAAGTACAAAACGACCAATCCCCCACATGTAACATCCAAGGAGGCAAGCCAATTTTTGGCCAATCATCAACGAGGCCGAAAACAAAGCCATGTAATGGGGAGAGGCGGGACCAAAGCGAAACCGTGGTCCCAACAGCCAGCGCGGGTCCCAAACACAACTCTCCGCCCGGAAACACCCCCAAAGACTGGCGCGCCCGGAGCAAACCCAGGCGCCCGTATAACTCCCCTCTAGCGATAAGCAGCCCTCGTGAGTAAATCCCAATCCTGCGTACCCAACACAGAGCAGGTGAGCAATCTGGAGGGCCGAGGAAGCGACTGACGAAGGGGATCGCAGGAGCCGCCCGTGAAGCAGCAAAGCTGGAAGTGAGCAATACCCCGCCACCAGCACACACAGAGGAGCCCACATCCGGGCCCCCACACTACGGCAAGGCAAGGGTGCGAGCGGTGAAGCAAACGGGGAGAAGCGCCCCCAAGAGACGGCCAAGCGCTCACCGCCCCACACTCCTACCTGCACTCCGACACCAGTGGTATCAGGACACCGCCTCCAAATACGCTGACGTGCAGCAGGACCGACACTAGGACACCGGTAATCAGTTCCAGCGCGAACAGAAAACCGGGGCAGTAAAGAAAACAGGAAGACCCACGGAGCCAAGCAGCACAGGTCTCCTGAGCCCAGGAGGAGACAGGGAAGCCCAGCAGCCCCACTCCAAGGAATCCGATGATGGTCCACGGGAGCCTCCCAGAACCCAGCAGAGGAGGACCCACAGGACGAATGAAGCAGGTAAGTGCCCGGCACTCACCCCAGCGTCTCCCATCAAGTAAATCACCGACAGGAAACAAAACAGGATGTGCTTCTGGTGGTTTGGTATGATATAGCACCTGGCAGGAGGGGGGGGGGGGGTGGAGCCTAAAAGAGTTTCCTGTCTGTGGAATACCTCATGAGTGATGACTGGGTCGAGGACGAGGGACGTAGAGGGAATGTTGCACTCACTGGAGTGGGAGTAGTAATTTTTCCCCCTCTGCTATCCAACACTTTCCCTACTGTTGCACTCATTGGAGTGGGAATAGTAATTTTTACCCCTCCGCTATCCAACACTTTCCCTACTGTTGCACTCACTGGAGTGGGAATAGTAATTTTTATCCCTCCGCTATCCAACACTTTCTCTACTTTTGCACTCACTTGAGTGGGAATAGTAATTTTTACCTCTCGGCTATCCAACACTTTTCCTACTGTTGCATTCACTGGAGTGGGAATTAAAAATGTTACCCCTCCGCTATCCAATAGTTATTCTACTGTAGCATTCAGTGGAGTAGGTATAGTAATGTTTACCCCTCCGCTATCCAACACTGTCCCTACTGTTGCACTGATTGTATTGGGAAATATAAGTTCAAATATTTTTTAATAGTTGAAACTTGAAACTTTTAATAGTTTCATGTTTTAAATCAGTTTTTTATATTTTAAAGTATTGAGATATATATATTTTATTTTTATATCATTTTAAAGTTTTAGAATAAATTAAAGATAATAGTGTATTAATTATTTTAAAGAAAATATATTTATGTATAAATAACCATGTTTGTGTGTTTATCTTTTTCTAATTACGTGTAATTTATTTTGTTAAAATTAATATTAATATTTATTATATATATTATATAGTATTTTATATATATATATATATTTAAATCGATATTTTTTACATCAAATTTTTCGTACTTACCTGTGTAGGTATGCGAGTTGATATTTTTGTAGTTGTGAGAAGTTGGCCTGGTATATGCTGTCCACTAATTAAATTGGGCACCTCGCACCAGTCCAAATGACCCTTATTGATGATTAGGTCAAAGACAACCTTTATTGTAAGCTATCCTAGTGGTAGCTATGGAGAGCAGCCTTCAGGCTAAGTCCGGAAGGAATGTAAAGCAGCTTGTTATACCAGATCATAACCTCTTAAATGACCAAATGAAAGGAGAACCACACAAATGTTATTATAAAAAATATGTATTTATTATTAAACACTCTCTACTACTCTCTTTATGAGAATAGAGTACAAAGCACACAATATTAAATCACTAGAACGACAGTAAATTGCACAATACACAGCAGGTTCCAGGGGGGAGACTGAACCATAGACTAAGAAAGTGGTATAACAACCACGACTTGACTAGACACAGTGCCTAGAGCACGTAGAATTGCTGGCAGCCCAAGTAACCACCCAAGGTAGTGACACAGGGGACCCATGGAGGACGTGTGCAGTGTGAGAACACAGGAGCGAGCTCCGTACAACTCTATGGGAAAGTCGCGTTTCGAAAATGAGAGATTAAGGACACTTTGGAGAGGACTTTAAGCAAACCCTTTCCAACATAGAAGGTTCTAAGGCCAGCACCCTTGAGAGTACTGAGATACCCATGTTACCTATACCAGTGGAGTCGGGTGCATAGGGGTCAAGTGGTGTCGCAAACCCTTGTCAGTTTCAATGGTGTGATGCGGAAAAGTGCTGTTGCCGGGAAGATCAAAAGTGTCCAGTATGATCCAAGCCTGGCTCGGAGATGAGTAGAGCCTGAAAGCAGAGGGGACAGAGTCTGGGTCACTTCAGGGTGACTAGGGGCACGATAGATGAATGCCCACCGATGGGTGCTTCAGGTGAGATGAGGTGATGCTTGACTCTGCAGCCACGGGGAGCAGGAGACGTGGACGATGACCAAGGATGACAAAGGATGTCGAATGCTAGGGGGGTCAGTATCCAGAATGAACACCATCAAACCTTGGCAACTGCAACCCATATAGGCAGAGTAAGAAGCTTTGGTGAGGACTAGCAAGGTCCTTGGGACTCTCCAAGCAATGGAGAGCCAGGGCACATCCGTAGCAACCAGGAAAGCCCCTGAAAGTCAAAGTTACCTTCACAGGGACTCACAGGCCAACGGACAACGGATCGCGACGGGACCACGAGCTGAATCACAAAATACCAGCCCACGGAACACTTGTGGAGTGTAGGACGGAAATCCTCGGTGCAAAATCTGCTCATGGTCAGGACTACAAGTAGCCCAAAGCACAGCCTCAGGGATTTCCGAAAAGCATATGCTACAGCAAATGAACACTGTGCACAGGGATATGGGTTGCACGGTCCCCATGAGGGATGTGGGTCTCAGGATTGCTGAGAGCACCAGTTGACCTCGGGGACACTTGGGAATCAACCTCCTGTGTTGCAGAAATCTTCGGAGTCCTCAGGAGCTCCGGAGATGCAAACCGGTCAGAGGTGTTTAAGGTGCCTACCTTGCAGGGGAGTAACTCCTTTACTCCAAGGGAGATTCGTCAGTCATCCAGCGTAGTGTAGATAGTCGAAGAACTTGGTTTCTGTGGTAGAGTTTTGTCCAGATAAATCTAAATTCTTGAAGTCAGATGTTCCTACTTTATACTTAAGGAAGGGGTGGGACATACTCTGGGGACCCACCTATGGGAGGGTCAGGACAGATGGGTGGCTACATCCATGTCCTTTGTCCGGTTTCATGCCTGAGCAGGAACAAATGGCTCCTGCAACCAGTTTGAGCTGGACTATGCACAGGGACATCATATGTGTCCCCAGTGCAGACTTTCTGGCACTCTAGCAGTCAAGTCAAGTCAAGTCAAAAGATTTATATAGCGCACTACATACCCGGAGGGTCTCAAGGCGCTTGAAGAGGGTGGGGAATTACTTGCCGAATATCCAAGTTTTAAGTTGCTTTCTGAAGGCTAGGTGGTTCTGAGTGAGACGAAGGTGAGTGGGGAGTGAGTTCCAGGTTTTAGCTGCGAGGTAGGAGAAGGATCTACCTCCCATGGTGGTTTTGTTGATGCGAGGTACGGTAGCAAGGGCTTGGTTGGAGGATCGTAGCTGGCGGGTGGGGGTGTAGAAGGAAAGTCGTGTGTTGAGGCATTCGGGTCCAAGTTCGTAAAGTGCTTTGTGTGCGTGGCTTAGGAGGCGGAAAGTGATCCTCTTATTGACGGGAAGCCAGTGAAGGTCTTTCAGGTGACTAGAGATGTAGTCTTTACGTGGGATGTCTAGTATGAGTCTGGCTGATGCGTTCTGGATGCGTTGGAGTTTTTTCTGGAGTTTTGCGGTGATACCGGCGTAAAGGGTGTTTCCGTAGTCCAGGCGGCTTGTAACCAGTGCATGGGTGACCGTTTTTCTGGTTTCGGTGGGGATCCAGCGAAATGTTTTTTTGAGCATGCGAAGAATGTTGAAGCAAGATGATGAAACGGCGTTGACTTGTCTGTTCATAGAGAGTGAGGAGTCGAGGATGACGCCCAGGTTCCGTGCGTGGTCCGTTGGGATGGGTGCTTTTCCAAGGGCCTCTGGCCACCAAGAGTCATCCCAGGAGGAGGGGGAGGTACCTAAGATAAGGACTTCTGTTTTGTCTGAGTTTATTTTCAGACGGCTGTGCTACATCCACTCGGCCACTTCTTTCATTCCTTCATGTAGGTTGGTTTTGGCGGTGTTAGGGTCTTTGGTGAGTGAGAGGATCAGTTGAGTGTCCTCGGCGTAGGAGATGATGTTGAGGTTGTGTTGGCGTGCGATGGCCGCGAGGGGGCTCATGTATACGTTGAAGAGGGTGGGGCTGAGTGAGGATCCTTGAGGTCCATTCCAGTGCTTTTCCTTGGATTCCGATGTTTCTGAGGCGCTGTAGAAGGGTGCTATGGCAGACTGTGTCGAAGGCTGCAGAGAGGTCAAGGAGGATGAGGGCGACTGTGTCTCCGTTGTCCAGTAGAGTTCGAATGTCGTCTGTTGCTGCGATGAGGGCGGTCTCCGTGCTGTGTTTGGCTCGGAAGCCAGACTGTGAGGAGTCGAGGGATTTGTTGGTTTCGAGGAAGGCGGCGAGCTGGTTGTTGACAGCTTTCTCGATGACTTTGGCTGGGATTGGAAGGAGCGAGATGGGCCGGTAGTTTTTGAGTTTGGTGGGGTCCCCTGTGGGTTTTTTCAGAAGGGCGCTAAGTTCTGCGTGTTTCCAGCTTTCCGGGAAGGTGGCGGAGTTGAGGGAGCAGTTGATGACGTCTCGGAGGTGCGGTGCTATGATGGAGTCAGCTTTGTTGAAGATGTGGTGAGGGCAAGGGTCTGTGGGGGATCCTGAGTGGATGGAGTTCATCAGGTGGATGGTGTCCTCAGTGGAGATTGGGTTCCAGCTATTAAGAATGTTCAATGGGAGTGAAGGTCCTGCAGAAGGTTGGGTGGGTTGGTCTCCGGGTCGGTTGTCGAAGCTGTTGTGGATGTCTGCGATTTTGTTGTGGAAGAACGAAGCTAGGGAGTCGCAGAGAGCTTGAGAGGGGGTGATGTCGTTGGAATTGGCTGAGGGGTTGGTAAATTCTTTGACGATGTTGAATAATTCCTTGCTGTTGTGGGCGTTGTTATCTAGTCGGTCTTTGAATGCGGCTTTCTTGGCAGACCGGATTAGTTGGTGGTGTATGAGGGTGGCGTTTTTGAAGGCGTCTCTGGTGCTGATGTTTGGGTCTTTTTTCCAGGCCTTATCGAGGGTGCGACAGAGTTTCTTCGATTTCTTAAGATCGTCGTTGAACCAGGAGGCGTTTTTGCTGCCTAGTTTGATTTGAGGTTTTTTCAACGGTGCTAGGATGTCGGCGCTGTTGGATAGCCATTGGGTGAGGTTAGTGGCTGCTTGGTCGGGGTTTGAGGAGTGGGCAGGGGGGTTTTGAAGAAGCGATGAGGAGATCTGGTCGGTGGTGATTTTGTTCCAGTTTCTTCGCAGAGAAGGTTGAGGATGGTTGTGAGTTGTGGTCTTATTGTAGATAAAATGTACGCAGCTGTGGTCCGTCCAATGGAGAGCTGTGGTGTGACTGAAGGAGACATGTTTGCTGGAGGTGAAGATAGGGTCGAGTGTGTGACCTGCGATGTGGGTGGGCGTAGTGACAAGTTGTTTGAGTCCGAGGTTGGTGAGATTGTCCAGAAGGGAGGTGGCGTTGCTGTCGTTGCTCTTTTCCAGGTGAAAGTTGAGGTCTCCCAGTAGAATGTATTCCTCGGAGGGGAGGGCGTGTGGGGTGATAAAGTCAGTGATATCGTCGCTGAATTGTGCACGGGGTCCTGGTGGCCTGTAGAGGAGGGTGCCTCTGAGAGTGGTCTTGGGGTCGGTGTGGATCTGGAAGTGAAGGTGTTTGGCGTTGGCAAGGTTGACGTCTGAGCTGGTTGAGATGCGGATGGAGTTCTTATGGACGATAGCGATGCCTCCTCCTGTTTGGTCGGTGCGGTCCTTACGAATGATCTTGTATCCTTCCGGGATGGCAATGGTGATGTCTGGGGCTGAGGAGGCGTTCATCCATGTTTCAGTTAGGAAGGCGACGTCGGGAGAAATGGTGTCTAGTAAGTTCCAGAGGTCGATGGCGTGTCTGTGGACTGAGCGGGTGTTGAGCAGGATGCATTTTAGGTGGTTGGAGTCAGATATCTGTTTTGTGTTCGTGGATGAGGAGGTTTCCTTTGTGCCGTCGAACTTGCAGGAGTAGCATGTGAAGGGACCATGGGTGTGTCCAGGAGCGACTTGGGCGCAGTTGGGGAGTCGGCCGGGGTTAAGGGCTAGGAGGGTGGAGGCGTCGTATGTGATGCGGGGGGGATGGGTGGAGCAGGGGCCAGGGGGACTGGCGATGGGCACGGACCAGGCGCGGACGGGCGTAGACGGGCTTATCTTTGGCGCACCTTCGGCGCAACTGGGGCGCGACCGCTGTGCGTGAACGCTGCGCGATTGTCCAGCTGTCATAAATGGAGGATGGAGGGGGGCGGAGCATGGGCGGGGCGGCTGGGAGGCGGGAGCGTGGGGGGAGGGACGGGCTGAAGGCACAACCAAATGGCGATCGGTTAAAATACACAACACACAGGCTAACACGCCGATATTGGGCACAAGGAAGACAATAATTGTAATGGAAATGTTAAGTTTAAATTAAATACTCCCGTGGGCACTGCTGAGCACACAGGCACCAAATCCGGGTTAAGATTAGCAAAGTTAGACACTCGGCACAATCAGTCAATCAAACAACAGCAGTGCGAGGCGCTTGAGGAGGAGAGCAGCGCTACGATACCAGAAGCTGCAGGAGGCGAGGGGGAGCAACCGCTGAGTCCGGAGACAGGCTGGTCACAGGGCAATGTCGGACCGGACGGTGAGGATAGCCAGTGGGTGGGCGGGGCGGCTGGGAGGCGGGAGTGTGGGGGGAGGGACGGGCTGAAGGCACAACCAAATGGCGATCGGTTAAAATACACAACACACAGGCTAACACGCCGATATTGGGCACAAGGAAGACAATAATTGTAATGGAAATGTTAAGTTTAAATTAAATACTCCCGTGGGCACTGCTGAGCACACAGGCACCAAATCCGGGTTAAGATTAGCAAAGTTAGACACTCGGCACAATCAGTCAATCAAACAGCAGTGCGAGGCGCTTGAGGAGGAGAGCAGCGCTACGATACCAGAAGCTGCAGGAGGCGAGGGGTAGCAACCGCTGAGTCCGGAGACAGGCTGGTCACAGGGCAATGTCGGACCGGACGTTGAGGATAGCCAGTGGGTGGCGGGGCGGCTGGGAGGCGGGAGCATGGGGGGAGGGACGGGCTGAAGGCACAACCAAATGGCGATCGGTTAAAATACACAACACACAGGCTAACACGCCGATATTGGGCACAAGGAAGACAATAATTGTAATGGAAATGTTACATTTAAATTAAATACTCCGTGGGCACTGCTGAGCACACAGGCACCAAATCCGGGTTAAGATTAGCAAAGTTAGACACTCGGCACAATCAGTCAATCAAACAACAGCAGTGCGAGGCGCTTGAGGAGGAGAGCAGCGCTACGATACCAGAAGCTGCAGGAGGCGAGGGGGAGCAACCGCTGAGTCCGGAGGCAGGCTGGCAGTGCACCCACCCAGCCCCAATACACTAAAGCATGGCTGGGCTTTGTGTGAGAGGGTGCTCATGCATGAACAGAACCCCTCAGCATCATTTGGAACCTATTCTCCGGGGTTGTCTGTGATACAGCCAACCATTTATGTTTAAGTGCATTATAACTTTGCGGTAAATGCCACTTTAAAACGGTTGCTTAGAAACATGTTGTGTTTGGAGTCAAACAGCTTGGAATCATACCTCCACACCAGTAACTGGTGTGGGGGGTATGATTCCACCCTACTAGAGGGACTGATGTGAACACCGGTACACCCGGTACCAGCTTTCTTGGCCTGGGCATCAGAAAATGGATGCTGCCAGCCACAGACACGAGTCTGCCCTTCTGCTGCTGGCCGAAACTCAAGCAGAACAAGGCCTGACAAAAGGTGTCCTGTCACACTCACCCACCTAGCCCAAATACACTAAAGCCTGTCTGGGAGGTAGAAGCTGATCCTTACCTATAGTCTGGGGGGAAGAAGACTTTTCTTCATTCCTTGTGCTGTCTGGTGGAGTAGAGTGGGCCATACTTTCAGGCTCCACCACTCTGAAATTTCCCTGGGGTTTGGCTGATGCCATATGGGTCCCACCAACTTTCTCAGGGAGACCTAACATTCTTAAATGGGCCTGGTATTAATCTTCAGCCCTGGCTGAAATTTCTAGATCATTGCCCAACGGGCAATCTACAGGCAAGTTTGGGAACACTGCCACTCTATTTAGGCCAGTGACCCCTCCCCAGCTGAGATTGACTATGGCAATGGGATGATCTGTCCTGATACCATCGATGTTGGTCACCTGGTACTTAAACGCAGGTAAAAACTGTCGAGGGCGGACTAGGCTCCCTGTCACCATGGTGACACTAGCCCCTGTGTCCCTGAGTGCCACAGCTTTCCGACCACTTATTAGTGGCTCCTGTCTGTACTTGCCCAACGAATTTGGACTGATAGTAAAAGTGGCAAATCCCATGCCACCATTACAGACTGAGGAGGCCTGTGAGGGGGACCTTTGTAAACTATGGTCCACCTCAGTTCCCCATGAGAACCCACCTAACTTGTTGGGTGTACTCCTACCACCTGGGGGATTACCTCTTGTAGCACCAGGAAGAGTGGTAGTATTGCTGGGAGGAACATTTTCCCTATTGCTGGCCCTATGGCAAATGGGGTCATTTTTCCAGTGGCCAGGCTTCTTACAGGCATGGCAATAAGGTTTCTTTTCAGGAGAGGAAGGAGTTTGGGACCCATCCCCCGAAGAGGACTTTTTGGGCACTGTAGTGGATTTATCTTTTGATTTATCCCCACCTTTCTCTTGGTTCTTGGAAGAATCTTTCTTCTGGTCACCACCCTGATTCTTTGGCTCTACTCTGGTTCTGACCCATTTACCTGCTTTTGTTGCCCAATTCTTGGGGAGAAGTCAGACCTGAGTCCACCAGGTACTGGTGTACAAGCTGATTTTGACAATTATTAAAGATCTGCTCCCCCATAATCAAATTGTACACTCCTAAAAAGTCATACACCTTGCTGCCATGTATCCAACCTTCCAGAGCCTTAGTAGCACAATCTACAAAGTCAACCCAGTCCTGAGTCTGTGCTTTCTGGGTGTCTCTGAACGTAATTCTGTATTGCTCAGTGGTTAAGCTAAACCCATCAAGAGCACTCTTCAGGACTGTGTAATTATAAGCATCCTCTTCTCTAACAATGAGAAGCTTATCTTTACCTCTGTCAGCAAAGGAGAGCCGCAAGATAGCTGGCCACTGCTCTTGAGGGACCCTCTGTACTGTACAGGCCCTCTCCAGTGCATTGATCCATTTGTGGATGTCATTCCCACTCTGATAGGGAGGGACTATCTTGTTCAAGTTCCTATGGTCATGAGTATGTTCTCTACCTCTAAGGACATGGTTGCGGCCACCATGGGGCTTTGCCCCTACCTTCTGGAAGCTCTCTGGAGCGCTAGGGATTCCCTGTCTAAGGCCAGGTGTTCCCTCTTGATTCCGAGTTTGGTCCTCTCATACTCAAGAAACTGACACTTCCTCTCATAAGAGGAATCCCTTTTATGAGAAACAGAGGTCCCCACAGAAGTACCTGAATGATTGGATTCCTGAGAAGGAGATCTTGATCTTCTAGGTAATTCCAATACTCTTCCTGGTGGAGTAAAAAGGGGACCACTGGGGCCTTCTTCCCCACCTGTAGGAAGAATTGGATTTTCCAGGTTAGGATCATCTTGATCCTACTGGCCAGCATCATAGAAGTGTTCACTTCCTGGTCTGTCCTCATTTGCTGCTCCACCCAACTTGCCTGCCTCATCCGATCCTGGGGTCTTTCTGAGGTCATCTAAAAGCAACATTTCCTTGAGACGTTGAGTGCTTGCCCTTCTCCCTGTCCTCAGTTTCCTAGATGTACACATATTTCTCAATTCCTGAAAGGTGACATGGTCATATCAAGTTGTCAGAGACCCACTTGCTTCTGGCCTAGAGGACATACTAGTGTTATGTGGTGTAGGTACCTACCTACCCTAGTGGGAACTAAACTCTCTGGAGTTGGAAAAAGGGTGTGCTAGACTCTTGACTACTCAACTCCAAGTTCAGTAGAACTTACTTAGTCTAGTCTTGATTTATATGTACCTAATACCTTTAGCGGTTTTCAGACAGTCATTCAATGGAATTATCTGGTAAAACAATAGCAAGTTTGAATCCCAACTGCTGCACCCCAGTGTGAGAAGATGGCATAGTATATGCTGTCCACTAAATAAAGTGGGTACCTTGCACCAGTCCAAACAACCCTTATTGATATTTAGGTCAAAGATAATAACCTTTATTGAAAGCTCTACTAGTGGTAGCTATGGAGAGCAGCCTTCAGGCTAAGTCTGGAAGGAATGTAAAGCAGCTTTTGTTACCAGATCATAACCTCCTGAATGACCAAATGAAAGGAGAATCATACAAGTATTATTATACAAAATATGTATTTATTACTAAACACTCTCTACTAATCTCTTTATGAGATTAGAGTGTCATATAGATGCTGATTTTCTATATACTGTGGTAAGT
Organism: Lissotriton vulgaris; assembly: GCF_964263255.1. Lineage (NCBI taxonomy): Eukaryota > Metazoa > Chordata > Amphibia > Caudata > Salamandridae > Lissotriton > Lissotriton vulgaris. The sequence goes on from NC_141696.1 coordinate 1,545,940,193, forward strand.
TAGCATGAGTTTATTAAGTGTTTAAACAACATATTTTCCTTTGGCTTCAGTTTGCATACAACACATAATTGTTATTGTAGCTTTCAACCCAGACGAAAGATGTGATTTATTTGAGAATAATATGTTATTGCTCTGATATCAGTCGTGCTTGGTACACTGTCTGAACAGTGAGTGCTGAACCCTCTAAGAATAACCTAACACAAGGTTGCTGGGAGCTCTGATCCTCGCACCACTAGACATAACACAAATACAGTTGCTGCCAACATTGGGCTCTAAGCGGGTTTAAGATAGAGTTACTGAGAATGCAAAAACACACTTGATGGTGTTTCGCATGCAGAGAGCTGGTAGTTGATGATGTGATCGTCTCCTCCTGCAATTTAGAGGTAACGGCCCGCCCTGCTAAAACCCAAATGAGACCTTCTTAGATATAATATAGTATGCTAAATAGGGAGCGCGAAAAATAGGTGATACAAATTTCTATTGATTTTTGCATTATAATATGCTATCACCGTTTGCTTATTATGGATTAGTGACTATGCTGATAACTCTGATTTTTATAATATGTCTTCTTGTATTATATAAGATACTGCGTTTGAGAACCTTGCATTGAATAATAAATATTTCAAAATTGCACGTGTCCTCTTTTACTCCACGTTCTGGTTTGAAATGATTATAGAGCGAAAGAGTGTTCATGTGTTCCACGATACCTGAGGTACCCTAAGTTCATGTTCTGGTTTGTCTAAGTCATTGGGAGTTTGTTGTGACCAATGAGACACTGTAGCTAGCTCGGGAAGGGGATTTTGGATACTGAGATGAGTTTTGGGTCACCCTAATTCACTGAGGTTCCTGATCTCTAATCACAGTTCTGTAAGAGAACGGAATCCCTGCTACATGGCGCCCATACGTTGTTGGCCTTATATCATGACACTCAAGTAGTATATCATTCAATCCTTAACCGCTTCATTCCCGTTTCCGGAAAACGGTGGTGTCGGAAAAACCTACCTATTTTTGAAATAGGTCTTTTCAAGCTTGAATCTATCTAAAACGGTTTCCTTGAATTACTACCCAGTTGTGCTACAAAGTACTCTTTGTTTTTTCACTTTCCTGTGCAGTCATGGCACAAGCCGTGGACATCCCGCTGCTTAGTCGCATTGCGGTGCATGATCATTTGCGGGCTATGATGTTCCTGTGGAAGGCTTGGCGGTGGTTCTGGTGGTGAGTACGGAACATGCTTACCCATACAAACTGTTTTATTCGTGTGTGACATTTCCGGCGGTGGACGCAAATTCTGGTGTGTTCCACTCGTGCACTGCGTCACCTGTACCTGCTGAATATGCTCCATACAGAGCACAGGAAGTACCTATTGATGTTTGGCAGCATGGAGTTTGGTTTGGTGGCGCCCTACCCCAAAACTTTAACCGCTCCGAGATTAGGTCCTTTGTCCATTCCGGGCGCAAATTGGCCAGCTTTGGCTGGATTTACTCCTCACCCTAATCACGGCAATTGTAACTTAGGTGAGCTTAGGCGACTTCATGTAGTCGCTATTGCCGTGATTAGAGCCCTTGTGCATTACACAAGTCGTAATGTTCATGGGAAAGCCCCTAGAGGTGCAGCCCTTCCGGCAGGGCAGGCTGGTTTGAAAATCAGTCCTGTCATGGTGAATTCCGTAATGGGCAAGAAGCCCCAGGATAAGGATGATTTTCCTTTCTGGCTTGCCGAGAAATTTGACCAGCTGGAAGCGGTATTTCCGAATACGACTCCTGGTGAAAAACACCGGATTCTAACGCTTAGCTTGCCAAAGGATTTGGCCCCTGAGCTTGTTGACTGTGAGTCCTGGGGTAAGCCTTTTGCAGCGGTCTATTCGAGGTGCTATGGCATGTTCAAGATGATCACGGACCGGAGTCTGCGGTTGAATTGGGTATGCGGCTGTGTGGCACTTTTGATGTGGTTTGCGATCTGATCCTTGCAAATGTCAAGGGAGATGCAGTGAACTTTCAGGTGGCTAACGCGTTAAAGGCGATTCCCGATCCCGAGAAACCCCGACAGTTAGCAAGGATAATTGTGGCGACTTATAAAACGGTTGGCCGCAATGCAAAGGGTCTTAAGCCTTTTTCTGATAAAGAGAAAAAGCAGCCCCAGGGACAGACTTCGGCAGCGGCGGTTCAACCCAATTCCAATAAAAAACAAAATTGGCCTAAAAAACAGAAACAGGGTAAGCAACAGACATCTCAGACATCTCGCCCTGCGTCTCCCTTGCCTGCGCAGTCGGAACGTGTTTATGATTTGCGCAACCGCGCGGTGATTAAATCACCTGATCGGTTTCAGGCTTCTGACCAACGCTCTCCTCGTTCCTTTCAGGACTCATCGGCTCCGTCAACCGGTGGTGGAGGGGGCGGCAGGGGCCGGGGTGGCCAGCAAGGACGTGGTCAGCCCCGCCCGCGCAAAGGTGCAGACAAGCAGGAGGGCTCTACGCCTCAGAGACCGCAGTTTGCCAAGAAAAAAGTCGCAGCCTTAACGGCGCATCGATATGCCCCAGATTGTGAGAACGCGGCTTCGGAATCTGACGTGGGCTCTGACCTTGCTGGACAGCGCGGCGGAGATTACCATAGTGAGAGAGGCCCTCCGTCCACTACTGAAGGTGACAGCGACTGACACTTATGTTGTGATTGAAACAGCTGATACAAGTTGCTCCCCCTGATAGACTTTTTGAAATTGTCCTGTTAATTGAAGGTGACATACAGCGTACCATAAAAGGGGTATTTTGGGAAATTCTTTCGTCTACGTATGACATTTTGCTTTCGGAGGCTGACTGGCCCCCACCTTTTGTTCTTGCAGCTGCGCGAGGGGAGGAGGTAATCCTCCCCAGTTTCGCGAACACTGTTTCGAGAGTGGAAGCGCTGCCCTTTGCAGAAGAGTGGGCTCTGGCGCTTGCACCGGCTGTGTACCGCAATCAATGTGGCTGGGATAAATTGTCCCCAAGCCACGAGATTCCTTTACGGTCTCAGCCGCAGCCTCAACCTCAATATCCCATCCGACGTGAAGCAAAAGCTTCAGTCGCGGCTATCCTTGAACAATTGGAATATCAAGGTGTAATAGAAACATGCGTGTCACCGATGAATGACCTCTTCTTTACTGTGAACAAGCCGGACGGCTCATATCGTTTGGTTTTGGATTACCGGCATTTAAACTTGCATTGCCGTAACTGTGCAGTACAGAATACTCACGGCTCTGCCCTTGTAAATAGTCTTGTGCGTAAGCGGTTCAGAACCACGCTTGACATTTCCAATGGTTTTTATGCCCATTCATTGGACAGTCTAAATTCCCAATGGACTTCATTCACATGCGGCGGTGTCCAAAAAATGTTTCGACTTCTCCCAATGGGCTATAAGAATAGTCCTGGAGTTTTTTCCGCCCGCATTGTCTCTCTGTTGGAGAGAATCGACCCGGATGCTTGTTCGTATGTGGATGACATTTATCTCACAGACGACGAGCTTTGGGAGCATCTGTGTCGAGTGAACTGTATTATTTGTAACTTTGCAGACATGGGTTACAAGTTTAACTTTGCAAAATCGCACATTGCAGAGTTCACAGTGTTGTTTCTGGGCTATGAACTGAACAATGAAGGTAAAGGATTGGCTCCTCACTTCCTGGAGAAATGCGCACAGTTGCGCGCTCCGACAACACTGAAAAAATTACAATCTTTACTGGGCTATTTGAATTTCGGAAGGACATACATTCCGGAATATGCCCAGCGTATCAAGCCTTTGTATGCTTTGATACAACCATCTTTTTCCAAATCATGCTGGCTGCCTGAGCATTCAGCTATTCTGCAGTCTTTGCAAGCTGATTTTCTCGCTTCTGAATATTTACAGACTTGTGATAACCAGACCAACCTGGTGATAAGAATTGTCCCTGGAGCGGTAGGTTTCACGTACCTAACTTTTAATGAAGGAGATACAGTACCTATAGCTTACAAGTCACACTTGTACACTTCGGCTGAAATGCGATTTTCCACAGTGGAGAAAGTTTTGACGGCTGTGCAGATGGCAATTCTCAAGGAACGTGCCCTGTCACAGGGAAAACGCATGTTGGTTGTTACCCCGTGTCCTGCCTTGGAGGCAGTTACGAAAGCCAGTGTACCAAATTCCAAAGCTTTGCACCCTCGGTGGATTCAATGGGCTGCATCCTTGACGTCCCAGGTTGTCACGTTTATTTTTGACGCCACTTTACGGTCGCAGGAGTACTTACAGTATGAATTCGTTCATCCTGCTCCTTTACCAATGCGGCCGTTGGAGGATTTCCATTGCATGATTTACACCGATGGTTCGGCGCAGGTTGCGCATGGTTTTAAACATGCCTACGTTTCCGCATGCGCCATTGTGGTCGGTCCCATGGTGAACGATGAGTTCAAGTCCAGTGTCGTGCACACGCAGATGCTTGGGGACTGCACCGCACAATTAGCAGAACTTCGTGCTCTGATGCTTGCATTGGAGTACACCGATCCTTGTGTGACGACATTAATCGTTAGTGACTCTTACTACTGTGTCCAGTCTTACAATGAAAACTTGTTCTTTTGGATTCAGAATGAATTTCGTGATTCCAAAGGTAGCACAATAAAACATAAAATGATCTGGGTCCGAGTGGCGGAACTTAAAGAAAAGTTACCACTCGTGTTTGTGATTCATACTCTTGGCCATCAGCGCGTGGGAGTCCACGCTGTTGGTAATTCGCTTGCTGATGAAGCGGCGAAGTCAGCAGTATCAAAATACTTAGTTGCAGCAGTTACACGGTCCAAAAGTAAGATAGATGATGACATCTTGGCAGCTGTTGCTGCCACTGAGAAGGGAGGTAAATATCCTGCGGGGTTCCCTTCAAAGTACACATACCACTTAAGTCCCGATAAGGTTCCTTATGTGAAAATTCCTGATGTTGGTGAATGTTTAATTCCCAACTCGGGTCGCAGAGCTACTTTGATTACAGCGGCTCATGAAGGTGTGGCGTCTGCGCATGCGGGCGTCTCAGCCACTGTAACTCAGCTACAACAGAGGTTCTGGTGGCGGGGACTGTACAAACAGATGCGCGATTATGTCCTTCAATGTGACATTTGCCAGCAGATTAAGCCTTCAACTTCTGCGCGTCCGCCTCAGACACAGTTGTACATTTCTAATAAACCACTGGGATGCGTTTATTTAGATCACTGCGTTCCTTTTTCTTCTGATACTGCGTATAAGTACATCTTAGTAGCAGTTGATTCATGCACACGCTTTGTGTGGGTATGGCCCCATCGGAGCGCTGATTCACGGACTGTCATTAAGGATTTGCGAGTCTTTGTAGGGATTTTTGCCTGTGGTACCTTCCATTCGGATCAGGGTCCGGCTCTAAGGCGTATAAGGATGCTATGGTTTCGTTGGGGGTCCAAGTCAAGTTTTCGTCTCCGTACAGACCTGAGGGTAACAGTGTAGTGGAACGAATGAACCGTGACTTAAAGCAATCTTTGACAGCTCGAGTTATAGGCACTGGCAGAAACTGGTTGGCCCATCTCAATGGCGTGCAGCGTGCGCTTAATAATCTCCCTACAAGGTCACTGGGTGGGCGGACCCCATACGAAATGCTCTTTGGTATCAAGATGTATGTCCCTGACCTCGACGGTCTAGACTGCAAGGCCCAGGCCGCGACCTTTGACGTAGATGAACATTGCAATGTTTTACAGGATCTACAAAAGACCAGAGACAGTCTAGCAAAGGAACATTTGCCCTCCACATTGGATGATGCGTTGCAGATCCCGGTAGTTGGCTGGCTACCCCAAGTTGGAGAACTTGTTCGAGAGAAGATCGATAACAAGAAAGAGTTTGGTCCCTCATATCGTGCACCGGTTCGAGTTCTTGGAGTGAAGGGCACGAGAACAGTCATATTACCACCACTTCCAGGTCGTAAGGAAAACAGATTTATCTCAATTGACAATGTCAAGACACACAGGGTGGCCGATTCTTCATAGCATGACACCGGCAGTATCCTGTCCTTCCATGGTGAGGCACTCCGTGTTGGCCATTACTTCTGGTGCTGAGCCGGAGGTATCCCTCGAGATGCCTGCTATTTCCAGTCCTTTATTGAATACTATTCCTGTTACTAACACTGATGAGCTGAACTACACCTATCCAACTGATTTATCAATGCCGGATTTGCAGACTCGTTTGGCCGGCCAGTCCAGATTTTCTTTTGACTCTGTTTCAGAACATTCAAAGAAACCCTCAACTATTGCAAAATATGCCACTTTATTTAAAAAACATTTTTTAATTCCCCCTTGGACATACATTTGGATGATTCTATTTTCATTTTATCTTTTTATGTCAATTGGTTTTGTGTTTTATTTTTTGCGTCTGATCGATGGCCACTATGTCAAAGAAAGAACAGGAATTCGGTACCTTAATGGAACATTGGCCCCTCTTTCCTCTTCACATTCAGCACACAGACTGAAAAGAGATTTGAATACAGTTAACATTACTGCTTGGCCTGTTCTTGATGGGATTGTGTGGGATGCGGTTAGGTTTCAAATACATGGCCCCACTGAAGTGATGAATGTTCCGAATGTGCTTAAAGTAAACATGGGGGATGTGGTTAAACAAAATATACGTTCTGATGATTGGGATATTCAGGCCGTGGAAGCATTATTCTCTGATTTGAAATACTATGCTGCCTTTGATGCTGAGGATTTATACTTAGATTCTGTTAATTATGGTGATTTGTTTTGCTTTCAACATTATGGTAATCATTTTCTGCATAGAACAAATTCCAGGAGGGTTGCTGTAAATTACACACAGTGGGAACATTGCCCAGCTCCATTGGGAGGCAGCTCCAGTACATTTCTGAAAAAATACACTTATTTCACAGACTTTAATCAATCAAATCCTGAGTCATTTTATTTCAAAATGACACAAAAGTCCATGTCCAAAGTTAGACTTACCGATACAAAATTGCTGTATTCGAAGTTCTTTCTAGACAAGTTAGCTGTGGATGGCTACGAGCTATGGAAGGGAACAATTGACCTTAAATCGGTTTGGGGTACCAAAGATTGGCAGGTACAAGGCACTGAGGCTTTGCACCGTGCATGTCTCATCCCGAATCACATGTTGTTTCTAAATTCTACTATTTCCCAGACAACATGCTTTGGATTGGCTACTTCTAAAAAATTAAATACACCAATTATCCCTAAATTGGAAGAGTATTCAGGATGGGGTAATTATACTGAATTGTCCATTCGTGAGTTACAAACTCTATTGCATAATTTATCCTTTAATGTATCCAGTTTGGATCCGAAGGGTTGGCTGATGTGGCATAGAAGTGCTGATTCTTGCCAACGTCATTTTCTGGGTTTGGCTGAAGGGTTTACACAAGTCAGACCTGATCCCCGTTTTGAAACTGATTATACTGTCACAACTTACTCTGTGGGGAAACTGTGTCAGAAATGGTTACAACATTCCACGTTAGCTGCAGTCAAACTACATCTATCTCAGTTAAATGATAATGTGGATTTAAATGATTTTATAAAATGTCCGGCTAATGGTAGGTCTAAACGGTGGATTTATGCGGTTTACAATGAAATTTGGAAATTTTCACAAATTGAGGCTGCTAAACGCCTAAGGGCGATTGACCAAGCAAATTTGGAATAAGTGCTTGCAGTTGTCGATAACAGTATTAACATGCTTTCTTCCCGAATTTACACGTTGAATAATATTGTTTCTTCTGTGGTTGACATTGTGAATGATGAGGTTTCTGTATTATACCATGGTCAAAATCAATTGCGTTCTGTGATGCAGTTTGCATGGACACTACAGACTCTTAAGGCGGGCCGCGTGCCCTGGAGTTACATGAACGTGTCCTCCCTATTTGCCCCATTTAATTTGACTGACAAGCAGCGCATGCTTTCGATGCGAGATGCATCATTTTCTATGTTACATATTGAGAAGTTACAATCTTTACCCTTTTCTGTAGCTGAAGCCGCTGCTGCAACATGGCTTATACATGGAGTTATTACGTTACCTTTTGCTTTGTACAAATTTACTAATTGTATGCGGTATATTGCAATAGGGCGATATGAATCACTAGGTAGTGCATTCCTCCATGAGGCATGGTCTTTAACTTACACGTACAGATGTCTGAAAGATGGAAAGGAAGTGAATCTTAATGGTGAAGAATGCACACAGTCCCCTGACCGTTCATTAATATGCAGACACATCCAGTTGCATGGTTCTTGTAATCAGGACCGACCTAATTTAGCTTGTGTTTTGAAAGGCACGCCAGTCCCAGCAATAGTTCCCACATTTACTTTATTGACAAATGGTAGTTATTTGCTTTTGAATAACGAAGAGTGTTGTGGGTTAATGGTCGGTATCCCTTATGTGGTTACTGTATCAGAACGTGTGGTGTGTTGCAAAAATGTGCTATATCCTCCCACACATGGGAATTCAGATGTTTCCATCTGGCCGCGCATCCCAACCTTGAAAGCGGAGTTCAATGGAATGAGTAGAATAAGATCTCTTTTGTCTCAAAAGGAAGTGGCGGGGGGCGTGGCCAAGATGGCGGGGTGAGCGGACGCTTCCTCCCGTAGCTCCTCCGGCCCAGCTCAGCCTGAGCCCTGATTTCTGCGCTTCTCCCCCCCGCGGCTGCACCGCGGGTGAGAGGACTGCGCCGGAGCTCGAGGGGCACATTTTGGTGCCACTTTGACTTCTGTGGCCCCGGGGGAAGTTCCCGAAAAGTTTATTCGGAGATCGCTCCGAGGAGTAGAGCCCGGGTCGCCCCGAGGAGAAGAGCCTGGAGGCGGAGCGAAGTGCGGCGCTGTCCTCGCGCCTCGGCTGGCCCGAGTGCTGAACAGCGGAAAGCCGGAGATCCCGAGGGAGCGGACTAGACGGACTCCGCGGAGTGAGGTGGCTTCCTGGCCGGTGCCCTGGTGGCGGGCACCATTGCTGGGCGACGGACCTTAGCCCTGCACCGGCGGTCTCCCCCCTCCCGGGGTCTCGAAGGGTGACGACTTGCGAACTCCGCGCCTGGAGGCGCTGGATGGCGGAGTTCGAGCAGTGCCCGAGCCGGGCAAATCAACTGGTGGTGGAGGGAGGCATCGGTTTTATACTTTCCGGACTCGTTACCATTTGAGAGTCGCCCACGGACTTGCTGGCCCGGGCTGCCTTCTTGGGTCCCACCCTCCCGCCATCTTGTCTTTGTGTGGCTGAGCCCAGTGACCCCGGCCCGCGCCCTTCTCACACGGGAGCCTCGGCTCGTCCTGGCACCAACTCATCTGCTGCCCTCCCTGGGAGCACGAGGCAGGAGGCCTACACTTCGGACGTTGCTGCCTGCCCTACTGGCCCGGGGGCCGTCTTGCCTAGGCTCAGACCGCCATTTTGTCGCCTGTGACGCACTACCCTTGTCCTCGGCGAGGGCCTCACATCTGGTGCCCGCGAGCGGCGGCGCTCGCCTACAGCAACTGACCCTGGGCTTTGCCGGGCCCCAAGATGACTGGAAGACGTGGCGCGGCACGAGGAGATCGCACTTTGCCGGAAATGCTCGGCAGGACCCAGCAACTACGCGACAGGACGCAGCCGTCCCCGGGGGCCTCCCGGGCATCAACGGACGCACCTGTGGGCGAGCCGCCGGTCACGCGGTCCTTCATGGAGGACTTATTCAGCTCCCTCAAGGAGGAATTTCAAACTCTTAAGACCGAAGTGGCTGGAGAGGTCCGGGAGGTGCGCAGGGAGGTCGAGGGCCTGGGCGAGCGGGTCGATACTGTGGAGACGGCGGCTCAACGTCGCGATGAGGAGATAACCCATCTCCAGCAGGACGTCCTCCGCCTCCGGGAGCAATGTGTCGAGCTCCAGGCCCACTCGGAGGACCTCGAGAACAGGTCCAGGCGGAACAACATCCGGGTGCGGGGTGTTCCATCCGCGGATGAAGGTGCGGACCTAGTGGCTTATCTGCAGGACCTGTTCCGCGACATCTTGGAGGAAGGAGCGGATTTCCCAATCCGCATTGACAGAGCACACAGGGTGGGCCGCCAACGCCAGTCATCGGCACCCCCGCCTGATATCCTGGCATTCTTGCCGGATTTCCCCCTAAAGGAGCGCATCATGACGGAGGCCCGCAGGAAGCAACCACTGACCTTCCGAGAAAGACCTGTGGCGCTCTATCAGGACCTGTCCGCCATCACACTGCAGAAGCGCAGGTCTTTCCGCATCGCTACGGACTTTCTGCGAGAGCACGAGACAGCCTATTCCTGGGGTCACCCCTTCCGTCTTATCTTTCGATGGAATGGGGTGCTGCATCAGCTGCGCTCCTTACAAGATGTCTGCGGAGTGCTGGGCCTTACTGCTACGGAGGAGGAAGGGGCTACACCCGCATGGCGGCGTCCCGAGCGGCGGGGCCGACGGAGGTCGAGAAGGCGCCCATCGTCAGCGCCAGCGAGTCGTCCAGACTCGCCCACCATCAGAGCTGAAATGGCGGAGGCCCTGAGGACTGCGGCCAGGAACTTGCCTGAATCTACTGGTGTGGCCTTAACGGCCTAACTTTTCTCCGGGGGGAGAGGCTCTTAGCTTTAACGATGCTGGGCTGGGGGCTGGGGGGGCGAGGGGGGTGGTGTGTGGCTGGACGTCCACTTGACTGTTTTCTGCAGACTCGCCCATTTGGGCTAGACTGAGACTATGGGGTGTTGTTTTCTGCTTTTTGTTTTGGCTGGTTGCCATAAGTGGGTTTTGGGGGGGTTTCACTGTTGGTTTGTTGTGGGGGGGGGTCCCGTCCGAAACTGTCCGAACGTGTACGATGCCGCTTCTGGCCTTCCCTGCGCCCCTGCCCCGCGCGCCCCCTCCGCTGATCCCCCGCCTGCTGCATAGCGCGTTGTTTCCCTGGAGGCGATGCCACCCCTGAAAGTAGTGACCCTTAATGTTAAGGGTCTGAATAACCCCGTGAAGCGTAGGGCGATCCTCTCCCTGTTGGAGGGGTCGCAGGTGGATATCTGCCTCCTGCAGGAGACCCATTTACTTCCCAGAGATTGCCATAGGTTGCGCTCTGCCAAGTTCCCCACGCAACTCTTTTCCTCTGCTGCGACTAAGACCGCTGGGGTGGCCATTCTTCTAGCCAGCTCCTTTAGGGGGGAGGTGTTGTATAAACATGCTGAGCAGAAGGGGAGGCTTTTGGTGTATCGCATGCGCTTCGGAGGTGTTGCCTTTACGGTTGGTTCGGTTTACAGCCCCAACGACCACCAGGATCGTTTCCTGGAATCAGTGTTGGTGGACGTTACTGCCTCGCCCGATCGCCATATTATCTTGGGGGGAGACCTGAATATGGTCTTCGACTCCACTCTAGATAGGTCTGCCCAGCGCTTTCCGCAGACAGGGGAGCTTTCTAAGGCGGTACAGGACCAGATTGCGGAGATGGACCTGCATGACCTCTGGCGCACCATGCATCCCACCGTTAGGGACTACTCATATTTTTCCCACGCACACCGCACTTATTCGCGGTTGGATTATCTTTTGGTGAGCGGCCCGCTTCGCTCGGCCGCCACGGCGGAGGACATCGGGGTCTTGTCCCTGTCCGATCATGCGCCGGTTTCCGGGGTCTTTGCTTGGCCGGCGGCCCCCCCCTCCAGAGGGATGTGGCGGCTTCGAGACACGCTTCTCCATAAGAAATCGGTAGTGAAGCGAGTGGAGGAAGTCATCCAGGACTACCTGACCCACAATAACAACTCTGACACGTCCCTGGCTGCGCAGTGGGCAGCTTTGAAAACAGTCGTCAGGGGAGAGTTTATCTCCATTTCCTCGGCGGAAAACAAGGAACGCCAGCGCAAAAGGGAGGAACTGACGGCGCAGGTTAGGGAGCTTGAGCAGGTCCACCGCCGAACGGGGGCTCCTCGTGTTTGGAAGCAACTGAAGGCGGCACGGAAACTCCTCTCTGCGTTGGATCTAGATCGGGCGGAGTACGCAGCGCTGCGCCTGAAACATGCCTTTTACACCGGCGGAGACAGGTGCGGTAAGCTCCTGGCCCATAGGCTCAGGGCTGCGCAGCAACGCAATGTGGTGAAGGAGCTGGTGGGAGTGGATGGGATCCCGGTTTCCGGTGACGCGGAGGTGGCAGATACCTTTCGCTCCTTTTACGAGGCACTGTACGCTTCAGAACCTTCCCCACCGGGAGAGGCTGAGGCCTATTTGGAATCCGTGACCCTCCCGGCCTTGGACCCCTCCCAGGCGGACCACCTAGAGAGGGACATTCACGTGGAGGAGGTCATCTCCGCGATCGCACGGCTGAAGCATGGTAAAGCCCCGGGCCCGGATGGCTACACGGCCTTGTTCTACAAGACCTTCTGTCCCACTGTCGCTCCTCTCCTGGCTCGCTTGTTCAATTCCTTCTCCGAACCGGGTGCCATCCCACCGGACCTCCTCTCGGCGACTGTGTCGGTTATCCCCAAGCCGGGGAAGGACCGGACCTTGTGCGGCTCGTACCGGCCCATTTCGCTCCTAAATGTGGACCTCAAGCTTTACACCGGAATCTTGGCGGCCAGACTAGGTCTACACCTACCAGGTTTGGTGGAGGCGGATCAGGCCGGTTTTGTACCCGGTAGGCAGACGGTCGACAACACGAAGAGGGTGACGCACGTGCTGGAAAAGGCCTCACGCGTCCCGGGGGAGCGGATGCTGCTATCGGTCGACGCGGAGAAGGCCTTTGATAGGGTTCATTGGCCCTACCTCGAGCTGGTTCTTGGGAAACTGGGGATCAGCGAGAAGTTCCGCACTATGGTCTTTAACTGCTATAGGAGACCGTCGGCGTCAGTACGTGTCAATGGACACAGCTCCAGCAGCTTCGCCATTGAGCGCGGCACGAGACAGGGTTTCCCCCTCTCGCCGCTCCTCTTTGCCCTTTATATGGAGCCGTTTGCGCAGAGGATCCGCGACAACCCGGACGCTATTGGGGTGAAGATGGGGCAATACACACATACTGTCAGCTTATACGCGGACGATGTCTTGCTGACCCTAGATGACCCCAGGCGGTCACTCCCTGCCTGCGTCCAGGAACTAAACGCTTTTGCCCGCGTCGCGGGCTTTAAAATGAACATGGCTAAGTCGGCTGCACTGGATGTGTCGCTCTCTGCCGACGCCAGGCGGGACCTTCAAAGTCTCTTCCCTTTGCAGTGGTCCTCCTCCACGGTGCCTTACCTGGGCATTTTGCTTGCTCCCTCCCTGCCTGCCATGGTCGCAGCTAACTATTCCTCTCTGGGCAAAAAGATCAAAGAGGAACTCGGCCGATGGAACAAGGGCCTACTCTCGTGGCTGGGCCGTATCGCAGCGGTGAAGATGACGATACTGCCCCAGATCCTGTATCTTTTTCGCGCTCTACCTCTTCAGCCCCCGTGGGTTGGATACGGCAGACGCAGGCAGACATCTCCCGCTTTGTGTGGCAGGGCCGTAAGCCTCGGATGAAGCGGGTCCTCTCCATGCTTGCCCCGGAGGCGGGAGGTCTCGGAGTCCCGGACCTCCGGAAGTACTTTCAGGCGGCGCAGCTCCGGTACCTAGTGGAGTGGAGCCGGTGGGAATCGGACAAACACTGGCTCTTTCAAGACCAGGCAGTTGCAGGCCGTACCCTCCAGGGGGTCCCGTTCCTGCGGCGCATTCATCGCCCGCCTAATCTCTACGCCTCCTTTATCACCCGGGTCCCGCTAAGAGTGTGGGACGCGGTGTGTGAGCTTCGGGAGCTCACCACTTTTCCATCGCCGTTCACTCCCATTGCTGGCAACCCGGACTTCACTCCGGGTCTGGAGCCGGGGGCCTTTTCCCACTGGGTGAGTGCGGGATGCAGAGCGCTTTTCCAGATCTACGGGCCGGAGGGCGTGCTCCCCTTCCAGCAGCTCCGACAGGAGTTTGGACTGACGGAAGGGGACAGACTGCGTTACATGCAAGTCCGCCACTGGGCTCTTCAACCCCCAGTGCATGACGTCGCCGCCCGTTCGATTACGCCCTATGAGCGATGGTTGGTTACCCGGGCCTCGGACGCCAAACTCATCACTGATTTGTATAAGTTTCTCCAACCCCCGCCGTTTCATTACCATAACCCAGGGAGGGAGCGCTGGCACAGGGAACTGGGCAGGACCCTGAGCCACAAGGAGTGGGACAAGATTGCATATCGGGCGAGGCACTCTGCGTACCACACTGGGCTGACGGAAACCTTCACTAAAGTATCCACCTATTGGTACTACACCCCGGAGCGGCTCTACGAGATGCGCAAAATAGGCGATAAGGGTTGCTGGCGCGGCTGCGGACAGGAGGGCACCCTCACGCACATTCTCTGGGAGTGCCCGGTGCTGTCGGCCTACTGGAAGGAAGTCTTAGATGAGGTGGATAGGCATTTTGAGATCGAGCTTCCGCGCTTCCCCGCGTATGTCTTGCTTGGCCTCCCAAATGACCTGATGTACCCGCTGAAATCCCGCAGGGGCAGGCAGATTGCGATTGGGCTAGGCTCCGCCGTTCAGAACATACTTGTACTTTGGCGCACCCCCACTGCCCCCTCTATCACTGGTTGGTTGCATAGGCTCTGGCAGGTACTGGGCATGGAGAAGATGTCGCTAACGGTGGCTGGGAATGTTGACCAGTTTGAGGAGCTCTGGCATCCCTTTTTGGCACTGCTGTCCACGGAATTTCGCGAGCTTACGTGTCCACGGTACTTGCGCCTCCTTAGGCTGACGCCGCCGGCGCCAGCGGCGGAGTGAATGTGCGGATTGGGGGCCGAGGGTCAGGGGTGGGAAGTGGAGTTATATGCTTCTAATGCTGACTTTCGGACGGGGATGTTGGGGTGTTGTTTTCTTTCCTCTCCTTCTTTGCTTTTCTTTCTCCTTCTTTTCTGGGGTCAAGGGGCTGGTGGAACGGTATGCTTCTCTTTTACTGTGTCGCGGAGTCCTATTCTGGCTTGGCCTTGCCTAGGGAGTGGGGGCCTACAGGGGGGTCGTTCACAATGCCTCATCGCCTTATGTCTTTGCCTTGTTACCCTCTGGGGCATCCTGCCTCCCTCTTTTTCTTCTGACTCGCTGCAACGTTTTGCTTCTTGTACTGTATGTTTACCTGACTTCCTGATCCCCTCCCCGTGTTTTTTTAATGCCTTAATAAAATACTTTAAACCTAAAAGGAAGTGGCACTGAGCTCGGCCCGTGAAACCTATGTCCTTCACATAGCTAACACACGCACAGAGGTGCAGGCACTTTTAAATACTGACTTGCCTTTTCATTTCTGCAAATTAGTTCACCAAATCTTTAATGCCTCCTCCACGTCTGGCTTAGCTCATTTTTTTAAATTGGTTAGCAGTGGTCTCGTGACTACATTTGAAAAGATTTTTGGTGTCATCCCTGCTTTCTTCCATTCTATATTTTCGAGTTTGTTTGGCGGATTCCCTGTTTTGCTGGCTTTAGCTGCAGGCGTTTTGATATTATTCTGCTTCCTAAAACATGGATGCCCAACCTGCGCAAGAAGCCGCTCAGTTCCTTCTGACACTGTTTCGCAACCGGATGCTTGATTACTATGGCACCCTGCCGCTTGCGACTTTAAGCACGGCATTTGTATTATCATTTCGATTTTCCTATTTCACATGTGTCCAGTCTGTGTTTCATTGCCTGAGCAGCGAGTACGACTGGGCCATTGATTTGTGTCTCTGCTTGCCGATATCTTCTGACGTCGATTTTAATCACCTGATGGGCCCCGTTGTTGCTCACGGGTTGGTTAGTTCTGGCGAAAGGATTATGGCCTTGGCAGCGATGCATGGACTAATGGGTCAGTGGGACATACCCGCAGCGGTGCATGAGTTTCTGGCACATGGCGTTATTGAGAACCCACGAGTTGTCCTCTGATGTTGCTAGAGGATCCGGTGCTGGAGGAGCACGTATGTTCTTTCCCATTACTTAATTGGATGGCTGAACTGTTTTCGGATGATGACAGTGATTTCATGTTGGAAGCTGTTGCAGCCTATTTTGCATATTCTGTCCAATCATGAGATAGATGCTGCTTTTCTATATACTGTGTTAAGTTAGCATGAGTTTATTAAGTGTTTAAACAACAAATTTTCCTTTGGCTTCAGTTTGCACACGACACATAATTGTTATTGTAGCTTTCAACCTAGACGAAAGATGTGATTTATTTGAGAATAATATGTTATTGCTCTGATATCAGTCGTGCTTGGTACACTGTCTGAACAGTGAGTGCTGAACCCTCTAAGAATAACCTAACACAAGGTTGTTGGGAGCTCTGATCCTCGCACCACTAGACATAACACAAATACAGTTGCTGCCAACATTGGGCTCCAAGCGGGTTTAAGATAGAGTTACTGAGATTGCAAAACACACTTGATGGTGCTTCGCATGCAGAGAGCTGGTAGCTGATGATGTGATCCTCTCCTCCTGACATTTAGAGGTATGGGCCCGCCCTGCTAAAACCCAAATGAGACCTTCTTAGATATAATATAGTATGCTAAATAGGGAGCGCGAAAAATAGGTGATACAAATTTCTATTGATTTTTGCATTATAATATGCTATCACAGTTTGCTTATTATGGATTAGTGACTATGCTGATAACTCTGATTTTTATAATATGTCTTCTTGTATTATATAAGATACTGCGTTTGAGAACCTTGCATTGAATAATAAATATTTCAAAATTGCACGTGTCCTCTTTTACTCCACGCTCTGGTTTGAAATGATTATAGAGCGAAAGAGTGTTCATGTGTTCCACGATACCTGAGGTACCCTAAGTTCATGTTCTGGTTTGTCTAAGTCATTGGGAGTTTGTTGTGACCAATGAGACACTGTAGCTAGCTCGGTAAGGGGAGTTTGGATACTGAGATGAGTTTTGGGTCACCCGAATTCACTGAGGTTCCTGATCTCTATGCACAGTTCTGTAAGAGAATGGAATCCCTGCTACAAGAGTACAAAGCATACAATATTAAATCACTAGAATGACAGTAAATAGCACAATACACAGCGGGCTCCAGGGGGGGACGGACAGAACCATATACCAAGAAAGTAGTATAACAACCATGACTTGAAACAGTGCCTAGAGCACGTAGAATCGCTGGGAGCCCAAGGAACCACCCAAGATAGTGTCACAGGGGACCCACGGAGGACGTGTGCTGTGTGAGAACACAGGCACGAGCTCCGTACAACTCTATGGGAAAGTCACGGTTGGGAAATTATAGATTAAGGACACTTTGGAGAGGACTTTGAGCAAACCCTTTCAAACATAGAAGGTTCTAAGGCCAGCACCCTTGAGAGTACCGAGGTACCCATGTTAACTATCCCAGAGGAGCCGGGTGCATAGGGGTCAAGTGGTGTCGGAAACCCTTATCGTTTTCAGAGGCGTGATGCGGAAAAGTGCTGTTGCCGGGAGGATGAAAAGTGTCAGGTGTGATCCAAGCCTGGACAGAGATGAGAAGAACCTGAAAGCAGAGGGAACAGAGTCTGGGTCACTTCAGGGTGACTAGGGGCAGGATAGACGAATGCCCACCGATGTCGGGTGCTTCAGGTGAGATGAGGTGATGCTTGACTCTGCAGCCACGAGAACCAAGAGACGTCGACGATGATCAAAGTCCGGAGCTGAGCTGTCCCACAAAGGATGTCAAGTGCTGGGGGGGTCAGTGTCCGGATTGAACATCAACAAACCTAGGCAACTGCAACCCATGCAGGCAGAGTAAAGAAGCTTCGGTGAGGACCAGCAAGGTCCTTGGGACTCTCCAAGCAATGGAGAGTCAGGGCACGTCTAGAGCAAACAGGAAAGCCCATTAAATGTCAAAGTTACCTTCACAGGGACCCACAGGCCAACGGACTAGAGATCGCAAAGGGACCTCGAACTGAATCACAAAATACCAGCCCATGGAACACTTGTGGAGTGTAGGCCGGAAATCTTCGGTGCAATTACTGCTCGTGGTCATGACAACAAGTAGCCCAAAGCACAGCCTCAGGGATTGCCGAAAAGCATATGTTGCTGCAAATGAATACTGTGCACAGGGGTACGGGTTGCACGGTCCCCACAAGGGATGCATGTCTCAGGAATGTTGAGAGCACTAGTCAACCTTGGGGACACTTGGGAACCCACCTTCTGTGTTGCAGAAATCTTCGGAGTCCTCAGGGGCTTGGGGAATGTAAACCGGTCAGATGTGTTTAAGGTGCCTACCTTGCAGGGGAGTAACTCCTTTACTCCAAGGGAGATTCTTCAGTCATCCAGCGCTGTGCAGATCGTCGAAGTACTTGGTTTCTGTAGCAGAGTTTCATCCAGGTAAATCTAAAATCTTGTAGTCAGAGGTTCCTACTTTATACCCAAGGAAGAGGTGGGACAAACTCTGGGGACCCACCTATGGGAGGGTCAATACAGAGGGGTGGCTACACCCATGTCCTTTGTCCAGTTTCGCGCCAGAGCAGGAGCAAATGGCTTCTGCAACCGGTTTGAGCTGGACTATGCACAGGGACACCAAATGCGCCCCCAGTGCAGACTTCTGGCACTCTAGCAGTGCCCCCACCCAACCCAAATCCACTAAAGCCTGTCTGGGAGGTGGTCACACATCCCTGTGGCAGGAAACCTATTGTCAGGCCTTCCTTTGCTTGAGTTTCGTCCAGCAGCAGGAGGGCAGACTCGTGCCTATGGCTGGCAGCATCCATTTTATGATGCCCAGGTCAAGAAAGCTGTACCGGTGTTCACATAAGTTCCTCTAGTAGCATGGAATCATACCTCCCACACCATTTACTGCTGTGGAGGTATGATTCCAAGGCGTTTGACACCAAACACAACATGTTTCTAAGCAGCCGTTTTAAAGTTAGCATTTACCGCAAGGTTATATTGCACTTAAACATATATGGTGGGGGGCGTGGCCAAGATGGCGGGGTGAGCGGACGCTTCCTCCCGTAGCTCCCCCGGCCCAGCTCAACTCGAGCCCCGATTCCTGCGCTTCTCTCCCCCCGCGGCTGCACTGCGGGCGAGAGAACTGTGCCGGAGTTCCTGGGGCACATTTTGATACCACTTTGATTCCTGTTGCCCCGGGGGAAGTGCCCGAAAAGCTTGTTCAACGATCGGTCCGCGGAGTGGAGCCTGGATCGGCCCGAGGAGAAGAGCCTGGAGGCGGAGCGTGTTGCGGCGCTGTCCGCGCGCCTCGGCTGGGCTGAGTGCTGAAAGCTGGTAATCCCGAGGGAGCGGGCCCGGCGGGCTCCGCGGAGTACGGAGGCTTCCTGGCCGGAGCCTTTGTGACCAGAATCATCGCTGGACGACAGACCCCGGACCCGCGCTGGCGATCTACCCCCTTGCCATGGATGTTGGTGTGTGACGCCATGCGGACCTCGAGCCTGGAGGCGGGAGACGGAGGGATTTGAGCGGCGACCGATCAGGGTGTCCTGGCCGGTGCATCTGTGGGACACTGGTTTGGCACTTTCCCGACCCATTGCTGTCCGAGGGTCGCCCGCGGACTTGCTGGCCTAGGCTGCCCTCCCAGGTTCCGCCCTTCCGCCATCTTGTCGCTGAGGAGCTGGTGCTGGCGACCCTCGCCCGCGCCCTTGTCATACGGGTGCCTCCTTCCATCCTGGCTCCTGTACCACCCTCCCTGGAAGTACGCGGCTGAAGGACTCCGACTTGGGCCCTGGTCACCGCCCTGGTTGGCTCGATGATCGTCTCGCCCGGCCTGTGCCGCCATTTTGTCGCCTGTGACGCATCACCCTTGTCTTCGGCGAGGTCTTCACATCTGGTGCCCACGAGCGACTGGGCGCATCTACAGCGGCCAGCTCTGAGCTTTACCCACCGCGGAGGCCAGGATGACTGGGAGAGGAGGCGCGAAACGGGGGGATCGCACTCTGCCGGACATGCTCAGCAGGGCCCAGCAACTGCGGGACAGGACACAGCCGTCCCCGGGGTCCTCCCGGGCCTCGGCGGACGCCTCCGGAGGCGAACCACCAGTCACGAGGTCCTTCATGGAGGACTTATTCAGCTCCCTCAAGGAGGAATTCCAGACGCTCAAGACCGAAGTGGCCGGCGAGGTCCGCGAAGTGCGCAGAGAGATCGAGGGCCTAGGCGAGCATGTCGACACGGTGGAAACGGCGGCCCAGCGTCGCGACGAGGAGATAGTCCATCTCCAGCAGGACGTTCTCCGCCTACGGGAGCAGTGTGTCGAGCTCCAGGCCCACTCGGAGGACCTCGAGAACAGGTCCAGGCGGAACAATATCCGGGTGCGGGGCGTCCCGTCCGCGGATGAGGGAGCGGACCTGGTGGCCTATCTGCAGGACCTGTTCCGAGACATCTTGGGAGAAGGAGCGGACTTCCCGATCCGCATCGACAGAGCGCACAGAGTGGGCCGCCAGCGCCAGTCATCGGCACCCCCACCTGATATCCTGGCGTTCCTGCCGGATTTCCTCCTAAAGGAGCGCATTATGACGGAGGCCCGCAGGAAGCAGCCAATAACTTTCAGAGAACGGCCCGTAGCGCTCTATCAAGATCTGTCCGCCATCACGCTGCAGAAGCGCAGGTCCTTCCGTATCGCTACGGACTTTCTGCGGGAGCATGAGACGGCCTACTCCTGGGGTCACCCCTTCCGTCTCATTTTTCGATGGAATGGAGTGCTACACCAGCTGCGCTCCCTCCAGGATGTCTGTGGGGTGCTGGGACTCACAGCTACAGAAGAAGAAGGGACGACGCCCGCATGGAGGCGCCCCGAGCGACGGGGCCGACGGAGATCGAGGAGGCGCCAATCGTCGGCAACTGCGAGTCGTCCTGACTCCCCTACCATCAGGGCGGATATGGCGGAGGCCCTCAGGACTGCGGCCAGGAACTTGCCTGAATCTAACGGCGTGGCCTTGACGGCCTAACTTCACTCCGGGGGGAGAGATTCTTAGCCTCTACGATGCTGGGTTGGGGCTGGGGGATGGGGGGGAGAGGTTGGAGGTGAGTGGCTGGACGTCCACTTGATTGTTTTCTACAGACTCGCCCGTTTGGGCTTGACTGAGACAATGGGGTGTTTTTTCTTGTTTATGGTTTTGGCTAGTTGCCATGGGTTGGTTTTGGGGGGGTTTAGGAGTTGGTTTGGTGTTGGTGGGGTCCCGTCCGATATTGTCCATGCACACGCGAGGCCGGCTCTGGCCTTCCCTGCGCCCCTGCCCCGCGCGCCCCCTCCACTGATCCCTCGCTTGCTACATAGCGCTCCGATTCCCTGGGAGCGATGCCGTCCTTGAAAGTAGTGACCCTTAATGTTAAGGGTCTGAATAACCCGGTGAAGCGTAGGGCGATCCTTTCCCTGCTAGAGGGGTCGCAGGCGGACATCTGCCTCCTGCAGGAAACTCATTTACTCTCCAAAGATTGCCATAGGTTGCGCTCTGCCAAGTTTCCCACGCAACTCTTTTCCTCGGCAGCGACCAAGACTGCGGGTGTAGCCATTCTTCTGGCCAGCTCCTTTAGGGGTGAGGTATTGTATAAATATGCCGAGCAGAAGGGGAGGCTCCTAGTGTATCGCATGCGCCTGGGAGGTGTTGCCTTCACGGTTGGCTCCGTGTACAGCCCGAATGACCACCAGGATCGTTTCCTGGAATCTGTGTTGGTGGACGTTACTGCCTCGCCCGATCGCCATGTTGTCTTGGGGGGAGACCTGAATATGGTCTTCGACTCAACCTTGGATAGGTCTGCCCAGCGCTTCCCGCAGACGGGGGAGCTTTCCCGAGCGGTGCAGGACCGGATTGCAGAGATGGATCTGCACGACCTCTGGCGCACTATGCATCCCACCGATAGGGACTATTCATATTTTTCCCACGCACACCGCACTTATTCGCGGTTGGACTACCTTTTGGTGAGCGGGCCGCTTCGCTCGGCCGCCACGGCGGCAGACATCGGAGTCTTGTCCCTGTCCGACCATGCACCGGTTTCCGGAGTATTTGCTTGGCCGGCAGCCCCCCCCTCCAGAGGGATGTGGCGGCTTCGGGACACGCTTCTCCATAAGAAATCGGTGGTGAAGCGAGTGGGGGAGGTCATTCAGGACTACCTAGCCCACAATAGCAACTCCGACACGTCTCTTGCGACGCAGTGGGCAGCCTTGAAAGCGGTCATCAGAGGGGAATTTATCTCCATTTCCTCGGCGGAGAACAGGGAGCGGCAGTGTAAGAGGGATGAACTGACGGCGCAAGTCAGGGAACTTGAACAGGTTCACCGCCGGACGGGGGCTCCTCGAGTTTGGAGGCAGCTGAAGGCGGCGAGGAAACTCCTCTCTGCGCTAGACCTGGACCGGGCGGAATATGCGGCGTTGCGCCTGAGGCTTGCCTTTTATACCGGCGGAGACAGATGCGGTAAGCTCCTGGCCCACCGGCTCAGGGCTGCGCAGCAACGCAACGTAGTAAAGGAGCTAGTGGGCGCAGATGGGGTCCCGGTTTCCGGTGACGCGGAGGTGGCGGATTCCTTCCGTGGCTTTTACGAGGCACTGTACGCCGCAGAGCCCTCCCCACCGGGAGAGGCTGAGGCCTATCTGGAGTCAGTGACCCTCCCAGCCCTGGAACCTGCCCAGGCGGACCACCTGGAGAGGGACATCCATGTGGAGGAAGTTATCTCCGTTATTGCACGGTTGAAGCACGGCAAGGCCCCGGGCCCGGATGGCTATACGGCCTTGTTCTACAAGACCTTCTGCCCCACTGTCGCGCCTATCTTGGCTCGCTTATTCAATTCCTTCTCTGCGCCGGGGGCCATCCCACCGGACCTTCTCTCGGCGACGGTGTCGGTTATTCCGAAACCTGGGAAGGATCGGACCCAGTGCGGCTCGTATCGGCCCATTTCGCTTCTGAATGTGGACCTCAAGCTCTACACGGGGATCTTGGCGGCCAGACTGGGACTGCACCTGCCGGGCCTGGTGGAGGCGGACCAGGCTGGTTTTGTACCCGGCAGGCAGACAGTCGACAACACCAAGAGGGTGACGCACGTGCTAGAAAAGGCCTCACGCGTCCCGGGGGAGCGGATGCTGCTGTCGGTCGACGCGGAGAAGGCCTTTGATAGGGTCCATTGGCCGTACCTTGAGCTGGTTCTCGGGAAACTGGGGATCGGCGAGAAGTTCCGCACCATGGTCTTTAACTGTTATAAGAGGCCGTCAGCATCGGTGCGCGTCAACGGACACAGCTCCAGTAGCTTTGCCATTGAGCGTGGCACGAGACAGGGTTGCCCCCTTTCGCCGCTCTTGTTCGCCCTCTACATGGAGCCGTTTGCCCAGAGGATTCGCGATAATCCGGACGCTATTGGGGTGAAGATGGGTCAGTACACACATACTGTTAGCCTATATGCGGACGATGTCCTGCTGACCCTGGATGACCCCAGGCGGTCGCTCCCTGCCTGCGTCCAAGAACTGAACGCCTTTGCTCGCGTGGCGGGCTTCAAAATGAACATGTCTAAATCGGCTGCCCTTGATGTGTCACTCTCCGCAGACACCAGGCGGGACCTCCAGCGTCTTTTCCCTTTGCAGTGGTCCTCCTCCACAGTGCCATACCTGGGGATTCTGCTTGCACCTTCGCTGCCTGAAATGGTCGCGGCCAACTATTCTTCCCTGGGCAAAAAGATCAAGGAGGAACTCGGCCGATGGAGCAAAGGCCTGCTCTCGTGGCTGGGCCGTATCGCGGCGGTGAAGATGACGGTACTGCCTCAGATCTTGTATCTTTTTCGCGCTCTACCTCTCCAGCCCCCCGTGGGTTGGATACGGCAGGCGCAGGCTGACATCTCCCGCTTCGTGTGGCAGGGCCGTAAGCCTCGGATGAAGAGGGTTCTTTCCACGCTAGCCCCGGAGGCGGGGGGTCTCGGTGTTCCGGACCTCCGGAAGTACTTTCAGGCGGCGCAACTCCAATACTTGGTGGAGTGGAGCCGGTGGGAGTCGGACAAGCACTGGCTCTTTCAGGACCAGGCAGTTGCGGGCCGTACCCTCCAGGAGGTCCCATTCCTGCGGCGCGCTCATCGCCCGCCTAATCTCTACGCCTCCTTTGTCACCCGGGTTCCGCTACGAGTGTGGGATGCGGTGTGTGAGCTCCGCGAGCTAACCACTTTCCCATCACCGTTTACACCCATTGCTGGCAACCCGGACTTCACTCCGGGCCTGGAACCGGGAGCCTTTTCCTACTGGGTGAGTGCGGGTTGCAGGGCACTCTTTCAGATTTACGGGCCGGAGGGCGTGCTCCCTTTCCAACAACTCCTACAGGACTTTGGCCTGACGGAGGGGGACAGACTGCGTTATATGCAGGTCCGCCATTGGGCTCTCCAGCCCCCAGTGCGCGACGTCGCTGCCCGGCCGATCACGCCCTATGAGCGGTGGCTGGTAACCCGGACCTCGGATGCCAAGCTTATCACCGACTTATATAAGTTTCTCCAGCCCCCGCCGTTTCATTACCATAACCCGGGGAGGGAGCGCTGGCACAGGGAGTTGGGCAGAACCCTGAGTCACAAGGAGTGGGACAAGATCGCATATCGGGCGAGGCACTCTGCGTACCACACTGGGCTGACTGAGACCTTTACCAAGGTGTCCACCTACTGGTATTACACCCCGGAGAGGCTCTACGAAATGCACAAAGTTAGTGATAAGGGTTGCTGGCGCGGCTGCGGACAGGAGGGTACTCTATCGCACATTCTCTGGGCGTGCCCGGTACTGTCGGCCTATTGGCAGGAGGTCTTAGATGAGGTGGACAGGCACTTTGAGATCGAACTCCCGCGCTTCCCGGCATATGTCTTGCTAGGCCTCCCCAATGACTTGATGTACCCGCTGAAGTCCCGCAGGGGTAGGCAGATTGCGATTGCGCTAGGCTCGGCGGTTCAAAATATTCTTGTACTCTGGCGCACTCCCACTGCCCCCTCTATCACTGGCTGGTTACACAGGCTCTGGCAGGTACTGGGTATGGAGAAGATGTCGCTCACAGTGGCTGGAAATGTAGACCAGTTTGAAGAGCTCTGGCACCCCTTTTTGGCACTGCTGTCCACGGAATTCCGCGAGCTCACATGTCCACGGTACCTACGACTCCTGCGGCTGACGCCGCCGGCGGCTCCAGCGGAGTGAGAGAGGTGGGATCGGGGGATTGGGGGTTGGGGGTGGGGGGCGGGGATACATGCTTCTAATGCAGACTTCCGGACGGGGATGTTGGGGTATTGTTTTCTTCCTTTTTTTTCCCTTTGTATTTTTCCCTTCTAATTTTTCCGGGGGCGGGGGGCTTGGAGGGATGGTGTTATTTTCACTGTGTTGCGGGACGCTACTCAGGCTTAGCTTTGATTGGGAGGTAGGGGACTACTGGAGGGTTATTCGCATTGCCTTATTGCCTTATGACTTATACCTTGTTCCCCTCCGGGGCTGCCGACCTCCCTACTTTCCTTCAGAATCGATGCAACGTTCAGCCTTTTGTACTGTATGTAACTTGACCTCCTATTTCCCTTCCCCATGTCTTTTTGTGCTTTAATAAAATGCTTTAAACCTAAACATATATCGTTGGCTGCATCACAGGCAACCCCGGAAAGTAGGTTCCGAAGGCTGCAGAGGGGCTCTGCTCATGCATGAGCACCCTCTCATACAAATCCCAGCACCCTGCCTTCACGATTGTTAAGGCCTGTCATTGGGGTGACTGATAGTTGTATATGTGTAGTGATTTAGAATATATATAGTGAACCTATATCTAAGTAAGGAGTGCATGCACTACCGTACACAGGCTGCAGTAGCAGACCTGTGGTGTCAAGTTGAATGGTCTCTTAGGGGTGGCATAATACATGCTGCAGCCCCTGGGATGCCCCTGGGGTTCCTATGCCCTGGGTACATATTATACCATATACTAGGGACTGATAAGGGTACCCCAGAAACCAATCTGGAGTGTACCTATAGTACATGCAATCAATTTAGAGGAGCAAACAGATAGACTGGGGTCCTGATTAGTCAGACTAAGTCAAAAACCAGCAAAACACCAGGAAAAAAGTGGGGGTAACCATGCAGTCAGATTCCATCTTCCTACAGTAGTCTATATATATATTTTCAATATTTTATCAGTGAACCGGCATATGTGTCACTTGAATCTCCCTTTTCATCCCCTGAGAGGGGAACTTCTTATGAGGGAACCTTGGTATCCCATCAACACCTGACTTATCTTTCGTCCTGACAGCACCCTCTTTTTTTGTGCAAAAATCTAGCTCCATGGGATGACACTTCATAAGTTTCCTTGTGCTCCCCCCCTTTCCATTCTCTAGACACACCACTCCACCTCTTTTCTTGCACAGGTTTTGGGGCTCAGCCCATTTGGAACAACCTCTCTTAGCATGCCCCCACGCCGTGCTCTCACCCTGCATGAACACTCACTTTTACAAACTTCATTGTGTTGATGAGCATACTGACTTTGATACTCAGCCATTCTTTTGTTGAGTGCTTTTCTGTCAAAACTTTTTCCTGAGGTTCTTTCCATCCATGTAGGCACAACAGTGGTGCCTGGCACCATTCCCTTTAACAAGGAAAATGGAGTCTCCCCAGTATGGGAATGGGGTGTGGTGTGATAATTCCATAGAATGTTCCTTACCTCTTTTTTCCAATTTAAACCTTTAACTAGCGCCAACTTAAATTTTCTCACATAGAACCCTATTGAAGCACTCAACTAAACCATTCTCATGAGGATTATAATTTGTGGTTCTGAAGTCCTTTATTCCTTCCTTCGTAAGAAAGAAAGTGAACTCTTCTCCTCCAAATTGTGGACCATTGTTGACACAATTACTTCTGAACAGCCCTCATGCCTGAATATTTCTTAACAAAAAGAAATTACATTAGGAATTTTCACCTCCTTCATGAATGCCACCTCTGGCAATTTGGAAAATAATCCACTAACACTCTTGCAAATCTGTTATCATAGCCCAAACACTCAAACCATGACTTAGAGCTGCCTACAATTTCAGCCTTTCTGGGATCCAGTGATGTGTGGTCTGAATGCCACCCTGAATTAAGCCCTTAATCAAAGTCTGAATGTCTGTTTACTAGGACTGTTTCCTAGGCCCTAAAAACTTACGACTGGCTCCCGGTTCCTAGATATGGCCTTGGTTCTGGCTAGGAGATAAATTGCAATGGCTTGGACGTCGGCAGTGGGACTAGTAGTTAGTACTTGGATGGATGACATCACCATATGGGTTAAGGCCGGGGAGAGGGTCTGGATTAGCGAAGACATTAGAGGGGTGCTGCGAAGTTTGATAGCAGGGTTGTGGTCAGTGGTGTTGGAGGCTTGGGAAAACTCAGAGAGTGACACAGAGGGGAGCCCCGACAGGACAGATGAGTTGGCTGAGAGGGACAAGGGAGACTCCTCTGGAGACTCGACAGACAGAGGGAGTAGAACTTAAAGGAAAAAAACTGATGCACCATTTGTTCGCTCTGCCCCCTCCTTGGATAGTAGCACTGCTTGCCATGTGCCCTCTTTTTCTATTTTTCTTTCTTTTTCAACATCCCAGCATCTCAACCTCAATTGCTGGTATCCTCTGGAGTTTCCGCTAGTAAGTAACAGTGTAGCGGGGCCCATATGTCAGTAGGCCTGGAGTTGGGCGGCAATAATTCGGAGTAAGTATGCAATTGTTCTTGGCAGTACACCATGTCTCGCATCCAATCCTTGGATTTGGGTGCTCTTCCCCTCCCCCACTTACAGGCCACCCTGCGCTTGGCCAATAGCATGGCCAATGCCACATATTTGCGGTGGGCTGCTTGGAGTGGTTCAACATATCCCAGCAGTGCCACCATCGGGGAAGGGTCCACCGTTATGTGTATCATTTTGGAGATTGCCTGAAAAACCTGATCCCAATAGCGGCATACCTGAGCACATCCCCATGCAAGGTGTAGGAAATCAGCCCCTGAAGCCCCACACCCGTCACAAGTGTCAGTAGACCTCAGCTGGAATCTATGCAGACGTGCCGGCGTGTGATACAATCTGTGTAAGAATTTATAATGAATGATCCTATACCTACTGCTAGATGATATGCGCTCAGTTTGTTGTAAACAGAATTCCCACTGCCTGTCAGTAAGGGTCATGGCCAAGTCTTGTTCCCACTTTTTCCTAGCAGGCAAATCTGTATAGTTCATGTTTACACGGACCGATTTTTATAGCGTAGACACTAGTTTGTTGGGATTATCGTGTAGAAGTAGGTTCTGTAGTGGGAGAAGTACAGGAGGTTCGTGTGGGAAGTCAGGTGTAACTGCTTGTAGCCCGTGCCGGAACATGATATAGTAAAATACGTCTAGTGGTGTCGGCTGTATTCCTTCATAAAGCTGGTCTTTGGTACGAAAGGTGCCATCACGGTACAAGTCCCCCCATGTACGAACATGTATTTTCGTCAACAATTTTTGAAAGCCAGCTTCCTGCAAAAGCGGCAGCTGCGGGTGATAAGTCAAGGGCAATAGTGGGGCGTATAGTAGTCGCAAATCGAGTCTCGAGCTAATATGGTTCCATGCAGTCACAGTGCTAAGTACTGTGTTTGGGGTCTTATCCCTACCTTCTACCGGGGAGTACAGTGCACCTTCAATCGGGGTTGGGTGTGCCAACCAATGTTCAGCCGCCAGTTGGGGCACGTATCTCGGTTGTCGAATCCAGAAGTAGGCAAAGTGAGCCTGGGCAGCCCGGTAATAAAGTTCGAAATCTGGAATCCCGAAACCACCTTGCGAGTAGGGTCTGATAAGGACCTCCCATTTGAGTCTAGGTGCCTTCCCACCCCACACCAGCTTGAGCAGCTCCGAGCGAAGCAGCCGAAAAAAATAGGCCCCCGGGATGAAATGGTATGTTCAGAAAGAGATACAGAAGCAGAGGGAGTATCACCATCTTGACTAGCGAAGCCCTCCCAGCCATGGACAGGGGAAGGGTTATCCATCTGGAAATATTGTCACTGATCTTATCCATCACTGTGCCATAGTTAGCACGAATCAGTGCCTCCCTATCCTTTTCTATATGTATGCCCAGGTATTTAAAATCTCCCTCACACCAAGCGAGTGGGTATTCCAGTGGAAACTGATGTGTCGAGGCGGTGAGTGGGAAAATGCATGACTTGTTCCAGTTAATCTGGACACCAGAGAGAGCTCCAAACCGTATGAATTCTCTAAGTATGGGGTGCAGGTTCTCACCCGGGTGGCGAACATAGAGCGTAATATCATCGGCGTACATTGAAATGAGTATCTGCCTCTGAAAACATCGCAATGCACTATCTCGATGATGTTGACGTAGTTTAGCTGCAAGGGGTTCTGTGGCTATGGCAAACAGGAGCGGGGAAAGGGGGCAGCCCTGCCTAGTTCCCCTGGAGACAGGGAAGTCCGAAGACAATCTCCCGTTGATGAGTAATCTGGCCAATGGGCGCGTATATAATAATCTGATCCAGGAGATAAAAATAAATGGGAAGCCCATCCGCTCGAGCACCTTGAACACATAATCCCACTCGAGCGAGTCAAACGCCTTGGTGGCGTCTAAAAAAATGGCTGCCATTGGCAAGTCCTCGGAAACGGAATCATAGACAGAGAAAAAGGTGCGGAGGTTGTGCGATGTCGCCCTACCTGGGACAAATCCGGCCTGGTCAGGGAGTACTAGATCGGGCAGTAGTAGGCTAATGCGCGCCGCAATTAATTTGGCGAGAATCTTCACGTCGCAATTCAACAAGGATAGGGGTCTATATGAATCGCATTTAGTAGCGGGCTTCCCCGGCTTGAGTAGAGACGTGATGAGCGCGATTCTCATGGAGGCAGGAAGGTGGCCAACCTCCAGCGCATCTTCATATACTTCGCGCAGTACCGGCGCCATGAAGTCTTTGAATGTCTTGTAAAATTCAATAGGGATACCATCCAGCCCGGTGTCTTTACCCGAATTCATGTGCATGATAGCCTCCCTGACCTCATCTAGTTCGAACGGGGCACTCAGAAAGGCCCTTTGTGAATCACTCAGCCACCCCAATGACACATCTGCCAGGTAGTCATCTAGCGTCAGTTCACCTGTCCTGGTGGAGGAGTATAGTGTACTATAGTGCCGTACAAATTCATTCAGTATTTGTGTAGTGTCTCTGAGTACCAGCCCTTCAGCAGTTTCCAACTCGAGTATAACAGTCGGCGAACGCATGAGTTTAACCGTCGTCGCCAAGGCTTTCCCAGGTCTCTCACCCTCCCCATATCTTCTGGCCAGCCAGTGTTTGTTCCTGAATTTCACCTCCCGAGAAGCTTCATCAGAATACTCTGACAGTTTCTCACGTATCTCAGCTAGGGTAGTGCTCCCAGGGTTCACTCGGAGGGTCTCTTCTGCGTTTCCGAGGTCCGATTCCAGAGACTTCAATCTATTTAGTATGCCCCTGAGTACCCCCGAGCCCTTTGAAATGCAGAGACCCCTGAGTGTGGCCTTAAATGCATCCCATATGGTTTCGACATCCTGGACTGAGTCTTTATTGCGTTTAAAGAATTCCAAACATTCCTCCCGAAGCTCTTCCTGGAACTCCGTGTCCAGCAGCATCGAGGGTTGCATACGCCATGCAGTGACCGGGGGGCCTAGTTCAGAGCCTTTCAATGTGACAAGGACAGGGGAGTGGTCGGAATATGTTCTGGGGAGGTGTGTCGCGTGAACCAGTGATGTGTAGAGGTGTGAAGTCAGGAGTATATAATCAAGTCTGGCCCACGATCTAGCCTGTGCGGTGAAATGCGTACCTTCCCTCCTTGCCCCGCACTGAGAACGCCAGGCATCAATGAGATTATTACCATCAATAGTCGCCCGGAGGACCTCCCTCCCACTAGTGTAATGGTGGGGGGCGGGGTGTGACCTGTTCAAGACGGGATTCAGGGTTGTATTGAAATCACCCCCCATATGAGGTGTTGTGGTCCCGTCCCCACTATCGCTGCCCATAAATCAGTAAAGTACTGCGGATCGTCCACGTTAGGCCCATAACAGCAGGCGAGCGTCACAGCCATACGCCCCAACCTGCCCCACATTAAGCAATATCTCCCCTGTGGGTCTGTCTTGGAGCCTGCTAGATGGAAAGGTGTATTCCTTTTGATCAGAATAGCCGTACCCCGTGCATATGAGGAGTATGAGGAGAAGACTGTATACGAGGCCCATCTCTGTCCAAAGGAGTTTGGTCTATGAGGTGCGAAGTGCGTTTCCTGTAGGAAAGCAATGTGAACTTTATGGCGATCAAGGTAACTCAGTATTTGTCTCTTTTTTCGATGATCACCCAGCCCTCTTACGTCCCATGTGATCACATTCAGGCGTGTGTCCCCCATGCATGCTCTTGTATATATAAATTAGAGATCAATGTATCCAGCACGGCGTATTCACCATCAGCAAGTAACAGGCCCTTTTTAAGTCTCGCCCGCCTAGGAGTACCCAGAGGGAACAGGAGTCTCAGCTTAGGGGCAACACCCTCGTCACCAGCAATATGTCCTAGCCACGGACACTGCACACATCGCAAAACCGGCCCACCCACTTCCCAGCCAAAAACAAGCTGTCCCCCACCGAGACAGCGAAGCAATTCTTTGATACCTATTGCACATTTCATGAACCTAAACCAAACAGTTCCCCCAAATCGGACCCCTTCCCACCTCCCCCCAATAAGTCCTAACAAAAAGACAAGGCGTGCAGAAATAACAGTAGCATCTAACAACCAACCATGTTCGCTCAATCTACCCGGCTCCACTAGAGTGAGCCACATTCTGCCAGCTGCATTCCTACCATGCAGAGTCTCTCGTCCGCCACCCCCTCCCACTGAAGCTTCCCCAACTCGCCAGCATCCCAGGCCCACCCCCCACCCAAATAGCAACCAAAACAACTGAACATCAAAATGTATAGAGTCCCCTACTGGGTACACCCAGTAGGGGTCATCAGAGGTGCACGTCCGACCACCCCCAGTCCTCCCGCTCTGTGCAAGTCCACCCTCAGCGTCTCTTTCCGGAGGGGAGAGGGAGTAGGGGGGTGGG
Organism: Lissotriton vulgaris; assembly: GCF_964263255.1. Taxonomy (NCBI): domain Eukaryota; kingdom Metazoa; phylum Chordata; class Amphibia; order Caudata; family Salamandridae; genus Lissotriton; species Lissotriton vulgaris. The sequence goes on from NC_141696.1 coordinate 1,545,972,114, forward strand.
GGCCTGGCATACATTACCGCCTGCAGTCCGGCACCCGTCCATGGCATCCCCGGAACCAGTCGTAACCACTGCACACAGTAATAGCCTCCGCCATGCAGTGAGACAGCGATGACAATCCAGTAGAGTGCGAAATTATAGCAACACAGGGCCATTGGTCATCTATTCAGAACCTGAGTCATGTAGGCCCTCAGCATCCGCAGGTCGCCTATCCCGTTTAGGCAAAGCTTTAATATAGTCTTCGACTTGCTGGAGGTTGAGAAAGAAATGTTGCGTGCCTTGGTGGGTCACTCGCAATTTGGCAGGGTACAGGAGGGCATAATCAATGTTCAGGTCTCGAAGCTTTCTCTTAACAGCAAGGAACTTCCGCCGCTGCTCTTGAACCACCGGGGTAAAGTCAGGATATATAGAGAAGGACACGCCATCGTATGTAAGATTTTGGTTCGCCCGGGCCGCTCGCAGTGCCGCATCGCGGTCGCGATAGTTGAGCAGGCGTGCAATTATGGGTCTTGGCGGGGCTCCAGGCTTGGGCTGGGGACCAAGTGAACGATGAGCGTTCTCCACAATGAACTGGTTTGAGAGAGCTTCTGCCCCTACTGCTGCTGTAAGTAGCATTCCCATGCATAGCTCCATCTTCCCCGTGTTGGTCGACTCTGGAATGCCCGTGACGCGGATGTTGTTTCGCCGACTCCTCGCTTCCAACTCCTCATTTTTGGCGGCAATCACCCGCAACACATTGTCCATTCTTGAAAGTCGCGAGGTATGCGCCGCCGTGGTGTCGTCATTCTCGGATATTCGGCGCTCCACCTCTGTAATGCGCTCTTCATGGATGTCCATCTTCTGGACTATGCCGTCCATTCTAGCGGATAGTCTATCCACCTTGTCGACCACAGTGGCAAAGCCCTGGCGCATCTCCTGCAGCATTGTGGCAATGTCTGGAACTGTGGGGGCCGACGTGGATACCTCCGTGGCTCGACTTCGGGGTTGCGCGCTGTCGCCTGTGTGCCTAGTCACCTTCTTTTGCGTAGCAGGTTCAAACTGCAGCTTGGGCTGCCTGGTATGCGGCTTCCCCATGGCGGCAAGGAGAAAGAAGCGTTTCGTCCCAATGCTATTCTCACCTCGGCTGGTGCAGTGTGAGGTGAAGGCCACCCACTGTTGATGTGGCGCTATTCAGTAGGTGCGTCGCTCCGCCTGTGCCCAAAGGTGGAAGGGAAAGTTTGGTTTGCGTCCTCAGTGGAGATTCACGGCGAAATAAAGCGTGGGCCTGGGCTAGTGTCCGTAACAGGGCTCCGGGCGCTCGAGTCAACTGCGCCGCCCCAGGCGCCCCAGCACAGGACAACAGGTAGTTCCCCGAGGCCCACCACAGGATCACTGGCCATGGGGTAGCGCACGCATGCACAGACTTGGCCTGGAGTTGTGGCCGTAACAGATTTCTTGGCCGTTGCGCATTAAAATGAATATCATGCAGTCCAGGACTTGGGGCACACTGTATGCAGGCAGTAGCAGGCCGATACGGCGCTACAGGACAGCGCCTGTCGCAACACTAATCTCGAGGCTGCCGGGGCGAAGCAGCATCGTCGGCGCCCAATAGCCACCCCAGGCGCTGCAATCAGTAAGTGCCCAGTGTCTCTCACCGGTATCTTTCCCGGTGTCAGTCAATGTCTGCCTCCGCAACCAGGACGTGTAGCGCTGTCCGCCTCAGCTCCGCAGGCCCGCCTGCCTCGTGGTGAGCCCCGGACTCGCGTAGTCCCCGGCGCCGGCGCTGGGCTCCACTGTGGCTGGACGCACCCCGGCCGCCTTCTCAACTGGTGCTAACTCCGAGACCAAAGGAGGTAGAGTTTCCAAACTTGCACCGAGTGTGCAGCGGCGCTTGCTGGTCCTTCATGGGGATTTTCGGGCGGGTGGGAGCAGGATCAACAGGATCGATGACGGATATTAGTGCCAGGCTGCTGGAGCCTCACGGAGGTGCGGCCATTCAGCTCGTGCGCCCTCTAGCGCCCTTCAGTAAGACCTTTCAAGGATAGGATGGATAAAACCTTTCTTAACACCTCATCATGATGTTGACGGGATTTGCCCATGATTAATATATCATCCTGAAAAAAAGGTGGCTTCTTTTATATTACCAAAAAGTTCAAACATTAGCCTTTGGAAAATGGCAGCTGCCGAAGCCAGACCAAAAGGCATGCGTCTAAACTGGTAACAGCCGAACAGTGTACAAAAGGCTGTTAAGTGTTTGGATTTTTTGTTAAGAACGACCTGGTGGTATGCGCTACAAAAGTCTAGGATGGAAAACGACTTAACATCTCTGGTTAGCATTAACATTTCATCAATGCAGGGCAAAGGGAATTGATCTACCACAATATCGTCATTTAGACCTCTGAAATCTACACGCAAACGAACCTTGGCATTGGTTCGTCTGGCTACGACTAAAGGCGAAATCCACTCAGATGCTTCGATGGGTTCAATGATGCCCGCATCCAGTAATTTTTGCTATTCAGCCTTATCTTCGTCCCTGACAATGAAGGGAATACTGCATGTCTTGTGGATTTTGGGGAAAGCATTGTGTTTCAATCTTATCATATGGGCAAAACCTTTTAACTTGCCCATGGTGCCATTAAACACCTCTGGAAATTTACGGAGAACCCATTTACTGGTATCCTCACCATCACATGCACAAGGACCTGTTCAGGGCTATTCGGATCAAGTATAATTTTGAGTTTATTTTGATCCTTCCACCCTAAAACAGAAGGTCCATTCTTAGCTGCATACAATTTGCAGAGGGCGTGTCTACCTTTAAATCTAAAAATTAGTTCTCTAAAACTATGACGTTCCACCCCTCTCCTTAAGAAATAAGATTATTTCCCTTTGCCATGAAAGCCATAGTGGCATCACTCGCACCAAGAAAAATGTTAAAGCTCTCTATTGGTGGCCTAAAGTTGACTTATAAACTGAAAGGTTTGTAAGATCTTGTAGGGATTGCGAGTGTGCTGATAAATCACAAAAAAAAACTCTACCCTCCTTTAAGCTCTTTGAATTGTCCCTCTCTCCTGTGGGATGAGTTGGCATTGAAGTACCAAAAATTCACAATACTCCTTTTCAGGGGTCTTACCAATAAGTAGTCCATTCAAAAGTGGCAAAGAAATCAACAGAGAATCAACAGAGAATCTGAAATATGAAAAGACATCTTTATTACAATTAATTGTGAGGCTACGTCACCCAGTCACACCTAAAGCAACTGGAGGAGGCAGCCTGTTTGAATGTTCTCCGCACAGACCTTTTATACCATTTATTATGCCCTAGGCACACATTTTCTCTTTGAAGTACATTATTGTTGGTCACTCCCAGGACGTGCACACAAAGCACTGTATGATGACTGTAGGAGAGTAGGGTCTGCAATCCTATGATCACCCAGATTTTTTGCTTTTGTTTCACTGGTTTACGACTTTCTCTGGCTGTGGGCCTGCCAATCAAACCCACAGCCTGGCTGTTCTCTTTCTAAATTACGAGATGTACCCTAGGTGCATTTACCAATTGGTACTGGGCCACCTTATCAGACCCTGTAACTCAGGGCATAGGTGTACCCAGGGCCGCCAGGGGCTGCAGCATGTATTATGCCACCCCTGGCTGGCCTCCTGAATTTGACACAACTGGCTGCACGACAGCTGGGGCGAAGTCGTGTAATCACCCTTCGCTTTAGGTATAGTAGTTCTATACCTAACCATACAATGGACACCCGAGTTCCTATCAGTCACTCCTATGGCAGGCCTTAACAATCCTGAAGGCAGAGTGCGTGGGCTCGTGTGAGCTAGGTTCAGGCCCGAGCCGAGCCCGGCTGCAGCTTGCGGACTCAAGACCCAATGGCTGTTCCATGATAACGCGTACCACATCGGTAACTTCGGTGTCGCGTTATCAAGGCATGTCGAGTAAGGTGTCATACGAATCGGGGTGCTGCCCTCTCACCAATTCTGGCGACGAGGTTAGCATTCCACCCTTCTAGAGGGACACGACATGTACGTAACTGTGAACCCCGGTAAAAGTTAACTAAAGCCTCAGCTCCACAAAATGGATGCTGCCACCACAGACACGAGTCTGACCTCCTGCTGCTGGGAGTCCTTCCAGCGAGGAGCGCTCGGACAAAGGGTTTCCTGTCGAGGGCGGTGTTCGCACCGTCCCAGACAGGGTTTGTGTATTCTGGGTAGGTAGGGCTTTTTGCGAGAAGGTGACTGCGGAGTGGCACCCCGGTGCTCACTACGCATCTGCCGGTCAGAACCAGTTCCAGGGGCGACAGCCCTGGCCTGGGGAAAGTCCGGCAGGGGAGAGGGGTGTAACTACCCCCCTTCCTGGTCCCACCCTTAGGGCAGGACCTAGTCATGTACCCACCCCTTTCTTTAGAATAAAGGCCGGAGCGGGGACCCTTCCAAATTAGATCATCTTTGAATCAAGAACTACTTTCTACGAAAGGACATTCGAGACTCTTCTCAAGATTTCTCCCTTGTGACTAAGGAGTAGTCACCCTGCATCAGCGGGCACCATCTAAGAACTCTGCGGTTTGCTGCAAGTCCTTCCTCAAGGATCCGACGGCCCAGCTCGACGAGAACCGGCTTCCCTGGCACCTCTGACCTCTACCCACGTCATCAGCTCAGCTGTGATCTGTGGGTGCGACGAGACCTCGAGGGACCGGCCAGCATCAAAACCTGCACGCTTTCTTAACCAGCACGACCATCGAAGTAATTCTCTGGTGAGTGCTCTGGGGTCTGAGAAGCCCCGACCCTGAGCCGCTCCAGCATCGAAGTGCAGTCTCCCAGCATCTCCACGATCTGCGTGGGGCCCTTCTGCTCGCTGCTCAGCACGTTGTCTGGTCACTAGCCGCTGGCTTGTGCCCTTCCTTGACGACATCCGACAAACAACACTGCTGGTCTGGTTGCTCCAGACTGGCCCTTGCTTCCATCTTTGCGAGAAGCATCCCGGACCCTCCTGGTCCACTCAAGACGCCATCTTAGGCCCACCACGTGGCCCGAGATCTGCCAAGGCTTGTTGCCCCAATCCTGGGCCCAGCGACGCCGACAGCATCATCCTTCGTGGGACAGCTCGCACCTCCCTCCTGGTCGCCGACAACGCCTCCTGGTCCGTGAGACTGCAGAGCCTAGCGTCGCCCACTCACCTGGTCGAGGTGACGGCCAACCGGTGCCCTCCTGGTGCCCTCTGACTACTGGCTAGTAGTACGAACTTGGTCCCCTCTGCTTTCAGGTGTCATCGATCTCTGATCCAGGCTTGGATCTCTACGAACTATTCATCACTGGTCGCCGGCCAGCAACTCCTTTTCTTCCGGCTCCTGGCTCATCAGCGAAGACCCCGACGCCTGTAAGACTTGTGCAGCCGCAGCCCTCGTGGCTAGGTAACTCAGCATTTCGGTGCCTGCATAGCCTCTTTACTCTAGGGTCCTGAGTCCCTCGCTTCCGACTTGCCTTATCGGGTCCGCCCGAGACCACTAAACTTTCCGTGTCCTCGGACACTTGTTTTAATTGTGCACTTGAAGTATTTGCCTAAGAGATTGGTTTGTGCTTAGTACCCTGTCCTCATAAAGAGTACAGGGCTGTTGTGATTCTTAATAAATATACTGTTTATTTTCATAACACTTGTGTGGTGTCCTTTCACTGGGTGTTCAAGGGGTATGTGATGGTATTACAGCTGGCTTAACGCGCCCTCTCGAGTCTTTAGCCTTAGACTGCTCGTATCCACGCTACTAGGATAGCTGGTCTAAAGGTTGACTTACAACCAATCACCATAAGGGTCGTTTGGAACGATACATAGCGGTCGCTAGAATAGCGAACGCTGCATATCGGGCCAACTTCTCACATTGGTGAGCAGCGGTTGGGATTTGAGCTTGCTGTTGTTTTACCACACGTATCCTAAGAATATCTTGTTGAAAGATCACATAAGTACTGTTAGTACATATAACTGAAGCTTAGAATACTCTGAGTTCTACTGAACCAGCTGTTGTAGCTCCTCAAGGCTTAGCACACCTTGGCTGCAACTCTTAGCAAGGGATCAGTAGGTAAACACATAGTGTAGGTAGGTGCATCACTTACACCACACTAGAAACAGTATGTCGGACAAAGGAGGAAACTCTGAGTCTCCCCTTGTGTCAGTTGACCCTCCACAGGTCATCCCTTCAAGATATACTGTGCTGAGCTTCAAGGAGTTAAGACAGGTGTGTCACTCCAGGAAGATCAAGCAGGGGTCTAACCCCACAACGTCCTTTCTGATTGGTCTCTTGGAGACTTATGATGCCAGAAAAGCTGAGACCCGTCTTAGCTCTTCTAATCCAGAAGGAGACATGCCTCCCCTCGAGGGAACCAGAGACGATCCTGACCTCATCCACCTCTCGACCGAGACTGAAGACGTAGAGGATGATGAGGATGAGGACCCCTCTGGAGACGAGGCAGATAAGGGACAGGTAGAAGTCGGCAGACTAAGCAGGTCCAACTTAAGCAAACATGATAGTGGTACTGGGGGACCCTCAGGGCTACTATCAGGTCAGCTTAACATTGGGAATGGACGAGCCCGATCTCTGTCAAGAGACTCTGGCAGATCCCTTCAAACCAATGGCTCTCACAACTCTTCTCAAAGAGGGATGACATCCCCTCAGAGGAGAGTGTACGAAGCTAAAGAAAGGGCAGCTAATCTGAGGATCGAAAGGGAAGAACTTGCCCTGGCCAAAGAAAAGCTCGCCTTTGCTAGAGAGCAACAGTTAAGTGGGACAGTCCCCACTGGTGGCAGCATTGTACCTAGCAATAGGGAAAGGAGTTTTGATACGAAACACCTTGGTAAGATAGTGCCCCCCTTTAAACAAGGGGACGACATCCACAAATGGATTACTGCTTTGGAGAGGGCCTGCACTGTGCAAGGTGTTCCCCAGAGTCAGTGGGCAGCTATCTTGTGGCTCTCCTTTGAAGGTAAAGGAAGAGACAAGCTCCTCACCACAAGGGTAGAGGATGCTAATGATTACCACGTCTTGAAGAGTACACTGGTTGAAGGGTTTGGCCTAACCACTGAGCAGTACAGGGTGCTGTTCAGGGATACCCAGAAAACGCAGTCTCAAGACTGGACTGACTTTGTCGATTGTGCCACTAAGGCTTTTGAGGGCTGGTTGCTGGGCAGTAAGGTTACTGATTACAAAGGATTGTATAATTTGATGATGAGAGAACAAATTTTAAACAATTGTCAGAACCAGTTGTTGCATCAGCATCTTGTCGACTCGGATCTGACCTCTCCCCAAGAATTGGGAAAGAAGGCAGACAGATGGGTTCGTACGAGAGTTAAACAGAACCAGGGCCAGAATCAAGGTGGTCAGAAGAAAGCAGACCAGAAGGGTAAAGATTCTAAGGGGGAACAAAATGACCAGAAGTCTTCGACAGGTCCCCAACAACCCAAAGAGGGTGGGGGTCAGGCTCCCCAAAAGAAGAAAGAAGGCCAATCCAAAAGATGGTGCCAGTACTGCAAAAGTAAATCTCACTGGTTTAGTGAGTGCACCAAGAAAGGAGGAGGGCAGACTCCTGCCACTGCAGCCCCTAAGGCACCTGTGCCCCCTAGTACAGTCAGCAGTGGTAGTGCACCTCCCAATGGTTTAGTAGGGTTAACCCTGGGTTCTGAGGGGCGTGACAACTTAGTTGGTACACTCACTCAGGCTGTCCTTGTCAGTACAGGGGATGTGGATATATCCCCTGACGTAAGCCCCAGTACTTTGGGCAAATACAGACAGACGCCTTTCATAAATGGAAAAATGGCTCAGGCCTATAGGGACACTTGTGCCAGTGTCACCATGGTGACACCTAACTTTGTGGACCCTGGACAGATCATGCCAGGTACAGAATTCCTGGTGACCAATGCAAGCAATGTCACTACCAATCACAGTATGGCAATTGTAGCTTTCTCCTGGGGAGGGGTAACTGGCCAAAAGAAGGTTGTAGTTAGTTCAGACCTCCCAGTGGATTGTTTGTTGGGCAATGATTTGGAGTCATCACAATGGTCAGAAGTGGAGCACCGGACTCACATGGAAATGTTAGGCTTGCCAGCACATGTGTTCGCTGTGACCAGGTCACAGGTCAGAAAATGCCCCACTGAACAGGTGCTGGATCCTGGAACAATGGACCAGACACCTCCCAAGAAAAAGAGCGGTAGGGTTAAGGCTGCGCCTTCCCCCTTGCCCCAGGTCGAGGATCAAGTCTCAGAGGAGGCTGACCTACAGGAATTGAGGGAAACTGAGCCTAGAGAGTTCGAACTTGATCAAGTTGAATTCTTGGGTTCAGGGGGACCCTCAAGGGAGGACCTGGGGAAGGACCAGTTAGACTGCCCTTCTCTTGAACCCCTCAGACAGCAGGCTGCTGCTGAGGCTGCTGGGAACGCCACAGGTACCCACAAGGTATACTGGGAAGATGGACTCCTGTACACTGAGTCAAGAGACCCCAAGCCTGGCATGACCAGGAGGCTGATTGTACCCTTGTCTCAGCGAGGTTTCCTACTTACCTTGGCCCACGAGATTCCCTTAGCAGGTCACTTAGGCCAGACGAAGACGTGGGACAGGCTTGTCTCGCACTTTCACTGGCCTCACATGAACGAAGATACCAAGGAGTTTTGCTGCTCCTGTGTCACTTGCCAAGCCAGTGGTAAGTCAGGTGGCACAACAAAGGCCCCCCTTATACCAATGCCTGTGGTGGGGGTGCCCTTTGAACGGGTGGGGATCGACATCGTCGGTCCCATGGAACCACCGACAGCATCAGGGCACAAGTTTATACTGGTGGTAGTGGATCATGCCACCAGGTATCCTGAAGCTATTCCCCTTAGGACCACTACAGCCCCTGTTGTGGCAAGAGCCCTAGTTGGAGTGTTCTCCAGAGTGGGCTTCCCTAAGGAGGTCGTCTCCGACAGAGGTGCAAACTTTATGTCGAGCTACTTAACTGCTATGTGGAAGGAATGTGGTGTCAACTACAAGTTCACTACACCCTATCATCCACAATGCAATGGGCTTGTTGAGAGATTCAACAGGACCCTAAAAGGGATGATTCATGGACTACCGGAAAAGCTTCGGCGTAGATGGGACGTCCTGATCCCCTGCCTTTTGTTCGCGTACAGAGAGGTCCCACAGAAGGGGGTTGGCTACAGCCCTTTTGAACTTTTGTACGGGCATCCTGTAAGAGGACCCCTGTGTTTGGTGAAGGAAGGATGGGAGAGACCTCTCAAAAAGCCTGCAGCCAACATAGTGGACTATGTGCTTGGCCTCCGCTCGCGGATGGCTGAATACATGGAAAAGGCATCTGAAAACCTTAAGGCCAGCCAAGAACTCCAAAAAGCTTGGCATGACCAAAAGGCTGTCTTGACTGTTTACCAGCCCGGACAGAAGGTGTGGGTGTTGGAGCCAGTGGCCCCAGCAGCCCTCAAGGACAAATGGTCCGGGCCCTACACCATCCTGGAGAAAAAGGGAGAGGTCACCTACCTGGTCGACCTGGGAACTCCCCGGAGCCCCCACAGGGTGCTTCATGTCAACAGGCTAAAAGCATATGTCGACAGGAAGGACATGAGTTTGCTCATGGCCCTAGATGAGGGACAGGAAGAGGAGAGTGACCCTCTCCCCGACCTGCTCACTCAGAATCCTGACGATGGATCGGTAGATGGTGTTGTCTTTTGTGGCAGCCTCTCCGAACATCAACAGAACGACTGTAAACAAGTTCTTCAGTCGTTCAGACATATGTTTTCTCTAACACCCAGTCAGACCGATTGGTGCACCCATGAGGTTGACACTGGTGACAGCCTGCCCGTCAAGAGTAAAATCTACAGGCAGCCTGATCACGTTAGAGACTGCATCAAGAGTGAAGTGCAGAAAATGTTGGAGCTGGGAGTCATTGAACCCTCGGATAGCCCTTGGGCTAGTCCCGTAGTTCTAGTGCCGAAACCTCACACCCAGGGCGGTAAGAAAGAGATGAGGTTCTGCGTAGACTACAGGGGTCTCAATGCAGTCACTAAGACGGACGCCCACCCAATACCAAGGGCAGACGAGCTTATTGATAGATTGGCTTCGGCCAACTACTTAAGTACGTTTGACCTGACAGCTGGGTATTGGCAAATCAGGTTAGCTGAGGACGCCAAGCCTAAAACCGCATTTTCAACCCCTGGTGGGCATTATCAGTTCATGGTGATGCCCTTTGGTCTGAAAAATGCACCTGCCACCTTCCAACGGTTGGTGAATCAAGTCCTTACTGGGCTGGATGACTTCTGTGCGGCGTATCTTGACGATATTGCTGTCTTTAGCTCCACCTGGGAGGATCACCTGGTCCACCTGCGGAAAGTGTTAGAGGCGCTGCAAGCAGCAGGCCTCACTATCAAGGCCACCAAGTGCCAGATAGGGCAGGCACAGGTTGTATACCTGGGCCACCTTGTAGGTGGAGGCCAGGTTCAGCCACTGGAGAGCAAGATACAGTCAATCAGGGACTGGGCTCCTCCAACCACCCAGACTCAGGTTCGAGCTTTCTTGGGCCTGACTGGATACTACCGGAAGTTTGTCAGGAACTATGGTTCCATCGTGACACCATTAAACGAACTGACAAGCAAGAAAATGCCAAAAAAGGTTCAGTGGACAGCGAGCTGTCAAAAAGCATTCGATGACCTAAAGCAGGCCATGTGCACGGCGCCTATCCTTAAGAGTCCGGACTACTCCAAACCATTCATTGTCCAAACAGATGCTTCTGAGTTGGGTGTGGGAGCTGTTCTTTCTCAACTGAATTTTGATGGTCAAGACCAGCCCATTGCTTTTATAAGTAGAAGGCTGACCCCTAGAGAGAAGAATTGGTCAGCTATTGAGAGGGAGGCCTCTGCTGTGGTTTGGGCCCTGAAGAAGCTGAGGCCATACTTGTTTGGCACTCACTTCAAGATTCAGACCGACCATAAGCCCCTCTTGTGGCTAAATCAGATGAAGGGTGAAAACCCCAAACTGCTTAGGTGGTCCATTTCCCTACAGGGGATGGACTTTACAGTGGAACATAGACCTGGTACTGATCATGGCAATGCCGATGGGCTCTCCAGATATTTCCACTTAGAACAAGAAGACTCACCTGGTCAAGGTTAGCTTATTGTTCCGACGTTTGGGGGGGGGGTCATGTAGGAGAGTAGGGTCTGCAATCCTATGATCACCCAGATTTTTTGCTTTTGTTTCACTGGTTTACGACTTTCTCTGGCTGTGGGCCTGCCAATCAGACCCACAGCCTGGCTGTTCTCTTTCTAAATTACGAGATGTACCCTAGGTGCATTTACCAATTGGTACTGGGCCACCTTATCAGACCCTGTAACTCAGGGCATAGGTGTACCCAGGGCCGCCAGGGGCTACAGCATGTATTATGCCACCCCTGGCTGGCCTCCTGAATTTGACACAACTGGCTGCACGACAGCTGGGGCGAAGTCGTGTAATCACCCTTCGCTTTAGGTATAGTAGTTCTATACCTAACCATACAATGGACACCCGAGTTCCTATCAGTCACTCCTATGGCAGGCCTTAACAATCCTGAAGGCAGAGTGCGTGGGCTCGTGTGAGCTAGGTTCAGGCCCGAGCCGAGCCCGGCTGCAGCTTGCGGACTCAAGACCCAATGGCTGTTCCATGATAACGCGTACCACATCGGTAACTTCGGTGTCGCGTTATCAAGGCATGTCGAGTAAGGTGTCATACGAATCGGGGTGCTGCCCTCTCACCAATTCTGGCGACGAGGTTAGCATTCCACCCTTCTAGAGGGACACGACATGTACGTAACTGTGAACCCCGGTTAAAGTTAACTAAAGCCTCAGCTCCACAAAATGGATGCTGCCACCACAGACACGAGTCTGACCTCCTGCTGCTGGGAGTCCTTCCAGCGAGGAGCGCTCGGACAAAGGGTTTCCTGTCGAGGGCGGTGTTCGCACCGTCCCAGACAGGGTTTGTGTATTCTGGGTAGGTAGGGCTTTTTGCGAGAAGGTGACTGCGGAGTGGCACCCCGGTGCTCACTACGCATCTGCCGGTCAGAACCAGTTCCAGGGGCGACAGCCCTGGCCTGGGGAAAGTCCGGCAGGGGAGAGGGGTGTAACTACCCCCCTTCCTGGTCCCACCCTTAGGGCAGGACCTAGTCATGTACCCACCCCTTTCTTTAGAATAAAGGCCGGAGCGGGGACCCTTCCAAATTAGATCATCTTTGAATCAAGAACTACTTTCTACGAAAGGACATTCGAGACTCTTCTCAAGATTTCTCCCTTGTGACTAAGGAGTAGTCACCCTGCATCAGCGGGCACCATCTAAGAACTCTGCGGTTTGCTGCAAGTCCTTCCTCAAGGATCCGACGGCCCAGCTCGACGAGAACCGGCTTCCCTGGCACCTCTGACCTCTACCCACGTCATCAGCTCAGCTGTGATCTGTGGGTGCGACGAGACCTCGAGGGACCGGCCAGCATCAAAACCTGCACGCTTTCTTAACCAGCACGACCATCGAAGTAATTCTCTGGTGAGTGCTCTGGGGTCTGAGAAGCCCCAACCCTGAGCCGCTCCAGCATCGAAGTGCAGTCTCCCAGCATCTCCACGATCTGCGTGGGGCCCTTCTGCTCGCTGCTCAGCACGTTGTCTGGTCACTAGCCGCTGGCTTGTGCCCTTCCTTGACGACATCCGACAAACAACACTGCTGGTCTGGTTGCTCCAGACTGGCCCTTGCTTCCATCTTTGCGAGAAGCATCCCGGACCCTCCTGGTCCACTCAAGACGCCATCTTAGGCCCACCACGTGGCCCGAGATCTGCCAAGGCTTGTTGCCCCAATCCTGGGCCCAGCGACGCCGACAGCATCATCCTTCGTGGGACAGCTCGCACCTCCCTCCTGGTCGCCGACAACGCCTCCTGGTCCGTGAGACTGCAGAGCCTAGCGTCGCCCACTCACCTGGTCGAGGTGACGGCCAACCGGTGCCCTCCTGGTGCCCTCTGACTACTGGCTAGTAGTACGAACTTGGTCCCCTCTGCTTTCAGGTGTCATCGATCTCTGATCCAGGCTTGGATCTCTACGAACTATTCATCACTGGTCGCCGGCCAGCAACTCCTTTTCTTCCGGCTCCTGGCTCGTCAGCGAAGACCCCGACGCCTGTAAGACTTGTGCAGCCGCAGCCCTCGTGGCTAGGTAACTCGGCATTTCGGTGCCTGCATAGCCTCTTTCCTCTAGGGTCCTGAGTCCCTCGCTTCCGACTTGCCTTATCGGGTCCGCCCGAGACCACTAAACTTTCCGTGTCCTCGGACACTTGTTTTAATTGTGCACTTGAAGTATTTGCCTAAGAGATTGGTTTGTGCTTAGTACCCTGTCCTCATAAAGAGTACAGGGCTGTTGTGATTCTTAATAAATATACTGTTTATTTTCATAACACTTGTGTGGTGTCCTTTCACTGGGTGTTCAAGGGGTATGTGATGGTATTACAGCTGGCTTAACGCGCCCTCTCGAGTCTTTAGCCTTAGACTGCTCGTATCCACGCTACTAGGATAGCTGGTCTAAAGGTTGACTTACAACCAATCACCATAAGGGTCGTTTGGAACGATACATAGCGGTCGCTAGAATAGCGAACGCTGCATATCGGGCCAACTTCTCACAATGACAAACCCACTTTCAAGATAAGTCCAGGCCATAAACAATGTCCACATAATGCGCACATTCTCTAGCTGACAAGGCCGGATAAACCCAAAACATTAAGATCACAGCCCATGTCATAAATAGCTCGTGGAGGCAGGAACAGAAACAGATGGAAGTAAGATAGGCACGTTTGTGTGTAGTAAATCTTTACAATGTCCTGTGCTCTGATCTATAATCTTGATCAGCTAAAGGGCAGGAACTGGCTTGGCAAGGTTAGCCTCAAGCAACAGGGTCAGCTTTCGTCAGGTCATGCAGAAGTCAGCACAAACCCATGCTAAGGTTATGTCCTTTAAATGCTTGTTCTGCCATGGTAAGAGCCTACTGTAAGGGCAATGCATAAAATGGCTGCTATTCACAAGATGGAACCCGAGTGTTCAAAACAAAACCTTCAAATACACAGTGAATCCATTGGTGTAACATGATGAAAACACTCATGCATACCGCATTCGTCATTTGCGGTTCGAGGATACCAAATTCATAACAGAATCATGATATTTAAAACACAGGTTCAGAATTTTCAGTACCACAGCATTGGATAATATGGGTCCCATTGTGTGGAGTGATGGTTCAACCAAATACATTCTTGTACTTGTTGATCTTTTTTCTAAATGGTTTGAACTCCAAGAGGTTGACAAAGCAAATACCACTTGTGTCATTAACTTCTTAGGCAGTGTTTTGTTTTCGTGAAGGTTTCCCCAAAAACATTCTCACTGACAATGGGGTGCAAATGTTGCTGGCATTTCACACACATTTTCTGCACTTTACCACCCCAAGGACAATGGTGCCATCGAGAGGGTCACAACCGTGTCATCAAGGGTGTTCTGCAGTTGGCCATTCACGGTAAGAAAAGTTTGGAGCATGAACTTACGAAAATGCTTTGGACTTACAGAGTCACGTGTCATAGCTCTATTGGCAAGACTCCTTTTGGGGTCATGAGAGGTTGCATTCCACATTCAAAAGTAAATCCTGGGTGGATGGAGAGGAGCTAACAAGTAATGTGGGGTGCTGAGAAAATAAAAAGCATGGTACCAGGGATGTCCATCTGTCTGTTGGACAATGGGTGTGTGTCAAATCTAACAAGATGGTGACTAAGGGTCAAAGCAAGTTTTGTCCTCTTGTTCAAATTGTGAAACTTATGAGAAATACTGTCAAACTTTCATATGAGTCATTTATCCTTAGTAAAAAATGATTTCACACCTAATGACCCTAAAGAATTTGTGGCTTCTTGCAACTATTGATGGATCGATATTCTTTATGAGTGTTCTTCTTCTTTTGCTATATCTGCTTTTTTGTGTTTAGAGAGAGGATGTTCAATCTGTTGTAGATCTTCCACCTCCTGTGGTTCCCGCTGAGGGCCTTTCTAAAGCTGAAATCTCCTCTGAACTTTGTCCACAGCAATCTCTTGAAGTAAAGACTAATACTTTTGGTAGAAATATTGTTAGACCAAAACACTTTGATGATTATGTTTGTGAATCTTAAGTTTTTTATTTTTTATTTTTATTGATAGAAGGAGGATGTGTAGTATTGTGGTTATTTACTATGTCTTGTTTCAGAATGCTCTGATTCTTGAGAATCAAGAATCAGAACATTAATATAGTTCTGTGTATTTATTTCCCCGTATTAGAAGGTTGGTGTCACTTCTGCTTGATACTCAGCGTACATGTTTGTTGCTGAGGGGTTGTCAGAATACAGAAGATACCTACAACTTCAATGTATACTGCTTCATTACTTCAATAACATGGCGACTTGGAAGAACCAAGTAATCGCTTTTTATGCTATGTGTAATCTGTGTTTTTGGTCACAATTAACCCTGGGCGGTGAACTCCGCTCCACTCGTGAAGTTTGTGGAGTTTTCTGCACTCCGCATTACGCAGAGCTTCAGAAGTTCTGAAAAACTCCGCCTCGCGGAGTTTTTTCCTCGCTCGCCTTCACCAATATCAAGTTGGCGAGCGCGAGCGAGGAAAATTGACCCCTTGGCGAGATTTTTCCTCATTCACAATCATCAATGTCAAGTTGGCGAGTGTGAGCATGGAAAATAAAAGCTCCTGGCGAGATTTCTCAATGTGGGGGGGTCAGGTTTCTCATTGCGAGTGGTCGCGAAGGCTCGCGACTGCTCGTTTGCGTTGAGAAAGCTGCAGCTTGAGTAGAAATCTACTCGAGCGGCCAAATAGGAAGCTGCGCTGTGCATGGTGCTGTTCACAATGATTCCACAGTGCGGATAAGCATCCGGCACTGTGCAATCACCGCAAACAGCATTTTTCTATCGCACTCCACCGCTTGCGTAGCTCTGAGTAGCATGGCAGAGTTCCCCCCCCCCCCTTTGTGGAGTTTTGCGTAGAGCAACTCCACAAACTCCACCCAGGGTTAGTCACAATATGGATACGATACAAAAGGTAGGCGATGAGGGGATCCGAATTGAACATCACCCTTTGCTCGATCTTTAACAACTTTGGCCAGGAGCCATCCGTTGCTACAGTGGTCATGTGCATAGGATGGCTCCCTGCCGTCCGATCACATTACACAGAAAATCCCTCTGGTGCGGGCACCAGAGGGATTTCCTTTCTCCCCAAACAACCATGGAAGCTGGGGAAGAGCTTCCCTAGCTCCTGAGGCTGCTCAGTTTTTTCCACTGAAATGACGATCAGCGCCTACGTTGTGCTGGCATAATTTGAGTGAATTTGAAACTGAAATGAGACGATCTGCATGTGTCAGTTTCTCTAACTCGGTCCTCAGGGGGCCACAGCCCCCTGAGCACTGAGACAGACGGGAGAGGTATCATTGGAAAGAGGAGAATCTTCCCTTTCAAATGGCATCCCTACCTAATCCCTGCTTGGGCATCGCCGCAGGAGGGCTTTCCCCAAGCAGGGATCCACCACTAGACGCCAGAGAGGGGGGGGGACAGCCCTTGGACAAGGACCTTTGCTCCACCCAAATAAATTTGGGCAAATTCAGTCTTTCTAGCCCCCTACACACTAGATACCAGGTATTCTTTTTTATAGTATTTTGTGGTGGAGGCTTCCCTAAATGCAAGCAACCTCCACAGACTTTCTGCCCCCCCCCCCCCCCCATGGGGCAAATGAGGGTTATTACCTCACTAGACACAAGGGATTCTTTATTTTTTTATAAAAGAGGGGCGGGGCTACCCACAAAGGGCAAGACCATGCCCCACCCAAATATATTTGGAAACAGTCTTTCTGCCCCCAAAGCACACTAGGTACCAGGGATTTGTATGTATGTACTTTTAGAGGTGGGGCTGCCCAAAATGTTAATGCCAATGCCTTCACTCACCTGAAAAAATTGCCCCAGTACTTCTGCCCCCCCCCCCCCCATGAGGCAGATGGGAGCAGTAGCCTCTGAACTTCCACCGGGGGCAGAGAGACCACTAAGCACCAGGGATTATAGGTCATGTTTATACGTAGGGATAAGGGCACTAGCATGCCCATTTTAGGCAGCCACCATACCTACTAATTAGACAGTCTTTCAGGGGGGGGCAGAAAGCCCAATAGGCATCCAGAGACATTTTATTTTGTAGTTGAGGGGTAGGCCTGTTTAGAATGAGCATGCCAATGCCCCCCACTCCCGAAAAAACTTGCCACAGTCTTTTTGCCCCCCCCCCCCCCCCCCCGGGAGGCAGGTGGGGCAATTGCCCCTTGTCTGCTCCCCCGGGGGGAGAAAGCCCATTAGACACCAGGGATTATGGGTACAAGAGGTGATTTGAAAAGTGACAGTTGATCTGACAACCAAAGAAAAGCAGATAAGGCTGAAAAGTAACACTTCGAAGTGCTCAGAGGAGAGCCCTGCTGGGCCAAGGAAAGAATGAAAAGAAGAATGTCTGAGAGGGAGGCCGACAAGGGGTCAACAGACTGTTCTTTAAAATATTTACAATACTTACAAAACCTTTGCCATTGGCAGGGTATACCGACTTCGTGGATGGACGCCTGGCTGACAGAATAACTTCACAGACTTCGGGAGGAAGGTTAAAAGCTGTCAAGTGTCACAGATCAATCTCCATGCAAGGAGAGAGATGGTGGACAGGTTCAGGTGGAGGACCCTCCCCTACTGCTGCGACAGAAGATCCTCCCAAAGGGGCAGCCTGATCGGAGGATTGATGCTCATCTGCAAAAGCTCGGGATACCAAACTCTCACTCTTCGTGCTCAGTCCAGAGCCACAAGAATGACTTGTGCCTGGTCGTTCCTGATGTTCTTGAGCACTGTGGACAGAAGTGGTATGGGCGGAAAGGTGTGCCGGACTCTTGTGCTCCACTCAAGATGAAAAGTGGTGCCAAGCGAGAGCCACCTTGGAAACTCCAACACGCAAAACTGCTGAGATTACACATTATCTGTAGAGGTGAACAGATCTAACCAAGGCTCTCCCCACTGTTGAAAGAGACCTTGTCCCACCTCCGTATGGAGACGCCACTTGTGATCCGCTAGGCACCGATTGCTGAGTTTGTCCGCTCTGGCGTTCAGGGAACCGGCCAGATGTTGAACCACTAGTCCAGCTAAGTCCAGAGACACAGGGCCGCTTGACAGAAAGTCCACAACCCCACCCTGCCCTGTTTGTTGCAGTACCACATGGTGGTAGTGTTGTCTGTGAACACCTGAAATAACCTCCCCTAGAGGGATGGTAAGAAAGCTTTCAGTGCCAATCGGATCACACAAAGCTCCAACAGGTTGATGTGGAGCCCGGCTTCCACCAGAGACCAGACACCTCTGATCTCCACCTCTCTCAAATGGCTGTCTTACCCCAGATGCAACGCATCCATCACTACTAAGGGATCTGGGTGGGGGAGAGAGAGGGGTCTGCTTCTGACCCAATCGGAAATTGTCATCCAAAACTGCAGGTTGTTCGCAATGCTCTCCAATATCTGAAACAGGTTGGAGAGATGTCCCCAATGCTGTGCCCATTGGAACTTCAGGTCCCACTGCAGAGCCCGCATGTGCCATTTTGCATGATCGACAAGCAGGATTCAGGAGGCATGAGGTCCAACAGCCTCAGAGTCATTCTCCCCGAAATCCAGGATACAGGCTATCATAGCCTGAATATCCTGGAATCGCAGCTCGGGAGGATAATCCGAAACTGCACCATGTCCAGAACTACCCCAATGAAAACGACCATCTGAGAGGGATTCAGGTGTTACTTAGGCATGTTGATAGTGAACCCCAGCAAATGCAGGAGGTTCGCCACAGTCTGGAGGTGGGAGACGACTGCCTAAGACGTGTCTGCTTCAACAACCAGTTGTCAAGATAGGGAAGACTGGAACCCTGATCTCAGCAGATGAGCTGCAACCACCGCTTTCACTTTGGTGAACACCCGAGGGGCACTGGTGAGGCTGAAGGGGAGTACGGTAAACTGAAAATGCTTGTGTTCCACCGTAAACCCCAGGTATCGGTGGATGGCAGGCAGGACAGGGATATGGAAATAGGAGTCCTGTAAATCCAACGCTACCATCCAGTCTCCGGGTCCAGGGCAGGCAGGACCGGAGCAAGAGTGAGCATCGTGAACTTCTCCTTTTTTTGGGAGTAGTTGAAGGCTCGGAGGTCGAGGATAGGACGAAGGCCTCTGTCCATTTTTGGAACCAGAAAATAGCGGCAATAGCAGCCACAGCCTCTTTCTGGCCCGGGAACACTCTCTATAGCTCCCTTGGCCAAGAGAGTTTTGACTTCCTCACGGAGTAAGGCAAGGTGATCCTCCGTCAGCTGATCATAAGTTGAAGGCATGGAGGGAGGGGTAGACTCGAAGGGAAAGGAGTAGCCGTTTTAGACTCTTTGCAGCAACCACCTGTCTGAGGTGATACCCTGCCAGTGGTAGAGGTGATGGCATATCCTTCCACCAACTGGACGCCCATGATATGGGGGATCAGACTAGTAAGGTTTTGAGCTGGAGGAAGGGGTTGTGGCTTGACCTGACTTCTGGCCTCCCGACCCACTGGGTCAGGGTGAACCGCACCCACAGCCATGCAGAGGTTTGGAACTTGCTTGGTCCTCAGGCTGGGGTAGGGTTGGTGTGTGTGGAAGTCTCTGCCGTAGCCACGAAAGGTCCAAAAAATGGACGTCGGATGGGATGACATTGAGAGGCCTAAGGACTTGTCCGTAGCCCGTAAAACCTTGAAATGCTCTAGTGCACACATCCGCTCTGACTCCGAAGAGATGAGAGCCATCAATGGGCATGTCCATAAGGTTGGCTTGGACATCCCCTGAGAAGCAGAACGTTCTCAGCCAGGCGTAGCGCCTAACAGCCATTGTCAAAGAAATCGCCCTGCCCAGCGAATCTGTCGTGTCTCAGCACATTGTATGGCAAACTTTACATCTCTCCTGTCCCACAGCTTGGGAGAGGATAGCCCAGTCCTCCTTCAGAACTTGTGGCAGCACCTCTGCAGCCGTTTCCCATAGTGAATGGGAATAATTATCCAAGAGGCATGCAGTATTTACCGACTGCAATGCTAGGCTGGTGGAAGAAATGATCTTGCCAAGGCTCTCCAGCCTTTTGGATTCCCTGTCCCACGGGAAGTAGAGGCTTGCCCAGTGCAGGGCGATGGTGGCGGCTGATAGTTTTGTTCACAGGAGGCCCTGTGCTGGGCATGGATCAGGTGCCCAGTAGAACATCTGTCAAGGCTTCGTTGGAAATCAGCAATGGTTCCGAAGTGGAAACACCATGCTGCAGGACCTCTGTCAAGACATTAGTCTTGACTGCCACTGTAGGGAGCTGCAGGTCCAAGACCTCGCAGCCCTACTCATCACCATTGCAAAAGAAGCCCCCTCCTCTGTAGCCAGGTTGGGCGAGAGAGCATGCCAGGATCTGGGGAGGTGTCCAAGCCGCTGGCATCACCCAGCTCCTCCTACCAGGCCATTTCCTCATTGTAGGGTGGGATCTCTAAGTGATCCTGCTGCCCCTTCCAATCATCATTCTGCCCTAACCCTTCAGAATAAAACAGAGGGCATGGCCTAGAGTCCAACAGCTCTGTTGTGACCAGTCTCGGCATCTGTGTCATCTGGAATTAGGATGAGGGAGGTACCGCTAGTGGGCACCATTGATACCAATGGTCTCAATTTCAGACACAGTGTCGTGGAAGGTCGGAGTGGTGCGACTGGTGCTGGTCAGGATCCACCAGGTGCGCGGGGCGCCGGAGGCGGGTATCCCACGGGGTCTCCTTCCATTGAGCCTGTGGGCCCGAAGGCATGCCAGCATGGTCAAGCCGCCCAAATATGGCTCACATGATGTCATAAAATTCTTTGAATTGGCTGTGGTCAATGGACATGCGGAGCAGACAAAGGCATCCGCTCAGGGGAGCGGGACCTCAAACATCGGGACTCCCCGTCTCATCATGCGACTGACAGGGTGAAGCCAAAGTACTCTTCGACTACTTGTGCTTCTTGTGGTGCTTCTTACCTGACCTCGAAGACTTCGAGTGGGAGGAAGAGAACTTCGATCCCCGAGAGCTGTTCTCGGAACTTCCTTGTGACAAGACCAGGAGTAGGAGCGAGATCTATGGGGGCATCTTCATGGCAAAGGATTCCGGGCCACGAGCACCTTTAGGGACCGCTCCCTCAAATCTTTTGACACAATACCCAGGCAGTCGGAGCACAACTTTATGTTGTGGTTACGCCCCAGGCACTAAAGGCATACCAGGTGGTGGCCCAGGACTGACATGGTGCGGTGATAGGCACCACATGGTTTGAACTCTGACGTCTTTTTACTGGACATCCTAACACACCAATAGACTTGACAAAAAGTCAAAAAAAGTCTGTCAACAAATTCCACAAGGTAGCTCTCTTTGACAGATCTGCACTGGCTGGCGCAGAAACAAAAGAACTGACGTCAGGACACTGGGGTGGTGCCTATATAGACGATGCCGATGTCATGGTGATGACGAACCCAGTGCCTACGACATCACACAGAGTCGACCGACGCCACCTATACACGCACAGGGATGCTGCTATCAAAAATCATCCTGATCCAGCCTCAGGCAGGGAAGTTCAAAGGTAAGGAATCTGCGGCTAGATGTCTCTATCAAATACATAGGAATTTTACAGTCTTTCCATAGTTGGGTCCCTTTCACACAGTTTCTTGAGATCTGCTCTTATTCGGTTTATTTCTACCGTTACCGAGCCTATTTTGGATTTGAAAGGGTGTCTCATATCATGGATTGCTGTCATTCTGTCCTTTAGGTAGGCTTCCAAGTCATCATTATCTTTCTCCGGGTTCCCTTTCCCCACGGCCCCTATGGTGGCTGCGATATTGCATATTTATCCATCTTATTTTATTGACTTCCTTTGCCCTCACCGTCACGTACCTTGGTGTCTCCACTCTATCATTTCACTGGCAATATTGCCGGAGTGTATGGCTGGGAGACAGGTACTCGTTGTCACCTGCCTAGGGAGAAGTATCCCCTCCTATGCGACCCTGGCTTCCCTCCACTAAGCGGCCTCCAGGGTTTCTTAGTCCCCCACTATGGAGTGTTTACTGGCACCAGAAGGAACGGTCTGCTGGTTTCTTCCCTAAGGGGGTTGTCCCCCGCCCCATGATTTGTTATTTGTGCTCCTGACAGTCAAATTTTGGGTCCCACTGGCATCTCTGTTTTGGTGTGGGAGACCGATATTTACTTTGTCTATCTGGTTTCCCCACTCAGCGCTGCTGTCCTGGGTGGAGAGAGGCAGGGGGAGTTGTGGCACCAGCTGTTGCGCCAGGGTCCAGTGTCTCAGTTGCTGCTGTGGTGGCCCAGTTTGTGTTTCCACCCCTGCACAGGCTGTTGATGTTTCCTGATCACGCGGGCTTCCTCTCTTACCACCTCAGCCCAAGGGCTTCCACTGTATGGTTTGGGGGTGGGTTCGAGTCCCCATGCCCTTTGGCTGTGCAGATCTCCTGCTGTAGTGGCACGGATGCCGATGGTCCGCCTCCACCTGTTTCACTGTAGACGCTGCTGCAGGTCTGCTCCTCCAGGACCACTGCCTCAGGGGTTTTAACCAAACTTCCTTCAGCCGAGCTGGTGCTTTTGTCGTTGTGCTTATCCACTGCTATGGATTGAACCCAGCAGGATTGATACAGTTCAGATTTTCATGGCATTACTGTCCTGGTGAAAGGGAGCCTTTCTGTTTGGTGGCCATCTTTACCGGTGCCAGGCCACACCTCATTGGGTCTGATAAGGTTGGCATGTGTACCAGGGAATCTTGATAGAAAAAAAGGCTTAGGCCTTTGAAATTTTATGAGGCATATTTCATTGGAGGTTGACAGCCAAGTGTGATCCCCGAATACTCCTTGGGCCTGTGTTGTGAGTCAATCAGAATTGGAGCCACGCCTGGTGTAGCACACTGTCCTTTGATAAAGAAGAGGGCACAGGAGAGAGGACTTGAAAATATCTGAAACACACAACCCAAATTTGAAAGTATCAGGCGCTAAATCACAGTTGAGTCTAGACTTTGACTGAAATCTATAAAGGTGGGAGCATGACTCTTACACATTGTTCAATGGCACTGTTCATCAGGAGAAAGACTGCCACAAAAATGTTGCTGCAACCAGGACAGGGGACCAAGCTCATCCATTATCACATCTGGTGAGGGGGCATCACCCGGGAAGCCAAGAACACTTGCCCTGTAGCCTGCACGAGCCTTCAGCCTGCCTCCCATGGTTAGTGTACCCAGTGAGGTGGAGAAGAGAGCCTGGAGGGTGCCAAACCCAGCAGGGATCCTGGTGAGTGGACCCCAGTGAGCAGAGTGTAAGGTGTTTGGCCCTGCCAGGCTGGAGTTTTGGGAGGGCTGTTCTCTCTCTGGTGGCACCAAGAAGTTGCAGGACATCGCCCAGTGCAACTGATGGTCACCCATGTCTAAAGACTCCTGTAAAAAGAGCACAATTTGGCTGGAATGAGGAATTAATCCAAAACAGAGTTTGATCACCTTGTGGTCCTGGGAGGTGCAAAGTAAAGCTCTCTAATGGACACATCGAGTTAAGCGAGAGAAAGGCATATCCTTTGTAATGAGATATCTTCAATATGATAAACACTGGGGATAAATAGAAATGGAGCATAAATTTGTCTGGTATATGTTTTGGATTAATTCCCCACTCTAGGCAGGTTGTGCTCTTTTTTACACGAGCCCTCACTTCCATAGCTTAAGAGAATGCGATGCTAGTCCACTCAACAGAATTGATTCCCTAACCCTCAGAGGTTTATATTGATGAATAAGTAACCTTTACAGTGATTCAAGTTAATTACTGTAAAGGTTACCTACAATTTTATGATTGTATATTGTGTTACGGTCTTTTTAACGGTTTGATATGATGCATTTGTGCTTTTATGATCTTTTTTTAAATAGATCGAATAAAGATTTTAAATGAAATGAAATATTGATGAATAATTGCCGCAATTTTACAAACCCAGCCAGGAAGTAATTTCTAATTAACCTTCAATTTTGAATACACCAGATTCCAACAGATCCCTAATGTTAAGCCTTTTTGTTTCCCCAAACCCCAGGCAATCTTAGCCCTGATGAGACCCTCTATCCCTCAAGGGTCAAAACACCGTCGACACGATTGAAGAGACATACAAAATTTCTGAATTTGTGATACAAAGATTGATTGTATTATTTGAATAGAAACTGCTGTCACGTATATGTGTCAATCAAGATACCTTTCATTCTGATGTTTCACTTCACCTTTTTCTGTTTAACTATGGTTCTGGTTTGATTGCACACCTGGGGTCTTCCTATTCTATTTTCTTTCTTGAGTGTTATTTAAAAAAAACCACTCAGAATACTGTATGTCAAAATAATTCTGGTTGAATAAAACTCGGTTTCGGCTGAACCGCAGTTTTGTACTAAATTACTGGCTGTGCCATTATTGCGCTTACAAAATGTCTAATTAATATTGGTTTACTTTGATTGAATCCACACAGGAAGATTTGTGACATTCATAATTCGCTTTCAAATAAATTCCATGTGACCGCTTGTTCCAAACACCATGGTAAGTCGGGCTCCAGGACAGCAGGATTTCAAGGCCTCAACCCCCAAGGTGGAGTCCAGTAATCCCTGCTTGCCCCATGGCCCTCTGAAAAGGGTTTCAACATTGCACCTTATTAGTTCTGGCAACGTTTAGGGGCCTGTTCTTTTCTGGTCCCTGTGGGAGGTGGTCACATGGAAGTACACCGGTGCAAGGATGACCAAGAGGTTGACAGAATGCCATAAGAGGCCAGATGCCCAGCCCTTTCTAGATGAAGAGCAATATATACAGCTTCACCAGGATCATTAAGACCCAACACAGAGTCCTTGGTACAGATGCCCATGTTATATGGAAGAGAAAACCAATAATATAGGAAAGTCTACTCAACAATATGGAAAGTAATTGAAGGAAATTCCCTGACTTCCCATCCATAATGAAATTGCTGTTATGATGTTGGCCCTGTGGAAGATGTTTTTTGAACCAGAATAACACTGATACACCTGTTGACTTGTTCTCTGTGTGGTAAACAGACCTCCTATGAACTGGAAGTTATACCTGTACACTGTAGATGATCTGTGAGGAATTTAATGTACAGATGAGGACACTTTTTAATTGGATACTCTATGTATGAGATTACAATGGATGGCGGTGACTGAGATGATTAAAAGTGTTTAGGTCACTTTTATGGATTGGATATATTTTACGTGCTTATTTGAGGACATTATGCAATAAAAACTTGGAGGAGTTTTTTGATACTTATATAATAAAATGTAATAAAGACATTTTGAGCACAGTGTTTGCTTATTACTGTTTATAGGTCATGGAACTACTTTGTAAGAAGTGCGGTTTCGTGTTCTCATTATATATTGTTCCCCATCTGCAACCTCATGTGCTTTAAGTTGAAGAGAGGCTGTTTTTCATTGATTTGGCTCTAATCGTTGTATGTAGTAATTTCCGAATTAGATCATTAATATTCATGAAGTAGGTCAATTTCCAACCCATGGCAGATCGGAATTTTAAGAACCAACCTATTAACAAGTAGGTTAGTTCTTACATTTTTATATTGGTTGCAAACTTCGACCAGTAAATAGTATATCTGTCCCCAGGCTTGAATCTCGGCCTCTCCTGAACATCCTGTGAATCAGGAGCCTGCATAAAAGAACCAGGTTCTCTTGTAAAGTGTGCTAATGCCCTCCAACCACATTTGTGCTATGAAAAAGTGCAAAAAGAAAAGAATTGTTAAGTAAAGTAGTCACATTTTTTTGCAGCTTCAGCTGAATGTCTGTAAATAGTTGCAATAAGTGTGTGTTTTACCTTCACTTCCATATCACTGTTGGTAGATTTACACTGAAAACAAGGTGATGCTTAGAAACTCAACTTGCTTTAAAAAGGTGGCATGATTGCTTTTGCACTGATCTTGTGTAGAATTGCATAAACTCATTCACCAAGAAATAGAGACAGAATTACTAAGATAGGTGCAGTCTTACAAAAAGTACCATAGGGCAGCTGAAAGTGTGCCAAACGTTTGTAACTGCCCTTCATTGCGCGAGTAATAACAAATCTGTCTGGCAGTCTTCATGGGAAAAGTTATGTGGATCTGGACTAAGTGTGCAATCTCTGGGTGGCAGCACAAGTCTACAGATCTCCTGTGATCCCATTGGTCATGATTGATTGAGGATTTTGTATAGCCTGCTGCTACCAGAACTGGAGTGGTCTGGCACTTGGCTGGACAGGTGGAGGCACAGCATACCAGAGTTTAATTGAAGAGTTATGTTTTCAGATGTCACCTAATTGCAAGTAAGGAATCATGGAGGGAAGAAATTATGGTAGATTTTTCCAAGCAAAAAAGTTTGAAATTGAAAGGATCTGTTGTCAATCCTTGTTTACATTATACAGAAGATAACAATGCTTTCTGCAGAAACTGGCGAAGGATGGCGTATAGCTAAGAAATATCCTTTTAAGGTAACACTGACCCTAATCTCTTGTTGCTCTGGTGCAGATTTTGGACTTTTAAAATGCAAGTCTCTCAACAGAAAGCCAATGTAGTGTATGCGGGTGATGAGATATAAGCTCATCATTTTGTAGGCCAAACATATGGGCAGAGACATTCTGTATGCTTGAAAGCCTGAAGAGCTGTTTTTGAGGTAGACCAAGAGACAACAGAATGGATGCTTAGCTCTAGTGTTTTCCAGCAGTCTTTGGGTGTGAGCGTGTAAGCCCATCTTTGGAAACTTTAAGGTGAAAAAGTAGGTGGAACATCCTGGAAATTTGCTTTTGAAAGCTAAGACTGATATGAAAATTTTACCCAGGTTCAGTGCACAGAAGGTGGGAGAAAGCAAGGAATCAAAGGAGGTGGGCCACCAGTCGAGAGTCCAGAACAAGCGATCTCCTATTATCAGCTCCTCAGTTTTTGAGAAGTTTAAGGCCAAAGAGCTGGCAGGGTTCAGTCAACAAGCTCAATCATTCACTGTTTAAATCTTAGTCTGAGTGCAGGAACACCTCCCTCAAACTTGATGATCAACCCAGCATCATCTGCATATTTAAAATAGATAAAACTAAAAGCGCGAAGGGTTTCTTCCAGAGGGGTAACATATAGACAGTATTCTACTTACATCATCAACCAGTCAATCAGGATTTATAAAGTGCGGCTAATCACTCAATAGGGTATCCAGGTGCTTGCAGGTCCCAGAAGCTTATTCGAAGAGCCAGCTCTTGAGGGTTGTTCTGAATTCTGGAAGTGAGGTGATGGTCCGCAGTTGATTGAGGAGGCTATTACAGGCCTTTGTTGCGATGTGGGAAAATGAGCATGCTCCACTTCTGCTTCGGTAGTAGCGGGGTGTATGGGCCAGTGAAAGGGAGGCGGAGTGTAGTCTTCTCAGCGGTTGGCTGACACTCAGGCATTGCTTAATGTAGATGAGTCCTTCAATTAATCAACTAGGTTTCTAATAAAGTGCGACTACTCACTCGTGAGGGTCTCAAGGCGCTGAGTGGGGGCGCTGGGGGTGGATCTGAAGTTCAATTGAAGAGCCAGGTCTTGAGGCCCTTCCTGAATTGCGGCAGCGATGGTGATTGCCTGAGGTGCAGAGGCAGGGAGTTCCAGGCCTTCGCAGCGAGGTAGGAGAATGATTCCTCCAGCCATGGTCTTGCAGATCCATGGGATAGTGGCCGGGGTCAATTGGGAGGAGCGGAGGTGTCTGGTGAGAGTGTAAAAAGAGAGGCAGTATTTGAGCTATGCAGGTCTGGCATTGTGGAGGGCTTAGTAGATGTGTGTGAGGAGTTTTGAGGTTCCGTGACGGTTCCGTGACGACTTGAACCCGTGTTTTTAAGTTTGTCGGAAATACATAATATTGGTATCAGTGAACCGCAAATGATCCATTTAGTATATCCTAGTGTTTTCGCTACGCTACGAGCAAGAGCACTCCTTCCACTGACACATTTCTGATATACACACGGCATCCATCTTAGATCGTGGCCGCCATTTTGTGTTTCCTTGCCCTCACATATGCAATAGCCTCTGATCATTTCATTCACTTCACTTTGATTAAGGACACGTAGCCGTAGCCGGAGATTCACCTCTTACATGACACGTGCACCTTAAACCAGATCACGCTGAAGCTGCATGACTCGACAAAGGCTGCCTCCTCTGCCCGAGGCCAGCCCACCTAAACTGGTCTTCGTGTCCATTGTACCTGATCATGATTAGGCGGCCGAAGCCGGTAGCCTTGCCCATTTACAACCCACAAACATCTCTTATCCCGCTTTTCTATCTCCTGCACCTGGCTCTACTCCTTTCCTTCTGGGCCTTTATTAGGGGGAGGTAACGAACTTTACGATGAGGCGGTCCGGGTCTTGAATGCAATATTGACAAGGGATTGTGATGGACTGGTGGGAACCCCTCTTCGTGATGTTTGGTATCAGATATTATCGACAGTTCCTGTGTAACGCCAAATATTTATTGTTTAGAGACACAAAAAGGTTTGGGAATGTACCGACATGTGAAATATTTGCCTAGAGCACAATTTTTAGTATATAAGGAGCAACCCACTTTGTACAAATGGAACAGTCTCCTAGATTCTGCCCGTGTGTAGATTCTGTGATTTCTGTGTCCCTGCAGTAATAAACCTTTGGTCTTTGACGCCACCATCGAGAAGCCCGTGTTTCTGTTCATTTGTGCACCAAGGCAGGTGGAACTCCGGGGTCTTCGGGTGTTGTACCCTGACACCTCTGGACGGAACCAAAAAGTCCAGAACTCCAGTTTGAAGGTCATTCTTTTGTTGATAGGTAGCCAGTGAAGGTCTCCCAGGTGGCCGGTGATGTGGCTGTGGCGTGGGATGTTCAGCATGAGTCATGGTGGGGGTTCTCACGTGGGGGCCTAGGCGTGGGGGTCCTCATGTGGGTGCCTCGGGGGAGGGAGGTTCGCATGGGGGTCTCTTGTGGGGAAGCTTCAGGGGGCCTCACGTGGGGGCCCTGTGGTTGGGGGCCTCATGTGGGGACTCTGGGGTTAGGGGGTATTGTGTGCAGGCCACAGGTTTGGGGGGCCTTGGGGTTGGGGGGCTTGTGTGGGGGCCCCAGTGTTGGGGGGCTTTGTGTGGGCCCTGGGATGGGCCTCACAAGGGGGCCAAGGTTACAGGGTGTGCCTTGCAGGGGGACCAAGATTACAGGGTGGCCTCACTGGGGACCAGGATACCAGGGGGGCCTCGCATGGGGGGCCCGGGGTTACAGGAAAGCCTTGCTAGGGAGGGTCCTGGGGTTACAGGGAGTGCCTCGCTTGGGAGCCCCCGGAGGCATCTCGTGGGGGTCCAGAGGTTAGGGGGGGTGACTTGCATGAGGTGCCGGGATGGGAGTACTCTTGTGGGAGTTCTCGATTGGGGGCCCAGGATTGGCCCTCTAGTGAAGGGGTCTTGTGTGTGGGTCCTCGCGGAGGGGCACCGGGGGGTCCTCTTGAGGGAGCCACTTGGGGGGCTTTGTGTGGGGGCCTCATACGGGCCCCCAAAGTTTGGGAAGCTTCATGTAGGGGCCCCAAGGTTTGGGGGCCTCATGTGGTGGGCCCCGGGATGGAGGGTCCTCGCGGGATGGCCACTTGTGTAGGCAGACCTGTGGGGGGTCCTCGCAGTGGCCCCGGGATGGGGGGTTCTCTTGTGGGGTCCTTGCTGGAGGGCCTCTTATGAAGGTGGCATTGTGGGTGAGTCCTCGCGGAAGGGCACCGGGGGGTCCTCATTAGAAAGCCACTTGGAAGGCCTTGCGTGGTGAGCCAGAGGTTGGGGGAGCCTCGTGTGGGTGGCCCCAAGGTTGGGGTGGCCTCATGTGGGGGCCCCAGGGTCTGGGCGCCTTACATTGGGCCCCAATGTTAGGGGCCTAGTGTGGTGGCCCCAAGGTTGGGGGAGCCATGCATGGGGGCCCCAAGTTTGAGGGGCCTCATGTGGGGGTCCCAAAGTTGGGGAGACTCGCATGGGGGCCACAGGGTGAGGGACTCGCGTTGGGGCACCAGACAGGGAATCATGTGGAGGCCCCAAAGTTGGGGGACTCATGTGGGGGCCTGGGTTTGGTATGCCCTCGAGAGGGGGTGCTCATGTGAGTGCCCCGGGGGCTCACATGGGGCCCCAGGGAGACTTGTGTGGGGGCCCTGGGAGAGGCTCAAATGGGGGTCCCGAGGGGATCTGTGTGGGGGCCCTGTGGACTCGCATGGTGGCCCCAGAGGGGACTCACAAGGGAGGGACAGGCCAAGGTTTTCAGGGTGGTCCTCGCAGGGGGATCAAGATTACAGGGGAGCCTTGCTGGGGGACCAGGATTATAGGGGGCCCAGGGTGCCTAGGGTTACAGCGAGGCTTCACATGGGAGGTCCAGGGTTACAGGGAAGTCTCGCTTGGAGAGGCACCGGGGCTACAGGGGGTGCCTCTTGTGGGTGTCCCAGGGTTACATGAGGTGCCTAGCGGGGGAGCCCCAGGGGGCATCTTGTGGGAGTCTCAGGGTTACAGGGGTACCTCAAATGGTAGCCCCAGGGTTACAGGGGTGCCTCGCTTGGGGGTTACCGGGGTGCCTCATGTCGGAGCCCCAAGGGCCATCTTGTGGGGGTCCTGGAGTTACAGGGGGTACCTCATGTGGTAGCTCCAGGGTTACGGGGGTGCCTTGCATGGGGGTTACGGGGGTGCCTCGCAATGGGGCCCCAGGGATGTCTCACAAGGGCTACAGGGGGGGGTCATGTGGGGGCCCCATGCTACCGGGTGCCAGGGGGGCCTCAAATGAGAGCCCGGGGAAGTCCTCACGGGGGTGGGTGCAGGCCAAGGTTTAGGGTGGGCCTCATGGGGGGACCAAGATTACAGGGGAGCCTCGCGGGGGGACCATGATTACAGGGGGGCCCAGGGTTTCAGGGGGGCTTCACATGGGGGCTAAAGGGTTACAGGGAGGCCACACTAGAGGAGACACTGGGGTGTGGGAGCCTCGGGAGGCATCTTGTGGGGGTCTCAGGGTTACAGGGGTGCCTCACATGGGGGTGCCCGGGGTGCCTTACAATGGGGCACCGGGTGTGCCTCACATGAGGGCCCAAGGGGTGCCTTGAGTGGGGGTTACGGGGGTGACTTGTGTCAGAGCCCCAGGGGTCATCTTGTGTAGGGCCTGGGGTTACAGGGGGTACCTCACATGGTAACCCCAGGGTTACAGGGGTGCCTCGCATGGGGGTGTCAAGGAAGGCCCACAATGGGGCACCAGGAGTGCCTCACATGAGGGCCCAAGGGTCATTGGGGTCCTTGCGTGGGTGTACCAGGCTATAGGGTTCTGGTGGGAGGCCTCACATGGGGCCTGGGGGAGGCCTTGTGGGGTGGCAGGCCAGGGTTTCAGGGTGAGCCTTGTGGGGGGACCAAGACTACAGGGGGGGGGGCAGGGTTTCAGGTGGGCCTCTTGGAGGGGGGCTGGGTTACAGGGGGATTCACATGGGAGGGTCCAGGGTTACAGGGAAGCCTCGTTAGGGGAGGCACCAGGGTTACAGGAGGCACAAGGGAGCCCCCTTGTTACAGGGGTGCCTCATGTGAGAGCACCCGGGGGCATGTTGTGGGGTCCTGGGGGTACAGGGGGTACCTCACATGGTAACCCCAGGGTTACAGAGTGCCTCACATGGGGGTTACAGGGGGCCTTGCAATAGGGCCCCGGGACAGAAGTCCTCCAGTGGGGGTCTGGGGCAGAGGTTCTCCAGTGGGGGCCCTGGGGCAGGGTCATTGCATGGGGCCCCTGAGGTGAGGGTCCTCACGTGGGGGTCCCTGGGCCGGGTTTCTCCCATTGGAGGCTAGCCCCTGAGTTGTTCCTCGTATGGGGGGGCTAGCCCTGGGGGGTCCTCGCATGAGGGCTGACCCAGGGGGTCCTCATATGGGGCCGGCCATGAGGGGGTCCTTGCATGAGGGCTGGCCCTGGGGGAGTCCTCACATTGGGGGGCCTGGGGTTGGGGGGTCCTCGCGTGGGGCAGCCTGAGGTGGGGGGGTCCTCACATGGGGCGGCCCGGGTTTGGGGGGGTCTTCACGTGTGGGGCTTGGGGGGTTCATCATGTGGGAGGGTTGGAGGTCCTGGCATGGGGGTCCCCGGGGTTGGAGGGGGCCTCATGGGGGGGCCCTAGGGTTGGGGGTCCTCATGTGGGGGACCCTGGGGTTGGGGGTCCTCACCTGTGGTCCCCGGAGTTGGGGGTCCTTGCTTGGGGGGCACCAGGGTTGGGGGGTCCTCACGTGGGGGGCCCTGAGGTTGGGGGTCCTCATGTGGGGGGCCTGGGGTTGGGGGGTCCTTGCATGGGGGGCCTGGGGTTGGGAGCCCTTGTGTGGGGGGGCCCTGGGGGTTGGGGGGCCTCACGTGGGGTCCTGTGGTTGGGGGGCCTCATGTGGGTGCTCAGGGGTTGGGGGGTCCTTATGTGGTGGTCTTCGGAAGAGGGATCCTTGTATGGGTATTACTGGGGGCCTCATGGGACCCTGTGGTTGGGGGGCTCAGGAGTTGAGGGGACATTGCATGGGGCCCCCAGAGTTGGGTGGACCTTGCGGGTGGCCCTGGGGTTGGGGGGACCTGGGGTTGGGCAGGGGGCCCAGGATTGGAGCGGGGTCTTGCGTGAGAGACACTGGGGTTGGGGGAGTTTGTGGGGACCCCAGATGTGGGTGCAGCCAAAGATTGGGTGGCCCAGGGTTTGGGAAGGCCTGGGTTGGGGAGGCTCACAGGGGGGACCGGGTTGTAATAGGGCCCGGGTTGTGAGGGGACCTGGGTTTGGGGGGATACTCCCAGTGGGGCCCCAAGGGGGTTCTCAGAGCAGGGGTCCTCACATGGGGTTTATGGGGGTCCTGTGTGGGGCTTTAAGGGAGAACCTTGTGTGGGGCTTACTGGGGCCTCGGGGCCCCAGGGTTGGCGGTTACTAATGTGGAAGGGCCTGGGGTTGGGGGCATTGCATGGGGGCCCCCCAGGGCTGGGGGTCCCTGTGGTTGTGGGGCCTTGTGTGGGAGACCCGGGAAGGGGAGACTTGGTTGGGGGCCTCACATGGGGGCCCCGGGTTTGAGTGGGGCCTTGCATGGGGGGCCCTGGGGTTGGAGGGGTTCATGGGTGTCCTGGGGTTGGAACCTCATGTTTG
This sequence comes from Lissotriton vulgaris, assembly GCF_964263255.1. NCBI lineage: Eukaryota > Metazoa > Chordata > Amphibia > Caudata > Salamandridae > Lissotriton > Lissotriton vulgaris. Next base: position 1,546,005,300 of record NC_141696.1, read on the forward strand.
GGGGCAGCCCAAGATTGGGGGGCCCCAGGTTGTGGCAGGATCCGGGTTTGGCAGGCCTCCAGGTTTGAGGTGGGGGCCCCAGGTCTGGGGGGCCTTGTGTGGGGGGCCCTGGGGTTGGGGGCGTTCACAAGGGCCCCAGGGTTGTGGGGCCCTAGATTTGCGTGGCCCAGGTCGGGAGGCTTGGCGTGGGCCTGAGTTGTGGGGAAATCTGGGTTATGAGGGGGCAGGTTTGGGGGGCCCTCATGTTTGGGGCCACAGGTTCGGGCCTCATTTGGAGGGCCCTGGTTTTAAGGGGCCAGGTTGCAGGGTCCACGCAGGGGGCCCAAGGTTGGGGACCTCAAGTTGAGGGGCCCAGGGTTGGGGCAGGCCTCCTGGGGTTTTGGGTGGGGGCCCTGGGTTTGGGGGACCTCATGTGGGGGGCACCAAGTTGGGGGGCCTCACATGCCAGGGCATTGGATTACAGGGCAGCCTGTGTGGTGCCCAGGGGGCTTCAGTTGGGGGGTCCTTGTGTGAGGAAGCCCTGGGGTTGGGGGTCCTCGCAAGGAGGGGGGCCGGGGTTGGGGGGTTCTTGTATGCGCGGGCCCAGGGGTTGGGGGTCCTTGTGTGGGGGTGGCCTGGGGTTGGGGGGGTCCCGGCGGGGGGGAGGGTGGCCCTGGGTGGGGGGTCTTGTGTGGGAGGCCCCAGGATTGGGGGGTCCTCACGGGGGCGGGTGGCCCAGGGTTGGGGGGTCTCATGTGGGAGGCCCCAGGATTGGGGAGGTCCTCTTGGGGGGGTCCTCGCGGGGGTCCCGGGGTTGGGGAGTCTTTGCGGGGCCTAAGGGTTGGGGGTCCTCACATGGGGGGACAGTGGCGGCCTCTGTGCCCAGATGAGAATGAGTGCTAGGCAGTCCCCCCCTTGTACGGGCTCATTCAGAGGTCGACGTTTCTTTGGCCACCTCTCCGATGGCTATGGCCCTCTCTTGAGAGATGACGTGGGCCTCGGGTTTTAAGTGTGTCTTAGGCGAGCGCCTGCGGCTGACTCTCTGCCATCCTCCTTTAGCTTGCTCCTGTGATAGTTGCATGGGTGTTTGATCCTCCAGTTGCTCTATGCCCAATAGCACACAAGTGTCATGCAGTGATCGCAGTTGATGGAGGGACTCTTTGCATTTAAAAACTAGTCGGAACGGGTGACCCCAGGAGTAAGGGATCTGCTCTTTTCACAGAAAGTCTGTGGCTACCTTGAAAGCTTTCCGCTTCTGTAGTGGGATGGCCGAGAGGTCCTGATACAGGGCTATTGGGCAGTTGCGGAACTGAAGAGGTTGTTTTCGCCGAGCCTCCTTGAGGATCCTTTCTTTGAGCGGGAAGTCCGGCAGGAAAGCCAATATGTCCGGTGGGGGGGCAGGTGAACGTCTAGGAAGTCCCATCCTGTGCGCCCAGTCTATCCTAACTACAAAGTCTGTTGGTTCCTCCAGGACGTCGCGAAATAAGGCTTGCAGGTAGCTTGTAATGTCCATCTCCTCTTCCTTAAGAGGGACCCCCCGGACCCGTATGTTATCTCGACGGGACCAGTTTTCCAGGTCCTCTGCATGCGCCTGCAGGTCCAACTGTTGGTCTTTCTGGGTTATGAGGAGGCAAGTTTGGGGGGCCCCCATGTTTGGGGCCACAGGTTTGGGCCTCATTTGGAGGGCCCTGGTTTTAAGGGGCCAGGTTGCAGGGGCCTCGAAGGGGGACCCCAGGTTGGGGGCCTCATGTTGAGCGGCCCAAGGTTGGGGAAGGCCTCCTGGGGTTTTGGGTGGTGGCCCTGGGTTTGGGGGACCTCATGTGGGGGGCACCAAGTTGGGGGTCCTCACCTGCGGGGGCGTTGGATTACAGGGCAGCCTGTGTGGTGCCCAGGGGGCTTCAGTTGGGGGGTCCTTGTGTGAGGAAGCCATGGAGTTGGGGGTCCTCGCAAGGAGGGTGGCCAGGGTTGGGGTGCCCTCATGTAGGGGGGTGGCCCAGAGTGGGGGGTCTCGTGTGGGAAGCCGCAGGATTGGGGGGGTCCTAGCGTGGGTGGGTGGCCCAGGGTTGGGGGTCTCATGTGGGAGGCCCCAGGATAGGGGGGGTCCTCGCGGGGGGCCCCGGGGTTGGGGGGGTCCTCACGGGGGGCCGTGGGGTTGGGGGTCCTTGCATGGGGGGCCCAAGGGTTGGTGGGGTCCTTGCATGGGGGGCTCCAGGTTTGTGGGAGTCCTCACATGGGGGGCCTGGGGTTGTGGGGGTCCTCACATGGGATGGCCTGGGATTGTGGGGGTCCTCACATGGGGGGCCATTGTTGTGGGGGTCCTCGCATGGGGAGCCCTGGGGTTGTGGGGGTCCTTGCTTGGGGGGCTGTGGGCTTGTGAGGGTCCTCACAGGGGGGCCCGGGGTTGTAGGGGTCCTTGCATGGGGGGCTCAGGTTTGGGGGGCTCAGGTGTAGGGGGCTCAGGTGTAGGGGCCCCAAGGTTAGGGTGGTCCTTGCATGGGGGGGCCCAAGGTAGGAGGGTCCTCACATGGGAGGGCCCCGGGGTTGGGGGTCCTCATGTAGGGGGCCCCGGGGTTGGGGGGGTCCTGATGTGGGTGGCTATGGGGTTGGGGGGTCCTGATGTGGGGGGCCGCAGGATTGGGGGGCCTCCTCACATGGGGGCCCCGGAGTTGGGAGGGTCCTCTTGGGGGGGGCCCAGGGTTGGGGGGTCCTCATGTGGGGGGCCCTGGGGTTGGGGGTACTCACATGGGGTCCCCGGGGTTTGGGGTCCTTGCTTGGGGGGCCGGTGGTTGGGGGGTCCTCACTTGGGGGGCACCAGGGTTGGAGGGTCCTCACGTGGGGGCCCTGAGGTTGGGGGGTCCTCATGTGGGGGGCCCGGGGTTGGGGGGTGCTTGCATGGGGGGCCTGGGGTTAGGGGTCTTTGTGTGGAGGGGCCTGGGGGGCCTCACGTGGGGTTCCTGGGGTTGGGGGGGCCTCATGCGGATACTCCGGGGTTTTGGGGGTCCTTATGTGGGGGTCTTCGGAAGAGAGATCCTTGTATGGGTATTACTGGGGGCCTCAGGGGACCCTGTGGTTGGGGAGCCCAGGAGTTGAGGGGGCATTGCATGGGGCCCCCAGAGTTGGGTGGACCTTGCAGGAGGCCCTGTGGTTGGGGGGACCTGGGGTGGGGCAGGGGGCCCAGGATTGGAGTGGGTCTTGCATGAGAGACACTAGGGTTGGGGGGGTTTGTGGGGGCCCCAGATTTGGGTGCAGCCTAAGATTTGGTGGCCCAGGGTTTGGGAAGGCCTGGGTTGGGGAGGCTCACAGGGGGGCCTGGGTTGTAATAGGGCCCGGGTTGTGAGGGGACCCGGGTTTGGGAGTATACTCCCATGGGGGCCCCAGGGGGGTTCTCAGAGCAGGGGTACTCACATGGGGGTTATGAGGGTCCTGCGTGGGGCTTTAAGGGAGAACCTTGTGTGGGGCTTACTGGGGCCTCGGGCCCCAGGGTTGGCAGGTACTAATGGGGGAGGGCCAGGGGTTGGGGGCATTGCATGGTGCCCCCCAGGGCTGGGGGTCCGTGTGGTTGGGGGGCCTTGTGTGGGGGACCCAGGAAGGGGGGACTAGGTTGGGGGTCTCACATGGGGGGCCTGGGTTTGAGAGGGGCCTTGCATGGGGGCCCTGTGGTTGGAGCGGTTCATGGGTGTCCTGGGGTTGGAACCACTTATTTGGTGGCAGCCCAAGATTGGGGGGGCCCCAGGTTGTGGCAGGATCCGGGTTTGGCAGGCCTTCAGGTTTGAGGTGGGGGCCCCATGTTTGGGGGGCCTTGTGTGGGGGGCCCTGGGGTTGGGGGGTTTACAAGGGCCCCAGGGTTGGGGGACCCTGGATTTGCGTGGCCCAGGTCGGGAGGCTTGGCGGGGGCCTGAGTTGTGGGGGAAGCTGGGTTATGAGGGGGGCACGTTTGGGGGGCCCTCATGCTTGGGGCGACAGGTTTGGGCCTCATTTGGAGGGCCCTGGTTTTCAGGGGCCAGGTTGCAGGGGCCTCGCAGAGGGCCCCAGGTTGGGGGCCTCATGTTGAGGGGCCCAGGGTTGGGGAAGGCCTCCTTGGGTTTTGGGTGGGGGCCCTGAGTTTGGGGGACCTTATGTGGGGGGCATCAAGTTGGGGGGCCTCACATGCGGGGGCGTTGGATTACAGGGCAGCCTGTGTGGGGCCCAGGGGGCTTCAGTTGGGGGGTCCTTGTGTGAGGAAGCCCTGGGGTTGGGGGGTCCTTGCATGCAGGGGGCCCAGGGGTTGATGGGTCTTTGTGCGGGGGGTGGCTTGGGTTTGGGGGGGTCCCGGCGGGGGGGTTGCCCAGGGTGGGGGGTCCTTGCAGGGGCCCTGAGGTTGGGGGGTCATCACGGGGGGCCCTGAGTTTGGGGTGCCTCACCTGGGGTTGGTGGGGGCCGCATGTGGGTGGGTGCCCCATGGTTGGGGAGCTTCACATGGGTGGGGGCCTTGCATGGGGGGAGGGCCTTGTGGGTGGGCCTTGCATGGGGGGGCTTGGGGTTGTTTCAGGGGGATCCATGTTTGGGGGGTGGTCCAGGATGGGGGGCCCAGGTTTGGGGGCATCTTAGGGGGCCATGTTCGTGGGGGCCCTGGGTGGGTGTGGCCTCACGTGGGGGGCCTTGAGTCACAGGGCAGCCTTGTGTGGGGCCCAGGAGGGCTTGTTGGGGGGCCCAGGGGATCGAGTGTGGGTCCCAGGGCTATGGAGAGTATGTCACAATGGGAGCCACCCCCTGAGGGTGTCCTCATGTGGGGGCTGCCCCCTGGGGTTGGTCCTCATGTGGGGGCTGGCCCCTGAGGTGTCCTTGTGTGGGGGCCAGGCCCCCAGGGGGCCCTCACAAAGGGGTCCCTGGGGTGGGGATCATCACATGGTAGGCCCGCCTCAGGGTTGGGGGACCTTACAGGGGCGGGACCTGGTTTGGGGAGCCTTGCAAGGGGGGCTGTGTTCCGGTGTTTGGGGGCCTCACGTGGCATGTCACATCCTTAGGTTGGGGGCAGAGCCTTGTGGGGGCCCCCACCCCTGGGTCATGGGGGGGCTGTTAGACCTGGCACCTTGGCATGAGTCTCCCTTCCACTTTTTGCTGATGTGCCTCAGATGTTTTGCTGGTGTTCGCTGCTCAGGGCACTGCGCCACGGCCAATCCGTGCCACAGTGCAAGTGCTCACAATGTAAACTGTACCTATAATTGATTTCCATGATTGGCTTATGGATTTACTGTCAGTCCCCAGTAAAGTGCACCAGGAGTGCCAGGGCTTGTAAATGCCAACACTGCTAGTGGGCTTGCTGTGCTGGTTGAGCCACCCACAGAAGCAGCCTTTTAAAATGTGTCTAGGGTCTGCCATTGCAGAACCTGCGTGCAGTCTGGTACTGTCATGCTGACTGGGCAAGTGCACACACTTGCCAGCCTCTAAACCTTCCCTTTACTTCATGTGAGTCACCCCTATGGTAGGCCCTAGGGCAGGGTGCATTGCAAGCATAAGGTAGGACAAGCCCTGATGTGTGTGGCATGTCCTAATAGTGAATTACAGCCATTTTCGTTTTTCACTATTATAAGGCTACCTGTTCTCATAGGCCAGGATGGGCTGCTGGAATTATTACACCCTATAATCCCAGCAGGCTCAGGGAACATGGTAGAAGGTCAAGTCTAGTATGCCTGAACTCAGAATAATAAAATACTTCTTTTAGTAACATTTATTTTAATATCCTCTGTTTGCAAATGCTACTTTTGCCTAACCATTTCAGCCCGCCTCTGCCAGGATGTGCATCTGCTGTCTGGGTTTTGTGAGTGACAGGGCTGGGGATGACAGGTGGTGAATGAGGGGATTATACCAGAGTGGGTGGTGGGAGTGTCCCTTGACTCTGAAGAGGTCTGTGCTCTGCCACCACAATGCTGGCACCATCTCCTGGGGAGCGACTGATGTCCAGGAAGAGGGAAGACTGTCAACAGAGTGCACCTGACTGTACTTGTCATCACAATGCTGGCTCCACTTCCTGCGGAGCGCTGAGGTCCCTGCCCTGCTCACTGAAAGCAGAAACCAGAGTTAGCAAAACAAAGTGATCCAGAGCTGAAATGAACTATGCAAAGGCCCCCCTGGCCTGAAGGAACAAAAGAAACTGGGTATAAAAAGAGGAGCCCTGCTCCTAACAAACTAGATCCTGTCTGTGAACCAAGACAACCCCTCTGCCTGAGGAGAAGGAACCAAGGAAGCTGAAGGAGAAAGACTGTCCCTATCCCAGGGGACTGGCCTGCAGTGGAAACCTTGCTGCCAAAGGATAGGAAGACATCCTGAAGAACTTTGCCTTTATTTTCTACAAAAACATGTGCTTCACAGCTCATCTCCAAGGGCCTGGAAGAGAGCCTGCCCCCTGACCTTATTCCCAGGAACATTGGACTCTGCCTGCCTGCTAAAGCCGTGAAGAAATTGCTGAGCTCTCCCCCTGCCGCTGGAGCCGCTACAAGTGCGTCCTGTGTCCCTGGACCTCCGCGAAGCGGTCCTGTGCCTGCCCGCCCTGTGTGACCCGCTCTGCCTTGAGCCGTCCTCACACCGTGTCGCTGGGCTGCCCACACCCACTTCGCCCTACTGTTAAGGACCCCCGCACTGCCTGCCGCATCCCCACTGGGGGGAGAGATCGTGAGACAGCGCGCAGCACCGGAGACGCTTCGTGCATCGAAGCGCACCATCTCCTGTGCGCCGCGCATCCCGAAGAAGAGGCATTGCCCATTTTCACCAGGCGCCCCTGGAGTGTTCGTGGCGTACGCCAGAAGTGTACGCACTCGCACCCGCCTTTATTTATGAGCCCCCCTACGAGACGTACCACCTTGCCTTGTGGCCGTACGCCTCGCACCTGCCTACAGGCATTTAAGAACAGCCCCTCTGATCCTGCGAGCCATACCGGTATGTGGTTCTCGGCCAGGTATGACTCGCACTAGCCTGCATTTTTTAAAGTCTGCCCATACGCCTGAAGCGTACCCTTTTGGCCCCGTACGCCTGAAGCATACCAGTCTGCCCCGCACCTTGTCCCTGAGGCCGCGCCGCATCCGAGAGCCGCACTGTACTTGAGTACAGGTCCGCCCCGTGCCGCTGCCACCTCTGGGGGAACCTTCTTACACTCGAGGACGTCTGCCATCAGCCAGACCGGCCCTGCAATCACCGTGTCCCGAGTACGCCTCGCATCCCGCATGGGCAGCGCACCCTCAGGTATTGTGCACGCATCAGGCGGGAAAGTCCCATTGTCATTTAACCAAAGGGACAGAACCAGCGGTTACCCCCTCGGGTCGCCCTATAGCCACAACCTGCACATTCGGGGGAATCTGAAGTGTTTTATAGGAAACCCTCATTTTTACATCACTGAAATTCACAAGGAAGCCTCATTTTTGTGTATTAGTGAAACGTTATAAACCAGCCTTGTTTTTCCTCACTAAAACATCCAAAGAAAGACTGGTTTTACCTTTTTGAAGCATTCTGCCTGATTTAAAGACACTTACAAAAGCCTATATCCTCAAAACAGAAAGTATTGTGTGCATTCCGAAGTGAATGTTATTTATGGTCTTGTGATAATCCTGCACTCTACTATTTTTATATAAAGTACCAGTATTTATATACGAGCTACAGCCTGGTGTCCATTTGTGGTGGGTCATTATCCTTACTGTGTATAATCATAAATGCTTAACTGACTTTGCGCCCTGAAGATTAACCTTGACTGCTTGCGCCACGCATCCTAGAGGGTGAGCAGGGATTATTCTTAAGGGGTAATTCCCTTGCCCTGACTCGAGGACAGGGTCCCTGTTTGTCACAAGTGCATACCTGTGCCAACCAGAGACCCCCAAATCTAACAGGGCTCCACCCCTGGGTTGTGGGCACTGGTATTGGGGGCCTCACATGGGACCCCTGGCTCAGTTTTAGGGGCCCCAGGGTTAGGGGGCAGGAGAGAGGTGTACTGTAACGAGTTGGAGACGTGTACTTTGAATTTCAATACAGATATGTTCGTTATTAAATGTGCACGCATTACCAAAGGTTGATTGATTGAGTGGGAGAGGTGTGGCGCTGCGGCCAGGGAGGCCAGGGCGACTGTCGCTGGAATCTGGGGTTCGCGGTTCGATACCCGGCTCCGGCGGCAGGTTAGCCCAGCACCATGTGACTCTGGGCAATAGCTTGCTTAATCTTCCTGACGGCCCCCAGCGCCTAGAGACCCTAACGGGTGATTGTTTGCGCTTTATAAATGTGGGTTATTATTGTTTACAATATTTCTTTGTTTATTATTGAAGCATCTTTTATAGGTTATATATTGGAAGAAAGAAAACAGGTTCCCTGCTTAGCGTAGTATATTTACTTAGTAAAGCTCCTAAAAGGTTTGTTTGGGAAACAATGATGGGTGAGAAATGTGTACTGTAAATAATGAACATATGAGCAGTGTCTAAGCAGTGAGTAAATGTGTTTTTTCCATGACACAAAAGGCCATTGGCCAAAGGTGTTCTTTTTTTTTTTTTTTTATAAGGTGGAAATGGAAAAGAAATTAATTCCAGGAATAGGAAGTCCTACTTTTGTTTGTTACCTATTTATTTTATAATATGTTTTTTGTATGGCTCACATTTGAGTACGTAAAGAACTTTGAAAGAGAAGGTTGGAGATGATGGCATGGAGAAAGGTAATTGTATGGGAGATGAAGTGGAAGTAAAGATGAGGAGAGACAAAGATAGAAATGTAAGAGTGTGAAATTGAAAAAGACTCGACCAAAGCAAGGTTAAAGACTGCAACCGAGGGGGAATTTCAGGAAAAGAAAGCCATGTGCCAAGAGCTGTGTTTATTTATTCTGAGTACAGAAAGCATGTGTAATATGGGGGCAAGGACTGTTCGCGGAAGTCTGCAGTCATATGCAAAGAGAAGGGGCTCCAGCCGAGGCCTCTTCCCCCTCCAGCGTGTTCAATAACTAAGGGTGCGCGTAACTAGCGTTGTGCCTCCATGTGTAGCTCCATGGAGTTTGAAAAAAACTCAGTGGAGCTCTGCTACGCTCTCTTCCGGCTCCCCCGTCTCAAATGCTTTAAAATTATTAAAAAGAAGCACTTACCTGTGTTTCAGCCACCTCCCCTGCCTGGCCACTCTCCTTCCTGCTCCTCGCGTCCATCTTCATCGAAAAAAACACTACGTTGTATGTCTTGCATGTCTGCATGCACACTTGCAAGATGTACAACGTAGTGTTTTTTTACTGATAAAGGACGCAAGAGGAGCAGGAAGGAGAGAGGCCAGGCAGGGTAGGGGGCAGAAACACAGGTAAGTGCCTTCTTTTTATTATTTTTAAAGTATTTGGAAGGGGGGAGGGAGCGGCTAACTCCGCTCTGCCATGTAGGCGGACTTTTGCTTATCTCCGCATTCGCCATGGAGTGTGGAGTAGGCAAACTCCACTGGCGGAGTGGAGTTACCCACCCAGGGTTAGCTAGGACCTAGTTTTCTTAGGAGAAGCGTTTTTTGACTTGCCTATATTTTTGCGCCGTTTGACGAATCTTCACGATATTTTACAAGAAAAGGGTCTACCCTATCTAGCTGTGCATGGAAAGTTTTGGGGGGATATGGCGACTACCACCTTCCCGGGTCCTATGTAATAGATAAAAGTGAGAGTGGGAGGGGGTTGTGGCCCCCTCAATGGCCATATACGGCCCAAGGACCACCACCTCCCGCGGCTGGCCCATAGCGTTTAAAGTAAGGGGGCAGCAGTGCGTGAAAATACTAACTCCACTCCCAGCAAGTGGGAGCTGTCAAGGGGGGAGGAAAACAGATGAAAGGATTGCTCTCACACACAGGAATCAGCCTTTTTGGATGCTCCCAATGCGTGAGAGCAATGCCAGTTTCCAGCAGAGGCGGGGAGCTGGCAGGGACCGTGGGGACATTTCCTCATGCTCCATTACGCAGATGTACTGTAGAATATGCACTGGACATTTACCCAAGGCGGTATCACTTAGTAATTAACCAGTAGAAAGTACTTCATTTGGGTATTTCACACAAAACTGTGGTCTCTGGTTGGATAACGGAGCAGGTCCGATTCCATTGTGTCCCAGTCAGTCACACAGCTACTGACACACCAATAGACATTTAAATACCCACTCACATACTCAGGCACTCACACACCCACTGAATGACCCACTCAGATACTCTTATACATACTCATAAATCCACTCAGACACTCATGCACCCACTCACAGACCCACTCAGAGTCTCACACCCACTCACAAATCCACGTAGGCACATATGCACCCACGCACAGACCACCTCAGACATATAGACCCACTGACAGAAACCCTCATATTCTCTCACACCCACTCACACCCATTCAGACACTCATGCAGTCACTCACAGACTGACTCACACACTCATGGAGGCACTCGCAAATTCACTCAGACACTCATAGTTACTCAGACACTCACTTAGACACTTATACATATACTCAGACACACATGGGCCCACCCACTGACCCACTCATAGACCCACTCACAGACCTACAAAGCCACACACCCACTCACTGATCTACACAGCCACTCACACACACACACACACACACACACACACACACACACACACATGCACACACACACACACACACACACACACACACACACACACACACACACACACACACTTAAAGGTTACAGGTTACAGTTAGGAAATAAAATTAAAAAAATATTTGCAATTCACTAAAAAACAACAGTTACAGGGACCTTTTAGATAGTAAATAGAATTAAAAAACACTAGAAATTCACTGAAAAAACTAAAGGTTACAGGGACGTTATAGTTAGGCTCAGATTTCACTCACAAACCACAGAAATTCACCTGAGCTAATTATAACTTAAGCAACCGCTTCTGACCTCAAATACTCTCGCTATGCCAATAGATTCAAGTTAGCCTGGATGATGAGGGGTGTTATCCCGAAACCAGTCCCAGGAGGCCTGCAGTTCCGGCTTGGCTTGGGGAGCAGGGTCAAGACTGATTTGCATATGGCTGGGTCTAAACTGGAATGGTGCGGCATGTAAAAAAGTATGGGCTTAACCCAGATCTGTGACTGAGGTGAATGTTTGATTATTTCAGCATTCCGTACATCATCTGTTCTCTTTGCACTTGTCACTCTAAGTGGGAAGGGTGTGCCATGACGGGGGTTCCAGGCTGGCTACACTACCAGATTCAAGCTAGCCTGGCTGCCAAGGGGTGTTACCACAAAACTGGTCCCAGATGATTGTTTCTGGTGTAGGGAAAATCTGGCCTGGCAGTTGAGGCTGGACGTCTTCCGTGGGGAACAGAGTCAAGACTGAGTTGTATATGGCTGGGTCTAAACTGGAATGGCGTGGTGTGCAAAAAAAGATGGATTTGAACCTGATCTGTGACTGGGGTTGAATCTTTGATTAATTCAGAATTCTGTTAATAATCTGTTCTTTTTCCATTACTCACAAATTACATCAATCATGACATGGTTAGTGACATCACTGATAACATCTCAAATGACATCACTGATGATTTAAATCACAGAACCACTCATATACCCATTCACACCCCATACAACCACTCATACACCCACTCACATGCCCTTACAACCACTCACACACACCGACTCAATTATCCATAGAGCCATACACCCATTCACTAATTTACCCATACATTTTTTCACTCACCCAGTCACTCACACAGCCACTCACTCACCTATACAGCTACTTATACACCCATTTATTTATCCATACAGCCACACACACTCATACTCACTCACCCCTACAGCCTCTCAATAGAGCCACTCACTCATCCATAAACCACTCATGTACCCATTTCCACACAATCATTTTTATACCCATTCATATATCCATAGAAGCTACTCACTCACTGATACAGCCACTTACACAGCACTCACTCTCCAATACAGCCACTCAGACCCACTCACTTAACAAAACACCCACTCAGACAACCACTTACACACCAATACCGTGACTCACTCACCCATAGTCACACACACAGCTACTTACTTACCTATACACTTACTCACACAGCCACTTTCTCACACAGCCGCTCACTCTCCCATACAGCCACTTACACAACCAGTCATTAATCCATACATCTGCTCATACACTTACTCACCCTTATAGCCACTCCCACTCCCACTCATTCACCAATACAGCCACTCACTCATGCAGCTACCCACACATCCACTTATTAACCCATACAGCGACTCACACACCCATATGACCACTCATGCACAGATTCAGACACACAACTAATCAGATGACATAAGTTACAAATAGTATCACGGAATAGTAATACAGAAATAATAATTTAACTTGTGAAGTAGGTTAGTATATATCTTTAAGTCTCACAAACGCTTATGAAATACTTACAATTTGAGATGTCATTAGTAATGTAATAAGTGAGGTCATAAGCAGTGCATTGCGGGGGCATAAGTTATAGTTAGCTCAGGTAACTATAACTGCTGAGTTTCTATGGTTTTGTATAAGTAAAATCTGAGCCTAACTAGAATGTCGCGGTAACCCTTGCTTTTTTCAGTGAATGTGGGTGTGTGTGTGTGTATGTATGAATGAATATAAATACAAATAACAATGTATATATTTTTTGCACTCATGCATTTAATTGTAGGATGAAATAAGACACTGTGATTATACCAGGTTGGGATATCGTATGTAATTCCAAGTGATTAAATACTGGTGTGATAGTTTATTGCTGTTAAATGGAAGCAATCGATTGCTGGGGGTGTTGACAGTTCAAATTAATTTAATTTTGAACTAAAATCCATTCTTAGGGTATAATGGTTAAGGTAAATGCAACAGTTATCAGTGAAAATGCGTAACTTTACTAGAATAACTACAGGTTTGTCTTCACTTTTCATTAAGTAGTAGTTTTCACATGACTCCTGTCAAACAGGATGTTTAAAATGGTTGAAGAAACTTTATTGAACTGTTGGTGAGCAAGTCTGCTGGGTAGGCGAAACGCGTCCGACAACAGCCGACAAGTGAATAAATTAATTTTAATCACAGATACGACGTCATCATCTTTACTTTGTGAAGGCGAGTACGCTATTGGGTCACCCCTTGTGTACTTCATCAACTGGGCTCAGTTGGTGGGGTATCTATGAGGCAAATTGATGGTATATGAATTATGAAGCACAATGCACTTTTTTTTAATCACAAATGAGCACTTTCTTTTTCCAACACCTAGTGATATGAGCTCTACTTTAGAGAAAGATCTCGACATATTTGTCCTGTACAGACTAATATAATGGAATCAATTACGATCAACATTTTTAAGAAATAATGTATTTTACAGCTATTTAGTAACTTCTCTATATGATAATTGACAATTTTGAATTTTTTTATCATATGAGATATGTTCGATATCTTTCAGTATTATCAATGTATTTTACAGATTATTTATGTGTATTTTACCTGAAGGATTCGTAACTGTTATGTATTTAACGATGATTCGTATTGAGTCTGTTCTCTAGTTCTATTTGTTTGAGCCCAATCAGAAATCAAGCACTTGCACTTTAAATTAATCACCCACACCATTGGTCGCTGTCATGTGAGCAAGGCACCTGTGTGCCGAAACGTTATGATGCCGGCATGCGATTAAAGAAAATTTGAAGCACCGCGAAATCTGGTCTGTGCATTGTGTTCCTTGTGCAAGCTGTGAGCTGTCTTTGTGCAAGGGGAACTTTGGTTTGGTAATATTTATGGTCGTTTGGATCTACGCAACCAGACACGAGACCCTTTCCAAAATGGAAATTATTTTGATATCAACGTCACCACAAGAGGATCCTTACCGGAGTTTTCTTCGGCGTTCGTGTTCTCTGGAAGGAGAAATTGACGTTTGACCCCTGTTGGCCGTTTGGATTGAACCGGAAGTAATTGCGTCCTCGCGGAATCGGTGTCGGAAAATACTGAGAGACGTCGGAGGCGAGTGAAGACGCTGCACCCGGGTCAAAGAATTCATCGGAACACAGGCGGAAAGCTACGCGGCAAAGTGGCAATACAGTATTTTGTGCCAAATTACATTTACCGTTTTTTGTCCACATTAATATATTCGCTAAATAACATGTCGGCAGACAGCGTGAGGGATAGGGAGGCGAGAGCCACAACCATGTTCTCAGATGAGCCCCCTAGTGCTAACATCAATGCCCATAACACCCCGAACTCACAAGGGGGACCCAACACGGAAACACTGTATGGCAAGGTCAAGATCCTGGAAAAAAAGTCCCGCCAGGAACAGAGCAAATGGTGGGAGGCTAAGTCCCTACAAAAATATATCGAGGTAAACCGGATACCGAGGGGACTCAGAATTCTAACTTCACCCACATACGAAAATCCTAATCCGGAACTTATGAGGGAGTGGGCAGACAGCAATCTAGAGGCGTCAAGGCGATTGGTATTGATTTTAATTAAATACGCAGAAATTGATCAAACCAAACTGCTGGATGAGATTGCGAGTTTGTATGAGGAATTGGAGACCCTGGGCACTGAGGATGAAAGAACGAAGCTTCTGGCGGAAATGAATGCCCAATTGAAAAAGGAAGAAGAAAAAATAATAACCAGAAAGACTTACAAATTTGCCCGAAATAGGCAAGATTATGATCTAGGGCGAATCTTCACCTTCTCAAGGAAGTATGATGGTATCCGTAAGGCAAAAGGTGGTACCACTGGAAACATTCATACAAAGACTCAGGGCAGACGCAATTACAAACAAACAAAATCCAACCAGGAGAAATCAGGGGCATCTGATTTCAGCTCGGGCCCAGGAAGCGATACAGATTCTGAACAGAGGCAGATGGGAGGTGTAAATGTTGGCAAAAAACCATCACCGGGTGAAGAGATCAGTTTTTTATGCGAGGAGCGCCTCCAAACGTTAAGACCTGGGACGAGAAAGTACTACGGAGAAAGTGGAAAAACTACGTCCGCAGGAGGAGACCCAGGGCGAGGGCGCGGGCAGGGCCAAACAAGCAATGGCCCGCCGAAAAAGAAGGGCAAGGGCAGGGGTCAGTGGCAGAAGAAATAAACAGTCACTCCCAACAGACAATCATCAACCTCACCAACGTAACCCTTTCAGCCAAGGAGGAAAATATCTTGAGGCTGGGATTATCTTTTGCACCTAGAACCAATTTAAACTACGCTGCTACTCGCACTGATTTCTACAAAGCCACCCGGAAACTAAAGCTGAAAAAAGTTCATCTATTGAAAGCTAATGAAATGGGAAATAACAATATAGTCGACACAAATCGTCCTTAACTCAAGAACTTAATACACTATGGACAAATGATGGAAATGACAGCTTGACTATGGAACATAATGGAACACCAATACCGAGATCACGTGAGCCCCCAATATTGTCTACAAACATTAAACCTCTTACCCCATTCAGACCCTCATCTACCTTTTGCCCTATCATGCCACGGGATTCTATAGACATATTCCATGAGAACATTGTCAGCGATCTGAAGGAACTACATAGCAAAATCAGCAAAATGAAATATAAATATGACCAACGAACATCTGACTATGAGGCCTTGGTACAAAAACTTAAAGCGAATAATAATATCATTGTCCGCCCCAGTGACAAGGGCGGGAACATTGTGCTTCTCAGCAAGATCATCTATGAGAAGGAGGCATTTCAACAGCTGAATAACAGGGATCATTATGAGAAACTAAAATTGATGTAGTAAAAAATATGCAATTTGAATATCATAATTTGTTGTTAAAATGGAAAGCGGCAAAATTACTGGCTGAACCGGAGTACAATTTTCTGAAAACTGATTTTCCAGTAATACCATCTATGTACTTTATTCCCATAGTACATAAAGACATTAACAAGCCCCACCCCCCGGCAGACCTATTATCTCTGCCAGAGGTAGCCTATTGGAAAAAATGTCGGTATATATCGACTATTTCCTGCAGAACTATGTGAAGGGCTTGGATTCTTATGTTAAGGATACAGGTGACTTTTTGCTTAAGCTTTCCACTATACAGATACGTGAGGGAGATTGGCTAATAGCCCTTGACGTAACATCCCTTTATACCAGCATCCGCCATGCGGACGGCATTGGGGCAATTCATTATTTCCTAAAGAGAAGGAATCCTGTTTTTCATGACCATAATGCAATGTTGATACAAATGCTTGAATTCTGTCTTAAACACAATGTTTTTATGTTCAGCAATTTACTGTTCAGACAACTACAAGGAGTTGCTATGGGGGCCAGTTTCTCCCCAGGCTTTGCATGTTTGCACATGGGAGCTTGGGAGGAACTGGTCCTCCATACGCAATTTGAGCAGGAAATGAGGAATCATGTCATCAGTTGGTATAGATTCATTGATGATCTTTTTGTGGTATGGAGGGGGAGCAAGGAAGAATCACTGTTGTTTATTGATCATCTTAATGACAATACTTTAAATATACATTTTACAGGGGAACTCAGTCAACATTAGGTCCCTTTTTTGGATACCTTAGTTTATGTACATAACAACAAATTGGAAACTAAGTTGTATCACAAAAAAATAGCTGGGAAAACAACACTCTATGCTGACAGTGCACACCCCCGCCACCTCATCCTGAGTATTCCTTATGGTGAAATGCTGCAACTCCGTAGACTATGCAGTACGGAGAAAGATTTAGCCGAAGCACAGAATGCTAGCTCCATCAGGTTTCGTGACAGGGGTTATTCCCAGAAAATTATTGATGAAGCCATCCACAAAAGTAAAGCCTTAGATCGCCTCTCTTTGTTGACAAAATCTAACTCCCTGGCGACCATGGAACCAGGTACTGTTATAGTGGACTCTCCCAGTAATTCTAAGACTGAAGTATTTAGAATTATCACTTGTTTCTCCTCCCAACATCAGGAAGTAAGAAACATTATCAACAAGAATTGGCCCATAGTTTTAAAAGATAACATCATTGGTAGTAAATTACCCAAGCGAGCCTCTGTAACATACAGTAGGGCCCCCAATATGAGAAGCAGACTGGTGGACACCGGACCAGAAGTACTTGCTAAAACATAGTGGTACCATACTAGAGGGGGTTTCCACAGATGCAAGTCTTGTAAGGCATGTACCCATGGGGTGAACCGCACAAGTTATCAGGATGGGTTCAGTGATAGGCAGCACAAAATCAGCAAAACTTTAACTTGTAAAACTGATTTCGCAATATACATTTTTGAATGTCCTTACCCACTACAATATGTGGGCAGTACAAAGCTGCCTGTCCACGAAAGAATCCTACAACACTTGAGGGCCATCACGTCAGAAGATAATACTTACCCTGTGGCGCGTCATTTTAGAACCCACCACAATAGTAACAACAAGGACCTAAAGTATTTTGTGGTCGACTCTATCATGCCAAGCAGAAGAGGAGGCGATAGAGAGGCGAATCTAAGGAAGATAGAGACAAGATATATTCTACAAATGAATAGTAAACAGCCTAATGGTTTAAATGTAATGGAGGACCTATATACTTGTTTGCATTAGAATATCAATGTATCATATTTGCAATATCTATCAGTCCATAATACAGTATTGTGGTTGGAAGGACCCATATATAGTTTGTCTTCACCTATATAAAGGAAAAGGACATAGCATATTTTATTATCTTATTTATTTCCTTATTTGCAATGGATTTTAATAATTGTAAATAGAGGTTTTAATCCTTATAAAACGGTCTTCTCTGTAGTAAAGTTTCACTAAATGATGACATTTAGACTTTTTTACTATATATGTCTATGAAAAACTTGGGTCCACAGCAGACATCATTAAGGGGATATTATTTATTTTTCTTTCCCCTACAGTACTGTTTACAAACACGGATGATATTCTTTTGAACAACAGGAAAACTATGGATTTTTAAAAAAATTGGTTTAATTGTATGATGGATGAAGGAAGGGGGAGTCTCTAGTTGGCGCAGTGCAGCACTGGCGACAAGCAGGGACTCTCTCTTCCTCGTCAGGGCTGAGGGTTACCTTCAAGAACAACCTCTGCTTACCCTCTAGGTAGTGTGGCACAAGCAGTCTAGGCTAATCTCTGGGGCACATAGGGTTAAACATTTGCAGTAACACACCAAACACCACCAACCCACCACACAATGACACTAGACTGTATTTTTGTAAAAATATCTTCTTTATATATATTGTAACGCAGGCTTGTAAATACGGTCTTGGTACAAAAAAATGGTTCCAGCTATTTGTTAATAGGCCACAGTTCTTATTCTGCTTCTTCTAGTCTCTTAAAGGTGTTCTTTGGGGCCTTTTGCCCAGCTCCTGCCAAGTATAGTGCTTTCTAGCGCTTCTGTGTGCTTCCCAGCGCCTCTCTGCACCTCCTGCTTGAAAATCGGGCCCGGCCTGCCAAAGCTCACGCTTCTCGCGTGAGCAGCGAAGGGCACGGCCGGGTCTGCTCTCAGGATGAGTCACAGGCTGTGTGGGCCTCGCTGTAGAGGGGGGCGCCGGCCACAGGGAATGTCAGGGGGGGCCTCGGGGAGCCAGGAGCGGTGCGAGCCTCTCTGAAGAGGGGAGGCTCGTGCCAAGGTGCAGACTGCAGCTGGGGGCTCCCGGGCACACAAGGTCACAGAGGGCGGTGCGAGCTGCAAAGGGCAGGATGCTCGCACCGCGGGGGCACACAGTACCTTGAGTGATGAGAAGAGGGTCGAGGCGGCAAGGTCGAGGTCGGCTCGGTGTCCTGCGTCGCGGTGTCTTCCTTCCTGGGCCAGTCAGAGCGGCGGCTCGGCTCGGGCTTGAAGGTTGGCGTTGCGGCGCGGGCCGGGCCAGAGAGACAAAGCGCCTCGAGTCCTGGAAAGAGGGGGTGGCGCCCCGGGCAGAAAAGTGAGGCACAAAACAAGCCTTGGCAAAGCACAGGGAGTGCTCCTTCTCTCCCCACGCCGCTGCTGCACACGAACGGCGGCGGCTGGGGCTTCAAGGCACTCTCTCCTTCAGGAGCAGGCGGGCAAAGGCAGAGTCCGGTCTTGCGGTGCAGTCCGCAGTTAGGCAGGCGACAGGCACGGTGCTGGGGCCAGCGAGGCTGGTCCTGGCGATGTCAGCTGGGGCCTGCCAGGAAGCAGATGCGTTGCTCGGCGGGACGGGGGTGCCAAGGGCCTCTCAGAGGGCACAGTGATTCCTTCACAGCGCTCCGCTTTTTCCTCAGGAGGATTTACCAGGCAGATGCAGATCTCACAGCAGCTTCTCTTTCCAGGGGGGGGGGGTAGCGCCCACTGTTCCTGGGGCGCAGTTCAGGGGGCAAGTTCCACAGCAAGCCCTTGGAGATCTTGGTAAAAGTTTGGCACAAGTTGAATAAAAGCAAAGTCTTTCAGTCTTTCTTCTCCTGCTCTCCTTCAGCAGCAAGGCACCCACCACAGGCAAGTCTCTTGGGGTCAGAGGCAGTACTTCTCCATGCAGCTTCCAGGGTCCTTCTCCTCGGGCAGAGCTTCTTCTTTGCGCAAACAGGATCTGATTTACAAGGAGCAGGGCTCCTACTTTTATACCCAGTTTCTTTTGTTCTTACAGGCCAGGGGGGCCTTTGCATAACTGTTCTCAGTCCCTGAGCACTTGTGGTGGGTACTTCTGCTTCTGCATTCAATGTGAGGGCAGGCACATCAGCCGCTCCCCAGGGGGGCGGAGCCGGCATTGTGAAGACAGGGGCAGCCTGAGCACTTTGTTGACAGGCTTCGGTCCTTCCTGGGCCAGGTGCAGGCTGAGTCATCAGTCGCTCCCCAGGAGGGCGGAGCCAGCATTGTGGAGGCAGAGCACAGCCTGATGCATCACTCAGGGAAACTCCCACCACCCACTAAGGTGTCATCCTGCTATTCACCAACTGTCAACACCCAGCCCTGTCACTCACACAACTCAGACAGTCGGATACACACAAGAGCAGAGGCGGGCTGAAATGGTTAGACAAGCAAATGCTAGCTTTCTAAAAGTAGCATTTGCAAACCCAGGATATTAAAATAAACTTTACTAAAAGAAGTATTTTATTATTCTGAGTTCAGGCATACTAAACATGACTCTCTACCATGTTCCCTGAGCCTGCTGGGATTATAGAGTGTAATAATTCCAGCAGCCCATTCTGGCCTAAAGGGAGCAGGTAGCCTTGCAATAGTGAAAAACGAATTGGGTTGTAATTCACTACTAGGACATGCCACACATCAGGGCTTGCCCTACCTTACACTTACAATGCACCCTGCCCTCAGGCCTACCATAGGGGTGACTAATATGAAGTTAAGGGAAGGTTTAGGGGCTGGCAAGTGGGTGCACTTGCCCAGCCAGCATGACAGTACCAGACTGCACGCAGGTTCTGCAATGGCAGACCCTAGACACATTTTAAGGCTGCTTCTGTGGGTGGCGCAACCAGCGCTGCAGGCCCACTAGCAGTATTGGCATTTACAAGCCCTGGCACTCCTGGTGCACTTTACTAGGGACTAACAGTAAATCCAATGAACCAATCATGGACATCAATCACATGTACACTTTTCAGTAGGGAGAGCATATGCACTTTAGCACTGGTCAGCAGTGGTAAAGTGCCCAGAGTCATTAAACCAAACAAAATAGGTCAGAGAGAGTATTGGAGGAAGGCAACAAGTTTAGGGATGACCCTGCCAAGAGGCCCAGGTCCAACACAACCCCCTTCCAGCCAAAACGCAGGGTAGACCAATCACCACTGTGATGGGCTTCCCTGCTTAGGGCGATAGAACATGGACCTGGCCCGCAACAGCAGGGGCACATTCCAGTTCTACGCCAATCAGAACCTATTTTAAATCCTCTGTACATACTCTCAGGGTCCACCCAGCTACTCCATGGGGCACCCTTCTCTTCCTCTGTGGACACCACCTGTGCAGCCTCTAACCTTAACTTGCTCACAGGTGTGTCCCAACAGACAGTCATCAAATCACAGTGGCCACTGACAGTAGTCAGGGCTGAGACCCAGGCCTCATGCCTCTCAGGGCTCCCAAACCTCTGTGGCCTCAGAGAGTGGGGGGCAGTAGCCCCAGGTGCTTGGCACCCTTTGTCCACTCTCCCTCCTGTCAGGTCAGGTATGTCATCCTGGTACTGACACACCAGCTCCAGGCCTCTACCTGTCAGCTGGACCCAAGACTGGGGTAGCCTCCCCCACACCCGGTCCTCCTCCTTGGGGCTCTGTACCCTCCCACCTGGAGTGGTACCCCCTTCCAGAATTGTCAGCGCACCTGTGGCAGGTGATCTGCACAATTCGCCCACCAGTTCAGGGGTGCTATCCTGCAACTGGGGCACCAGGTCAGGGGGGACACCCTGCACCTGGCCCTTAAACCTAGGGTCTAGACCCTCTAGTTGAACCGGGGTCAGAGGCGAGGACTTCCTCCCTCTGCACCCCCTTCCAGAGTACTGCCCACTCCCAACTGGAGTGGTACCCCTAGAAGTGAAATGGGCCAGGACACTGATTACAGTGGTCCTGCCCTCCAGGTCAGACAACACCTGAACCTGGCTCTCCAACTCAGGGACCCAACCCTGCAGTTGAACTGTTGCCTGGCGCACCAGGACTTCCCGGGGAGCACGCATGCCCCCCCTGAGGGTGGCACATAGCTCATGTGCCGTGCGACAGTCTGCCTGGCGCAGATCTCCCAACCCCTGTCCATCTGACAGTGCGGGAAGATCCCCCAGGACAGAAGTGGTGTCCCCATGGTCATTCACTGGGGACGCAGCCCTGCTGGCTGGCCCCTGACCCACTGGTTCTTCCACTGGGGACTGTTTCCCCCTCTCGCCCCTCCTTCTGGACTTCTGCACTCTCCCAACTGGAGTGGTACTGCCAGACACCAGAACCACTGGAGCTCTGTTTACAGAGCCTCCACGTTCTCTAGCCACTGGGGGATCCCCCTCAGCGGGTGACTCATCCGGACAGCTTAGGCTCCCCACCTGGTGTTCCCTTAAAGAACCACCCAGGCTCTGAGACTGAGGTTGGGCACTACCGGGACAAAACCCGTTCTCACTCCTTCCCCTCAAGGACAGGACGTGAGGCCCTACACCCCTCTCACTACCACAGGACCTAGCTGGGCTACTCTGCGCCACTTCCACCACTCTGGGCTGGAAGATACCTGAGCCACTCCCCACAGGATCACACCCCAATGCCTCTCCAGACCCTCTGGAATCCACCACAAGGTCTGCCTCCAATGTGAGCTCCCTGGGGTCAGAGAACTCACTCTCAAACAGGTGTTGGCATAGCTCTGGAAAACTGGGACTTAAAGTATGCTCTCCCACAATTGGATTACATAGCCCCCTAGCAGGGTTAACCAAACTATCCTTCACCTCACCATCCAGCGCCTCACACACATACTCCACACCATCCTTCTGAGACTGGCCAGACAGTAGCGGACTGTCTCTGTCACACAACCCACACTCTTCTGGGCGGTCCTTACACTCACCCACCAGGACCTCAACCATGGGGGAATCCCTCCCACCACTAGGACCATGAACTCCTACGCCAGTCACCCTATTCCCTTCAGGGTCGCTGCGCACTACTGGAGCTACCTCATGCCCTTGAACCTCCTGGTGTAAGTTAACCCCCTCCAAGTCAGGTGCCATATCTCTAGGTGCGCGCACTATGCTGTCAGCACTAGATACCTTAATGTTGCTGCCACCATCTGAGCTGGACTCCACCTCCAACTCAGCAAAGCTCAATCTCTGAGCTACACATATTTCTTGTTGCTGGGCTGAAGCCCGCCTGGCCTCAAGCCCCTCGAGCTCCAAGTCAAGTTTCCTCATTCTTAAGTCATGCGCAAGCTCCATTTTCATTTCTTCCAGGGCTAACTTCCTAGATTCTAGCTCCAGTTGGCAATTCCATTTCAGCTCCGCCAACTTCATTTCATGTTCTCGGGTGGCCTGTCTGTCCGCCAGCTCCTCTGGTGACAGACCTCGGCCAGAAACACTGCTACCCAATGGGGAGGTTGCACCCCTCCACTCTGGAGTCAGGGGTCCCTCCAGCTGCTGTTCTGCATCCTCAAATTCAAAATCCTTTCCAGGGGCATTCCTTGCCTTGACCCAGGCCCTCAGCGCCTTTTGGAACTGCTCCCTTCTGGAGAGTCCGGTCATGGAAATGTTCAAATTTTTGCAGAAGCTCTTGAGCTGTTTCCCAGTATAGTTTTCTAGTTTCTCCCAATCACAGTCAATAGAAGAAATGGATGGTGCCTTTTCCATTTTCACTGACACCGGCATGACTTCAAAAACACATGGAGATCTCTTCTAGCAACACATAAATCAAAAAAAGTCTGTGGCTTAGGTTACTGGACTGTAATCACTATGCAATGGTCAGTAGCTAAGGTAAAACACTGCAAATGTAAATTCGCGATCCCACCGCTGCCACCAATGTAGGAAGGGGGAGTCTCTAGTTGGCGCAGTGCATCACTGGCGACAAGCAGGGACTCTCTCTTCCTCGTCAGGGCTGAGGGTTACCTTCAAGAACAACCTCTGCTTACCCTCTAGGTAGGGTGGCACAAGCAGTCTAGGCTAATCTCTGGGGCACATAGGGTTAAACATTTGCAGTAACACACCAAACACCACCAACCCACCACACAATGACACTAGACTGTATTTTTGTAAAAATATCTTCTTTATATATATTGTAACGCAGGCTTGTAAATACGGTCTTGGTACAAAAAAATGGTTCCAGCTATTTGTTAATAGGCCACAGTTCTTATTCTGCTTCTTCTAGTCTCTCAAAGGTGTTCTTTGGGGCCTTTTGCCCAGCTCCTGCCAAGTATAGTGCTTTCTAGCGCTTCTGTGTGCTTCCCAGCGCCTCTCTGCACCTCCTGCTTGAAAATCGGGCCCGGCCTGCCAAAGCTCACGCTTCTCGCGTGAGCAGCGAAGGGCACGGCCGGGTCTGCTCTCAGGATGAGTCACAGGCTGTGTGGGCCTCGCTGTAGAGGGGGGCGCCGGCCACAGGGAATGTCAGGGGGGGGCCTCGGGGAGCCAGGAGCGGTGCGAGCCTCTCTGAAGAGGGGAGGCTCGTGCCAAGGTGCAGACTGCAGCTGGGGGCTCCCGGGCACACAAGGTCACAGAGGGCGGTGCGAGCTGCAAAGGGCAGGATGCTCGCACCGCGGGGGCACACAGTACCTTGAGTGATGAGAAGAGGGTCGAGGCGGCAAGGTCGAGGTCGGCTCGGTGTCCTGCGTCGCGGTGTCTTCCTTCCTGGGCCAGTCAGAGCGGCGGCTCGGCTCGGGCTTGAAGGTTGGCGTTGCGGCGCGGGCCGGACCAGAGAGACAAAGCGCCTCGAGTCCTGGAAAGAGGGGGTGGCGCCCCGGGCAGCAAAGTGAGGCACAAAACAAGCCTTGGCAAAGCACAGGGAGTGCTCCTTCTCTCCCCACGCCGCTGCTGCACACGAACGGCGGCGGCTGGGGCTTCAAGGCACTCTCTCCTTCAGGAGCAGGCGGGCAAAGGCAGAGTCCGGTCTTGCGGTGCAGTCCGCAGTTAGGCAGGCGACAGGCACGGTGCTGGGGCCAGCGAGGCTGGTCCTGGCGATGTCAGCTGGGGCCTGCCAGGAAGCAGATGCGTTGCTCGGCGGGACGGGGGTGCCAAGGGCCTCTCAGAGGGCACAGTGATTCCTTCACAGCGCTCTGCTTTTTCCTCAGGAGGATTTACCAGGCAGATGCAGATCTCACAGCAGCTTCTCTTTCCAGGGGGGGGGGTAGCGCCCACTGTTCCTGGGGCGCAGTTCAGGGGGCAAGTTCCACAGCAAGCCCTTGGAGATCTTGGTAAAAGTTTGGCACAAGTTGAATAAAAGCAAAGTCTTTCAGTCTTTCTTCTCCTGCTCTCCTTCAGCAGCAAGGCACCCACCACAGGCAAGTCTCTTGGGGTCAGAGGCAGTACTTCTCCATGCAGCTTCCAGGGTCCTTCTCCTCGGGCAGAGCTTCTTCTTTGCGCAAACAGGATCTGATTTACAAGGAGCAGGGCTCCTACTTTTATACCCAGTTTCTTTTGTTCTTACAGGCCAGGGGGGCCTTTGCATAACTGTTCTCAGTCCCTGAGCACTTGTGGTGGGTACTTCTGCTTCTGCATTCAATGTGAGGGCAGGCACATCAGCCGCTCCCCAGGGGGGCGGAGCCGGCATTGTGAAGACAGGGGCAGCCTGAGCACTTTGTTGACAGGCTTCGGTCCTTCCTGGGCCAGGTGCAGGCTGAGTCATCAGTCGCTCCCCAGGAGGGCGGAGCCAGCATTGTGGAGGCAGAGCACAGCCTGATGCATCACTCAGGGAAACTCCCACCACCCACTAAGGTGTCATCCTGCTATTCACCAACTGTCAACACCCAGCCCTGTCACTCACACAACTCAGACAGTCGGATACACACAAGAGCAGAGGCGGGCTGAAATGGTTAGACAAGCAAATGCTAGCTTTCTAAAAGTAGCATTTGCAAACCCAGGATATTAAAATAAACTTTACTAAAAGAAGTATTTTATTATTCTGAGTTCAGGCATACTAAACATGACTCTCTACCATGTTCCCTGAGCCTGCTGGGATTATAGAGTGTAATAATTCCAGCAGCCCATTCTGGCCTAAAGGGAGCAGGTAGCCTTGCAATAGTGAAAAACGAAATTGGGTTGTAATTCACTACTAGGACATGCCACACACATCAGGGCTTGTCCTACCTTACACTTACAATGCACCCTGCCCTCAGGCCTACCATAGGGGTGACTAATATGAAGTTAAGGGAAGGTTTAGGGGCTGGCAAGTGGGTGCACTTGCCCAGCCAGCATGACAGTACCAGACTGCACGCAGGTTCTGCAATGGCAGACCCTAGACACATTTTAAGGCTGCTTCTGTGGGTGGCGCAACCAGCGCTGCAGGCCCACTAGCAGTATTGGCATTTACAAGCCCTGGCACTCCTGGTGCACTTTACTAGGGACTAACAGTAAATCCAATGAACCAATCATGGACATCAATCACATGTACACTTTTCAGTAGGGAGAGCATATGCACTTTAGCACTGGTCAGCAGTGGTAAAGTGCCCAGAGTCATTAAACCAAACAAAATAGGTCAGAGAGAGTATTGGAGGAAGGCAACAAGTTTAGGGATGACCCTGCCAAGAGGCCCAGGTCCAACAATGGACCTTCGCTGCAACACTGGCTGTAAAACATGATACAATGGAAAATGCAGTACTATTGTTATTTGTATTTGGATTTGGTTAAGGCTTTTTTGGATATATACGTTTTTAGATCCAGGCATGATTGAACCTTTTTGATTTCAGATGTATGATAATGGATCAAATGTATTCTACTATGTATATTTCTCTTTCATACTGTTACTATCTTGCCCATTGATTCCGTGACATGTATTAAGCGAATACGGTATTGGGTCACCCCTTGTGTACTTTATCAACTGGGCTCAGTTGGTGGGGTATCTATGAGGCAAATTGATGGTATATGTGTTTAATTCATGAATTATGAAGCACAATGCACTTTTTTTTAATCACAAATGAGCACTTTCTTTTTCCAACACCTAGTGATATGGGCTCTACTTTAGATAAAGATCTCGACATATTTGTCCTGTACAGACTAATATAATGGAATCAATTACGATCAACATTTTTAAGAAATAATGCATTTTACAGCTATTTAGTAACTTCTCTATATGATAATTGACAATTTTGAATTTTTTTATCATATGAGATATGTTCGATATCTTTCAGTACTATCAATGTATTTTACAGATTATTTATGTGTATTTTACCTGAAGGATTCGTAACTGTTATATATTTAACGATGATTCGTATTGAGTCTGTTCTCTAGTTCTATTTGTTTGAGCCCAATCAGAGTCAAGCACTTGCACTTTAAATTAATCACCCTCACCATTGGTCGCTGTCATGTGAGCAAGGCACCTGTGTGCCGAAACGTTATGATGCCGGCATACGATTAAAAAGAATTTGAAGCACTGGAGTTCTGGACTTTTTGGTTCCGTCCAGAGGTGTCAGGGATAACACCCGAAGACCCCAGAGTTCTACCTGTCTCGGTGCACAAATAAACAGAAACACGGGCTTCTCGATGGTGGCGTCAAAGACCAAAGGTTTATTGCTGCAGGGACACAGAAGTCACAGAAACTACACACGGGCAGAATCTAGGAGCCTGTTCGATTTGTACAAAGAGGGTTGCTCCTTATATACTAAATATTAGGCTTCGGGCAAATTCTTTACATGTTAGTACATTCCCAAACCTATGTGTCCTAAACAACAAATATTTGGCGTTGCACAGGAATCGTCAACAATATCTGATGTCAAAACATTACGAACGAGGGGTTCCCACTTTTCCATCATAATCCCATGTAAACTTTTCATTCAAGAGCCGGACCGCCTCATCGTAAATTTCGTTACCTCCCCCTAATAAAAGCCCAGAAGGAAAGGAGCAGAGCCAGGTGCAGAAGATAGAAAAGCAGGATAAGAGATGTTTGTGGGTCGTAAATGGGCAAGGCTACCAGCTTCGGCCGCCTAATCATGATCAGGCCAACGAACACGAGAACCAGTATAGCAGGACTGGCCTCAGGCAGAGGAGGCAACTTCTGTCGAGTCATGCAGCCATGGCGTGTTCTGTCCTAAGGTGCACGTGTCACTAGAGAGGTGAATCGCCGGCCAAAGCCTACGTGTCCTTAATCGAAATGAAGTAATCAGAGGTCATTGCGTGTCCATTGTCTATGTGAGGGCAAGAAATACAAAATGGCTGCCATAATCTAAGATGGATGCCATGGGTAGATCAGAAATGTGTTTGTAACAGGAGTACTCTTGCTCGTAGCATAGCGAAAACACCAGGATATGCTAAATGGATCATTTGCGGTTCACTGATACCAAAATTATGTATTTACGACAATGTTGAAAACACGGGTTCAAATCGTCACGGAACCTCAGACCCTCCTTTTGCCCTTACATAGGCAATTACTCAGTCTATGTCAGAGTCTAACTCTATGCTCATCAGGTCAGTGACATGTTGCTGTATCATCATCCTTTCTCGCGCCTTTTCTCCAAACGCAGGTGGTTTTCTGAAACAGGTTGCAGCACAGAGACTACACAAAGCGGGACCACACTGGATAATCAGGCAGCACGAGAACAGGAATACTAGGATGACACCAATGACCATCAGAACCTTCCATCCCCACGCTGATAGCAGAGTCCAAAACCACTCCATGAAGGACCAGTTTCCCTTGTCTACGTGTATAGAGTCGGAAATCTTGTGTAGTTTAGAGATCGCTTCATAGACGGTTGGAGCATTATTGGGAATAAAGACACAGCAGCTCGATTGGATCATTCTGCATACCCCACCTCGATCTGCAAGTATTACGTCTAGAACCATACGGTTCTGCAACGTCATGAGACGATCCGCCTGAAGCTCAGCTGTTAGGTTACTAAGGGCACCAGCAGTTTCCGTAATAGTAGATTCAACTACCCGTGTTAGCTGACGTAGATTTCTACTATTGGCCATAGGCCCCCAGAACGGAAGGAAACCTTTGAAGAAGTCTCCAGCTTCCTGACCAGCGGTATCTTCCTTGCTGAAGACACCTCTTGCTACTCTGATCTTGTGATAGTCTGCAGAAGCAGTGTATGTTGGAGGCAATAGTCGAGCAATATAACATGAACCTGAAAAGTCAGCAGGCAACCATGTATACGCTCTGTCTTGACAGATGAAGTAGGTACCCCTAGCAGTAAGAAAGGCAGGGGAAGAGTTAGACGGAAACACGTAAGTCTCAACGCACTCACTCCTCCCTAGCTGAGCTCTCGGATTTCTCCCATTTCCTTGCAAACAGACCTGACCTCGGTGAGGCACGACCCAGATTGGAGTTGAGCTTTTACGCTTGCTTTCTCCCAAACTAAGGCGATACTCTGTAGAATTCCAACTCAAATATACCCGTAGTTCATCTCTAGGGTAAGATGGAGTATTATTGAAGTCTTTAATCATGTCAATAATTCCCTGGACTAAAGCTTTGTTGGCTGAGTTGTATTTAGTGGAACGTGGTGGACGCGGAGGATAGGTCTCAAGGGCATAGGCAAAAATGGTCTGAAAGGCCTGAAATGATCCATTATACCTAAAAGGCAAAACTAGATAGGGAATGCCTTTATCCATAGTGTGGGGTATCAAGCCACACACCCAGCAGTCTGTAGTGTTTACTACCAGTTGGTGTTGATGCAAGAGCTGTACAAATGTGTTGTTAATGAATTCTGAGCGTCGAGCTTGTTCGTGTTCAGGAAACGAGTGAAAAGAATGCATAGAAGAAACAGTAGAAGTAGCAGGATCAAGGGGAGGTACTGTAGTTGTTACCGGTGTAAAAATCAAATGCACACCAAAGACGATTCCACCCACCAACGTTATCAAAACAATCAAAAACGTAACTGCACATTGCATTAGAAAGCATTTGCTGTGAAGAATTCTGTACAGTCTATTTCTGCGAACATAAATTACATTCTCTCGTTGCAGCTCAGGAAGCTCCATCTTCTACAATCCGCTCGCGACCACTGATGATGTGTACGTAGATGAAAATGCCTCTATCAGCCCTGGGAGTTCCCAGAACTAACAGAAAGATCGACCTTGTGTCTGACCCCCGCAGATTCAACTAGGCACACAGCCACGACCCTACGGCTACCCAGACGGCAAGGCAATTTTAAAACAACAAAACAATACAAAGTATTAGCAAACTTCCTGGCTGGAGGCAATGTATCAAAATTCAAATGAAAAAAATATGCAGTTTCCTGCTTTATTTGTCCATATTGCGAGATCGTAAATTGTATCTCAGTTTTGCAGGAGCTGTTTGATCTGGAAACAATGTATTTTCAGCAGGTGTTGCAATGTTCAAGTTCGCAGATGGCAAATGTTCTTTTGATGCAGATGACAAATGTTCAGAGTTCAAAAGAGCAGTTTCAGGAGGAGAGCCAGAGTTCGATGTGTCAGTGATTAGTTCTGCATCGCTGAAAGGGATAAACCTGGGTATTTGTTCTGTTTCGGAGGCACCGATTCCTTTCTTCACCCAGCTGTCGTAAGGAAGTGGCAGGGGCACACGTTTGACATGCGTCGTGTGAATCCAGTTCTTCCGTCCGGCCACACGAATAGCAGTTCTCGTTGCCAATAACACCTGGAAGGGGCCAACGAATCTGGGCTGAAGATTTTTCGTCCGGGCAAAATTACGAATGATTACGTGGTCCTTTGGTTTCAGCTGATGACCTGGACTCTCCGGTGGCTTTGGCAATGCATCGAAAACCTGTTGGTGAATAAGACTCAATTTAGCAGTCAAGTCGAAAAGGTAATCAATTAACATTGGGTATTCCAGCTGTCTAAATTCCTTTGGCCTAGGTACCCCCCAAACATTGGCGGGACGACCAAACACTATTTCATATGGACTGAGCCCTACTCTAGAATGTACAGTCGCTCTCGTGGATAACAGAGCCAAAGGTAGTGCATCTGGCCAGGGCAAACCCGTCGATGCTTGTATTTTAGCAAGTTTCAGTTTGAGGGTGCCATTGTAACCCTCAACTAAACCAGCAGACTGGGGATGGTTTGCACTGTGGAACTTTTGTTTGATCCCTAAACCGGCACATACACTCTGCATAACTTTCCCTACGAACTCACTTCCATTATCTGACCATACAATCCGTGGCATTCCATACCTGGGGAAGTATTCCTTGAGAAGAATTTTGGCAGTGGACAGGGCAGTGTTGTCCTTCAGTGGATATGCTTCGATCCATCTGGAAAAAGCACAGACTACCACTAGGACGTACTTTAGGTTGTTGCAACGATCCATGTGAATGAAGTCTAACTGAATCACTTCAAAGGGACAAGAAGGAGGAGCGAAATGACCAGTGGGTGTAGGGATTCCCTTGCCAGGATTATGCATCAGGCATACCATACAATTTTTCACCACTCTCTCTGCACACTTACTAATCCCATCATTCTTCCAGACTGGAGCCAACATCTTACAAATCCCTTTAGAACTGATGTGCGCTGCTCCATGCGCCATCGTTACTACTGCAAGCACGTACGCATCTGGCAACATCCAACGCTGTTGTTCTGACAAATCAATCCAACATCCACTCGAGTCCAATTTACCCGTACTCTCTTTCCATGCAAGCTTTTCTTCCTCAGTCGCCTCTTTCTGAATTTCTTTCACACTTTCCACTGTGTTCTCACACATTCCAGACTCCGAGATCCATCTTGCAGACGTTGCAACATACATTCTACTCATCATATTCCTAGCTGTCTGTTTAGCGGTCTCATCAGCAAAAGCATTTCCACGACCAACATCATCCGTGATTGCTTTATGAGCACTGCACTTCACAATCGCAACTTCAGTCGGCAAGGTTAGAGATTCCAACAAGTCGTTAACTAGCTGACCATGTTGAATCTTAGTCCCATGGGACGTAATGAAACCTCTCTCTTTCCACAAACGGCCAAAACTATGGGCCACGCCGAACGCGTACTGACTATCTGTGAACACATTCACTCTCTTTCCCTTAGCTAAAACACACACTCTCGTTAGTGCAATCAATTCCGCAGCTTGGGCAGAATTCTGACTCACTCTTGCAGTCTCCACAATCGTACTCAAAGTCGTTACTGCGTAAGCGGCAGTCACATCACCATTCTCCAATTTAAAACACGACCCATCAACATACAACGTGCCATCTGGATCTGACAACGGAGTGTCTTTTAAATCAATTCGTCCTTTTGTCTCTTCCTCGGTTCTGAAACAGCAATCATGGGGTTCAGAATCACTCGACTCCTGATTAGTCGGCAACAATGTTGCTGGATTCAATACATTGCATCTTTTGATCTGAATATGACTCGCTAACAGTGTCAGCTCATAGCCTGATAATCTAGCACTAGTACGGTGTTGCGTCTTGGTTCGGTTCATGAGTGTATCCACGGCATGAGGAACCATGACCACTAGCATGTTGTTCATCACCAAACCAGCAGATTGTCGAATGGAAGCTGCAGCTGCCGCTGTAGCTCTCAAACAACTAGGTAACGCTC
This sequence comes from Lissotriton vulgaris, assembly GCF_964263255.1. NCBI lineage: Eukaryota > Metazoa > Chordata > Amphibia > Caudata > Salamandridae > Lissotriton > Lissotriton vulgaris. Next base: position 1,546,037,260 of record NC_141696.1, read on the forward strand.
TAGCTACCGGATCTAATGTTGATGAAAAATACGCACAAGGGCGTTGTTTATCACCAAATCTCTGTGTCAGAACACTCAACGCGCAACCTTCTCTCTCGTGAACATAGAGCGTGAATGGTTTACTGTAATCGGGTGTACCCAACACAGGAGCTGAACACAGTGCGTTTCGTAACTCAGAAAAACTCTCCTGACATTCGGCAGACCATGGTACCGGACTCGGAACACCTTTTCCAGTCAAAGCTACCAATGGCTTTGCCAAAAGAGAAAAATTTGGGATCCACTGCCTACAGTATGAGGTAATACCTAAAAAGGCACGTACTTTTTTCTGTGTGCGGGGAACATTCATCTGCGTAATTGCTTTTATTCTCTCTGGGGTCAACTTCCTTCCCTCCTTTGACAAGAGATGACCTAGGTAGGTCACTTCTTGGCAACAGTATTGCATTTTCGAAGGTGATACCTTGTGATTCAAACTAGACAAATGATGCAATAAGGAAATTGTAGCTGCTTTGCAAGTTTCCTTGTCATCGGCAGCCACCAGGAGGAAGTACAAAGGAATCTAACTGACTTTTTAATGCCTGACTGTAAATGGACGGACTCTCACAATACCCTTGTGGAGCACGTTTAAACCTGAAGCTTCGACCTCCTAGAGAGAAGCCGAAAATATCTCTGCTTTCTTCGGCTATCGGAATGCTGAAAAAGGCATTCTTCAAGTCGATAACTGAAAACCATGTGGCTGTAGCAGGAATCAACGTTAACAATGCAGTAATGTCTGGAACCACAGGAAACTGCGGAACCACAATTTTATTAACCTCCCTAAGATCAATTACAAACCTATACACTGGAGGCTTTGAAGGATCAGTACGTTTCAGAATTGGTAATACAGGACTGTTACAGACATTCCCTCTAGTTTCTTCAACCACACCTTTCTTAATCAAATCTTGCACAATTAATAAAAGTGCACGTTCACCTTCACTAGAGATTTTGTATTGTGGGATTCGTGGAAATTTGACATTCATTTTCAAAGTAACTACATATGGTGGAATTTCCAAAAGGCCTACATCGTTAGGACCAGTCGCCCAAAGAGTATCAGGGAGTGAACGCAGCTCTGGCGGGAGTGCATCCATTGACAAGTACATCGGAGAGATGATTCTTTTACCCAACGTAAGCTGTACTCCTTCCGGAGAACAGTACAATGTCGCATATAGGCGTTTTAACAAGTCTAAACCAAGCAGATTCTCATTACAACCTGTCGTCAAAATCAAGGGTGCTTTCAATTGACACGGTCCAACAGAAATAGACAAAGGACCAGATACGGGGTTGTAAACAGGGGCGCCTGAAAAACCTACTGAAACATTTGTTAAGCCAGACAAAGGTGCGCCAGGGAGTTTCGCATGAATGATAGAACTTTTTGCTGCACCAGTATCCAACAGAAACGGTTCGACTACACCTGATGTTGCTACTGCGACATAAGGCCCACTCTGATCCACTGGAACTGATACTACTCCCTCTCTTTGTCCATGGCTGTCCTAGTACTCAGTTTGTTGAAATCCCTCATCAACTTCACAATAGTCTTCAACATGATACTGTTGAGATCTATTTTGTTGGGCAGACTGTCCATTTCATTGATCAAAGTGATTAGAAGGGCGATCACTCGTTTGTGGAGGCATAGCACCTCGTCCTCGACCTCTAGAATTTTGCATGGAACCACCACGACCTCTCTGAGCTGCTGCAGCATTATTCTGCGCTAAGACTGGACATTCATTTTTATAATGACCTTCTTTTTTACAGTACGCACACTGGTTCCACTGATATTGCGGCCTCGGTGAACTATAATCTGTCCTTTGATATGACCCTTGCTGTGTATTAGTCTGATTCGTACGAGGCGGATACGCTTGCTGTAAAAGAACTTTAGTTTTTAAATCTTTCGTCTTCTTTTCTGACTTTTCCTTCTCCTCTTTATCCCTATTTTCATAATACTGTGCAGTTGCAAGTATTTGCGCAGTTGTAGAGACAGCCCACGCACTCTCGGAATCTTTCAATTTATTACTGAGTTCTGGCAGCAGATTGTGTACAAATTTATCGACAAACAGTCTCTGTCCTCCTTCTGTGCTCATATCCTGACCACTGTGATCTACAAAAGTCTCTTCGAACCTTGTGAAAAAGTAGGAGACACTTTCGTCTTTCTTCTGCCTGCATGCGGACAACTTGTCCCAGTTAACGCGCAATGCTGGCATCAGAGTCTTCATTAAGTCATTTATTCTCCCTGGAAGATTAGCAATTAGAGGTTCAGGTTTGGAACCACCTATTTGCTGACCATCTGCCTCAATTATAGCTGCCCAATCACCACCTAGGGCAACAGGATGATTCTCTTTACGAATTTTAGCCCAAATTGGTTGCGGAGCTATGTTCCCAAATAACATGTCAATGTCCGCTAAATTCATCACGCAAGCTTCAACTGTCTGCGCTAACTCCTTATAATATCCGGCAGGATTCTTACGCGGATCTGGCAAGGCCTGTTTCACTGCTAACACTTCGGCTCGCTTCCACGGAATGTGTATCCACACTCTCTGGAATTGCGCCGGAGCGGCTGCAATATTACGGCCCGCATCAGCTTGCACAGCTTCGCGCCAAATTGGAGGAACCTCCCTCATTGGATATTGGCGATTCTGCTTTGTACTACGTTTCTCTAACTCCCTCGGTGAACAAAGGGATGGATCACTCCTATAACTTAAAATTAGTTCCATTGCTTCCTTTATATTTTGACCAACTATCTTACCAGCAGCAAATTCTTTCTGAATATTAATTAATTCTTCTAAATTTGATTCAGAATCATCCTCTTCCAATTCCTCACGCAAAAGAGAGCACATTTCATCGAACACATATCGTTGTGTCGGTTCATTCCATTGCATAAATGTATCTAATACATCTCTAGTACTATATCTTCTACTTTTCGAAATCCATCTAAGAGCTGTGGAATCTAATATTCCCCGTTCTTCAGTACTTGGAAGCTGACTACGTCTCTGCACAGAGTCAGAGGCAGGAGTTTTAATTAGAGTTTTATAGAAGGGAGATAGAATATTAGAGACAGAATCAGTGATTCTCCGACCAACAGAAAGTGGAGTCATAATACTAGCAGAAGTGGAAAATACAGTAGCAGTTGGAACAGATAGAACAGGAACAGTAGGAGTATCAGGCAAAGTAGCTTGCGAAACAGCAGGTGTAAGCGATACAGGTATAGGCAAAGAAGCCGGCAACCCTGGAAGAGGGGGTGCCGAAGGAATATTAACATTGACCACAGGAGGTACAGGAGCTTGATTCAGGGGAGCAGGAGCAGGAATACCAGGTTGTCCAGCAACCGGTAATTGAACATTCGGTAAAGGTGGAGCCGTAGCACCCTGTGCATACGGTGGGGGTGACCGTAACAAGTAAGACAACAGAGGATCATTTTCGGGGTCCTCTATTATCTTAGCTGTACTTGAGGGCAAGGCAGGATAGCACTTGTCTATCGCTAAATTACGCTCTCTAGTAGCCACCTCCATTGCTTTTTCAGACTCGCTAATTTGCAGCTGCTTAGCAGCCTGTTCTAAAGTCAACTCTTGCTCTTTCTGTTCTTTCTTCAACCTTTTAATTTCTCTCTGTTTAGATTCTTTTCGCCAATAACGGAAAGAATCAAACATTGCCGGCCGGGCTTTCTTCTTAAACAATTTCACTTCCAAATTATCAAGGACTTCGGGTTCAAAACTACCATGCAGTGGCCAACTAAGGACACCGTCCTTCTCCGTATATCGGACCCACACTTCATTATAAGATATAGGACCCACTCCAAACTTACAATACAGATCATAAAGAGGAGTTCCGATCGGAGGAACCAGACATGAGTCCTCCAACCGGGAATCACTGTTGCAACCAAAACACGACAACATACAATTTTTCCGACTTACCATTTTATAATCCGGAACACAGAACAAACGAAAACACAAACAAAAAATGTGCACTCGAACCAAGAACTTAGGCCTACCAAAAGCGAGCAAATGTATTGATACCCAAACTAAACCAATAGATTATCGCAACTAGAACAACCAGTGATAATCTTACGAAACCAAACCAAACCAAAAAGGATTTTATCCTAACAGGAACAACCCTTACGAGATAACCAACTAGCAACCACTTAATACTTAACTGAGGCACTGAAGACGTCACCAAGGAGAAACCCGTCACGTCTCGCCGTACTAAGGACTGCACCTCGGGCCCAAGACAGGGCGACGGTCAAGGCGACGGACCACTGCAGCCGTCCTGAACGAGAACCCTCGTGGAAGAGAACGTCGGGCCACTTTTGCGATATGCCGGGATCGATGAAGTGGGGCGCCTCCCTCAGGAATCTTCACACGAAGCTTCTCGAACTCTTCAGGCTTTTGGACCGGTACCGAATGACGTCGCCCCATGTTGGGCGCCAATTGGAGTTCTGGACTTTTTGGTTCCGTCCAGAGGTGTCAGGGATAACACCCGAAGACCCCGGAGTTCTACCTGTCTCGGTGCACAAATAAACAGAAACACGGGCTTCTCGATGGTGGCGTCAAAGACCAAAGGTTTATTGCTGCAGGGACACAGAAGTCACAGAAACTACACACAGGCAGAATCTAGGAGCCTGTTCGATTTGTACAAAGAGGGTTGCTCCTTATATACTAAATATTAGGCTTCGGGCAAATTCTTTACATGTTAGTACATTCCCAAACTTTTGTGTCCTAAACAACAAATATTTGGCGTTGCACAGGAATCGTCAACAATATATGATGTCAAAACATTACGAACGAGGGGTTCCCACTTTTCTATCATAATCCCATGTCAACTTTTCATTCAAGAGCCGGACCGCCTCATCGTAAATTTCGTTACCTCCCCCTAATAAAAGCCCAGAAGGAAAGGAGCAGAGCCAGGTGCAGAAGATAGAAAAGCAGGATAAGAGATGTTTGTGGGTCGTAAATGGGCAAGGCTACCAGCTTCGGCCGCCTAATCATGATCAGGCCAACGAACACGAGAACCAGTATAGCAGGACTGGCCTCAGGCAGAGGAGGCAACTTCTGTCGAGTCATGCAGCCATGGCGTGTTCTGTCCTAAGGTGCACGTGTCACTAGAGAGGTGAATCGCCGGCCAAAGCCTACGTGTCCTTAATCGAAATGAAGTAATCAGAGGTCATTGCGTGTCCATTGTCGATGTGAGGGCAAGAAATACAAAATGGCTGCCATAATCTAAGATGGATGCCATGGGTAGATCAGAAATGTATTTGTAACAGGAGTACTCTTGCTCGTAGCATAGCGAAAACACCAGGATATGCTAAATGGATCATTTTCGGTTCACTGATACCAAAATTATGTATTTACGACAATGTTGAAAACACGGGTTCAAATCGTCACGGAACCTCAGCACTGCGAAATCTGGTCCGTGCATTGTGTTCCTTGTGCAAGCTGTGAGCTGTCTTTGTGCAAGGGGAACTTTGGTTTGGTTATATATATATATATATATATATATATATATATATTCACTGAAAAAACATAGGTTTCACACCAGTTATAGTTAGGAATTAGCATTTAAAAAACCTATTAAATTCACTGAAAAAAACATAGGTTTCACACCAGTTATAGTTAGCTGGAAATTTTACTGACATAAAACCATTGAAATTCCCACGTTATAGTTAGTTGGACTCACTATAACTTGCGCGCCTGCAATGCACTGCTGATGACGTCACATATTACATCACTCATGACATGGTCAGTGACATCACTCATGACATCCACAAACAGATACTGTATCCACCAGAAAAAGCGTTACCGGAGGTAAGTAACTTGTTCATCTAGATGCAATGACAGAAGCAGAAAAATGCCAGGCATGCGGTAAGTACAGATTTATAGCTAAGGAGTTTTAAGCCACACCCTTAACTGCATCAGCCACGCCCCTTTAAGAGACCCCTCAGATTTTTCACCCCACTTAAAGCCCTGGGTTCAACCTTTAGACAATCTTACCAAAATTCATCACTTCCTGCATGGAGTGAGCGGACGACGGCAGCGTGTATCATTGCCCTTTCTATGTGCATCTTGTACGTTGGCTGCATGCTTGCTTCGGTTTGAGAAAGAGGGGATTGAGTCCTTCTTTAATCCCACTCACTGAAGCATCCCCACTTTCAGCCCTAATGGGAAATGAGAGTCCAGCTTAAGATATTATATGATATTGGGGTCGGTTTTAAAGTCAAATAGGGTTGGTAGATAGCTGGATGTTACGGACATTTAGGATGAACTACAAAATTGAGTAAAATCAGTAACTACAATTTTGCTGCTCCCCTACCCGCTTGATCTTCCCTCTGTCTGTCACTATTTCTCCCCTCTCCTCTGGCTGTCTTACTCCACGCCCCTTTTTCTCACCTACTCTTTCTTTCTACACTCTCAGCTCTCTCGCTGCTCTCTCTATCCCTTCCCTACACGTCGATTTTGCACTGTTTCGGTTTCTTTCGCCCCGGCCCCTCTCCTCCTCTCTCTCTCCCTCTTCCTTCTTTCTGTCTTTCTCACTCTGTCTACCTTCTTTTACTAACTCCATCATTCCTTGACCTCTAGCCATGCCTGCCCCTGTGCCCATCTTTCGCCCGTCCATTCCTTCTCCTCTCTAGCATCTCCTTCGATCTTGAATGTTCTCTCACAGCAGCGCACGCTTCTGCAGACATTAATTTTACTGATTGACATATGCAGCCTTTTCTGAGCTTTCCCAAGCTATGAGCCTGTACACCAGAAGAAATATTTCTAATTTCTGCGTGAAATACAATTATGTGGCATTCTATGTCAATAATTCCTTGTTTCCGTATTTTTACCGGAAACATGCCTAAAACCTTGACGCTTCCTCCTGTCGTTGTTCAAGACTGTACATCCAGTTCACAAATAATGAAAAAAGTGTCAGATTAGAGGGGACTAAATTTCCCTTCGTTTCTACGAGGACTTCTTTGTTCACTAAAACCATTTGTGAATCCTGCTGCTGCCCATTGGCAACCTAGATAAATAGTTTAAATGTAAGACTACAAAGCCCCTACTTGGGTGTGTCTTTGGTGCAGGCAGCAACGTTGTACATTATGAAGGCATGTGGGAATATGAGGATACGGTATTAGGCAGTGTTCTAAATATTCCTTCCACTTACGCATACAACAAAGGGGTTCTGTGATATACTCTGAACAAAGTCAGTGTAGTGTCGCTCTTTCTACAGAATGCACGCAGACATGGTTGAAGGTACCAGCTCCTTTATTCAGCTCCTTCTTTGTACAGGGCTAACGGCTAACTGACCCCTTGGTCCCCGGCTCCTCCCTTTCCGCCCGCCCTCGTCCCTCGCTCGGGCCGGTCCTAGTGCCTGACCAGTTTGGTCACTGGGCACTATTGCATCGACATCATTACATCTCCCCCCTCTGTGAATAAAAGAAACAAAAATATAGACACCACAGCAAACTGTCTTTCTTTAAAGTTCTTCGATAAGGCGAGACGGTTTTGTGATCACACGTCTGGGGCGTGACTGGAGGTCGAGACTGTCACGCTCATTCTCATCGGCAATCTCCATCAATGCCTGACTGTGATTTGGCAGCGTCTCTGAGTCTCTCTGCTCCAGCTTCGGTTCGGTCAGTAGCTCTTTAACATTGGGTCTGCACTTTTTGAAGTACGTCACGTTCCTGGTAAGTCTTCTTCCGTCGGTCTCTGCAGTGATCATAGTTCCTTTTTGTTGTATCACCTTCAGCGGAACCTCATGGTATCTGCAGTCAGTCTTCCGGTGTTGCTTTTGTCATGCCAGCACCCAGTCTCCCTCTTGGATTTGAGGGGGAGTAGCATGACCCCACTCATCGGCATAGTCCTTCACCTTTTCCTTCTTTATTTTGTCTCTGGCTGCGATCTCCTCATGGTCAGAGTCGGGATACTGTTCGTTCGCTGCCGTATTCATCATTGGTATTCTGGTGCGCACTGGGCGTCCCAGCATGAGAGTGGCAGGACATTTGCCTGTGGTGGAGTGAGGCGTATTTCGGTATGCTCGCAATACCTCGTTGAGTGTTGCCTGAAGGCTCTTTCCGGTGAGTTCTGTTTGCTGAATGGCCTTCTTGATCGTGGCCATGAAACGTTTGAGCATTCCGTTGGCCTGCGGCCATAATGATGTGATCTTGCGGTGTGTGAAGTTGAGGTGCTGAGCAAAATCAGCAAAGTCATGGCTGTTGAATGGAGGCCCATTATCTGACTTCACCACTAGGGAAATGCCCCATGCGGCAAAGACCTCCTCTAGGATCGGTATGGCACTCGATGCTTTTGTGGATGTGCACAGTTGTGCGATGGGGAATTTGGAATATTCGTCCATGATGACCAGGACGTATTGGCCCGATTTGATTGGCCCAAAGAAGTCAATGGCAATGTGTTGCCAGAGACCCTCCGGTAGTGGATACATTTGTAGTGGTGCAGGAGGATCCGGACGGCTCACCAGTTGATATTGCGGACAGTCCTTCAGGGTCGTCTCCACCGTCAGGTCTAGTGTTGGGACCCAGACTCTTTCAGGGAGTGCTCTTTTTGTGGCTACTATGCCCTGGTGTCCTTCATGTGCTAGGTTAATGACTCCTTATCTGAGTCATCGTGGGATCACTATTCTGGTGTCTCGTAAGATGAGACCATTTGCTGCTATCGACAGTTCCTCGCGGACATGTTTGAATGCCGCCATCTCTTGGTCGTTTTGTTCACTGCTTTTCGTGTGTCTCCAGCTGTTAGTTTGGATCAGACGTTTCACCTCTTGCAGGGTGGCATCAGTTTGCGTCACTTCACAAATGGCCTCCAGTAGAACAGCCGGAGGCCTCGCTTGGTCTACTACGAAGTGAATGTATTCGTCCACGATTGATTGCTCTGATTTGCTGGATCTGGTGGGGTGCCGGGACACGTAGTCAGCGGGGTTTGCATCTTTTCCTGGCTTGTGAATTATGGTGTAGGTGCATTCTTGGAGCCGTAGGCCCCATCGCTCTATTCTCGGTGGCATTTTTGCTCGCGGGTTTCCAAAGATTGTGGTCAAGGCTCGGTGGTCAGTCACTAGTGTAAAATGTTTTCCAAAGATGAAAATGTGGAAATGTTCACACGCCCAGACAACAACCAAGCTTTCTTTTTATGGCTGTGAATATGCTCTCTCCGTGTCCGTTAGACTTCTGCTGGCGTATGCTACTATGTGTCGTTGGTCTTCTTCTCTATCGTATTGTGCGAGGATGGCTCCTAATCCTACGGGACTGGCATCCACTGTTATCTCCGTCTTCTTTTTTGGATTGAAGTAAGCCAGGTTTTTTGCTGACTCTACAGTCCTCTGAATCCCTTGAAATGCCCCTTCACATTGAGTGGACCACTGGAAGGGCTGTCCTTGTTTAGTGAGCATCCTTAGCGGGTAGCTTAGCGCGGCCTAGTCAGGTATATATCTGGAGGAGTTGCTGGCCATGCCTAGGAATGATCGTACATCACCTACGTCTTCCGGGCTTGGTGTATCGTTTAGCGCTGCTACGTTTTCTGGGTCTGGTTTCATGCCACTTCCAGAGAATATGTGTCCGAAATTTTTTTGCGTGGGTTTGTGAAATTCACACGTATTTTGGTTGAGTGTGAGGTTGGCTTCCATCACCGCCTGACAGACCTGATCTAGTGCTTTGTTGTGTTCTTGAGTCGTATCTTGAGTCCATATACGAGGATGTCATGGCTATAGTTTAGGACCTGTGGAATGTGATGTATTGTTCTCCTGATGGCCTCTTGGAATATTTCCGCTGCTGATGACACCCCGAAACTTAGTCTTTTATATCTGAATAATCCGAGGTGTGTCGAGAATGTTGTGATGTATCTTGGCCTTTCGTGCAGTTCTAGTTGGTGGTATCCTTTATTGAGGACTAGTTTTGAAAAGATCTTGGCTCCATTGAGTGCGGTGATCATGTCACTGATGTGAGGGCCTGGATGTCTCTCTCTCTCCATTGCCGTGTTGGGCGCTCTCATATCCACACACAGACGGACTCGGCTGGTTTCTCCTTTCTTTGGGACTACCACGACTGGGGAGACCCATGGGGTTGGTCCATCTGTTCTCTCGATGATATCGGCTTCTAGCAGGTCTTGGAGTTCCTTCTCCATGGCTTCTTGCAGGTGAAACAGGATTTTTCGGTGGTGTTGTGCCACCGGTGTGATTTGTTTATTTATATGCAATTTTATTTGGCAGTTCTTCATTTTTCCCAGGCCTTGAAAGAGCTTGGGGAACTTCTGGATGAGTGCTGGTTTGTCAGTGACTCTGAATAAGATGTTCACCAATTTCAATCATTCTGCAGTGGCTAGGCTCAGGAGGCAGTCGGCTTCAGGCCCCTCGATGACATGGATGTAGGCTGATATTGTGCGATCTTGGTATGACAGTTCTGTCGCGAACTTCCCAAGACACGTTAGAGGCTTCTTGGACATCCACGTATACACTTGTACATGGGCATTAGCCAGCTTTGGCGGTGGTTTCATGCATTGGTATTCTGTTACTGTTAAGTAGTTTAGCGTTGCCCCACTATCTAGCACGAACTTGGTGGGGTGAGAGCCAACTCTGATGTCTAGCCGCTGGCACTCTTTCAGCCGCTCAGTGTCAGCTACACAATAAATATATTCCTTTCGGTCTTGAGAGATGGGTGATGGGGATCGGGATTCTCTTGATGACGACCGCCGAGATTGACATGTCCTGCAAGAATGGCAGCTGGATTGTGACAACCCAGTGGATGAGTCTCGTCTATCCTGGACTGCTCTGACATGATGACGACTGTTTGAAGGCTGGTGTTGTCGGTGCCTTCCCCTGTGGTCACTCTTTGGTACTACCCCGCACATGCTTTCAAAGTGGTTGTCTCTACCACACTTCCGGCATTCTTGTCCTAGTGCTGGCCATGCATCTGCATGCGGGAAGTCGTATCCGCATCTGTAGCATTTGAGTTGTCTGTCTGATCGTCCCCTCGTGTGACTCGTATCTATGTGTCCTTTGCTTGACTATTGGTGATGTCTCTTGGATCTGGAGGAACGCACCTGTGGTGGGGATCGTCCGTGCACTTGTCGAGACTGCATCCTGAATACTTGTTCCCGTCTCTCACTTTTCCCGGCTTCCATTTTCTTCGCATGTTCATCAGCTTGTTCATCTACTCTCGTCATCTCTACGATCTCTTCCAACGCGTAGCTTCTCTTGAGCAATTTGCATCTCAGTGGTTCGGAGAGACAACCTTCTATGACTCTTAGTCGCAGGGCGTCTTCAGTTGAAAACTTGTCAAAATCACAGTACTTTGCCAATCGTCTCAGACGTGTTACGAACGCCCCCATTTGTTCACCTTTCTTTTGTGTGGCCAGGTTGAACGTGTACCGCTCATAGTCGAAGTTCCTTTTGTGTAGGAACTTGCGGTCCAGTGCTTCGCGTACTTTATCGTAGGAATCAGAGGACTCTTCTGGCAGTTCTTTTATGATTTGTCCACCTTCCCTGCCAATCAGGTTCTTGAGAGCAAACAGTTGCTCTTCGAGGTCTGTCACCTTGGATGCTTTCATGAAGTCCTCAAAATCTTCTATCCATTCTTGCTATCGCGGACCCATGCTCCCGCCAGATTCAAGAACGAGGGGCTCGGGGCAGCGCAGAAATGAGGCTCTCATCATGCTTGTGGGGGCTGGGTCGGGCATTGTACACCTGTGGTACCTGACTGCTTTTACAGGCCTAATTCACTCTCTGTTATGTTCTGTTGCACTCGCCAGTGCTTGTTTGTTACTTCCGTTGCACTCGCCAGTGCTTGTTTGTTACTTTGTTGCACTCGCCAGTGCTTGTTTGCTGTCTTTATTGCACTCGCCAGTGCTTGTTTGTTACTTCCGTTGCCCTCACTAGTGCTTGTTTGTCACTCGCCAAATGCTTGTTTGCTGTTTCAGGCTCTTTGCCTGACTTCAAAATGGCCGCTGATGATCCCTCGCAGGGGATTGGCCAATGCTGCCTGACTCTAAGATGGCCGCACGGGAATCTCGTTTCTGGCGACATTTCGGACGTTTTTCTTGATTTCTTCACCGGGGACACAGTTAATCGGCGCTTTCACTCAGCGCATGCAGCCAGGATCCACCGCTGGAGTCACAAACAGGTAGGGCAGCTTTCTTTTGCTTCTACCACCGGGGTGGGCTCCCGGTGGGGACTTTGGGCAGTGTGCTTCGCCCTCTTTACACGAGGCGGGCTCCGCTGTTTCCGCCGCCGAGGTGGGCTCTCGTGGGTGCTGCGGGTAACGCGCTCAAGCCTCCACGCACGAGGCGAGCTCCGGTCTTTCCGCCACCGGGGTGGCTCCCGGTGGGCGTTATGGGCAACACGCTCAAACCTCCGGACGTGGGGTGAGCTCCAGGCGGGTCAATAACCGCTGGGTGCCGAGTTAGCCTTCTTCACGCACGCGTGGGAACAGGATACCTTCGTCGCCAGATGTAGTGTCGCTCTTTCTACAGAATACACGCAGACACGGTTGAAGGTACTAACTTCTTTATTCAGCTCCTTCTTTGTACAGGGCTAACGGCTAACTGACCCCTTGGTCCCCGGCTCCTCCCTTTCCGCCCGCCCTCTTCCCTCGCTCGGGCCGGTACTAGTGCCTGACCAGTTTGGTCACTGCGCACTTTTGCATTGACATCATTACAGTCAGTGTACACAGTTACACCCGCCGCCACAGTAGTCAACTGTAAACTGACATCCACTCTCTTCACTTCACCAAACCGTGTGATCTTGAGCAGATACCGTCGCCCTACCGGTTCCTTCACTTTCCCTCTATCTCCATGCCTAGCAGAATGGGGAATCCTTATGAACTGGATGTGAGGTAGTGTTAACAGAATTTATGCAAGTCTTTTACGCTGAGATGTTATATAGAAGCGGTTCAGCTTCACAGCAATGTGCCTACGGCGCTACGTATGCTCTTAAAATCGAAAGACCGGTGAGGCGCTTGTTGACAAAACCCTGCTAGCTGCTAACATGCCATTTCTCTAAAACCTCAGCGGGGATCGGAAGGGTTGAGTTATTCCAAAGGAAGAGAAACAACATTGTACATCATGAAGGCATGTGGGAATATGAGGATACGGTATTAGGCGGTGTTGTAAATATTCCTTTCACTTACGCATACAACAAATGGGTTCTGTGCTATGCTCTGAACACAGTCAGGGTACACAATTACACCCACCGTCACAGTGGTTAACTGTAAAAAGACCCCCTTGCTTCACTTAACTAAACGGTGTGAGCTTGAGCAGATACCATTGCCCCCCTGTTCCTTCACTTTCCCGCTATCTCCATGCCTAGCAGAATTGGGAATCCTTATGAACAGGATGCGTGGTGGTATTAACAGAATTTACGCAAGTCTTTTACGTTGAGAAGATGTCATATAGAATCGGTCTCAGCTTCACAGCACTATGCCTACGGCGCTACGTATGCTTAGCATCAAAAGAACGTCGAGGCGCTTGTAGACGAAACCCTGCTAGCTGCTGACACGCTGTTTTTCTAAAACCTCGGCAGGGAGCGGAAAGGTTGAGTTATTCCAAAGGAAGAGAAAACAGTTTTCGATGAGGTGCGCAGCCCGTCCCGCTAGTGGTGGGTGAGAAAGTGAAAGTCTGCAAAGCGTTCTTCAAGAACAAAACTAGTGTACACAAACACACTGCCTCCTGTGACCATTTGCTGCTGCGGAATAGAATTAAAAAAGTGCTTACCCACTAATTAGAAAACAGTGTCTACTGCCGCCAGTAAAACATCTAATCCCGGTACGCGTGATCAAAAGAGGACAGGGTGGCAACCAGGCGGGAATAAAATGCCTCCGGTGCAATCATTACACTATATTTAGCATAATCCGTGACCACAAATGATGCACACAAATGAAAATTGGGGGAGGAGCTGAGACACGACTTCTGGACCGTATTGATTCCATGAAGCCCTCGCATGGCGAGAGCAGTGCATGCGCACTGCTAACGCCAGGAGAGACCTAACAAAAAGGAGGGGGTGCATGGGCCCCCTCCAAGTCTTTGGGACTATTTATGAAGTTAACGCAAGGGAGGCCTTTAAGGCCTTTGATGCAGCCCCGGGGACTGGCACCTCCCCAGGGATGTTTCATTTTATAGAGCAAGTCAATTCAGTGATCTCTTCTTCCTTTTTCATTCTAAGAATAATAAATATAATTGCTCACCTAATTGCTTTTGACACGTTAAAGACTGTGGTCACTGCACTAGTTCTGGCAAGACTAGACTGCTGTAATGGTCTTTTCCAAAATGTGCAAAAAGGATCCCTAAATAAACTTCAAATAAGGAAAACACCGCAGAAAAGATGCTCTTTACCATCCCTAAGTTTGCATTAGCATCCTTGGCTTTGAATTAGTTACATTGATTTCCTATTGAATGGCACATTGCCTTCAAGGCTCTCTCCCTATCATATATGGCACTGCATGGAATTGGCCCAGATTACTTTATAAATAACCTTAAATGGTGTACTCCAGGCAGATTTATACACTGAAGCCATGGTAAAAATCTAGTAGTTCCTCCCAACAAGCGTATGTCCTGGGGAGACAGGAGTTTCATCAGATATATTGTACTGCAAGGGAACAGTCTCCCATAATCTTTGAAATCCTCAACCACTCTTCTAGCTTTCAGAAAAGCTTTAAAAACCTGGCTCTTCTCCAACTAAAGGGACTTTGCTTATTGATCACAGGCAGTGCCAAGACGCCTCCGGATATACACTGTGCTTTGCAAATCTATTCAATATCAATTTTGAAATGGTGGCCTCAAGAACCCCCCTAAGACCAACCACTCCCAGGTGCTAAAAACAATTTTAAGGTCTCGCCTAGGCAGTCGTAGGGATATATAGAGATATAGACTGACGTTGGAAGCAGTAGCGCTGAGCTGCTAATTCAGGCATTTTAAAAAAATTAATTCCCCGGTTATTTTGAGCACTGCGCGGTGATTATGACTCTGCAGGCGCTTTTTTAAAAAACATTTACATGGTGACTTTTTATATTTTGAAGTGTTGTAAACGGTGATTTAAAACTGTTTTGGGGAAAGATACGGGGTGTATATAAAACATCTTGCACCTACCTGCCTCAGGAACTACCAGCCTAGCCCCCCGGTCCGTCACGGCTTGTGCCGATTGTGCGGAGGGGCGAAAGGCGCAGGTAGTCAGAACACCACTTCCGGCTGCGAGTGCAGTACCGGGGTGAGTGGGCTCTTAGCCCCTCAAACAAGTTAATAAACGCTGCCCTAGTAAATGCTAGATCCCTGGTGAAACATGGTATTGAGGTGGCAAACATGATTGACACCTATAACGTGGAGTTGCTGTTTGTGGCTGAAACCTGGGCAGATAGCTCGTCGGACATTGATCTTGCGTTTGCAGTACCAGCGGGTTACTCTCTCCTTCGCTCTGATAGAATTGGGAAACGGGGAGGAGGACTAGCCATCATTAGTAAAGATCCTCTACATGTGCAGGGTTTTGAGAGATTGAAATCCACAGACTGTGAAACTCTTTCTTTCAAAATTCGTATAACGGACAACTACACTTTTTCCGGCCTTCTTTTATATAGGCCGCCTAAGGCAAAGGTGCATGTGGCGCAATTATTGGGGCCAATCTTGGAGTCCAGTCTATCTATGACAGAGTTTACGATACTGGGGGATTTCAATATCCACTTGGAAAAAGAAGAGGACAGTAGTACGAATGCCCTACTAGAGGCAATGACCAATTGTGGTCTGGTCCAATTAGGTAAGCAGGGAACGCATTCCGCGGGGCATACTCTGGACGGAATATTCTCCTCGAATCCTGATATCAGGATTGGGGAAATTCTGGAGGTCCCCTGGTCGGATCATAAAGTTATTCATTTTTCATTAAATTTGGTCGTAGCTAAAAAAGTTAGGGCACCTAGGGAAAAAGATCACCCTTACCAGGACTGGGACAAGATCGACATTGCAGAACTGCATGCTCAGCTAGGTTCCACCACACTAGTTTTGGACAAAGACAGCGACACAGCGTCACGCCAAGTGGAGAACTGGGCTGGTAGTTGCCCCAATTAAATCTAAAAAACAGAATAGAAGCAAACATTCGGAACCCTGGTTCTCAGATAAGCTTAGACTACAGAAACAGTCCTGTAGGCGGGCAGAGAGAAGATGGAGGGCCAATTACGGGACAAATGAGAAAGCAGAATATGGTAAAACTCTTGCCACATATAAAAAACTGATTAGGGAAGGCAAATCAGCATTTTTTATAAAGAAAATTAATGAGTCTAAAAACTCGACTAAAGAACTGTTCAATAAGGTTAAAAAACTCACCAAACCTGTGCCCAAACAGGTTAAGGGAAGTACGGAACTCTGCAATAAATTAGGTCAGTTCTTTACGGATATGGTGCGGTTGATATACAAGTCCTTCCCTCAAAGACACACTGAGCCTCATGTGGGGAGCACTAGTATTTCTGACCTCCCATTGAAGAGTAGCACCCCAGCCCGCGCCGAAATTTAGGTTCACAGTTCCCTCGATGGAAGAAATAAGACAACTGATCTTGTCCACTAAATCCGGGGGGCCAATGGACCCTTGTCCACCCAAGGTCCTACACATGATCCCAGATCTACTTAGCGCCCAACTCCAGCCCCTGTACAGCAATATAATTGAATCCAGTTGTTTTCCTAAAGCGTGGAAGGCAGCCTCGGTCCTTCCATTGCTTAAAAAACCCAGTCTGGATCCCTAAATTCCAGCCAATTTCCGGCCAATCTCAAGGATCCCTTTTCAGGCCAAGATTCTGGAGAAACTTATGAATCCCCAACTAGCTGGGCAGGTCAGGATGACGCAGGCCCTAGATGAATCCCAATATGGATTCCGAGAGGAGCATGGGACTGAGACTGCCTTGGTAATGGCGGCTGAGGAACTCAGGAAGATTCTGGATGCAGGTGGGAAGGCTGCCCTCATATTGTTAGATTTGTCGGCGGCCTTTGACACCGTTAACCATGAGATCCTCATAAAAAGGCTAAATGCGCTAGGTGCCTTGGCTACCAATTTACTGGCCTCTTTACTGGAAAATAGAACCTTCTCTGTAGAGCTAGGGGAATTTTCATCAAGGGCCTTTGACTTACCTTGGGGGGTCCCCCAGGGCTCTTCATTGAGCCCGTCCCTTTTTAATCTCTACGCTGCGCCACTAGCCAAAATCATCAGGAACTGGGGGTTCATTCCTTTGTCCTACGCGGACGATACCCAGATAGTGGTGGCCATCTCCAACAACTCAGTGGAGACCACGACCAGTTTTAGGCACTGTATGGAGCAGGTTATCAATTGGATGCAGGACAATTGTTTAAAACTTAACGGGGACAAATCGGAGGTCATGTTATTGGGGGCCAACACGGACATCTGGTCCAATCTCTGGTGGCCGGACAGCCTAGGAAGGTGTCCAATGCCGGTGGATAAAGTGAGGAATCTTGGGTTTATATTTGACTCCAAACTCACCTTTGCAGCACAAATAAATAACCTGGCCTCATCAGTATGATATATGCTTAAACTCATTAGAAAGCTGCTGCCCTACATCCCACATGACACCGCCAAAACCTTGGTTATTCTGTTAGCTCTATCAAAGCTGGATTATGGCAATGCTCTTTATGTGGGGTTACAGAAACAACTGTTACTCAAACTCCGGCGCCTCCAGAACGCTGCGGCAAGGCTGGTTCTGGATATACCCAAGTTTGCTTCCGTAGCATCTAAACTGCAAGGCCTGCACTGGCTCACGGTGGGGAAAAGAATTGAGTTTAAATCAGCGTGCCTAGGGTACAAAGCATTTCACGGCTCAGGCCCCAGTTTCTTAAAAAGCAACCTAAAACCATATGAACCGACCAGGATGTTAAGATCCAGTAGTGCTAAACTCCTGGTAACTCCCAGATTCAAACAGCTGAGGTGGGGGGGGGAGAAGTTTCATAGGTAATATGGCAAAAACCTGGAACATGCTCCCTGCAGAACTCAAAAATAGCCCCTCCTTATGGTCCTTCTGCAAAAACCTGAAAACCTGGCTGTTCTCGTCTTAATTCAGAAAGGCACTACGTCTACTGGCAGGCAGTTGGTCTCTTATAGCGCCAAGACGCCCTCAGGCATTCGAGCGCTCAATAAATCACAAAATCAAATCAATCAGTCTTCACTTTTCAAGCACTCGCACTCGTGCTTGTGACAGCATCCACCTTGAGGGAGCAAGCAGTGGCGCACAACCTCTCGTTCCTGCAGGGTGGATGCCGCCACAAGCACCATTGCGAGGGCTTGAAAAGTGAATACCGCTTGTTAATTAGCGTGGCAGTGCACGCTTGTTTTCTTCTCCCATCTCCGGCGTCTTTGATGGTTCCCTTTTGGGAGTTTTTAGTAGTAGAGTTGGTCTATCTTTTTCCAACAATCTACATATACTCTTTTGTAGGATATCCTCTTTGGTCAAATCGCTGTTCATATGTATTGATCTTTGTTGCTGCTGTTTCTGATTCAGAACAAATGCGTTTTATCTGGAGAAATTGTTAAAAAGGTAAATTAGAGATTAAACTCCTGGGATGAAAGATTCAAAAATGTAAAGTACTGTTCCTGTCTGTAGGTTTTATGAAGATCTCTGTTGTTAATTATTTGCCACTGGAATGCCTGATTACTAGAACATCCAAAAAATGTACTTGATGTGTACTGATCTTATGTGTGAACTGAATTCTTGGATTTCTGGTATTTAACTCGTGTCAGATTTTCTAAATCCTTTAAGGGTTGTGTCCAAATTAAAAATATATCGTCAATATACCTGCAATATTGAACAATACCCATAATCCAGTTGTCATTGGTAAGAATGTGATCATATTCAAATTTGGACATATAGATATTGGCATAAGCCAACGCACCTGAAAAGCCCATGGAAGTGCTGGTAAGTTATCCAAAGAAATTGTCCTGCCATTTAAAAAAGCTGTTGTGTAAACAGAAAAATAAAAGTTTCAACAAGAAAACGTTGTCTTTTTCCGATAGTTCCATCTTCAGTGCCCATTCCGTTGCTTCAATTCCTTCGGAGTGTGCTATTGATGTGTAAAGGGCAGTAACATCAATCGTACAAAGTATCCAATTATCGTGAAAGTAAGGTAGAATGGTTTGAAGTTTATTTAAAAAATGTGTTGTGCCTTTTGTGTAGATACACCAATTCTGTACAAACTTTTGTAGGAAATAGTCCAGATATCTCCCCAATGGATCAAAAATGGAGCTGCAGCCATAAACAATTGGTCTAAACGGGGGATTGGTCAGATGCTTGTGTATTTTAGGTGTCATGTACATTTTTGGTCTTCGCGGATTGTTGATTGTTAAATAAGATTTTAGTTGCCCATCTCTGCATCCCATTTCTTCCGCTTGATTCAAATCTGGTGCAACATATTTTGTAGGCTAAATGTAGGGTCACCCTCAAGAACCAAATATGTTGCTCTGCCAAATACATGCTTGTTAACCTTTTGAACATAAAACTTAGTGTCCATTACTACGAGTGCTCCTCCCTTGTCCGCTGGTTTTAAGGTCAGTGCGTTATTATTGGCTATGGAGCAAATAATTTGTTTCACATGTTCAGGCAAGTTGGTTGTTTTTGGTTTCGCTGTCATTCAATTTTGCACTATCCTGTTTGACAATGTTCTCGAAAATGTCTAGAATCTTGTATGAGGTTGGAATTTGATTTTGAGATTAAAATAGATGGAGTGTCATCTTGAGATTCTTTAGCTGTCTCCATAACATTTGTAAAGTAATGTCTCAGGCGTAACTTGTGCATAACTTTATAAAGAGCTATATCTGTATTCAATTTTGAAGTAGACGTAGTAGGCACAAATGACATGCCTTTATTAAGTATTGTCGTTTGTGGTTTTGTCAAAGATGTTGAAGAAATATTGATGATTAAACTATGCTCTTGACACTGCGTAGTGTTTTCCCGCCTTGTCCTTGCCTTGTGTGTGCAACATATCAATCAATCAATCATAACACTTGTATAGCGCACTACTCACCCAGAAGGGCAAGGCGCTTGGGGGAAGGGGTCCGCTACTGCTCGAACAGCCAGGTCTTGAGTTATATACATAGCACATATCACTTTGTAGGTGCAAGTGCTATATATACACAAGATACAATGGAACACACAAACAGGGCACAGCCTATGGGCATGGTGCATGTGTGTAGAGTATACACCGGGTATGGCCTTCAGCTATGCCATGTGCGTATTATGTAGAGGGACAGTGAACACACAGACCATTGAGAAGCTCATGGGGACATTTTCCTTTGAATAACTAACCACAACTGGCAATTTTCATTTATTTTCAGGTTGCTAATTATAACTGTAACATCCCTTTATTCTCCAGTAGTTTTCATTAAATATTTTATTATTTTATTGAGTATCTCAGTTTCCATACTCGACGCACAACGTAGCTCATGTACGGAAAGTGTTACTAATTGACTTAAAGCCGCTATAATGGGCTATCCATTCAATGTGAAACAGAATATTGCTTCCAAATAATTGGTTATCAATCCCAAAGAAGATTTCTCCCAAATGTCTAATAATCAAAAATTATTTGTATTGAAAATATAGTGTATACACACACACATACAAAAATAACATTTACATGTATAAGTGATTACATATATAAATCACAACACAATACAAACATTTACAGCGTGATAAAGATTTTTACATAAATATACAAACAAATCACATCACATTACAATATACATAAATAATAATGATCACATATAAAAATAACAACTTCGTATCACTTCCAATTCCTGATTGTTAGTCATGAGTCAGAATATCAGAGTTGAATTATTCGGTCTCTTGTTTGACACTGACTAGGACATCTAATATATCAGACACGTCGACTTTTCGCCCCTCCTTATCTGGCATAGACTTGATATGTCAGTCTGGGGTCTTCATCAGGACTAAACAAAAGTATGTGTAACCGTTAAAAATAGATGTAGCGTCTCGTATATCCAATGTATCAAATGAGGATTCTCAAATGTAAACTCTACCTTCACTGACTCCTTATGTGTTACACCTATGGTCTAAGTCTCAAAACAACAGCACATTAAGGCCACTCTTCTCCATTCGAACAAAGTAACAAACAATTATCTCCTTAGATGTCTGTATATTCGCACCTTGAATAATCCCTTAAGGCCATTATGGGTAAATCTTTTACTCCATCATAAATGTGCGGTATTACTCCCAGCACAGTCAAAGATCCAATAGACATATCTGGGAGAACTCTTCTTTGGGATTGATAACCAATTGTTTGGAACCAATATTTTGTTTCACATTGAATGGATAACCCATTATCGGGGCTTTAAGTCAATTAGTAACACATTCTGAGAGAAGATAGGTAGCAGAAACATTGTTCGTTTATTGCAGTATTCCCCAGGTTCTGTACATAACTGGGTAACCCCATTGTTTCTAATGGCATATATGGAAAGGGCTGTTCATAGTTTACACATAAATGCAAGTAATAGGTAGCATACATATCCTTGCTCTTGGCACTACTACTGGACATTTTTCAAACCTTATACTTAAACCTTGAACAATAAAATGCTAAACATTCAGAGTTACTATCCTCCCTCTAAGAAATGTCTTTCAACTAATTTGTATGATGAGGGCTACTGGAGACCCTTAACAAAGCTTTTTAGTGGGTTGTTTGGACTTTGTAATGGCATACGTTGTCTACTGTCCAAAGTGCTGCATAGAAGAGCTCGCCTTTAAAACGCTACTTCTGGCTTCAGCAGGTTGAAGCGGAGGACCAGGTTGTTGGAGTACTATACAGAAGGCACCTCCTTAGGCAACCCTTTCTTCCCATCAACTTGTCCTGCAGTTACTGAGTGACAATGGTCCTTAGCTAGGCTCTGCATTCATTTGCCATAATCTATTATATTTTAAGTATTTGCCTCTTGTAGACTCATCCGTGGTCTGCAGATCTCTAGAGTCCACTTTTTTATTTTATTTATTTATAATAAATCTTTTTATTAGGTTCAGCAGTAGTTATGCATACATTCTTTGTATCTGTTCAGCTTGGTACAATACAACAATACTGTGTTGTGGGTAAATTAGCCTTTACATAGAAACAATATCCAGTACTCTTTCATGTTGTAGTTCTAATTCTATTGACGGGGGGGTTACATATATCGCCTCTGTATTTGTTCCATTTGCCCCACTTCTTAGGGCACCCACGTGTTGTAAATACTTCTTTTTCTGCGACCATACATTTATCCAGTTCTGTTATCCATGGACAGACACTTGGCGGGTCTGCGGCCTCCCAGCCCCAGGCAATTTCTTGTTTGACAAGAGTGTAGCCTAGTGTGGCCAATTGTTGTTCTGTTTCTGTAAGGTCCGTAACCACCCAGATATTAAGGAGACCCAGCCTTGGTGTGAGGTTCATTTCTTTTCCTAGCGCCGTCTCGATATGGGTCGTAGCCCCCTCCCACAGTCGCAGAAGCGACGGACACTCCCAGATTGTATGGTAAAAGGCAGCCGTCCTAGAGCATCCTCTAAGACAAAGTGCATCAGTTCTGGCACCTATTTTCGCCAAGTTCACTCCTGTGAGGTATGACCTGTGAAGAATTTTAAGCTGTATCAGTCGGAAGCAGGGGGTAATCGCTGCTTCTTTAGGGGGCATCAGAGCC
Source organism: Lissotriton vulgaris (assembly GCF_964263255.1). Taxonomy (NCBI): domain Eukaryota; kingdom Metazoa; phylum Chordata; class Amphibia; order Caudata; family Salamandridae; genus Lissotriton; species Lissotriton vulgaris. The sequence goes on from NC_141696.1 coordinate 1,546,059,916, forward strand.
GCCTGCCAGCCCTCATCGTCATTGGGCCCCAGGTCTGCCTGCCACCGTTCCCTGAGTTTGTGAAATGTGTTCAGGAAGTTGTTACATAGTTTTTTTTATAAGTTAATGAGATTGCTTTTGAGTCTAGTGGCCCATCAAGGAGTCGATCTTCCAACGGGGTCGAATCTGGTATATTTGTAGGATCTGGGAAGGCTGTGTTAAGTGCATATCGGATTTGTAAATATCTAAACAGTTCTCCCTGTGCCATCTGATATTATCGCTGGAGGTCTTCAAATTTAAGGATCTATCCCTTTTCTCTGACTGTTGAGATCCCAATTGTGTCCCATTTGTCAAAGCCAGTTTGATATCAGAGGGAACCCAACCCCGGCGCATACCACAGTGGAGATGCCTTTGAGAGTACATTGGAGCAACCCAATCAGGAGTTCGCCTGATGCCAAATCACCACTGTATGGGAGAAGGGCCTGAAATACCTCCCGCTCTTGACCTTTGAATATAGTGACTTTTTTATTTTAGAAAAATAAGAGATATACGAAACCCTTGAATGATCGTAACCACTTGTAATTACCCTCGGCTGGATGGCAGTCTATATTTTTTCCTCCATGTTCTATCACAGGTTAGAACCAACCTCATTCAGCCCAGGCTTAGTCCCCTTTCAAACAAGCATTTGCAATGCAATAGGTCTTGCATTTACGAGACGTCAAGCTATTGGTATTGTGAATGAAAATGCCTGTTATTTATCTGTTTTGAAAATTAACACATGAATAAGTCATTGTCATTTACAATGCCAATAGCTCAAACTCCTGTAAATGCGAGACCTATTTCATTTCAAAGAAGTGGCCGCCATTTTCACGGGCTGCTTGGAAAGTAAAACCGTGCAAGGCGCACTGAATGCTGCAGGAAACATGTTGTGCCTCCAGTAGGAGAAACTCATTAAAGAAAATAGAGCTTATAAATTAAATACAAAGTAAAAGGGCCAACCCTCATGGGACGTTACAAATGATGACAATGTGGTACTAAGGAGTGACTACCAAGCCTATTGACAAATCCAAAGCCAGCATTTACAAATGACAATGAAGCAAGCCAATGAAAAATATGGGTGTAGAGTGGGTGGAGCTTCAAGTCTATAATCGAATACAGCATTGCTCCAACTGGGTATGTCTGTGCCTTCCATGAAGTGGGGGGTTGACAGAATACAGAAGCGAATCTGAACATAGCAAACACCTGGTCCGATACCTTCTAGAACTCAATCAAGGAATCAATCAATTATTACTAATGTGCTTGCATATTCATTTATTTGATGCCTTTTTTGTCAGCATATGCATTGTCTCCCGCCATTGATTTACCCAACCTTAAGTGGCTAATATAATAGATAATGTGCTGCCTGGCTAACAACGTGTAAGGTCCCAAAGGCGAGACCTAATGGCTATGCCAATGCTAGTTTTAAATCGGAGGTGGGCCGCGCAGCCCCCCTCCGGGGCTGTTCTTGGTACTGGGGACTGCCATTTCCCGGGGCATGCCCTCATACAAGAAAGGAGGAGGGCTGCGCTGCCTAACTCTTGGAGCCGATAATGGTCTGGGGCCCACCAACCCCGCCGGGCCGATTCCTGCTATGTCCTGGGGTGCCCACACCCAGGACATAACTATTTGCTGTGGCTTGGCGGTAGCTTTAACGCTCCTACCAAGCCACAGCAACTGCTCCGCTTGCAGCAAGAGAAACCATTAAAAAATCTCTCCTCTCACTTGCCAGAAGCGGAGCAAAATTGTTTTCAGAGACAGGGAGCTGCCTTTCCAGCAGATCCCCATGTCTGTAAAGCAATGCTGGATCCTGCAGGAGGTGGGGAGCCAGCAGGGAGAGCGGGGGACTTCTCCCCCACTCCCAAACCTTTTGTCCACTATATGAGAGCAATATACATCTCATCACAGCAGAGGAATTAATAGTCAGATAATACTAAATGCTGTCTGAAAGGCACATTTTGACTAAGGCAGAAACATGCCAACTTTATAAAAGTGCCATTTTCAAAATAGAAATTTAAAATCCGAAAACCATTAGATTGGATTTAAATTGCTATTAATTTGAGTCCTTGAATCATGGTTCTAGCAATTCCTAAACTGAGGTTATGCATTATATGGTATTATAATGTAATCTATTGCTTTCTATTGAAACAGTGAAAAAACTACTTTGGAGATTTTTCACTGCCAGGACATGTAAAACAAAAGTACACATGTCCTACTTTTACATTACCATTTACCTTGCTATATGGCGAATTTATCACATACTTTAGGGATGACTTATAAGTATTAAACAAGGTTTAGGTTTGACAAAATGTTTAAATGGATAGGTCAAATTTGCAGCTCCAAATCTGCACAGGCAGGCCTGAAGACAGTATTCGCCTTGTCCATTTAGTGGCAGCACAATTGGTGCTGCAGTACACGTGACATTTAACTTACATGCCCTGATTACACTGGGTACTATACACTAGGGACTTATAGGTAAATTATATGTGCCAAATATGAATTGTAACCAACAGGACAACATTTTAGAGGTCAGAGCACATGTACTGGGTAGCAGGGTACCAGAATTCAGAGTCTAAAAAACAACAGAATCAGTTCTACTACACCAGTGTAATGTAAATTCCCTCTGCACTAACAGTAGGGCAATGGCTGCATATTCGCTGTGGCACGCTGGGACGGAGGACACGTTACCCAGCCAAGCAAGCACTGGGGATGGCTATGAGGTAACCAGGATCATTTGTGACAGAGCGCTAAACACTGCCGTCCTGTAGCGATTGTGGTGCCCGGGGGTCGAGGGATGGTACTACTATCAAGATCCCGAAGATGGTATGCGTGTGGGGACGTTTGTAGAAGAGGCAGAGTGAACTACAGTGACCAGCATTCCAAGGGGCAAGCAGGAAGAGCCATGAGACCTAAGGCATATTAGCCCCTCCCCTTCTCATGGACGGTGCTTGTCAATTTTTGTTTGTTGAGAGGATCGGAGTGGCGGAAGGTGTTCCCCGCCGGATTCCAGCGAGAAGCTAGAAGATTCCTGGATTTGAGAAGCCGTGATTACCCAGCGTTTGGAACTGTCAGCGCTTTTCTGATAAGTACTCAAAAAACGGAAACGGGCTCATTTTCGTTTTCTGCCTTGTTGTTTAAAAGTCCCTAGCTAGTTAGATTAGGGCACTCTTGGGACGATTGCTTGTTCTTGCAACTCATATTAGGCAGCGTTCTGCCTGAAGACGCGCTGCGCTAATATTTCTTGTACTGTCTCTCCAGAGAGGGTTTCTGGGAGACGTAGTCTCAGAACTGTTTATTGTTTTGTTTGTTTTGTTCACGGACAGTTCTTGCCACACAGAGACAGAGACATTATTCCACGGACGTTTTCTTGTGGGTTCCCTGAAGCAATCTTGTGGCTGACTCTGAGAGCGGTTTGTGCCATTTTAAACAACCGCTATTTTTCCATTTCCTTTTTTGACTACCTCAGGCCACAGTTCTGAACTCATTACAGAACGAGTCATAGTCCTTGCAGGCTTGCTGTGGTGTCCTCTATTCACTACCAGGGTTTTGTATGATTCCGGTGAGTGATGTGCCTACGAATTGCTTCATATACTGTCCGAGAAACCTGAAGTGTAGTGTTGACTGTGTTCCTTACTTTTCCCTAATCAGGTGGGTCCTCTCCTGCTGTCCTAAGCATCTTGGTGACCAGACTCCCGGGGGATCCCAAGGAATCATCGCTACCCATTTTTTATTTTATCCACTTCCCCTTTCTCGGCTAGGTACGTGTGCGCACAGTGTGTTTCGCTTCCACTGTGGGTTCCGTGTCTGGTGGGGTAAGGAGAGCTTAGCATCCGAAGTCGTTTCTGCCGGACACCCTGAGCTAAGGTTAGTGGCGTGTGTGAGCCTGCGCTGCTGCCAATCCATGACAGATTGACAAGCCCAAGTTGACACACCGGCCCGAACGATGAATGTTGAGGCAGTCTTGGCCTCCCTGGTGGAAGGCATGGCCGCCTTACAACAGGAAGTAGCCACTTCCAGAGCTGAAAATCAAACCCTGTATAAAGAAGTGGGCACCTTAAGAAGGGAAGTCGCAGGACTAGTCCAGAAAGGAACAGGAGGGAGTCCTTATATTAAACCTGCTACCTTACCTCCCCCTGGCGCAAAAAAACCTATAGAAGTGGAAGGGGGTGGGTTCTCTGTTCCCCCTCAATTAGCCACCTCTAGTGCCTCCTCGGCTGAAGCCGCTCATACCGTTCATGTGGTGCAGACCGTAGGCGTTCCTTTAGCTTCCCCTGAACGCTTTTACGGAGACCCCCGTAAGTTTGAAACATTCCTGAATCAATGTAGGTTACATTTTTTATGTAAGCCCGGGGTATTTCAGGACGATTCTGCTAAGACAGCTTTTATGATGTCTTATATGGGGGGTAATGCTGCTAGCTGGAACATCCCTTTGCTGGAGAAGAACGACCCAGTGCTGCACGATTTTTCTGCTTTTTGTGTTGAGTTGCGCAAACTTTTTGATCGCAAATCTCACATGTTGACCCTGGATAGGGAACTACTCACCATACGTCAAGGTTCGCAGGACTTGCTGACTTATATCACCTCATTCAACAGGTTGGTGGTAGAGACCGATTGGCCCCCTGCAAAACGCATCTCGTTATTTTATCAAGGCCTTCGTGGTGAATTAAAAGACGTCCTTGCACAAGTGGTACAGTTACCCGACACCTGTGAGGAATTCATTGATTTGACTGTCCAGTTGGACCACAGGCTCCTAGAGAGAAGAGGGGATAGATCACGAGGAGACAATCGCCCTTTCTATCCTCGCTTTAGAGGTCCGATAGAAGAACGTTCCAAACCCTCCGAAGGTCCTGAACCCATGCAAATCGGTGGTATCCGTGGACCGCTGACACAGGAAGAAAAAGAGAAAAGGCGTCGTTTGAAGCAATGTCTCTATTGCGGAAAAGGGGGTCACTTCATTAAGGACTGTAGAGCCCGGAACACCGTTCCAGCCAGAAACCCCGTCCCAAGGATACAAGCTCTAGTACAGTCCGATCAACCGACGGAAAACTGAAGAACCCAAACCAGGAAGAGGTCTCTGTCTTGGGTTGTTTGCCGCAAATGATCTCCCCATGTCTTGCAAACACATTGCATCCTGCCGTGGCGCATATGAACCTTCAAATCATTCTCTGGGTCACCCCACAGAAATCATTGAATATAGATGCCTTAGTAGATTCAGGAGCCACTGGGAACTATATTGATCAGGAGTTTGCCATGAAGATTGGAATTGCATGTGAGAAAAAAGAAAAACCGGAGTTGGTGAAAGCCGTGGATGGAACTGTTTTATCATCGGGTCCAGTGGCCTACCACACCTGTCCCATGCTGATGCACATTGGAAACAATCATCAGGAATACATCCAGTGTGATCTCATTGATGCCCCCCAGTTTCGGCTCATCCTGGGAATGCCCTGGTTAACTCTACATGATCCAAAGGTCTGTTGGGCCGAACGCACTATCACCTTGTCATCCGATTACTGTCAGGAACATTGTACTCAGGTTTCTTCGGTTCCCTGCACTACCGAACTCTCGTCTTCTCTTTGTCTGGCGGCTGCATGTCCTCTTGAGCGATACTGTTGTGCCACGATACTTCCCTTGGAGTATCAGTCGTTCTCCCCTGTGTTTGACAAACAACAGGCTACCCAATTGCCGCCACACAGGGTATACGACTGCAGAATCGATCTCGTACCAGGAGCAGATATTCCATGTAGCAGGGTCTATGCCATGACCGAGAAGGAGACAGAATATCTGAAAACATACATTGAAGAGAACTTAGCATCGGGATTCATCAGGCACTCATCATCTCCTGCCTCATCCCCTATGTTTTTTATTCCCAAGAAGGATTGCGCAGAATTAAGGCCCTGTATCGACTACCGAGCCATTAACCGTGTGACCATCAAAAACCGGTACCCTCTCCCCTTGATACCTGTGCTCATGGACCAACTCAAAGGAGCCAGATACTTTACCAAACTCGATCTGCGTGGAGCCTATCATCTGGTGCGTGTCAAAAAAGGGGATGAGTGGAAGACAGCATTTCGAACGAAGCTGGGCCTGTTTGAATATAGGGTAATGCCCTTTGGGCTGTGCAATTCCCCCGCCGCATTTCAGTTTTTCATGGACGAGGTTCTGCGGGGTTGTCTAGAAACCTATTGCATAGTCTACATCGATGACATCCTGGTGTATTCCTCCACTCTTTCAGAACATGTCATGCATGTGAAGTCTGTGCTAGACCGGTTACAACGTAACTCTCTCTACGCCAAGTTGGAGAAATGCTTGTTCCACGTCCAGGAAGTGTCCTTCCTTGGGTACATCATCAACGAGAAAGGCTTTCAAATGGACTTGAGTAAAGTGGAGGCGATACTCAATTGGACTACACCCAAAACCGTGAAAGCTGTACAAAGCTTTCTCGGTTTCGCAAACTACTATCGTAGATTCATCAAGGATTTCTCCAGGATCATACATCCGATTTCTTGTTTGTTAAGGAAGAATATGCCTTTTGTGTGGAGTAAAGATGCGGACGCGTCTTTTCAATACCTGAAGAAGCAGTTTACTCAAGCTCCTATTCTTCGTCACCCTGACTCACAACTACCATTTATACTGGAAACCGACGCATCTCAATATGCTGTGGGGGGAGTGCTTTCCCAAAGACACCCTAGTACGGGCCAAGTACACCCTGTTGCCTTCTTCTCTAAAAAGCTCAGGCCATGTGAGGTGAACTATGCCATAACAGACAAAGAACTTTTAGCTATAAAAAGGGCATGTGAGGAATGGCGTCATTATCTACTAGGCGCAGTACATACAGTTGAGATCTATACTGATCACCGGAATTTGTTATTTTTGAAAACAGCTAAGGCCCTCACTCCCCGACAGTTACGGTGGTCTCTGTTTTTCTCTGACTATAACTTCATTATCAAATACAAACCCGGACCCCAAAATGGGAAGGCAGATGCGCTGTCACGTCTGGAGGATGGAGAACTGAGAAAGACCGAAGACATAGAAACACCTTTGATCCTTCAGGAAACAACTGCAAGCGTGGGATCTGTAGCTCTCCTGTCGTCAAACAACTTTCTTGAGGACGTGAAAATAGCCCTTGCAGATATGAACGTACTTGAATGGATACAAGAGTATCCAGAGCATCGCACGGAAAAGGATGATCTCGCCTACCAGGATGCTGCGCTGTTTATCCCCACCGATGCCCTAAGACAACGAGTTTTGGCCTGGTCTCATGATTCGGTTCTGGGGGGTCACATGGGAATGTACAAAACTATTGCTATCGTGGAGCGTTCCTTCTGGTGGCCTCAGCTAAGAGAGGAAGTCCGGTCTTATGTGAGGAACTGTGCCATCTGTACGCAAGGAAAAGCTGTGCATGCTCGACCGGTGGGACTACTGAGACCCTTGCCCATACCTCCCCAGCCTTGGCACACTCTCTCCATGGATTTTATTGTTGAGATGCCCCCTTGTGATGGAATGACAGTGATATTAGTTGTCGTCGATCACTTGACGAAGATGGGCCATTTCATACCTCTGGAGGATGTCCCCACATCTACTGAATTAGCAAAAGTGTTTCTTCAACATATAGTCCGGGCCCATGGTCTTCCTTGTGTATTGATCACCAACAGGGGTTCTCAGTTCACTTCTCGATTCTGGAAGGCGTTATGTACCACCTTGAACATTGATGCCCGTCTATCCTCCAGCTACCACCCTCAGACGGATGGAAAGACGGAGCGCCTGAACCAGACCCTGGAGCAATATCTTCGTTGTTTCTCTCTGAGGAATGATATGGACTGGACTGTGTTACTTTGGATGGCCGAATTCGCATACAACAATGCCGTGCACTCAACACTGGGTTGTTCGCCTTTTTTTTGTCTCCATGGGTACCATCCACACATCCTTCCCTTTGAGTGGCCTGTCCATTCCCCTGTTCCTAGCATCCACGAACACCACGCCCATCTGAGAGCGGTGTTGTTGGATGCACGAAACAGCCTGGCCGATGCCCAGTCCGCGCAGAAACGCTTCGCTGACAGGAAAAGGAGGGTCGAACCGACATATGGGGTAGGAGACAAGGTGTGGCTCTCCACCAAGAATCTCCACATTAAAGGGCATACCAAACTGACACCCAAATACGTGGGCCCCTATAGTATAGTTGAAGTGATCAACCCTGTTGCTGTGAAACTCCTGCTCCCGGTGGGTTGGAAGATTCATCCGTGTTCCATGTCTCCCTCCTGGTTCCCTGCCCTCCCAGTATGAGGCTCCCGGTAGCTCCACTTCCTATTGATGTGGATGGTCAGGAGGAATTTGAGGTGCAGTCCATCCTAGATTCCCGTATGGTGAGGGGCAGGATCCAGTACTTGGTGGAGTGGAAGGGTTACGGCCCGGAAGATCGGTCTTGGGAACCCTTAGGGAATCTGCACTGTCCGGAACTAGTTGACCGGTTCCATGCCCTGCATCCGGGCAAGCCTGGTCGACCGCCGAGTCGGCAGTCCTCGAGAGGGGGTTCTGTAGCGATTGTGGTGCCCGGGGGTCGAGGGATGATACTACTATCAAGATCCCGAAGATGGTATGCGTGTGGGGACGTTTGTAGAAGAGGCAGAGTGAACTACAGTGACCAGCATTCCAAGGGGCAAGCAGGAAGAGCCATGAGACCTAAGGCATATTAGCCCCTCCCCTTCTCATGGACGGTGCTTGTCAATTTTTGTTTGTTGAGAGGATCGGAGTGGCGGAAGGTGTTCCCCGCCGGATTCCAGCGAGAAGCTAGAAGATTCCTGGATTTGAGAAGCCGTGATTACCCAGCGTTTGGAACTGTCAGCGCTTTTCTGATAAGTACTCAAAAAACGGAAACGGGCTCGTTTTCGTTTTCTGCCTTGTTGTTTAAAAGTCCCTAGCTAGTTAGATTAGGGCACTCTTGGGACGATTGCTTGTTCTTGCAACTCATATTAGGCAGCGTTCTGCCTGAAGACGCGCTGCGCTAATATTTCTTGTACTGTCTCTCCAGAGAGGGTTTCTGGGAGACGTAGTCTCAGAACTGTTTATTGTTTTGTTTGTTTTGTTCACGGACAGTTCTTGCCACACAGAGACAGAGACATTATTCCACGGACGTCTTTTGTGGGTTCCCTGAAGCAATCTTGTGGCTGACTCTGAGAGCGGTTTGTGCCATTTTAAACAACCGCTATTTTTCCATTTCCTTTTTTGACTACCTCAGGCCACAGTTCTGAACTCATTACAGAACGAGTCATAGTCCTTGCAGGCTTGCTGTGGTGTCCTCTATTCACTACCAGGGTTTTGTATGATTCCGGTGAGTGATGTGCCTACGAATTGCTTCATATACTGTCCGAGAAACCTGAAGTGTAGTGTTGACTGTGTTCCTTACTTTTCCCTAATCAGGTGGGTCCTCTCCTGCTGTCCTAAGCATCTTGGTGACCAGACTCCCGGGGGATCCCAAGGAATCATCGCTACCCATTTTTTATTTTATCCACTTCCCCTTTCTCGGCTAGGTACGTGTGCGCACAGTGTGTTTCGCTTCCACTGTGGGTTCCGTGTCTGGTGGGGTAAGGAGAGCTTAGCATCCGAAGTCGTTTCTGCCGGACACCCTGAGCTAAGGTTAGTGGCGTGTGTGAGCCTGCGCTGCTGCCAATCCATGACACGTCCAATATGTGGCAATGACTGGACAGGACCAGGTCATGTGTGCGAAGTCAGCCTCCGGAGAGAGGCACTTGGGGTAGTGCAAGGATCTGGTGGAGTCAATCTTGGCAAACTCTAGGGATGTTATGTAAGACCAGCTCAAAAAGCAGAAATGGAGAAGCTTATGGCAGTGGTTGGGGGATACAAGCTTAGTTTGCGCACCGCTAAATGCCCAGTCCTTGTTGAAGATGGGATTACCTAAATCTTCTTCCCTGCGGGGATCGGACACCGCTGTCGTGTGTGTGTTTTCGTGCCATACATGAGCGGTAGAGTGTAGCGATCAGGTAGGAGCCCTCTGGGTCTGGTATTAGAAGTGTAAGTGGAGGAAATTCCTCAGGGGTTAGGTGATAGGTAGGCATGCAGGACCATAGTGTACTGTGAAGCCTATTAAGTATGAATCTGTCCATGCATGTAATTACTCCATCCGGTGCGTCGATGGGGTGCGCTCCAACATGTCCATCTCGGAAGAGATCCCCAAAGGTGTGTAAGTGTAACCTCAACAAGGAGCGTTTAAAAAAAACTTTTGAGTTTTATATAGCGCGAACTAGACCCGAGATCTCGGGTATCAGAGCGCTTTATACGAGCACCAGTTTCGTTACAGATGGACACATTTATTTTTGTTAGGCACGTGGAGATTGGGTGATTTGACCAGAATCAGAGGATGTTGAGCGTTGTTGCAGAGACTCAAACCCGGTTCCTCCGCTTTGAGGTTGACCGCTCTTGCCGTAAAGCTACAACCTCTCCCCTAAGTCAATGTACCATCCTTTCCATTGAGAGTAGCAGCCAGGCGTTCAGGGACAGGGGGAGCCCGAGGAAGTATAGGAGGTCGAAGCCCGACATTCCTCAGAGCTTTACCCATGCTCAGCATATTATGAATAGGGTCTGAACATCCATTGGGTCCAACTTGACGCCCCACAGCAACAGCGTGTTAAGTGTGAAGGGCCCTCTAGGTCCTATTCCAGTCTATTGTAGGGTAAATGGGCATCTGAGTGAAAACAATAGTAAGCAAAATGTGCCTGCACGACCAGATAGCATGGACGGAGATCGGGGACAGGGAACTCACCTGTCGTATGGGAGTGCGAGCATTACCCATGCAATACATTGCCTGCAATCCGCCCACATCAACCTTGGCAAGAGACTTTGAAGTTGACCGAAGAAAGAATTTGTCAGAGGAATGGGAATATTGACAATTAGGTACAAGAAGCGAGGGAGTACATTAATCTTAATGATAGCAATTCGGCACGCCAATGAAAGAGGGAGGTGAATCCAGCGGTGTATTTGAGTGGGAAGCTTGTTCACAGCAGGCCGTAGTTTAAGTGGATGATCTGTTCCCTGTTCTTGTGTAGTACAATCCCCCAGTATTTGGTGGACTCAGCAGACAACCGGAAGGGATGTCTGCATGGTGGATGAAGGTCATGGCCTCCGTAGGAACAGTTCGGATTTAGCCCAGTTGATATGGAGTCCTGAAAGTCTGCTGGATAGAATAATTTCCCACACTATAAGGTCTAGGTTTTCCTAGGCAAATTAGAGGAAATTCAAGTATAATTAAATCTAAAATGATTTTAAAAGAAATAGTCCTTAGTTCTGTACAATATCGATAAGCCCAGATTAGCCAAATTTTAAGTAAAGATTCATTCTTGTTATAACATCTGTAGAAAATGTGCCAAAGGTATGTCACAAAGCAGGAGTACTCAAATGTAATCATACTTTAATCTTCCTTGAATGTTTATTCTTTGAAGTGTCTCAATGTGTTTTCAATACAAATGTCAGCAACTTTTGCATAATAACATTTTATTCTTTTGCAAATCAATTGGCGTCAGGGGCAACTGCAATGCATATGTTTATACAGCAGCAGACCACAATGTTCCTTCACATTCCTCAGTTACATATGATCATGATATCATTACCAACCTCCTCCTACCCAGTAAATAAGCAACAGTTCTGTAGTTTTCAGCATCTCTTTAGCCCCTTTTCTCTAAACTAGGACCTAGTGGAGGCATGTACAAAGTACAAAATGTATCGGCACAAGGATCTTGTTATGCATCTGAGGCTGCTTAAATATTACTGCCACCTCTCAAAGCCCCTTGAGATGGGTTCTTTGATTTCATTACACCAGCTACATCTAAAAGGCAAAACTCATATATATTCCGGGAAGAACTGGTCTTTTTGCAATTGTGTAAATGGCAGATCTTGAAAGAAACAATTGCCAAAATACAGAATGCAATAAATAACAAGCAAACTCAGGAAGTGTGAATGGAGGGAACTACTCATTATAAAAACATTTTCCAGGAACAGATCTGTCCCTCAGATTTCTTTGTCCCAGATATCTCTACTTGCTGCAAGTCCAAGACCCACAAGTGGCAATGCAAACGAGGGACTGCTAAGAAGTAAGTTACTACATCAGTGCATTGACTGGTTTTCAGATCCAAATAAAGGTTTCTGTTAATCCAATTATATCTCCAAAATGGATTAATGTTCAAACATATATAGGTAGCACCTTGAAGTGAAAAGCTTCATGCATTCTTAATGTACAGAGATGCATATTGTTATATATTTGAATTCGTTCGACAGCAGAGTGTGGTTAAGAAACAGCAGTTTAGAAATAATTGCAATTTCATAATGCAAATTCATAATTTTCTCTAGCTCCTTGTCCCAGTGTTTCTGCCATACTGTAATCTAGAATATGGGACGATACTGGAATGTGGTTTTGTGGCCAACATCTGCGGTATCGCTCCTGTATTGTAGATTCTGCATCTTTCTGATTGTTCCGTTTTTCTCCACACATTTGGTAAATCATGTAGTAGAATGTCTACTAGCCTGGTATGTTACGAGTAATCAATTGTTTCTGGGTTTCATTTTGTGCTTTCATACCCACATATAACTATTTATGCCTCTACTTTAATCAGTATGAGGTTTCTGTAGTACCTTGCACTTTTCACTGTATGTCAAGTTCTGCCCAACTATCTAGTTTCCTTCTGGTTGCAGATGTCAAGCTCTGCCCAACTATCTAGTTTCCTTCTGGTTGCGCTATTCCTTAAATGGTTATTAGTTATTCTGTGTGTACTCCTGATTTATCTAATTGTATTGGATGTCTTCTACAATCATTTTGAAATATACATTGGATGGCCCCAGGTAATGATGAAAGCAGACTTATTCTCAAGTTCCCAGGCTGTACAGTGTTCTGAACATTAGGGCCACTCCTATTGCCAGTTCATCTGTAGACACAGGATGGTTTCTTGTAGCCATGCAAGGTTCCTTAATGCCCCAGCCTCCATCTGCTCTGTATGAGGTATCCTTTCTCAATTGAATTCTTGTTAAAATGCAGAACATGCGTATAGTATCACACTAGTGCGAGCCCTTGTGTGTATTGTTAGTGATATCTCTGTAATGAATATGATGCCCCATTCAGAATATTTACATGATTTTAATCTACAGTGACTCTCATACTACTTCTATTATTAACCCTGTATACTCATGGGCCGGAATTATGAGTTTGAAGGTGTTTAACACATCCGATATATATCAGATACGTTAAATAACCCACCTTTTGTTACATTTAATCAGGTCAGACCTGACAAAGTATAACAGGGGAAAACATGCAGTATTTACCACATCATGCAGCTTTAGGTGCATTAAACACCACAATCCAAAAGCTATTCCCCATAAACCCATAATCAGTGTTATTTATCACAAATGATAAATAAAAGACCCTGTGGTATCATTATTTATCAGGGGGCGATAAATAGTGCCGCAAGTGGTAACCAGGCCCATACACCATTAATATGATTTCTTTCCTTTATCTCTTCTCAAATGGATTGATAGATGATCTTTTTCACAGAAAGCATTGCCACATTAAATAAATGTACATGGTTTCTTTGTTGTAGATCATCTTATTTGTCACTGGATCTACACGTGTAGTAAAGGTGTGTGGTTCTCAGATGATACAACCGAGTACCTTTATGTCTGAAAGCTTCAGAACATTCAGAACATTAATATGAGGTCTGACCACTGTGAATCCTCTGATGTATCATCAGGTTTCTCTTTGTAATGAAAGCCTTATCACATTCAGTACATTTATATGGTGTCTCCCCAGTGTGAATTCTCTGATGTATGTAAAAACTATCATTTCGCCTGAATGCCAAATCACATTCAGAACACTTAAATGGTTTCTCCCCTGTGTGGATTTTCTGATGAATTGAAAGATGACTCTTTCGCTTGAAAGCCTTGTCACATTCAATACATTTATATGGTGACTCCCCAGTGTGGATTCTCTGATGAGCGTACAGATTATCATTACGCCTGAAAGCCTTATTACATTCAGAACATTTATAGGGTTTCTCTCCAGTGTGAGTTCTCTGATGTACTGTCAGCCTTTTCTTTAGAACGTATGACTTGTCGCATTCAGAACATTGGTAGGGCTTCTCTCCAGTATGATATCTCTGATGTACGATAAGGTCAGCCTTCCGAATGAAAGCCTTATCACACTCAGAGCACGTATGTGGTTTCTCTCCCTTGTGATTTCTCTGGTGTAATGACAGCCCAAATTTGTATGTGAAAGCTTTGTCACAATCAGTACACTTATACGGTTTCTCTCCAGTGTGATCATTTTGATGTCGCATTAGATAAATTTTGGTTTTGAAACCCTTGTCACACTCAGAACATTTATATGGAGTCTCACCACTGTGATACATGAGATGTTTTCTTAACTCTCCTTTTGTAATGAAAGCCTTCTTACATTCAGAACATCCATAAGGTTTTTCTCCAGTGTGAATACTCTGATGTATTTTCAGCTGTCCTTTTGTAATGAAAGCCTTCCCACATTCAGAACATTTATATGATTTCTCACCGGTGTGAGTTTTTTGGTGTAGCGATAGTCCACTTTGTCCCTTAAAAGCTTTTTGACATTCAGAACATTTATATGGTTTCTCGCCAGTGTGATTTCTTTGATGTATCACTAGGTTGTCCTTTGTGATGAAACACTTGTTGCACTCAGAACATTTATATGGTTTCTCACCTGTGTGTATTCTCTGATGTCTTATCATAGTTGACTTATGACGGAACGCCTTATTACATTCAGAACATATATATGGTTTTTCCCCAGTGTGAATTCTCTCATGTGTTGATAATTCTCTCTTTTCATTAAAAGTCTTGTCACATTCAGAACATTTATATGGTTTTTCCCCAGTGTGAGCCTTCTGATGTCTCATGAGGTGATGTTTGATTTTGAATCCCTTGTCACACTCAGAACATTTGTATGGAGTGGCACCACTGTGAGACATGTGATGCTGCCTTAAATTTCCTTTTGTAATGAAAGCCTTCTCACATTCAGAACATTTATATGGTTTTTCACCAGTGTGACTTCTCTTATGTAGGGATAGGCCACCTATTGTCTTATAACATTTTTGACATTCAGAACATTCATATGGTTTCTCACCGGTGTGATTTCTTTGATGTATTATTAGGTTGTCCTTTGTGATGAAACACCTGTCACGCTCAGAACATGCATATGGTTTCTCGCCATTGTGTGTTCTCTGATGTTTTATCAGATACTTTTTAAGACGGAAAGCCTTATTACATTCTGAACATCTATAGTTTTTTTCCTGAATTAGATTTTTCTCCTGAGATGATAAATCACTCTTTTGCCTGAAAGTTTTGTCGTGTTCAGAACCTTCAATTGGTTTCTCACCTGAATGGGTTTGTGAATCTATCATCAGCTGTGAATTTGTGATGAAGGTCTGGTCACACTCAGTGCATTTATATGGTCTTAGTTCAGAATAGAATGACTTTTGTCCAAGGAGATTGTCACTTGTGATAAAACCTTTACATTCGAGACATTGAAATGGTGTTTTTTCAGTATAGTTTTGGACTCCTGCCATCAAATAGCTTTTTCTAGTAAAGGTCTTGGTAAACACTGTAGATTTATGTTGTCTTAATTTGCACAGATCTCTTTAATGTTTTTACACATGGATATTTATATAGAAATCTCTGTCGCATTTGTGCGCCTCCTCCATTATGCACACATTAAGTTTAAGTAATTACATCCTTGTAATAACATCCTAGAGACACTGGGTAAATGCATGTAGCTTCTTCTGTGTCTGTCCAAGTTAATACTTTCAAGTTAGGTACATTTTACTTACACATATAGATGAAAATTAACCTCTCTACATTTTACATTTTTAGGACTGGTATTAGAACTGCAAAGTTGTGCACGTAAATGAAGTGCACCAGTGTCTTTGCCTTGACAAATTAAGTAACTCCTTTCTACTGATAGTTCCTCTATGTATAGGTATTCAGCTAAGTTAACAGCATGGAAGCATAATTTCTCCATTCTAACTCTCTTATTTCTTTTCTCGCGGAATAAAGTCAATTGTACAGTATTAGCTGTCATTTGTAAAGCACATTTAGTGCATAGAAACAATATTTTGTCTGTATTGCACATGCAATTTGCTATAAGATAGTCATTTCTCATATTCACCGATTATTTAGATGGCAAAGGAATGTGCTAAACGCTCACGAGGGGATATTCTGATGTGTTGTTAGAGTTGCCTTTTTTTCGCAGACGACATCAATAAGTAGTTTTGTCCATGGCTAGTGTATAGTGTACACATTTTCTGTTGTTGTCCTATCTTTAGCCTGGAAAGATTTATTACATTGTATACATTTGTGTGGCTTCTACCTTTGTTGGTCAATTGATTGATTAGGGATCCTTGGAATGCTAACTTGCAGTAATACTCATGAGATACTCCTCAGTCACTCCTCAGTCCTTTGGTGTGAGGTGCTATGTCACATTCAGACACACATCATTCCATTGGTGTCTGCTACCAGATCTGCACAAAAAAAGGCTGCTTGCACAAGGAACGCACATCAGTAACAATTGTACAGCTTCTTTAGTAGAATAAAGTCTCCGAAAACAGTTTTGTACTTTTCAGGGGGTAAGTGTCTCAAAAGTTGAATTGCAATTCCTGGTGTCCATAATCTGACCATTGCTTTTATTCTGTGTTTCTTTCACTTAGGGGACAAACAAACATAGAAGCATTAGCATTGTATGAGCCAAAAAATACAAATATCAGCATTAAAAAGAATAGGTTTGTTTTCCTATACGAAAATGAAGTAACAAAAGCCAGGAACACAATTGTAGGTGATATTCCCAGCGCATTAGCATAGAAATACTATAAACATAATCTAGTGACCACAGTATTTTATTCATTTATGGACCAATACATTTCCATTCTTGTAACACGATCCAGAGCACATTGTTAGTCACCCACTAACAATTGTCATAACAATAAATATAATGGACAGTGAGATATCTGTGAACCAATTACCAAGCACACAGCAGGAAGTATAGGAATAATTGGTGAACATGACTGTGGTGACAACATGGATCAAAACAAAAACCTGGATGTGTAATCCAATAATTACAGCATGAATGACACTGACATAAAGACATCAATCATTAAATGGGGATGTCATTAGCATGTATTGGGATACATAAGAAATCTTCTGAGATATTTATTCCAGTTATTTGAGGAGCAAAGCAATACCAATTGCTGTTTTTTGGTGTTAAACTACAGGAAGCTGCTGCCAGAAGTTAAGGTTTTATTGACCAAATAGCCTAGGTTTTAGAAGCTTTGTACAAACAAGCTTTATCAGGCCTCGATCAGAGATCTAAAGAAAGCGAATTCCACAGTTTGGCAACAGTGACTGAAAGGCCCACCCACTTTTCTGGGATTTGCAATGGGAAAGCTGAAGAGGAATGAAGAGTTCAGGTCACAGAATGCAAACAGAACAACTCCTTCATGAATGTTTCCATATATATTTTTGTGACAGATCGAAGATCCCAAATGCACAGTTTAATACTCAAACAATGATACATGTGATCCAATTAGCAGAGCATGGATATGTCAAAAACAAAAATACCTTCTAATCCATTGATCTTGATCAGAACATTAATTAACACAGAAATTAACTGCCTGATCTAGTTTGCAGATGGACTACCATCCATCAAATCTAGAGTTCACTGCCGACCACACAGTTACTGTCAAGGTACTAATGTTTTGGTGGACAGCCACTATTGGTTTGGATGGTCATTAACTAAAATTTACCACAGTTTTTTTCCCCCAAAAAGTGGAAGTTGTTATAGGAAGAAAAAAACTATTCACCACCACATTCAGGGAGTTTTCACCTTGTACGAGTGTCACAATGTGTTTTTTTTGTCCTCTCACTGCCAGGTTATACTGCGAGGTAACAGAGTGAAAAAAAACCATGATGCTGTTTACTTTACAAAACGGTCGGTGATGCTATGCCCTTCATCAGACGGAACCTACTCTGTAGTGCCACCTGGAAAGCTTTTTGTCAACAGAGCCAACTGGGGCTTTCTTTCACAGACATGTCAATTCTCCTGACTCTACACAAGGTGGAAGGACCGTTGGTTTGGGTAAAAGGGTTCTCTGTCACTTTTGGGACTAAATACCCTCTCTCTCTCTCCACCAAATTCTAAATCAGGCCATAAGATGCTTATGATCAGATGCACACTGAACTGAATTACACAGAAACCAAGATGTCCATGGCAATTACTCTAAGCAAGAGTATATCATCACTCAGTGGCACAGAAACTGCATTCAAATTAGATGTATTCATTGTTATATGAATGCTACAACATAAAAGCTGTAAACAGATTAGCATAAATTCAGTAACAATGTATAAATACATTTTATAAAAACCCTTAGCAGTTCCCTCTACAGAACCTTGAAATCAGATGGTATAAAGACTTATCCCTTTCTGCCCATGTCCAGCACTTATCTGCAGCCTGCTTTGGCAAAATTAAAATGATTAGAAAATTAATCGACTGCTTGCCAGAACAATCCAGTAAAACAGTAGTGCATGCGTTACACACCTCACATATCAATTACACCAATAGACTCTACCTTGACCTGCCTTGATGCTTGATCAATAGGCTACAGATAGTCCAAAACGCGCCTCTAGATTGGTATGCAAGGTTCACCTCCGGCAGCATATTTCCCCCCTCAGACAAATTCATTGTCTCCCGGTGGTCAAGAGAGTGGCCTTTCCGGGCCTATTAGGGTAGATGCCCTAACTATCTGAGGAAGAGACTTCGTCATTACCAGCAGGGTAGATCGCTGAGGTCCAACAATAAATGCTACCTCACCATACCCCGCTCTGTTAAAGCAAGGATGGAGGGCAGAACGTTTGAGGTGGGAATCTCCAAATGCTGGAATGGCTTGCCTCTTCATCTACCTGCGATGCACTCTTGACCGAGAGTTCAGGGAGGCTTTGAAGACCTGGCTGTTTAGGCACACGGACTAGCTCTTTCACCAGCTCTGCTTTGTGGTTTTCTGCTTTAGCACCGGGACACCTCAGTCTAGGTAGTTGTGCGCTCTATAAATGTCTTTATTATTATACTAATATACTGCAACCCCCTGTGGCTTCCAAAAGTGCATTCCTTCCTTGGGGTTGGTGAAAAATGCTTAATATTTTATTTTTGAAGGTGCCCTACTTTACACTCTAAATTGACATGCTTCTCATATAACAACCAGTAGAGACTCGCTTCTCTCAAATTCCTCTAATATCCCAGAAACATCATTAAATGGAGCCGAACCATGTACTAAGCATGTGCAGGAGGCCCTCCACACAGCAGCCATCTGCTGCATGGGATGGCCTGCGGTGTGCGAAAGGTAAGCCTGTCTGCGCTTGTATGCCCCTGGTCACCGCCTGAAATGCAGTCTCTTTCATATGAGGTAAGCTGGCTTTTCTTACTTACTCCTCTGAGCAACTACACTCATTTGGAAGAGCTGCTCCCGTCCGCTCTCATTCTCCTGTGACTAGGTCTCACTTACTTTCCCCACTATCTGTTCAGCATCATATTGTCACAAAATTGAACACCAATAAACTATCTGCCTACATGAAAATTGTAAACTCACATTAACCATCAGATCACGTCAATCAATCAATCAATCAGGCTTTTTTTAAAGTGCACTACTCACCCGTGAGGGTCTCAAGGTGCTTGGGGGTGGGGGGTTTAGCTCTAGGTCAGCCGAAAATCCAGGTCTTTAGGCTCTTCCTGAAGGCATGCAGGGTAGGGGAGCTCCTTCCAGGCCTTGACCGCCATGTAGAGAAGGCTCTTCCGTCTGCGAATGTGCGGGGTCTATGCTAGGGCAAGGTCGGTAGAGCCGAGGTTTCTTTTCAGTATGTGGGAAGTGATTTCTTTGTTGAGGTATTTGGGTCCGATGTTGTGGAGAGATTTGTAGGCGTGGGTGAGTAGCTTGGAGGTTACTCTCTTCTCGACAGGGAGACAGTGGAGGTCTCGCAGGTGTTGAGTCTTGTGCTCGTGTTGTGGGGTGCCGAGGACGAGTCTGGCTGCGTTGTTCTGGATGGTCTGGAGTTTGTGTAGCAGGGATTTGTTGATTCCAGCATAGAGGGCGTTTCCGTAGTCCAATCTGCTTGTTACGAGTGCGTTGGAAAAAAAAACCAATGGAACTCCGCTCCCCTCCACCCTCCCTAATTTAAGAAAAAAAAAGGCACTTACCTGCTGTGGTGTCTCCAGGCTGCCTCCTCCACCACAGAGTCAGAGTTCTGCCTGAACTTCCTGTTCTCAACGGAGCAGGCAAAACTCCATAAACTCCGCTAGCGGATCGGAGTTCTCTGCCTGGGGTGAATATTTAGCTGGAGGGGGGGGGTCTCGTATTGGGTGCAAACCAGGCTACTGCTGCTGCCCATCCTCTACACCCGATAAAAGGCTGTAGGATGTCATTTGCAGGTAGTTGCACAGTATTAATGTGCAATTTGAGGGGATCACCTGGGAATGTGCAGGCATCTTTGTATCCTGACAATCATGGTCATTCAGCTCACCAAGGTTTCGCTCCCAAACTGCCCTTGTCATGCCCATAGGGTATTTGAAGTAAAGGAGTTCGGACCATTATATTATTTCCGTCTACAATATATTGCATACAGGAAGTATCTGCTGTATCTAGTGTGCAGACCCCCTGAGATGCTCTGTGAGATGACGTGGCCATAGAAGTAAACAACCGAGATTTGTAAAAGTCTGGAGGGGAGGAGTTATCCTGGAACTCCTTTCATTGTAATTAGTGTATATTATGTGCTCATGGGTGAATGTTGTCCATAGGTGGTACAACTGTGAACACCAACTGGGAAGAATCTGCGGAATAAGAGACAAAACATACCAAGGTCAAGTCAGATCTCGCAAACTGTGAAAGACGCAAAACTAAGTACTAATGGGAACTCCAAGTAAAATGGAACCCTCATTGGACCATTTGTTTGCCCCTGAAAGTGGAATGAGTGAATATGGCCAGTGGCAACCCTGCCAAATAACGAATGGGATGAATGCATGAGTGCACCAGACCCTGATAACATATAGAGCCAACACCATTTCCAAGCTGAAGTGTATTCATTGTGAAATTTGGTCCCCCACTTTGGATGGACCCATTAGAAAACAGGGAGGACATTTGTAGTGGGGAACCACGGAGAATTGGAATATATGAAGCTTTGTTTTGATCCTGTCCACATTGTGGTATTTTATGCTGTTTTCATAGATTTTTTTTATATGTATGTTTTTTATAAACATTGAATGAATTATCTTTGAATTGTGGAGACTTAACCCCTTCGACGTTCATGACGAGCTCAGCTCGTCATGAGTTACGCCTCTCGTACACTTCTCGTCATGTAATGCAGGATTTTCAAAAACCCAGCGCACAGCGGGAAAACCGCTAGCGCGCATGAGGTTAAACCTCATTATATTGTCCCGAAGAAGCCGGTTGAATTATTTCTAAATCCACAGAAGCACGATGACGCATTCTGTTTGCAGAACCCGTTCACAACCAGGGAACACAGATGAAGAATATCTACTTCATTGGGACTTGTGTTAATAGAGATAAAGGATCAGCATATACAACAGATACACAAGTACTGTTTTGTATGGTACTCCCAATTGTGAAAAAGCTTTTTTTTAAATTTAAAATGTTATTGTATCCATGTGGGTTGCGTTATGTGACCGATTTGGGTGTCCTAAGTCCCCCGTCTTCCATAATAACTCAGAACTCAGGAATGCAGAACAGGGCATTTTATTGTTCAGTAGTAAGTTAGTAAGTCCCAATACGTCTTGGGATCAGAAACAAAGTAAGAACAGAGAGGGTTGTGTTAGTGGAGAGATTACGGTTGTTGGTTCAGTGGCGTAAAAGGTTTGTTACAGTTGCCCCTTGCTTCTTGCTGATGATGCGCAGGGCAGTCTCCCACCATAAGGACAGAGGGACAGGCAAATAAAACAGGGAAATTGGGTCAGGACATGATTCTCTTGGCCATCAAAAGAAAAGAAAAGAAAAGAAAATAAGGAGAGGACTTTGTGAGCATCCTTCACCAGTGCCCTGTTTGGTGCTGTGCTTTAGTGCTTTAGTGAGGGAACAATTTGGTGACTTTATGACGTTGCAGCCTGAAAACCCGCCAACCAACCCTTTAAAGAAGATAAGCGCTTGTAGTGCACTGGCCTAGGCCCAAAACCCTCCAGGGTCATGGGGAGTGGAGTCGCAGTCTCCTCTTACCTCGGGGAGTACTGGACTCGCTCACGATGCTTCCTGAGTGGTCTCTAGCGTTATCCTTGTTCACTTCACGGGGAGAGGCACCGTCGTCCTCCGCTTCATCCATTTTCTCCCAAGTTCTGGTCTGTGGTGTTCATCCTCTGGACTCCTACGGAGGTTCGAGACCACTAACCTCACTTCCGGGCTTGTGAGAGACCGCCACCATGTTGCTGTTTGTTGCGACAGCCTCCACTTGATAACAGCTGTAGTGCGGGTAGTCACAAACAGCGTGTTTTATATTTATGTGATGAATGATTGGTATTAATCTATGAGGATATCAAATGTTAAGTGTCTTATGTTGACATGCTGTAACAGTGCATTTGCATAATTGTGACATTTAAGTTTTGTGTGACATTTAAATCGTGGTGGTACCTATATAGGGAGTGGAGGTTTTACATTACAGATAGGACAAATTTGATTATGAGTGGTGAGTGGCTGATAACTGTTTGAGGGTGTGAGATTATCACTTCAAGGGAAGTTTTCTTCTACTGGTTTGGAAGTGCCCTTTCTTTTTTCTTCTTTTTTTTTATAGCGCACGGCTACTCCGAAGAGTGTCCCGGCGCTGTCGGAGCCTCACAGGTCCAGGGTGAAAAAGGGGGCGAGTGAAACAGATGTTGCTGAGAGGGCAGTCTTATTGTGTAAAAAGCAGGGTTTTCAGATCTTTCCTGAAGGCCAGCAGATTAGAGCTGGATCTGAGAGAGAACGGGAGGTCGTTCCATAGTCGGGGGGCAAGATGTTTGAAAGAGCGGCCTCCACAGCATGCCCGACGGATCAAAGGTGTAACTGCCTTGGCCTGGGTAAAGGAGCGCAGGAACCTAGATGGAAGATAAAAGTTGATCCATTTCTGAAGGTAGCGGGCACCTATGCTGTGGAGGGCCTTGAAGGCGATGGTCAGGGCCTTAAATGCGATCCGCTTCTTTATGGGCAGCCAGTGAAAGGTTCTGAGGAGCTCACTGGCCCTGGCTCTCCTAGTGAGGCCAAAGATGGCGCGGGCCGCCGAGTTCTGCACCACCTGGAGACGCGATAGAAGATGTTCCGGCAGTCCTAGGTACAGAACATTGGAGTAATCCAGACGTGAGCCGATCAGGGCCTGAACCGTGGTCTTTCTATGCTCCAAAGATAGGAGCGGCAGGAACTTCCTCAACATCTTCAGGATCGCAAAACATCTGCCGGCCAGGCCAGACACATGGACCCTAAAAGAGAGGCAGTTGTCGATCTGAATGCCCAGATTTTTTGCAGACCGAGGGTCGTTATCAGGAGGGGACATGGCTGACGGCCACCATTCTTTCCATCTGGGATCTGCGGGGCAGCCGAAGAAAAGCACTTCAGACTTATCGGAATTGCACTTGAGGCTGTGGCGGCTAAGCCAGTCAAACACAGCCCCCAGACAGTCCCAAATAGCTACTCCATCAAAGTCCTGGCCTCTGTCACAGGTGAACAGGAGTTGCGTGTCATCGGCGTATGACACTATCTGGGCCCCAAAATCCTCCGCGAGTGCCGCCAGAGGGGTCATATAAATATTGAAGAGCGAAGGGCTCAAAATTGAGCCCTGCGGCACTCCGACCTCCAAAGGTGGCATTGCGGCAGAAAAAGGTGGGGCCCAGATAGTTTGCTGGCGGTTGGAGAGGAAAGATCTAAACCAGCTGAACACCGTCCCCCTTAGGCCCACCTCCCAGAGTCTAAAAAGGAGGCGGTCGTGGGGGACGGTGTCGAAAGCGGCCGAGAGATCAAGCATCCCCAGCAAGGTTTTTCCGCCCCTGTCCAAGGTTTCTTTGATCACTTCGGTGACCTCCAGCAGAGCTGTTTCGGTGCTTAGATTAGAGCGGAAACCAGACTGAGATTTATGTAGGATGTCATTGGCCTCTAGAAAGTGGGACAAGGTGGTATGAACGTGTTTCTCAGCCACTTTCGCGAAAGTGGAGATGGGTCTGTAATTGGCGTGGGAGGCAGGGTTCAGGTTGGGTTTCTTAAGCAGAGGCAAAATGAGGGCATGTTTCCATGACTGAGGGACTACACCTGTGTTGAGCGAAAGATTCAAAATGGGGTTGATGAGGTGATTAAGAGTAGGGGCCATCCGAGCGAAAAATTTAGCAGGACATGGGTCGAGAGGTGAGCCGGATTTCAATTTGGAGAGCAGGTCTAGAGAGGACTGGAGGGACAGAGAAGGAAAGTTGCTCAAGGAGGGAGCTGTAGGGGTCTGAGAGACGTCAGAAGACCAAGAGATGAAAGGGTTATTAATGGTAGCGGTCCCGAAGGAAGTTTGGATAGCCCTAATTTTGCTGGCAAAGAAGTCAGCTAGATCAATGATCCAAGACTCTGAATGTGAAATTTTGGGAGTGGACCAAGGAGGGGAGATAAAGTCCTTAACTATCCTGAAGATTTCTTTGCAGGAGTTGGAGGCGTTATCTATTCTACCCGCCAGATAGGCTTTTTTACTGGCGGTGATGTCGTGATGGTAGTCTCTTGTAATAGCCCTGTAGGCTTCCTTGGAGCTGGCGTCATAGTGTTTGCGCCAGATCCTTTCGGCTTTTTTACATTGCGGTCGTTTGATGGCAAGTGCCGAGGAAAACCAAGGGGCAGAGGATCTCACGGAAAGAGACCGCGGCGGGAAGGGGGGGAGCAAGATCGACGAGTCGTTGGGTCAGCCAGCCCTGCAGGAGGTCCAGATCGGTGTCCAGGGAGCCTGATAACAGGCAAGGGTGGGTCTCTAAGGCCTTCAACATCGTAGCGGGTGACACACGGTGGAAGGCTCTGGAGGGGCGCACTTTGCGCCACTGTCCGACTTCAAAGCTCTTTTTCCTGAGAGGAATCTCAAATTCCGCTAGGAAATGATCTGACCACAGGACCGGAGCAAGAGCGGTCAGAACAACAGGAATGGTGGAAAAAATTTGATCTAGAGTATGTCCTTTGCAATGTGTAGAGGACTGGAGGAGAGGGAGAAGCCCTAGAGATGCGACAATGTCATTCAGCTTAATGCAGTCTGGATCAGCTACCTTGTCCATGTGAATATTGAAGTCGCCCAAGAGCAGACAGTGGTTGGACCTGAGGCATAGTGTAGAAATCAGGGAGTGGAGTTCTTCAAAGAAGGTGCCCATGGGGCCAGGGGGCCTATATACCAATAGCCCTATACATGCTTGCTGAGGGGATAGGGAAAGGGAAAAAGCAAGGACTTCACAGCCCGTGATGTTATCAAAGGGAAGAATAGAGCAAGTGATGCGCCTGTTGATGACCAGGGCAACACCGCCCCCCTTCCCATTGGCTCTGTCCTTCCTGTAGATAACAGGGGGGATAGCAGTAGCGATATCAGGTCCTGCTCCCTCCCCCAGCCATGTTTCAGTCAAAAAGAGACAGTCGGCTTTGGAGTCAATCAATAAATTGTGGACATCAAGTGCATGCCTGCATAAGGATCTGGTATTGAGCAGAAGGCAGCTCGTACTATTAGAGGGAGGATTAAGAGAGGCGATGCGACCCTGGCCAGGTGCAGCCACAGGCCGAACACCTATTACTCAGCCGAGAAGGTTTGGGGAAGACCTTTGAACAGAAACCGTTAGTATCACTAAGTGAGAGGAGGTCATCCCGAGAATATGTTATCATCCTGAGAACTCGCCCAGCCAGCTGACGGGCGCAGACGGGCTTTCCTTTGGCGCTCCTTAGGCGCCTCTGCAGTGCGCGGAGGGAAGTGAACTTAGTTTTGAGGCGTCGCTGGCCGTCCTGTGCGAGTCTGCGCCACTAGACTGCCGCCCGTCCAACTGCCTACCCCCAAGATGGCCGCCACCGAAATGCGAGCCTGCCGGTCCCAAAGAATCCCCATGCACCTCGAAGTGCCGTCCGGAGGGCTGTGGAGACCGCAGGCAGGGCAGCGCGGCGCAACCAAGGAAGAGATACGAGGTAGGGAAGGAGCACTAGTTGTGCAGAGAAGTCTAAGGTCACCCGGCTTTCCGCCTCAGGTGCCTGCAGGAGACTGAAAGTGCGAGGTGCAGTAGTAGCAGCCGAGAAAAACAAAGAAGCTAGTAGTCAGCTTGTATATGTTAAAATAAAGTGCAAAATAGAACACAACACAGCAAGTTAAAATCAAGTAATTCTGAGAGTTTAAAACCGCTTGTATGTCAGCGCTATGTTTAACACTCGCCCACACCCAGCTTCCGCCTCAGGTGAATGGACAAGTGAGGCCCTGGCCCCTTGTTGTGAGGGCCCCTCTCACTATCTCTCACCTACCATCAGCCATCATGTCATCTTGATTAAGTGCTAGCTAGGCTGGTTTAGTACTTGTGATCAACATTGCTTGTGCAGAGGAGCAGTGTTTAATCTCCCTCTGACCTGCCCATGTTTAGCTGACAAGCTTCAAAGGGATAGGAGAAAAGTAGACTGTGCTGGTTTCTGTTCAGGAGGACACTGTAATGACCACAAGTGTGTCAGACTATGGCCTACTGTTCCTTGGCAATATTGAAGCTTCAGGGAACCCCCAATTGCCTGCAACCTCAGTTGGCCGGTAGACTGAAGTGAAGTGGAGAGTCGAGGCGAGCACTACCTGCGGACAGTGGCCCTTGGTCTGTGTACCTTAACAGTGTAAGCCATCTGAGGAGCGACTGGTGCTAGTTTTAAAAGTTGTCTGCTGTGTGGATAATTTCTCCCCGCAGTTGATGAGAGTTTTCTGGCTTAGGTGGACCTTTTTTTTTTTTTTTTTTGTATGTTCCTATATAGCGCTCGACTACCCGGAGGCATCTCGGCGCTTGCCTTGGGAACCCTTCCTGGCTTTTCCCTGTGAGATAGCCCCTAACGGGCATCCCCAAGGTGAAAGCCAGGCATCCCGCCGCGGGGGGCCGTTGTGGAGATTAAGCAAGCTTAATGCCCAGAGTTGCAGAGTGTGAACCCATGATTAGGTCAGGCACCGAAGCGAGAATTATCGAGTCCGTGGACATTTGAGCTCAAGACCCTGCCGCGTCGGGAATTGAACCCTGGCCCCGGGTCTGACCTCTGCTTCAGGGTCTGCCTGCTCTAACCAGTGAGCCACACTTCTCCACACCTTCAGTACAGGGTCGTGGAATTCCTAAAGCCGGACGCCCAGGACATATTGTTTTGGGGTCAAGGGCAACAAGTTTTTATAAGTATTTTGTCCTTGGGACAAGTAGGCGCAAGCCCCTGCAGCACAAACCCTGTGCCTGCCAGTTTACAGTACCACAATATGGTACGGGCACTGTCTGCAGTTAAGGTAATATTTTTATCCATATGTTCATGCTGTTCAGTCTTGTATTTATGGTTCAGTAATACATAGCCTTTATTATTAGGGTGAATGCTCCAAGTAAATGTTGTATGCTTTGACTGCACTACTGACAGTGGTTCCAGTATAAAAATGTGAACACATGATTTCAAGGTGTGGCTATATGAGGCTATGTATGTAAGTTAGTAGGTTTGCACAGACTCAAAAGGACATTCTAACACATGGAACTATTGCTTACCACTACCTTCAGCCCCAGCATGTAGATCTGTGGAAACGTTGCAACATAAAGGGGATTGCAAGTATTCAAACACTACTACCGTTTTAACCCTGGCATAATCACACAGGCTATATCAGATCTCTTATATAATGAGATTGCTGCCATAATTTGTCACCGCACTACGTGGCCCCAAAGGGACAAGTGGATTTTGTTACAGGACTAGTAGATTTATGAAGCAACCTGCCCCATGGACAAGTAGATATTTTATTTAAATCAAAGTAGATCAACTGTGGTCTGGGAGTGTAAGTTGGAGTAGTCTGGTGCTGACGGCGCTTGGCACCCTGTAACCCTCCGTTTCTACTTTGGACGTACTTGAAATGTTTAGCTACTGGGGTCCCTTTTCACAGGACTTAAGGCCAACCTCCTGTGTTCAGAGAGATGCACACACCATGGTCATCACATGTGACTCATTAGTAATGGCAGGGCATAGTTATAGTTCTAGCAAGCCAGCCTCTCATCCCCTCTATGTTCTCTACAACCAGCAAGATACACCTTGTGCTGTTAGTATCTCACAGTATGCATGGGAGACATTTCTTTAGAAAGACTGTCACAATTTTTTTTTTCAATAACAATTTTATTTGGTTATTTTGCAATATGTAGGGTTCGCAGCCCCACCATGGCCTGCGATCTCCATAATCGTGCAAGCGGTCCATTCGTCATAATGTGCCACATTAAACATATACATAAACATATTTTTCAACTTTCAGTGGGGATATAACAGCGATTCAATCTCGGCTCGGGCACAGGGGGGGTGGAGAGTGATGGGAGATCAATACCACGATAGTCTGCCCATCGAATCCAGATTTTGCAATGTTAAGCGGGGCATCCTCGGGCCTCAAAAACAGCAATCCCAGCCCGTACATTTATCTAGTTCAGTTTTCCATTTGCCCCTGGTCAGGGGTGATGTTGCCTTACACATTTGCGATATGTCCCTCTTGGCCACTGTGAGTGCTAAAAACAAGAGGTACTGCTTATACCTATTCCCCCAATGTCCTCTGTGGAATGTAACAAGAAAAGGCAAGGGTCGAACGGGAGATCCCATGATAGCACCAGATGTAGACACAAACTAATTCGGCGCCGAAACGGCTGTAACACCGAGCAGCTCCAAACCGTGTGTAAAAATGACTATCACACCTCAGGCACATGGGAGACTGAATAACGCCCATCCGCCATAGATGTACCCTAGTGTAATATGCGCAATGTATGTACTTAAATTGGATAAGTCGAAAACGCATGGACACCGCCACACCCCTAGGGCTGGCGATGGCTTCGCCCCAATCATCCTTGATGATTTCAGGTATATCTGCTTGCCATCCAAGCCGTGCCTTTACCAGTGTGGTGGGTGTATGGGTTGCCTGTGTCTGATAGACCGGTTTGATCTTGTGGGTTCCTATGTCTACTGCTCCTAGAGGCCACTATAGCTCTGATTTCTAGCGCATGTCATATGTGAGAGAGTCACCAGGCAGAGCTGTGTTCTAACTAAGCTATGGTTGCCTCTGGCGGGAACAGAAGTATTGACACTTCCATCTCACTGGCTAAAGTTTTATTGTTTGAAATAGGGGTGGATGTGCAACTAAACAAGCATTTGCTCAGGCTGGTGTCCATTTTAACACGGTTTACTGCTATTTAAATATACTGCAGATTCCCAGGCTGTGAATACATGAAAGATTTCAGTGCTGGAGAGCTGGGGTTACAGGTAACTAATTTCTTGCATCAGTGGTACAAAATGAATCATACATAAATGTGCAGATGGGTTCCTGTTACATGAAATTATGTGGTTCTACAGATGATCAATGAGCTTTTCTTCAACCCTGAGCAGCTTTTTACATGGTTTCTGCCACAAGAATCTGTGTCAATGCCTGCTCCAGTCAGCAATGTGAAAGGAGGATTTCTCAAATGGAATAAAAAGTATGGGTAGCCAGAGCGCATGCGTTGCTGTGCATGAGCCAAAACTTTGCCCCACCATGCCTCTTCTTTCTCCCTAATTTCAGAGTTTGAAATTAGCAGTCGTTTTGGAGCCCAAGCAACCGAATCTACCGCAAAGACTTCTTACTGTGCTCTGTAGGCACCTGGCTGTGTTCTTGCATTTCCTACATAAACACCAATTGCCAAACCATTGACCAGACTCGAGCTGGACAATTCATCGTACAATAACCAAAACATTGGGGGGCCCTGCAGGTTCAGCGTCTCTGCAGAGCTTCTGCTGCTGGAAATCCCGGCACCCCTTTTGTTAATCAACAAGGTATTATAAAGTAATATCTGTAATATACTGAGGTTTAAATATCCAACTGTACTTATGATTCCTCCACAGTATCAGCTACCAATGTGTGGCTATATTCTGATGGGACATGAGTTTTATGAGAACAAAAACAGTACATACATTTAATATGATTCATATTATATATATATGTACTCAAACTCTTGACATGGCCCTCTGTGTGCAATACAAATATTGTTCATGATGTTTAAACAGTGCTATATGGTAAAGTAAAAAAGCGGTCTATTTCTAAGAATGTAGGAAAAGCAACCTTTACCCTTGTGATGGGGATTCAAAACAAACACGGAAAAGAGACTAACACCAGTGATTATCTAGGTTTGAAAATGAAACATCTCCTAATCCTCTAGTCCAGAGCCCACTTATTGTCTTTGACTTTATTCAGTGGCTACTCCTCCGCTAAGGCGAAGGAGCGTCGCTCTACTACTTTATGGCAGTGCAATGTAAAATGATAATAACAGAATTTATTATCCTTTTATTTTTAGTATTCCAGTTGCCGCCAGGTTAAGGTGGTGCTGGGCACCTGTGACCCAGAGGGAAGAGAGTGGCTGCTGCCACACCTAAAGTGCACATAACTGTTTGGCCAGCCATCGCAGGCTAGCCAAACAGAAATGCGCACTTTGCGTTTTCTCCATCCAGGCTGTATACCAAGGCTCCCACTCCCTCTGTGAACGCCGAACCATGGTGCTAAGACCAATCACTATGCTGCTATCAGTAGCATTGCGATTGGCTAACGGAGTCTGGAAGCCTGGTGCTTCCTGTTCCCAGTTGCTGCGAGGAGAGGCAGTGGCTTGCGACTGCGACCAGAAGGTGTTTGATTTTTTATTTATTTCCTAACCTTCCCCCTACCTTCCCCTGCTACTATCCCTTACCAACCTCCACTGACTTTGTTCCATACTCTAGTAGGATCCCATTGACTCTTGAGGAATGGTATAGCTGGAAAACCTAAAATATAGACACATCAAACTTTGCTGTTGGAGTTCCCAATATTCTACGGTTTATCACAATTTTACAGAGGCCATCCAGTGGACACTGGGATAGTCACTGCAGCCTGCCAGCAGGAACGCCAGGCAACCCCTCCACCTGTGAGGTTTCTCACCATGTCTATCACCCACCTTAAACACGCAAGGATTCATCTACCAGGCCGCAATACGGCTAGCCTTGGCTCAAGGTTCGTCAGACACTCGGGACAGAGAAGGGACGCGATGAGGGGAAATAGGCTCTCCCAGGACTCCCGTAGTCAGTAGAGTGTTACCATAATGTCATGGATCCTTAACACAGGTCTGAAAACTAACCCTGACTAAACCTGACTCGACCACATACCTCTGCATGGGCTGAAGATGGCAGATATCCTGGAAGCCTACAGCTGGGCTCTGCTCTTTCTCCACCTCTGGGTATGAGGTGGCACAATAGACCAGGCCTTTTATTAGGCTGGCGATTGGCTAGGGCTGGGTTCTCCACATTGCAGCCTCTGCTATTTTATGGCACTATAGCAGCTTGGTCCTCCGAGCTCATGCCACCGCCCAGCCTTCTTAATTAAGCGGCACGGGGGGGGGGAGGATAAACATAGCACCAGTCTTCCCTAACTTCTTGCTCCATCTGCTCCCGCCTCACCTGCAGGGGCCGAGCCAACGAGGGCGGTCCGGAGGCATGACGCTGCCTTCAATAGCATTAGTCGGCTGGGCAAAAAGGAGAGCCAGTGTTAGTTCGTCCCTCCGCAGAGAGAGGGCACCCCGCAGCTACAGCGATCAACGTCGCTCAGCAGCTGAGGAGGGTGTTCCGTCTGACCACACAGGCCCCGCCTCCATCTCCACTCAATGCATGGGTGGAACGCTATCGGTCAACAATCAAAGGTATCCCCCAACGCCAGACGACCAAGAGCTTGCTTGGGCCTCGTCCAGATAGTTGGACGGTTAATAGGGGAGACGGCAGCTGGGCCACAGAGCCGCTAGAGGAAGCGGCCAGTTACTTCGGTTGTTGGCCACGTCACCCAAAAATGCAAATTTTTTATAATATCCACATTCTCTTATTACGAATGAATGAAAAAGGACACATTTGAACAAAACCTTGATCTCAGTTCTTACAAGTGACCATATATCACAAATTATAAACAAAGATAAAGTGTAAAGAAAGCCAAAAAAGAATTACATTCAACAGTTATAGTCAATTTAGATTAACACAGGTGGACTTGACCCCTATTTTTCTAAATCTAGACTAAAATGTTTATTTAATTTGGTCCTTAGTTTCCCTTTTCTTTGGTACATAGGATAACGACCTCGAACTCGTTTTTCAGGTCATGGGCGTGTATATTCCTTGGAAAATATTAGAACATTTCCGATTGAAGGGCGTAGGTGATGGGCTCTGATATGCCACGTGCGTGAACGTCCTCTCTGCAAATGCAACCAAGTTTGCGTCCAAATTAAATAAACATTTTAGTGTTTTAAGGGATAACCAATTCAGAGGAATAAATATAACTTGAGAACTCCGACTCAAGTTTCCCATACTTTACGGTGGCCCCTTGACGCATTTTTTAACATAACTCTTGCGTCACCTTGGTTTCTTGTTCCAGGGATTTTAATATGTAGACTATGGGCTGGACTTACGAACCACAATAAATAGGAGCAACAAAACACATGGATAAAGTCATTCGTTAAGTGAATTCCGAAATCTTGGAAATCAGCTAGAAGAATACAGATACAGACACCTAACCTTGTCCTATAAATATTTAGAAGCCTTGAGGAAGTCACATGACGTGACGAAACACGTGTCGGCTGTAGTTTCTTGTGGATCAGGAAGAGGAGGACATACAAATACCAATTGTCCTGTTTACTTTGTTTACCATCCTCTCTTGGCCAGTTTTTCATCAATTAAATTTGTATTATCCTTTGTCTGATTTATAAATTATTTTGATTGTGCCCACCAATGTGTGTTAATTAAATCCACTTATATATAAGAACCAAAATTGTTACTTGTGGTTGAATGTTTAGGATTTACGCACAAAACAAGTCTTATTCTTTAATATATAAGCAATTACATTGTTACAACTGAGTGCCGGGATATTGGATTATATAGCTTGAATTACTTAGGGACTATCTTTGATATCCCTCTGTATATGTGCACCTAGGTAGTAGGGTGTTTTTTGTCCCGAGAGGCACCGAGCCTAAATGTAATTATGCTGATGACTCATATTTTTTTACTCCCTAAATTTATGGCCTAATCTGATTATACTGTCAAATGAGGTGCACCTCAGTTGCATTCCCGCCAGTGAAATTACAATTTTTTAAGGACAAAAAGAATTTGCTACAAATGGGGCCACCCCTTCTGGAATAAGGAACTGCGGTCAGTGTGCTCCCTGAAGGAGGCCTAGGAGGGGCTTGGTATGGACCTGGAGGAGGTGGAAGCAGAGGGCCGCCACCAAGAAGACATGTCATCTCAGGGACCGTTGAGTCAGAGAAGGTGCAGGAGGACTGGAGGAGGAAACAAACAAAACCCACAGAGCAGGAGCACCAGAAAGAGAGAGAACCTACTCCATCAACTACAGAACAGAACCGACACCTAGGACTCTAGCGAAGGTGCAAAGGTTGATATGAACCAGCCGGTAGAACGTAAGTGCCCTAGGTAATATGAGGACGGGGCCCGAGGACATACGAAATCGGCCTGAAATATGGGGCTCCCATTCCAGAAGTTGTCGATTGGCCACACGGACCCAAACATGTTATTGTGTGTCACACCGAATGGAGGATTCCCTCCTTGTCTTTCAATTTCTCAGTTTTGCCACTCTTTCAATGCTTGTTCACATACTTGCTTTTTATACTCCTTTCCTCTACCTCTTTTCTTCCGCTGGAGGGGATTCCTGTTCCTACCGACGCCACAGGGGGTGAGGGTTTGTAGGGAAATGGCCCGGAGCTACACTGAAACAAGGAGAGAAACACGGTTCACATGGAGGGAGGTTGATATTAGGTACAGGGGTCGCTCCTATCCCATATGGCTCACTACGCAAAACACATGGCGCACTATGACACACCTGATGGAACAATGGGAGACAACCGACACGAGACCCAATGGTTCTGGGGTGATGGGGACAGGTGAAATATATTGCGGGCATTTCGGTCTATTAGCCAGGTTTCCACAAAAGGTCAGGTTTGGATTGGGAGTGGAGGGGGAGAGTCCCTATTTTTGCACAACCTCAGACACGGATCCCTGCGCGCGCCCCAGGTTACTACTACGACCACGATTAAGGCTAAGATACTGAGTTTCAATGTCCAGGGACTTAATACCCCAGTTAAGCGACGTGCACTACTCACACTGCTTAGAGAGAAGGGCTGCGATATTTGCTTATTGCAGAAGGCCCACTTTATGCGCGCTGTTGGGAAAATCATTTGCTCCAAGTGGTTCGATAGACAATATTTCTCCTCAAGCACTGGGATGAAGGCATGTGTGGCCATTCTCATAGCTTCCCACTTCCTGGTCACTGTAAGAGAGATACACGCAGAAATTCCGGATGTTAGCACTGTGAATCCAGTTGGGATCCAACACCTACACCGTAGCCTCCATATACAGCTCTAATGAACACCAGGAGGCTTTCCTCCGGGATACGTTAAACATGGTCAGGGACCCGCAAGACCAGGACTAAGTGCTGGGAGGGACTTTAACATTGTACCGGGCCCACAGCTGGACAGGTACGTGATTCCGAGTGGGTCATTCAGGATCTCTCTCGAAATCTATGCTCCAGAGACTTGGTGAGATGGGCCTGAGACGCTTGGAGATATGGCAACCCTACAGCCCCAGAATACAGATTCTTCTCGGTGACTCATCAAACGTATGCGAGTATAGATTTGTTCTGGATTTCCCCACGGGTTAAGGGCTGCATCCAGAAGTAGCGGTGGGGACTGCGGCTCTGTCAGACCATTCTCCAATCCTGCTGGTGCTACGCCTACCGGGGGACCACCCCGCCAGCGGTCATGGAGGCTCAGCCACAAGTTACTCACAAACAACTCTAATATTGCTGACATATGGGCAGCGATCCGAGATTACCTAGAAACTAACGATGTTGAACCGGTCCCATTTTCCCAGGTCTGGAATGCCCTGAAGGCGGTCATACGAAGCAGGTTCTGGTCTATCGCAGCTGGGCTTAATAAGGACTAGAGGCATAAAGTAGAGCTACTAGAGGCACAGGTCATGGAGCTAGAAGTGGTTCACCACCGCACGGAGGGTTCAGACACGAAGACAACTTAATACGGCGCGGAAACAACAGAAGGTGATGGACTGTGATCGCTCGGAATATGGACTCCTGCGTACTAAGCAGCGCTGCTATGAAGGGGGAAACAAGGCCGGGAATTTGTTAGCACACCTCCTGGGGTCGCAGACGAATGCACAACGCATTACTGGTATAAAGAACCCCTGCAGAGAGCTTGTCCAGGGGAATAAGGAAAGTGTGGAGAGTTTGAGGCCTTCTACACCACACTGTATGCGGCGGAACCAGTAGCACCAGTAGCATCCCTCCCCCCGACTGATGCACAGGCAATGGACGCAGACATTCATTTGGAGGAGGTTTTGCGAGCCATAAAAAAGCTCACAGTAGGAAAGGCACTGAGGAGGAGGGGGTAGGGGGGAAATGATGGATTCCCAGTAGATTTTTACAAAGCTTTTGCCCCCGAGTTCCCTTCCTTCTTGGTCAGCCTTTTCAACGTTTTCCGTGATGCGGGTTCTAAAACCCCCACAGTGGCAATGGCAGAGGGAGTGGTGATACTGAAGCCCAGGAAAGATTAGTTTGAGTGCTCCTAATACCGTCCGATTTCTTTATTAAATGTTGAACTAAAGATATTCACTAGTGTACCGGCGGCCCGGCTGGCTCCACACATGCAAGGCCTGGTGGATCAAGACCAGTCAGGCTTTATTCCCGAACGCAGCTGTAGCGAAGGAACAAGGCGACTTTGTCACTTACTGGACATAACCCAGCACACCCAACAACCTACGTTACTTTTATCGGTTGACGCAAAAAAGGCGTTTGACCGGGTTCACTGGCCTGACCTGAGGCACGTCCTGGGCAGGTTTGGGGTTTGGAAACGCTTCCAAAGATGGGTGCAGTGTATATGCCAGGCGCCGTAAGCGCATATTAAAGTGAATGGGATAGCTTCCCGACCAGTGGGGATGGGATGGGGGATTCGGCGGGGGTGTCTACTCTCCCCCTTACTCTTCGCACTCTATATGGAGCCATTTGCCGAGAGGGTCTAACAACTCTAGACGATCACAACGATCTGTATGGGAGACAGGGAGCACCAAATATCCCTGTATGCGGATCATGTGGTGTTATTCCTCACCCAGCCAATGATGTCCCTTCCTCCCCGGTTGGAGGAATTCACAACATTCAGTGGGGTCTATGGCTTCAAAATCAACCAAAAAAAATGCAGGCTCTTAACCTTACCCTCCCCCGCACGATGCAGGAGCAACTGAGACAGGACTTCCTTTTCGCATGGTCACAAGGAGGTGTCCTTTACTTAGGGCTACGGATATTTCCCACAGTGGAAAGGTTAAGGCCAACTATTCTGCCTTGCTAGACGAGAGAGCATAATATATCCTGGCGGTCAGAGGTTGCCAGTGACCACCACGATCAATCAGTGCCACTGCAAGTGCTGGCCTTTTTTTTCAGAGGCTTGGTTTAGATCCTTCTGTATTTTCGCATTGACTTGTGCCTGTGATTTCGTCGTTCCCCTTTTGCCTTCTGTGCCCTCACCCGCTTCCCGCCTCTGACTGCTGTTTCCCTTCTGTATTTTCTTGTTTTTACTTGTGCCTGTGATTTCGTAGCTCCCCATTTTTGCCTTCTGTTATCTGTTTTTAGTTTTCCTTTGCTCCCCCTTGCCTTCTGTGCCCTCCCGCTTCCCGCCGCTGCTCCCTGTTGCCCCGCCCCCCGCCGTTCCCATTCGCCACCCCGCTCCCGCCTCCCAGCTGCTCATCCCTCTCTCAGCCCCTCATATGGAGGCCGCACGGCGAACGCGCAGCGGACGCGCGCAGCGGGTGCGCCGATTGTGCGCCAAGGCAAGCCCGTCTATGCCCGTCCGCGCCTGGACCGCACCCAGCGCCAGGACCCCTGGCCCTCGACGATGCCTAAGCACCTGACGAACTTACAACGCCGCCACCCTCCACGCACTCAACACCGGCCGAAACACCGCCGCCTGCTACCAAGCCACCCCGAAGCGCACCCACGGACCCTTCACCTGCCAAGCCTGCAAATTCACCTGCCTCCAAACCTGCAACGCACCCACCAAGCCGAGCACCAGCAACAACCACCTCAAGTGCATCCTGCTCAACACCCGCTCCATCTACAGGCACACCGTGGAACTCTGGAACCTCCTCGATACAACTTCACCAGACGTCGCCTTCCTCACGGAAACCTGGATGAACGCCTCCTCAGCCCCCGACATCGCCATAGCCATCCCGGATGGCTACAAGATCACCCGGAGGGACCGCGTCAGCCAAACCGGAGGAGGCATCGCCATCGTCCACAGAAACACCATCCGCATCACGACCAACTCCGACGACACCCTCACCGCCGCCGAACACCTTCACTTCCAGATCCACACAGACCCCAACCACCCTCAGAGGCACCCTCATCTACAGACCCCCGGGACCACGCACACAATTCAGCGAAGCCATCACAGACTTCGTCAGTCCACACGCCCTCACCTCCATAGACTACATCCTCCTGGGGAACCTCAACTTCCACCTGGAGAACAACAAGGACTGCAACACCACCGCCCTGCTGGGCAACCTCGCCAACCTTGGACTTAAGCAACTGGTGAACACCCCTCCCCCACTACGCCGGACACATGCTTGACCCCATCTTCTCCTCCAGCAAGCACATCTCCTTCAGCCACTCCACCGGACTACACTGGACAGATCACAGCTGCGTCCACTTCAACTACAGGAGACCCACGACCCACCACCACCCGCAACAGGTTCCCCGCAGAAGCTGGAGCAAGATCACCGCCGACCAGCTCACCACCTCCCTCAGCCAGAACCGGCCCACCAACACGACGGACCCCGACGAAGCAGCCCGCAACCTCACACAGTGGCTCACCGACTGCGCCGACGAACTTGCACCACTGTAGAATCCTCCCAGCAGACCCGGCAGCAGGAAAGCCTTGTGGTTTACCAACGACCTCAAAAACTCCAAGAAAACCTGCCGCACCCTCGAGAAAGCCTGGCGCCACGACCAGACAGCAGAAAACATGGCAGCCCTCAAGAACGCCAACCCGCAAACACCACCAGCTGATCCGCACCACCAAGAAGACAACATTCAAAGAACGACTGGACAACAACACCCACAACAGCAAGGAACTCTTCAGCATCGTCAAAGAGCTCTCCAACCCCAGCGCCTGCAACAACGACATCACACCCTCGCAAGACCTCTGCGACTCACTCGCCTCGTTCTTTCACAGCAAGATCACCGACATACACAACAGCTTCGGCCTACTGACCACGCACCCAACCACCGAACCAGCGCCCCCCACCACCACCCTCTGCACCTGGACCCCTGTCAGCACCGAAGACACCACCCGCATGATGAACACCATCCACTCCGGCTCCCCCACCGACCCCTACCCACACCACATCTTCAACAAAGCCGACTCCATCATCGCACCCCAATTCCGGAACATCATCAACAGCTCCTTCGCATCTGCCACCTTCCTGGAGAGCTGGAAACATGCCGAGCTGAGCGCCCTTCTCAAGAAACCCACCGCGGACCCGACGGACCTGAAGAACTTCCGCCCCATCTCGCTCCTCCCCTTCCCAGCCAAAGTCATCGAGAAGACCGTCAACAGACAACTCTCCGCCTTCCTCGAGACCAACGGATCCCTCGACCCCTCACAGTCCGGCTTCCGAGCAAACCACAGCACCGAGACCGCCCTCATCGCAGCCACCGACGACATCAGGTCCCTGCTCAACAACGGGGAAACGGCTGCCCTCATCCTCCTTGACCTCTCAGCAGCCTTCGACACCGTATGCCACCACACCCTGATACAACGCCTCAGCAACACCAGAATCCAAGGAGTGGCACTGGAGTGGATCAGCTCGTTCCTCGCCGGAAGAACCCAGAGAGTCCGCCTCCCCCCGTTCCGATCTGCGGCCACTGAAGTCATCTGCGGAGTCCCGCAGGGATCCTCACTTAGCCCCACCCTCTTCAATGTCTACATGAGCCCTCTCGCTGCCATCGCACACCAACACAACCTTAACATCATCTCCTATGCCGACGACACCCAGCTGATCCTCTCCCTCACAAACGACCCCGCCACCGCCAAAGCTAGCCTCCAGGAAGGAATGAAAGACATTGCGGAATGGATGAAGATCAGCCGTCTGAAACTGAACTCAGACAAGACGGAAGTCCTCATCCTCGGACCATCTCCCTCCGCCTGGGATGACTCCTGGTGGCCCCCCGCCCTGGGCAGCGCACCCAAGCCAACGGACCACGCACGCAACCTGGGCTTCACCCTGGACTCCTCCCTCACGATGACCAAGCAAGTCAACGCCGTCTCATCGTCCTGTTTCAACACCCTGCGCATGCTCCGCAAGATCTTCCTTTGGATCCCCACCGAAACCAGGAAGACGGTCACCCAGGCCCTCGTCGCCAGCCGCCTGGACTACGGGAACACCCTCTATGCTGGAACCACAGCCAAACTTCAGAAAAGACTCCAGCGCATCCAGAACGCCTCGGCACGACTCATCCTGGACATCCCTCGCCGCAGCCACATCACTGCCCACCTGAAAGACCTTTACTGGCTCCCCGTCAACAAGAGGATCACGTTCAGACTCCTCACTTACGCACACAAGGCTCTCCACAACATGGGTCTGAAGTACCTCAACAGCCGCCTCACATTCTACACACCCACCCGCCAGCTCCGCTCCGCCAGCCTCGCCCTCGCATCCGCCCCACGTTTTTGGAAATCCACCATCGGAGGAAGATCCTTCTCCTACCTAGCAGCGAAGACATGGAACTCCCTCCCCACTCACCCACGGCTGACCCAGGACCATCTCTCCTTCAGGAAACAACTCAAGACCTGGCTGTTCGAGCAGTAGCTACCCCCCCCCCCCCCACCCACCCCCCCTCAGCACCTTGAGACTCTCACGGGTGAGTAGCACCCTTTACATATTTCTTGATTGATTGAGATCACATATATGAATCCAGAGAACCTTATGATGAGTTGAACAAGGGAAAATATTTTCAAAGGTATTCAGCAATGTCACAATTTGAAACATTCAAGAGATATGGAGTCATTGGGATTCAAAGCTGTTATAACAGAAATGGTCAAATCATCAATAGACATGTCCTGGGACACCAAAGAGGACAATTTAGTTATGTTTTATTGATTTGTATTTTCAGTGTTTTCATAAGCCAGCTATTGCTGTCTGAAACGAGGTATCTAGTGCCTGGTGATCAATAACACTTGTGATGCCATACATATAATGAGCAACATAACACTCATAACTCCCCACCTCAAGTTCAGATCCACTGACCTTTAACTCATTTTTTCTTGATCCTCGTTCTGGGCTTCAACAGAAATATGTTTAGGAGGCATCACATCCAGAGACAAAGCTGGTCAATCTGTAGCAGCTATTAATGGGCCTCTAGTACAGGGTTACCAGAGGAGTCCTTGTCACTGGTGTACCTTTGTTTTTTACTCAAAGCTTTCAGTCAGCACAAAAGGGCAAGCAAAGAATTGAAATTCTGGTTCAGCTAACACCAAATGCACTAACACAACTGAAAACAATGAATTACCAAAACTAAACTCGAGGACATAAAGGGTTCCTGTTACACCAAAGCATTTGGTACCTGGAGCTAAAGAGCGGAGTTTTGCAATTCTTTTCCTGGCTGCAAGCTAAATACAAGTTCCTGTCATAAGGTTACCTATGAGGTCAACTAAAATGTCTCCTTTGTTTACTAGATTGGGGTTAATGTATCAAATATATAACGCAGTGAACAAACTACAGTGACACTATTTTCATCATCCCGGGCGAATCATGTTCCTGTGTGTAGACAGGATTGCCACCTGGCCAGTGCTTCAACCAGGATGACGAGTTTTATAATTTCAAAGGCAGTAAAAAACTTGAAAATTAGTAACACCAGTATTTCCCCCCTTTCAAACAAATTGGTAGAACGTTGATTACAAAATTATATTCTATCAAACAGATCCCAAACTGCTTTTTAACAAATATTAGTGCGAAGAGAGGCAGAATTTAGCTCTTGGCCCGTCCACATTTGTAAAGTGCGAATTTTTCAAACCTTAGAGTATCCAGGCTCGGGGGGAAGCCGGGGAGATGCAGTGAGCTGTCAGCTGTTCTGCCACACCTCTCACTATCACAGCACAACAGCGTCTGCATAGTTACCGGGTAAAGGCAGAACTCTGATCGTCTGCTTTTATGACTCTAAAATATATATTTTTTTGTAGTTTTATTTTTTAGCTATTCTTGTCAAGTATCACGAGTTAGACTAACGCAATTCAGTGTGGTGATCCGCATCACCGCCCTGAAATGCATTATTACGCATTTAGAGCGCCTCTGCTGCAGCTGGGGCGCTTCTATTTAGCACCTCCACTGACACTGCCAAAGAAAGCTCTTAGCTTGGGGGCTGCTGGCTCTTCTCGTTGCAACAGGCTTGAGGGGGCAGGCTCAGCTCGCGGCTAGCTACAATGTTTAACGCGATACCGCGCATTCACTGATGTCATGAGCCTGCCCTATGATTTAATTTGCCCAATCACCATAGGCGCCGAGGGCGGGAGCGGCTGTGTGGCATTTGTTTCAGTTGTTTGGCAGACAGCTCACTTTGGGCCTGCTGTTTCAGCTCTCAGCACATGGCCCGGCCGGCATAATGATTCGGCCATCGTGGTGCATCAGCATGACTGCCTCAGGTGCTATCTGCAGTCCAGTGTAGCCTGTTGTGGAAATGCGACGAGAGTCGGAGACAAGTTTCCGATCTGGACTGCGGCTGCGTCGCTGCCCGGGACTGTGCAACTCTTGCCGCTTGCCCATGCTATGTCCAACTATCGCCAATGGGGCTCTGCGCTGACACAGAGTAACTGAAGTGTCATATACTGTATTCCTACTGTAATTTACTTGCAGGAGTGCGCTATTCAGCCTGTGTACAGTTACTTACAGCAGCTCTGTACATAGTCTGCACAAACAAGTTGTATTCACCAGAAAAAGTAAAGTCAGTGCAGCACTGCAGCAGAATATAGAGGTCACTCGAGTCGACTGTTACATTATGCAATATTCTGTGCTATCAGTGAAGGGTCAACTCGTGTCAGTCGTGATTGGAATTACGATTTAAAAGAAGCGTGAGAGAAGTGTGGCTCAATGGTTAGAGCGGCAGACCCTGATGCAGAAGTCTAGCCCGGGACCAGGGTTCAATTCCCCGCCTCGGCGGGTCTTGGGCTCAAAATTCCACAGGCCTGAAAATTCTCGCCTTGGTGCATATTCCAATCATGGAGTCCCACTCTGCAACTCTGGGCAATAGCTTGCTTAATCTCCACAACGGCCCCCACAACCCTAAGGATTCCTGGCCTCCACCTTGGGGGTGCCCAGGAGTGGACGCCTCACAGGGAAAGCCAGGATGGGTTCCACAGCGGTATTCGTACAAGCGCCTTGAGACCCTTGCGGGTGAGTAGTGCGCTATACAAGTATCAATTTATTTAAAGGTCACATATACATGCCCTCAATGCCTAATTATCGCACACATCAAGCCGAACCTGCCACTGTGAGTAAGTGTACCTTAAGGTGATTTTCATATGTCCGAACCGTGGTTGTACCTGCTGCTCAGCCAGTGTGAGCATGGAGTGGAATGTTGGGGTGGGTAATGAGGTGGAATGATGGATGAGTGGAGTTGGTCAGTTGGGAGAATGGGCTGAGCCGCAGGAAAGCTGATCCTGGTGGGGCTCACCGTATCTTTATCTTGAACCTATTATCAAAAATAAAAACCATCTTAAGTTTACCAAGGAAGGGGGAGGAGCCAAGATGGCGACCTGAGCGGACGTGCAGCCTTCGGCTCCGCCGGCCCCGGATTCCCGCACCACGATCCTGACTGTCTTGCTTTCCAGTTTTTGTCCTGAAAGGTGCGGGCAACGAAGCTGAAGCTACCGGTGTTCCGCCGGCCCCTCCACCCGCCCGGGATCCGCAGCAGTGGACGGATGAGCCCCGGCCCGGGACCCAGCTCGCACCGCAACGAGTCGCGGACCTCACGTCCCCTTCCGTGATTGCTCTGCTGCGGGGGTGGTGCGACAGAACAGCTCTTCCCTGTGGTGCTGCGGTCTGTGCGTAGCCTGCCGACAGCCACCACTGTGCACGTCCTGGGCTGACACGGTGACGGAGGACGGAGGTGCCGGACCAGCGGATCCTTTGTTCTCGGCCGCCATGCTCCGTTCCCCAAGTCACTCTGGCTGATGATGGTACGCCCTGCCCGGCTCCGAGCACCTCGCCACGCAATTGCAGACCTTCCAGCACTGTTTTCGATTGGACCGCGGAACGCTAGCCTGGGGATGGCTGATAGCTGCCTGATCGCGCCCCGCTGCCTCACTGGATCTCCCCCCGCACTATCTCACTGGGAAGCGGACAAGATGGCGGTTTGCTGCTAAAAGTAAACCCACGCATCCCCCTTGCAAGCAGCTAGCTCCCCGGCGGGAGAGGGGTCGGTGTATAACTTTCCTACAGAACTGCCGACATGGGTGCTCCACAGCCTGAACCCA
Source organism: Lissotriton vulgaris (assembly GCF_964263255.1). Taxonomy (NCBI): domain Eukaryota; kingdom Metazoa; phylum Chordata; class Amphibia; order Caudata; family Salamandridae; genus Lissotriton; species Lissotriton vulgaris. The sequence goes on from NC_141696.1 coordinate 1,546,103,753, forward strand.
CCCTCGCAGACGTGATGGCGGCCCTGGGTGAGTTACGAGCAGCGATGAATAATGGCTATAGCGCGCTGGGGTCACGACTCAATGTATGCACTCAAACTTCCAGCCAGAAGCGAGGGGACTATCTCCTTCAAAACTCCGGCCAGGAGCTCTCGCAGCATACTACCGCAACATTGTCTCAGAGAGAAGCAGTGGCTGATACAGTAACTATTGCTGTGGCTGGTGGCGGAGTGTTGCCACTTACTAGTACTGTCACCGATACAGTGTTTCCCCCCTGCCCAGTGCTTGACTGTGTGAGATCCTTCGAGATGTCGGGGAATTGGCTGCTAGTGTCCTGCCCTCCTGCTTCAGTACCAGCATACTTGTTCTGGATTTTGACCGCCTTGCCTCGTGACTTTCACGGATGGACTATGCTAGATACGACTGAGACCGAGGGGGATTCCTTTCCTGGGACCGGACGCCATTCTTTCTTCGTGTATGCACCTCCCCCCTCCTTCGAGCGGCCATTTTCTCCTGTTCTCCAGAGTTCCAGATCTGGCCAGGGCTAGGTGACTCTCTTTGTTTGGTGACCGGGCGGGTGGGTGGAGGTGGGGTGGACCTCGGATTTGGCCTGTTTTGCCACGAACTATACATTGACTCTCCCCAATTGCTTGCTTATTGATGCTCAATCTTATGTTGCTAATGGGGCGGGGAATGTTTATTGGACCGGCGGAGTTCGTATGTGTGTATAATGTATCCTCCTCCCAGATCTTCCCTTATGGGAGTTCAGGGACGGATTTCTGTTCCTACTCCCTAAGTCAGTGGATTGTATTTTTTATTTTCTCTTTCGCTTTCTCTTCTACCCTTTCTTTTCTCTCACTATATTTCGGGTTTATGGGGCGACAGACACTCTGCTGGGGGGGGGGGGGGGGTAGGCCATAGCCTCTGCATGTGTGTAGGGTGGGGGGTTAACTTTTAGTTTGAGGTTCTTTTCTATGGTGCCTTTTTTGCTCTTTTATGATTTTTCCCTTCTTTCTTTGGCCCGTGCTAGGCGTGCTGAGGGATGGGTGGCGGTGTATATACAGATGGGTTGTTGAGGCAGCTTCCTGTGGACTGACTATTTTGTTGCCATCCTCTGGTCGGGACTTGCATGTTATGAATCGAATTGCCTGATGATGATGTTTCTTGACAAGTCCCACCTGCATGGACCTTGCTCTCCTTTTTTCATTGATTGAGTACGGAATATTATGACCTGACCTTAATGCTCGCACAAAAATTTAAAATTAACCTACATTGCTCCTGTGCCTGGGTACCGCGGCGCTTTCCAGTTTGCTCTAATACCGTAATCATTGCCAAGCCGCAGTACCTTGTCGCCGTATTGCATGCACTGGTGCTACACGAGAGTTTGTGGCCGGCCGGATGGTTGTGGGCCCGTATTTGTACTGTTTCTGTGCACAATAAAGGTTTTCAAAAATTTAAAAAAAAAAAAAAAAAAGTTTACCAAGGAACAGGATCCTGTTTTCATTACAACATTTTGGCGACTTTTCCTGGAAAGAACCCGCATGTTTGGACTATAACTTTCAAGCTAATTAAGTAATCTTGCAGAAGCTGGCAGCCCCAAGCCACACCAGTGACCAATACACCGGTCGGCCCCAACGTGGGCTTGCCAGTACCTGTTGGACTTCCCTCTTCCTCCCTGCTGTTTCTTGGAAAATGTGTCTGTGTCTTGCTGTCTTGGGAGAGTATCGCCATCAAGAGGAGTTCCCCAGAGGATCCACAAATGAAACGGCTAATCACCACCCTCTTCAAAAGTGGGTGTACTTTGGGAAAATATGTTCGGGAGCAAAGATCAGGCCCAGGTGTTAAATTATGGTGTTTTGTAGGGATGATATACACCATGAAATGAGCTCATCTGGTTGTTCAGGGGCGTAGATCGGGTCCTGGTTTTGACCGTTAGTTTTGGTAAGGAGGTTGTTTACCTTTGGATGTTGAGATCGGGGGCAAGGATCGGGCCCATTGCTGCTTTGAGAATCTTGAATGAGCACAGAGTGAGGAGGTGTGTGCCTGAGCGAGTGGCTCGAGTTGTGGGGACAGCATTGCGAGGTTTGCGCAGATTCTTTTAGAACTGGAAAATTACACTTTATTCAAGTCATCTGCATTGGCATGAAACAAGTTATATGTTTTTTAATTGGTTTTGGGCGTTACCTTCAGTGAGTAGAGTCAACCGTTACAGTTTCTTTTTTAAATTCTGGCATGAGATAGACAACACATGTGCCGGTTTACCTTCTCACGGAGGCCTTCAGTCATCTTCTGTAACTCCTCACTCCATCCACGTCTGTGGATGTCAGCGCGAGCCTGGTGTTCTGCAGGCGCAGTGTCTTGCATCTTTCACGCTGAGCTGCACGGACGTGCCGTGAGCCACTCGGGCCTACGTCAATCAGTGTGCCGCCATCTTAATTCCTGCAAGGGTGAAGGCGGACAGTGTCGGGTGCCTTTCTCCAGCATTCGGGGTGACTTCTGAAGACTTCCGTCTCTGTGTTCCCTCCGTGGAGTTCTGGAAATTACTTATCCAGCTAAGTAGTCTGGATTTTTTGTGTGGAAGCAACAGTTTGGATCAACGGTGAACTCTGGTGCGAACATTTGATGTGAAATTTAAGCCTTAAGTATGTTTCAAGTTTGTTGTCTGCGGCATTTGTTCACCATCCTCGGTGTTGCGTCAACATACTCTGGTTTCATTTTTGGTTGGTAACCTCTTCAATGCAGGTGTTGGGGGTCATATCACTCCGGGAACTCTCGCACTTTCCTTACTTTGCTCTGTATCCCTGGCTTATTGCTTAGGTTTGAAAGTTTAATTCTTTTGGTAAAGTTGTTTTGTTTTAACTGTCCTTTGTGAAGTCACTCTGGGTTAACCCAACGTGTGTTAACTTCAGGGAAGGGGTGGATTGTGACGTTATGTTATGTTATGTTATTGGCTTTTATACCGCGCACAGCTGCCCCAGCAAAGGGGCGTCCTGGCGCCAAGAAAGGTCAACACAACATCACACAGCGCATAAAGGGAGATCAGAAACATAAGTTAAAAAAGAAAAGTTTTGATGGCACGTCTGAATTGCAGTAAATCCTCCATAGCTCGGATTTCACTGGGAAGAGAGTTCCACAGTTTGGCCGCCACTACCCTGAAGGAGCGGCCACCCATCCTGCACAGCAAAAAACGTGGAACCACAGACAAATTCTGACCCATCGATCTCAAGGATCGAGAAGGAACATAAGGGGTCAGTAAATTCGTCAAGATCGGTGGCGCCATACCTTTCAAAATTTTAAAAGCTAGGCAAAGCACCTTAAACTCGATCCGACGAGCGACAGGCAGCCAATGGAGCGATTGCAGTGCTCTAGACGTCAGGCAACGACGGGGCAATCCCAGAACCGCTCTTGCGGCCGCATTCTGCACACGTTGCAGCCGCATGAGTTCTGCCTTGTTCGCACCTGCAAGTAAAACACTGGCATAGTCTATCCTGGATAGGATCGAGGCCTAATGGACGTAATGTGTGTTTCGTCTTATTTTGATGTCACTCTTGGTTATCACCCTGTGTGGTTGTGGGAGACTCGGTTTCGTCTCCTGAGCCTATGTGTGCGAGTTTACTTGTGCACCTTTTAACACTGTTTTCTCCCCTGGTCGATGTTGTCAGAGTATAACATCTCTCACTTTGGGTGGGTGTGTGTGAGAAGGCTCATTGTTGCAGAGCCTCTCTGTCCTACCACAATTTTCTTTTTGTGGTTGTGGGTGACTTTGTTGTGTCACCTTTGTGGGCAATGTTTTGTCGTTCACCCCTTGCGGTTGTTGTAGGAGTGTGTTTACCTCTCACTGTTGGGGAGGTGTGTATGAGAAGGCTCTATGTTGTGGAGCCTCTCTGGCCCACCACTATTTTTGTGGTTGTGGGTTGGCTTAGGTTTGTCACCCTTGTGGGCCTTGGTTGGAGTCAACTATGTTTTTAGTCACTTGTGTCTACCACTTTTGTGTGGTTAGTTGGTGAAGTTTTCTTCAGCTGTAGCTTTGCGTTTGCGCTGAGCATTTTCTGTGTGCTTGTCTTCTCTTTCCTCCCTCCCTCCCTCCCTTATAGCTCAGGCGTTTTTGTCCTGGTTGAGCATGTGTGTCCTGTGGTGTGTTTTCTTCTGCACCGTTGTGGTTTGTTCCCCTTGGGGTTCACGTTCATTTTCGGCCTGGCCAGCTGGCTTGTTTGTGGCTCAAGGGGTTGGTTGGATGTGCGTGGTGTAGTTGTTTGCTGGTTTGTTTGGTTTTGTGTGGTTAGGTGGGAGTTTTGTGTGGAAAGTAAATGGATGCGTGTAAAGGTTGTCTTCCTGTCTATAGATTGCTTAACCTGTCCAGTTTATTTTCTCCTTTGTAGGTACATGGGTGGGCGGTGTCGTTTTACTCTTGCCTTGCTTTATGTTGACATTCATGCAAATTGTTTTTTTTTCCAGGATTTTTGGATGTTAACTTGTAAACCCACTCTACTTTGTTTTCTTGCTTTTCATTCTACTGCTTTGCCTCTTTGCAATGGTACCTTTTCAGATTTATGTGTGTGGCATTTTCTGTTTTATGTGTTTTGCACTTGGATCATAGCATTGTGTTTTGTTTAATATGAGGAAGGGAGAAGTGTCGTACCTGCTGCTCAGCCAGTGTGAGTGTGGTGTAGAATGTTGGGGTGGGTGATGCAGTGGAATGTTGGATGAGTGGAGTTGGTCAGTTGGGAGAACGGGCTGAGCAGCAGGAAGGCTGCTCCTGGTGGGACTCACTGTACCTGTATCTTGAACCTACTATCATAATAAATACCATCTTAAGTTTACCAAGGAACAGGATCCTGTTTTCATTACAACAACCGGCAGGCGGTTTGACCCAGTGGCACCTTTATTTGTCTGACATTAGCCAGTTAATATCCTGATGAGCAGTGTTGGCCAACTGCATGTTGAGCAGTTTAATAGCACTAACTCGACGGTATTGGAGGTCTCCAGCCGAGTTATCAGGGTCTTGTTTGTGGGGGCACACCCTTACTCGCCAGCACCACAAGGTCACAAGTGTACTGGAGAGAGATTGTGGGCTCTCCTCTGTGTCCGCTCACATGCAGGGGGCTCAGGGGTGCTATCCTCTCCGATGTCCGGCGGTCCCGCTCAGGTCTTTAACAATATCGTTCAGCCGCAATTACATTAGCGCCGTGCTGCAGGCTGTGGCCACCAAGCCGTTGCCTCCACACTCCTGGGGCCAAAGTGGGCAACCCCAAGGTGTCGGTTAAGGGTGCCACTCTATCTCTGCTGCTCTGTGCACTTGGTCTTTGGAGACTAACTCAGTCGCTATTTTAGCAGCGCGGCTGCGTGACTGCTGGCTCAGGCCTTGGAGTGCCAATCCAGGACAGCTGGGGCTTCTCTGTTGTCAAGTGTTTCCTCCTGGGGCCAAGAGGGCATCCTCTAACATATGGATACCCCGTTGGCTCACTTTTAAGTCAGGATACTGCTGGATGGGACACGCCGGCTGGGAGCTGCGATTTCTGCTTCGCACTCCATCAGCTCATGTCCATGCCCCCCTCTCTGTTTGTATATGTCGGACTATATGTTTGAGTGTGTTCAAGTGTGGGAGAATTTGTGAGCATGTGCATACAAGTGAGTATCCATTTATATGCTTGTGGTCAGCCCTGGGCAAGCGTTCACACTAAAGGTGTGCACTAAAGCGGAGCCCAGTAAGAGAATTCCAATCATCTAATTCTAACACTCATCATTCACCTGGTGCAAATAGTACCATCAAGTCAGAGGTAAAACTTGATCCGGAAGGAATTTATAGTGAAGGAAGAAGGATGCACCAGTAGATATCGTCGCAGTGCTGTAAAACCTAGCAAGTACAAGGATTTTGTTTGTGAATGACAAACTTTGCGCACTCCCTTCTTGCCCCCTTTAGGTTTCCGTCCCTGTCCTCGCGCATGCATTGCTGTGTCATCAGCTGGCGTTCAAGAATGCCAGCTGATAATACCTGCTCTGACAGTTGACAGTTATTCAGTTCTGCCAGCAACCTGTCGTGCTGGTGTGTTGTACTGTATACTTAATAAAGTATACTTTCAAGATACTATCAGTTGAGTAGTCTACTTAACACCCCCTCTCCCCCCATACCCCTTCTCACCCCTACTCCCAACCCCCCCCCCCTCTCCCCCCCCCCCCCCTCCCCCTCATGCCCCTCTCATGCCTCTCCCCCCGGGGCTGCAGTGTTTGCGGAAGTGCCACAGTTTGTATAAACCCCCCTGAACTCAGCAGTACAGCACTGGGAGTCTCTGCACACACCATCACTCACTTGTTGTGGTTTCCTGCCCCTCATTCCTCCGGTCTTTCCTTCGTCATTTTTTCCGCGTGAACTGAGGCCCGAGAGCGGCTCCGGGGAAGGACGAGGAACAGCACCGACAGCAGAGGACCCTACAGAGCAGGATGGAGACGGGGCGAGTGCGCAGCCGCGGACAAGGGATATTATCAGTGCGCATGCTCGCAGAAGAAACACTGCATTCCACGCATGCTCAGACGGCTACCTTCCCTGTGTCATGCGCAGTAGGACAGAAGGTTTACACGAGCATCAGGTGAATGACAGAGACACTTTCATTTTTAGGCACGAGATATTAAAAGATTTGCCCAGAATCCGAGACTAGAGCCTAATTCCTAAAGCATGAAAGTCGGCAGGTTTGGCAGTTACTTAATATAGCAAAGGGCCCCCTGAGTAATAGATATAGGGCAGACAGGCAGGGGAAACAACACATTTTCAAAGAACAAAGAGAGGCTGCCCTATTTATTTAATATATAGGCTCAGTCAGAGTCCTTAATCTAAACCATGCATATGAGAGCACACTGACACCAGAAACTGGACCACAATTTTATAAAAATATCAAAAATCATTTTATTTATCTTAAATTCATATTTTTTCCCTTTTTTCTCTATAGATTTCAATAAATCATTTCAAAACAATACAACATTAATTAAGATCAAAGCGAGCATCACATTATATTTTTGAATACATATCCCACAACCACTCCAAACAGTTCTCAACATCAAACATCTGACAAGCATACACGTTTTAATGTATCATACACACTCATTGGTCAGACATACATCAAACATTCCTCATTCATCCAGGTCCATCATTCTTCCACGATCAGATGTAACCAAATTCCTCTGTACAGATGGCACTCCCGCTAACAACGTGGGAGATTAGATGGCAAAAATATATCCAGACAGGTTATAACATGCCAACGCGCGTTTCGGTGCAGTGCCAGATTATTAAGGCCACACCTTCATCAGGGTGATTAGAATGAAGGAGGGGGGGAGATGACGAACCCGCATACAATCTGCAAGAATAGTTGAAAGAAAAAATAAACCATCTATATATAAATACATATATATATATATTTTTTTTAATTTGACATTACTGCAGTTAAACTAGTTAACTGCATTACAATTAGATCCGGGGCATTTTATGTATAACATGTTTAGTCTCGTCATTCTGATATACCACAATGAGCTCAAACCATAGGCATGGCTGTCACCGTAGTTTCATAGTCAGATACATATAACACCCAACAAGCCTCATGGGCCAGAATCCCAGCGGATCACAGAACTTTGCACACTCCAAACATTTGTCAGAGCAATGAAGAGGGTGCTTACTTACAATATATATACAACACATAAGAGAGAACAGGCAAAGCATAAGGATAGTAACATAAAACAATTCTCAGACCTGAATAAAGATTTATGCCTCAGTATGGTTCACCAGATACAACTAGATAGGAGAGTAAATCCTTACCCGCTATATAAGATAGACGATATTTCAGCACTTCCAACACTAAGATTAACTTCTCATTTCCAAATGCATGGCGATTCGACTAGAGTAAGCACCAAGGGGAAGAGTCAAATGATTCCTGAAAGATAAGAGTTATCTGTTTTAAATAAACAGACAGAGCTAACTCTCATCTGGTCCTTTCGATCTATAGGATATGAGCAAGCCTAACTATGAGAAAAAAAATAGCCTGTTTATCGGGAACCTCGTACATCTGGGTCCCGTGTGTTTCTTCGCGGTATCTCTGAATTCACATAAGATAGAGCAGCCGGATCCAAGCCGCCTGATCAAGCGATAGAGCAGGGCAGGATAATGTTCGAGAATTTTTTGACTTCTCACATCCACATCTGCAATGTCATAGCGGGAATGAGAGGAAATGAATACACACCACTATTATAGAGAGTCTTAACATCACCACATACAGATGCACAGCTAGAGAGAGCCTGTTTTTTTTTTAATCGTTTCTCACATCGAGGTCTGCAATGTGGTAGCACAAATAATGCAAAATAAGCATAGACAACTGTTTTTAAGTATCTAAACATGACTGAATCCAGGCACTTGGCCAAGAATAGAGGGGAAGTTAGCTCTTATTCAGCCCCGCAATGTGACCAAGTCCATAGAGCCCCACGAGGGGGGAGGGTAGAACCCGGAACGGAATTAACTGTTTGGTTGGGAGGCACTTTTCTCCGTGTTCGGCAAGGGATAAACCAGCAAGTGATCTAATTTCTTCAAAAGATTCACTCCTAAAAAGATGCAAAAAAAACCGATGAAACTCAGCACTAGGATCAACCCGCACCAAGAAAAAAGAAAAAAGAATGATCTACGTTCGAGTGGTTAGCTATACGGAGGTTCAATTACACACGCCTGCACCAGTGTCATAACCCGCGTCGGGTATTTTTTTTTTATTTCAGTAATTTTTTATTGAAAAAAAGCATATATACATGGTGCAGAGTGAAACACATGGGGGATGGGAAAAGACAGGGAAAGAAAGCGCCCCGGGGGGTGGATGAGGCCAAGCATTGTCTTGGTTTGCTTGTGCCTGTTTGTCCATGTTCTCGTGCTTGCCACTTCTTCTTCTCGTCAATCCTTCAGGCTTCCCCCCTACCCCTTACATACTGTCTGATTGTATTTTGCTCCCCTGGTGGCGTGAAGAGAAAAGAGAGGTGTAGAGATATAGAGAGTAAAGAGAGAGAGGAGGCACATTGTGTCTCATAGTAGGTGATGCGTGTGGTTTATGCCGTGTTACCTAGTCTGACCGTTCAGGGTGGCTTATGGGAGGACAGGTAGTTGTCTAGCGACAGCCACATCTCACTTTTTTTTCCTGAGTTCGGGAGGCTGTTGGTTGTTATGGTGTCAGCTCCTCGTAGGAATATGACCCAGTTGAACCACGCTTTAAAAGTGGCCTTTGCTGTGTCTTTCCAATTGTTCAACACCGTCTTGACCGCCGCTGTAAGCAGGAGGTCAATCAGGTCCCTGTCATTATCGGTTGTTATGGAGGTGTCGGTGTACCCTAGTGCTAGATGGTGAAAGTCCAGTGTTAGTGTGGCTCCTGCTACGTCATTAATTAGAGTATTTATTGAATCCCAGAATCTCCTGATCTTGGTGCAGTGGAAGAGGAGGTGTGCCAGGTCCCCCTTCTGCTTATTACAGTTCCAGCAGGAGTCGTTCTCTCTGATACCATGGTGGCTAGACGTGCCGGGGTCCAGTAGGCCCTGTGTAATAGCCAGAATTTTGTCTGATCTAGAGTTGTTGTCACCTTTCTTCTCGATGAGGAAGACCAGAGGTCTGCCCTTTCCTTCTCACTGAGCTCTCTCCCCGCCGCTTCTTCCCAGTGGGTTATAATTTTGTTATTTAGTTTAGTGGTTTTGGGGCACAGGGCTCTGTATATGTGCGCAACTTGGTGTCCTATTGTGTTCAGGCTGGTGGCGTATTGTATTATTGATGGGGTGTGATTTTTTATGCCTGCTTTGGCAATTGCCACCCTTATTTTGAGGAAGTTATAGAGCTCTACGCTGTCAAATTTGTATTGCTCTTTGAGTGTGTCGAAGGTTGTTTGATTTCCTTTGTTCTGTAGTTGGCCCACCGTTGTTATGCCGTGTCGGTACCATGTCTGCATGTCTAGTGTGTTGTTCCTATACTTTATTCTAGGGTTGTACCAGAGGGACTCTAGCTGGGTTTGTCTGACGCTTGTGTCTAGTAGTATTTCTATTCTTAGTAGGGCCAGTCTTGTGTTCCTTAGTATTGCGTTTTGTTTTATTGCGGGGTGTTTGGTTGCCGTGAGTAGTGCTACGGGCTCCATCCCCCCTAGCAGGCTCCGCTCTAAAGAGAGCCATGCCGGGGTGTAGCCAGTACAGGCCTTGTTTTGCAATACAGGCTGTTTGAAAGGTTTTGAAATTTGTAATGTTAAGACCTCCTAGTGCCTTGGGGAGTCTAAGTTTTTGAAGGCTGATTCTGGGTTTCTTCCCTCTCCATAGGGATGTGTTCAGTAATCTATCCAATTTTTTGTGGAAGTCAGATGTGTTGGTTAGTGGTAGCATGTTGAGCATGTAGGTAACCATGGGGGTGATCATCATCTTTATAGTTTCTATCCTCCCCCACCACGTAGCGAATTTGGGTGACCATCCCTCGAGTTTCTCCTTGATTTTGTTTAAGATTGCTTGTTCGTTCTGGTCTAGTTTGGTACGCAGGTCTCTTTAGAAAAGGACGCCCAGGTATTTAATGGCTTTCCTCTGCCAGGTCAGACCAGAGGACCCCAGTGCCGTCTTGTTGGTGTGGATATTCAGTGGCTTACACTCAGATTTCTCTCTGTTGAGTTTGTACCCAGACTCCTGGGCATATTGATCTATAGTGTCCATCAGGGCGTTTATCGACCTTTCTGGGTCTTCTGTTACAATGAGGACATCGTCCGCGTATGCTGCTAATTTGAATGATTTTGTTTGGGTTTGCTCGTATCATGTTGAGTAAGGGTTCTATTGCCAGAAGGAAGAGGGCCGGAGATAGCGGGCAGCCCTGTCTCGTTCCTCGTTTTAGGTCTAGCAGGTCTGACGTGCCCCCGTTCACTGCCACCCGTGCTTTAGGTTCATTGTATAGGGCCATTACCATCTTCCTGTAGTTGGGGCCTAAGCCGAGTTTTTGCATACATTGGTCTAGGTATGGCCATGACACTCTATCAAATGCTTTTTCTGCATCAAGGGCGATCATGACCGCCGCATTGTTGCTTTTGGTGGCGTGGTTAATTACGTGGCATAGTAGTCTTGTGTTGTCGTGAGACATCCCGTTCTTCAGATATCCCACTTGTGCGCAGTGTATGAGGGAGGGTAAGTACGTGTTGAGTCTGGTCGCCAGGATCTTGGCATAGATTTTGCAGTCTACATTAATGAGTGAGATTGGTCTGTAGTTTTTCGGGTGTTGCATATCTTTGCCTTCCTTTGTGATCACTATAATGTTGGCTTCAGCCATCGACTGCGTCATACGACCATTGTGTACACAGCTTGTGAACACTGACGTCATCGTTGACCGAAGTGTGGTGATGTAGTGTTTGTAGAACTTGGCTGTGAAGCCGTCTGGCCCTGGTGCTTTTTTATCTTTCAGGCTTTTGACAGCTCTTTCTATTTCTTCGCTGGTTATGTCTGAGTCTAGCCTTTGTTATGTTATGTTATGTTAATTCTGCTTATATAGCGCATGGCTACCCCGGCAATGGGGCGTCCCAGCGCTGCGGACATACCTAGAAGCAGTGCAACACAACAGAAAAAGTGGAGCTGGGTGGAAAAGAATGGAGCTAGATGGAAGAGAACAGCCACGTTTTAATCTGTTTGCGGAATAGCAAGTGGTTGGAAGTGGCCCGAGCCCCAAGGGGGATCGAATTCCACAGCTTCGGTGCCAGATGCCTAAAAGAGCGACCACCCGCTCGGCACCTACGGATCTTAGTCGTGCGTGCCAATGACAGGTCAGCTGAACGAAGGGCGCGCGTGGGGACATAGAAGGAGCAGAGTCCTTGCAAGGTTTGAGGGGCGGTATTGTACAGGATTTTATGCATTAGACAGAGGCTTTTGAACTGGATACGTTGTTTAACGGGAAGCCAATGTAACCGATGGAGAACCTTTCCCGCTGATCGTTCGTCAGTTCTGGTGTAGTGATGTTTTTCAGGAGTTCTTTCCCCCGTCTGCACTTAGTGTCTCGTCTTTTCTGTAGAGTTGCGTGTAAAAGTACTCTGAAGGTGTCGAGTATTCTCTTGTTTGTCGTATGTGATTTGTTCGTGCTGTCCCTGACGGCTGCTATTGTGTGCTGTCTCTGTTTGCCTTTAAGGTACGATGCGAGTGCTTTACCTGCCCTGTTGGCCGAGCATAAGTTTATTGCTTTGTATTTGTTAATCCAGGTCCCTGCCCTTTCACTAAGGATCCTGTTCAATTCGTATTTTTTCTTTGTAAGGGTCGTGAGGGTGTTCCTGTCCTCTAGGTTGGCTATGTGTCCTGATTCTAGTTTTTTGATTTCGCTCTCTAGGTCAGTTATCTTTTTGCTTCTCTCTCTGTTCTGTCTTCCCTTGATACTGATTATGGTTCCTCGTACCGTGGCTTTCAGTGTATCCCATAGTGTCTCTCTTTCAATGTCTGGGCTGTCGTTATTTTTGAGGTAGTCTTTTATGGCTAGCTCTAATTCAGCACCGCTGTTTGTGTTTTTGAGTAGGTCATCATCAAACCTCCATCTACGTGTCGGGCGTTCGTTGTGTTTGCTCGTTAGTGTTAGGCAGATGTGTGAGTGGTCTGAGATCTTTCTTGGGCCAATCTCTGTGTGTTCTATGAGGTGTGTGTGTGTGTGTCTGATATTAGTGTATAGTCAATCCTGCTGTAGGAGTTGTGTGGGTTTGAGTAGAAGGTATACTCTCTTCCATCTGGATTTTGTAGTCTCCATGGGTCTGCTAGTCTTTTTTTTTGTGCAAAGGTTCCGTAGCGGGTTGCCCCTCTGTGTATTCTGGCTCTGTATTTGTGGGTACCTGTCTATGGCTGGGTCCTGTACTTGGTTCATGTCTCCAGCTACTATTTGGAGCTCCCCCAGAGGTAGTGCCTCTAGATCCTTGCCTATCTGTTCCCAGAACGCCTTATCTTCGGTGTTGGGGCCGTAGATGTTTGCCACATGTATGGGTTCCTCCCCCCTTAGCAGGCTGGTGATTAGTAATCTGCTCTCTGTGTCTATCTATGACTTGGCTGGTGTGAGTTTTGACTTTTTACTAAGTATTGTGATGACCCTGTTCTTTTTGCTCTTTGCTGGCGATCCTATTACGTGACCTATCTAGCTGGCCTTTAGGCGGTCTATATCTTCTTCCCCTAGCCTTGTTTTCTGCAGGACATAGATATCACTTTTTAACTTGGCCAGGTGTTCTAGAATTTTTCTCCTTTTAACTGGGTGGTTGAGACCCTTAACCTTCATTGACACTACCTTGATGTCCGTTGTGAGATTGTGATGCGTGTTGTGTGTCATTTTCCGTTCTTACTGAGCTGGCTGTCTGTTTGGCTCCCTTGCTTACTTGTCTTAGTTCTGTGTGTTGGTTCCTTGTCTGCTCTCTCTAGGTATAGAAAAGTGATATAGAAAGATAGGAAAAGAGAAGAAAATAGTATCGACCCATGTGTGTGTTCCCCGCACCCCCCTCCCCCTCCCCTTCCCCACTCCCCTCCCACCCTCCTCCCCCCCTTACTTGCATAGTGGGTGTGCGACAGCAAAGTTCCTTTGCACCGCATCCTCTGAGGTAGGTTGGTTGCTGATTCCGAAATCTGTCATCGAACCTTGATTGTCTGTTCCCAAGTCTCTGAGTCCTGTGCGCGCTCTTTGGGTTTGCGTCCCTTCTTGCTTAAAAGCTAAAACTTGTTGTTCTCGCCTTGTCCTTTCCGGTTACTTTGTTCGGGCTATGAGGTAGATGTAGGTTTAGTCTTGGTCTCCTGGGATTTATGCCTGGAGTCTTGTGATGTATCCGAGTTCTTTGTTTTGAGGTAGATTCTTTAGTGTCTATTTTCCAATTATAGTGTTTCATTCCAACTTTCTTTCATCGCTTGGTGAGGCGTTTCTTTTTGGGGCGCTTTGGCCCTTCGCTTCCATATCCTCGGTCGGTGGACCTCTCAAGTAGCGTCTGAGTTCCTCTGGGTCCTCAAAGACCATTGATCTCCAATTGTCCGTGATCTTAAAACGGGCAGGTCCAGTGAAAGAGTAGTTCAGGTTCCTCTTCCGCAGAGCTTCTCTCATGGCTAGGAAGCCCTTCCTGGCTTCTACCGTGGTTTTCGAATAATCTTGTGTGAGCACGATCTTGCTGCTCGCCCATGTAAGGCTTTGGTTTTTTCTGGCAAAGGCAAAGATTGCGTCAGTGTGATCTGCTCTTAGTAGGGAGCAGATTATTGCTCTTGGGGGCTTCCCTGTGGCTGGTTTCCCCGCCGGTACTCTGTATGCTTTGTTGACTTCAAAATGCCTCTCAAAGTGCAGGCCAGTGAGTTTGGGAAGCATGTCTTCCAGCATTGCTGCGCATGATTTCTCCTTTTCCTCCAGGCCTTCTGGGACCCCCAGGATTCTGATGTTGCCCTTTCTTGCTCTGTCGTCCTGCTCCGCCAGCTGTTTCTGTATTGTCTTGGCTATCTTTGCGTGCTCCTCAGGGGTCTTGATGTTCTTACTTGTTGCGTGTTCAACTTCCCTCATCCTGCCTTCCACCGTCTCCAGTCTGGTGTTTGTGTTGTGTTGGTCAGCCCGGATTGCAGTCAGTTCTAGTTGCATGGTATCTATTGTCTTTTTGGTTTCTTTTGCAACATCTTTAACTTCGGTTATTCTTTTCAGCACTGTTTCTAGTGTTGCAGTCTCTGTCTTGGGCTTTGCCGGGGACTCCATAGTGTCTTTTCTTTGCTTTTTCAGGTCATTTGTGTTTTTTCCTCCTTCAGCCATTTTCTGTAGCTGTGTTTTGTCCGATCTGCGTGGTCCGATCTGCTATCCGCCTTCTGTCCTTGTGCCAGCTCGCTGTCTAGCCTGTGTTTGTTCTGTGGTTTGCGCTACAAAATTGTGGCGAAAACGGCTTGGTACTTTGATGTGCCGGGTCTTTGTTTTTGACCTTATACCCTCCAGCGCTTGCCTTGTCTCGTTCGCCAGTGTCGGCTCTGATCACCTGATGCACTTACTTCTCTACCAGGACTAGGTCTACGCTGTCTCCCTAGCTTGCCTCTGTGCACATTGCCTTGTTGTTAGTTGGGGCTTTTTTAGCATTGCATTGCTGCCGTCTGGCGCCGCCCCCTCTTGTTGCTGCCGGTCGCTGTGCGTAATTTGTGTGCCATATGTGCCTTATGTGCAGGCCGGGATCGACTGTTTCATCCTTCCTGTTGCTGGTTTTTCCAGTTTGTTTGCCAAATTTGTCTCCTAAGCGCGCTGCTATGTACTCTATTATGTTGCCTTTTGCGTGTGTTTTTTGTCCCTTACACGCATGGAGGTGTTGTATCGCTTCCCCTTTTTGCTCAGACCGTTGTGGCTTTGGTTGCTTGTGCGGCAGTGCGGCAGTACGCGGACTTCGGCGCTGGTCGTGGGGGGGGGTTGTATCGCTCCTCTCCACTTACTGCGCGATCGCGCTGCAGCTAGCAGACTCCGGCGCTGGTTTGGAACTCTGTGGCTCCTCCTCCTTCCTCCCAGTCGCGAGCGTGTAGCCCGCGGGGTGGGGCGTTTGTGGGATCCGGCTCTGTTCGTTGTCCACTTGGGGCATTCCACCTTTAGGATGCACTGGACCATGTGGCTACCAGGCGGACTCTTACCAGCAGGCCACATGCAATTGCAAAGGGGGGAATTTCCACCCAGTTGCCACCTTGCTCGGCGTTGACCGAGGCACAAGATCAGAGTATGCTGCTGGCAAAGTTACTTTGCCCAGCAACTGCAATTCCTTAACCTGAGATGTTATCAGTGATGGCCTTGCGTGTGTAGGCCAACAGCGACAGCCCTGCCGCTAGTTGTTCTCCTCCATGGTGATCCTTTCACCTTTTTTACGACTGGGCAGCTGTCGGCCTGGATGGACATCGGATTGATAATGGTCGGTGACTATTTTCAGTTGGAAACTTTATTTACAATGGAGGAATTAGAGACCCAATATGATCTACCCCATGCCAATTTCAAACCTATGAAACACTAACACCGACCTTTGGAGACGTGTGGGCAGGTGGCATGATGAACCAACAACGCATAAGGTACTACAAATGTTAGTATCCATTGGCATGACACCACAATTGATGAAGTGGTTTTATAGATCACTGACTGGTTTGGTCCAGAAGCCGCTGATGAAATCTAGGCTTAGTTGGAGAGAGATATTAGGGTGAGACCTTACAGACCCTGAGTGACATGGGTTCTGGTGAAGTCAAAGATGGTCTCCAGAAATATGAGATTGAAGTATACTCAATTTAATTATATTCACATGACCTACCTAAAACCCCACAGACTAAAGGTCATTTGTGGAGGTGACCCTAGTGGCTGCCGGAGATGTAAGCTTTTGGATGCAGATTTATGCCATATGATTTGGAGCTGCCTACAATTTCAGCCTTTCTGGGATCCAGTGATGTGTGCTCTGAATGCCACCCTAAATTAAGCCTTTACTCATAGTCTGGAGGTCTGTTTACTAGGACAGTTTCCTAGGCCCCAAAAACTTACGGCTGGCTCCTGGTTCCTAGATATAGCCTTGGTTCTGGCTAGGAGATAATTTGCAATGGCTTGGAAGTCGGCAGTGGGACTAGTAGTGAGTACTTGGATGAATGACATCATTTTACGGGCTAGGGCCGGGGAGAGAGTCCGGATTAGCAAAGACGTTAGAGGGGTGAAGCGAGTTTGATCGCGGGGTTGTGGTCAGTGGTATTGGAGGCTTGGGAAAACACAGAGAGTGACACAGAGGGGAGCCCAGACAGGACTTATGGGTTGACTGAGAGGGACGAGGGAGATGAGAGAGGGGAAACTGGAGGCCCTTCCGAGCCCCCTTGAGGGTGTGGTCACGTTCACTGTGATCTGGAGAACCGTCTCAATCAGGCACTGATGAAGGAGCAACAATAGAGTGAGATGACGACGTTCCACGTTGGAGTGGCACTTTTATATTCACAAAACACATGTATATCAATAAGGCATATTGCTAAATAACACTCTTTAAGAAAAACCTGGCTTCACTCTGCCAGGAGTATATGCAAGATATCAATTGTTTCTAAAATACTGTGATGCAAACAGAAGTGGTCATCTAAAAATATAAGTTTAGTTTAAATGGAAGGTTTTAAGAAGGCATTAAAACCTGTTCAAGAAAATACTTTGTCTTCACACAACTTTCCTGAAGAGAACCATAATTGCAGGATTAAGCATTTAGGCAAGAACAAAAATATCACAGGCTAAGATCCTTAAAAGGCTCAATTGAATTTTAACTGGATTATACAGAATACATTTTTATCAGGCCTTGTGCCTTAACCCCTTCCATGTTCATGACGGAACGGTTCCGTAATGAGCGTCGGTTGAGCTGTGCTCATGACGGAACCGTTCCGTCATGAGCCTTCAGCACAGCGCGAACATTCGTGCCGCGCTGAAGGGGTTAAAGCATCTACCTAGGGAGAAGAACCCTAGAGGATCTAATGCTAAAAAGGATATTTAAAAATGCAAGGAATTGGGTGTGGATGAAAAAAAAACACTTGGCAAAGTCTAGATAGTTAAGAGAGTTTAAGATGCTATCCTATTCGGGAGGGCACCACCTGATAGAGTAAGCTTTGGCAGTCCCAAATCAGATAGTCGGTCGACCGGAGACCCACCAAAAGACAGCTTGGAGAGTTCTGCCTTCTGATTGTGATGCTGAATCTTTTATACCTGAAATTGCTGAACTGACACTGTCCTGACGTATTTTCTGACGCAGGTGGCTTTACCGCATTGTCCTAGGACAGAGGGGGCGGTCAGGTGTCCTAACGGTTGGTTGGCCATGCTTGACCGCAGAACATAAACAAAGAACATCTTGTCCTGTACATATTTCTAAAAATGTATGTGAGAGCGGAACTTACGCCAGGTGCTAGTATTGCAAGAAGTTGCGGCTTATATTTTGGCAAGCTAAGTTTCAAAACAATATTTCAGTAAAAAGTCCCAAGATGTGCCAACTTGTATCAGCTGGGTTTGTGTACGCGTGTGTGGGCGTTGGTCTTGATGCTGTGGAAAATTACTTTACTTCATGTCAGGCCAATTTACCACGTTGTTTTTCAGTGCAATAGAAATGCATGTTTAACATTATTGTGGGCCTAGTGCATTTTGTTAGCCCAAGGCATGTCTTTTTGTCCTTTGCCTTGGGTCTATAACCCCAGGATTCAGGGAATTTGTTGGTTTTTAATTTGCTTATCATACATAGCAAAAGGTGAGGGTTTTAAAGCATTTTTTCAGATTGTCTCGGGTAGGGCCATATGTGACCTTTATGCTATCAAGGTAGAGAAGAAGTGCTGTTTTTAGTGATCAGATGGTAGAGCGTGATTTTAACCCTTCATCATCTCCCCGCTCTTGTTCATTTATGAACACACTCTTAACTGAGTATCTCAGTGACCCTTCAGCCAGTGGGGGTATCCAGGGCATGTCGTTAACATAGCACTTAAAGCTGCCTTGGAACTGCTCTTTTTTCTACGCTCTTTCTCCATCTGGCCTAGCAAGTATGTCGGCATATTCTGCACCTGATTCTTTAAGCAGACGCTCGTATTGGGCTGCTGCAGGGCTCTTGCTCAGGATGTCCCTACCTGGGGGAAGTGGGGGAGCTGTGGATATGCCATAGTGAGTGACAGGTGCTGCTACCTCGCTCATTTCTAATTGTACTCCAGTCCCATCCCCAGGAACCCGATCCATGTCTTCATACTTCGCTACCTGGTAGATCCCTGTGCTAGCATAGTTCATCCCTACAGCTTTGGTACTTAACCTTTTAATACAGTGACTCCCTATCCGATGCTGCTTTGCAATACACATAGTCAGGTTTATGCCACTCGTTGTTGTAATAGACTCGTGCCCGCAGCAGGAGTGTTCTATTTTGACATGCGCACTCACTTGGGGAATGATAGCCATGTGTTTTGCTGCGGTCACATGCTGCTAGGGGTGTTGATAGCACGACATATCCCCTTCATCTTATTCTTGGTGCCAGGTAATCCATATTAGATGAACCTCTCTTGTAAACTCCTCTGTCATCTTTTCTATTTCTGACCTGTCGGAAGTAACCCTGTATATGACGTTGTTGTAATCCCATTCTGTGATATTTACAAATCCAATCCATATTTCAACCCCACTCAATTGGACCTGTCCCTCCATGCGGCAAAGATACAGGTGCAATAGGCACATGACAATATGTGGAGGGACTTCTTTAGGAAAAGTTAGTCTGTCCGCTCCTACTGCATGAGGGATGTAGGAACATACATAGCAGGACTCAGTCGTCATTGTTTTCCCTACTGCTGTCATGTCACTGTACCACGAGTTCTCTCCTAGGGAGGAGTGGACTGAGTGATCTCTTATTGATTGTTGTAGGTATAGCATGGGCCCTAGGCCTTCTTGGATTTCTACAAGATGTTGGAATGTTTTGGATGGGTATCCTTTAGACTTGTGTCAACTCCCTATATGGGAACCAGGGACGAATGGGGAAGGGACACGGGGTATTGATTTTGTTAAGTAGGGGGGGATGGCGAAGGCGAATCTACGTGTTCTATGGTGGCGGGAAGGGCGTTGGCGGGACACTCGTTCTGTGATGTTTGTAGCTATTTTCCACAAACTATTCCTTCCCTCTGGGGTGAAGTGTGAGAGTTCAAGATGCCCACTAGTGTGTGTGCTGCTAGCAGTACTATTTTCTGGGAGTTCAGGACCTAGTGTGCGGTGTGTTGCTTTCTGCTGTTTGATTGTGACCGCTGGTACAGTGGCTGAGACAGTAGATGCTAAGGCATTTTTGTTACCCATCTCATTGAAACATTTTACAGCAAGAAAATAGATACACCAATTGATTGTTATTAGTGCCACTCCAACAATGATACAAGACATGAGTGTGATAAGAGTACATAACTTTGCATCACGGCTGCTGTATTCCTGGAACAGCACGGGGGTGTCATCTTCTTCATCTTCTTCGGCAGTGGACGGGAAACCGCTGTCCTCATTCAGGAGGACCATGGGCATGTCGCTTTCCTCTATCAGTCCATTGTCTGTTGCTGCGGAGGCGCAGGATCGAGCCGGACGTCCCGTCGGTGGGTCCATGCCTTGCGCTCATCTATCCGGACTGCAGTTGGAGATGAATCAGTCACTGCAAAGGAACCGTCGAATTTGGAGTCTTCCCACTTCCTGACGTGCCTCCGGACGAAGATCAGAGTCCCAGGACGAATAGGTGGCAGCTCTGGATCGTTGGAGCTCTTCTCCTTCCTTTTGGAACCTGGGCAGAAAGGAATTGCGTAGCGCGGGTTAGTGTGCACACAAAATCGTAAAGCTCAGCTTTAACAATCTCTGAAGATGACTCACTGTCCGTTTTGGGCCTGGTGGAGGGGACAGTTACATTTATGGATCGTCCAGTGACAAGTTGGTGGGGCGTGAGGTGGTGATCCGAACTTGGGGAGTTTCTCAGTGAGTAGAGAGCAAGTGGAAGGCAGTAGAGCCATTTCTTACCGATGGTGGTGCTGATTTTGCTTATTTTATTTTTGAGCAGGCCGTTGAGGCGCTCACAAATACCATTGCTTTGGGGATGATAGGCAGATGTTAGTTTGTGTCTGATGCCTAGCATTGTGGTCAGGGAGGAAAAGATGGCATTTGAAAAATTGACCGTTGTCAGTTCTAATGGCCTCGGGAATTCCAAAGCGTGAGATGACGTCACGGAGTAGGAATGTGGCTGCTGCTTTGGCATCACAGTGGACGCATGGTACAGCTTCGATCCATCGCGAGAATGGGCATACCACCACAATGAGATATCGGTAGTTTTGGCACCGATCTATCATGCCAGATGATTTGGGGATGGTGGAAGCAACTGTTTTGAGTGTTGGGTTTGGTGAATACTGCTAGAAAATAAGGCATTTATTACAAAGAGTTGTATTAGCTCGTGGGTATTGGGAATGGACCAGTCTGCTTGTAATGTTGTCGACATGTTATCTCGGGAGACATGTGCGGGAAGGTGGAGTTGGTCCAGTGCCACCTGCAGTAAGGCTTGTGAACGCATGGTACAGCTTGTGACATGACAGGTTTCCCTGACATGGTCTGTCTGTAGATAAAATCAGCAGGGTCCTGCTGTACTCCCCTCTTCTTCCATAGCTCTTTCTCTTGTTGTGGTGCACTTTCTTGTATTTCTCTGAGATGCAGTTAAGCAATGGAATCGTATTGTTGTGTGTTATCGATTGGGCAGGAAGCATTTGGGACAAGAGTCTCATTGCTGGTGTCTGTGTCATTGTTGTTGTCTGTGTGCTGTGCTAGAGCGAACTGTCTTCATGTGTCTTTGTCTGTTCTGCAGGTGCTACAGCTTGGGCAAGTAAGATTGGGGCGTTGTACGGATCAGGCTCAGTGAAAGGTAAGGAGGGTCTGGCTGCAGCTTTGGCCGCCCAATCTGCCAGAGCGTTACCTCTGGAGACAAAGTCCTGTCCATTCGTGTGCGCTGCACATTTGACAACCGCTACCTCAGTGGGAAATGTAAGGGCCTCAATCAAGTCCTCCGGCAATTGTTTGTGGCATACAGGTGTTCCATCTGATTTGAGAAAGCTGCGCCTTTTCCAGTGCAGAATGCTTGAGTGTGTCGTTGTTGTGACATATGCAGAGTCTGAGTACACTGTGATGCGGTCATCAGCCCCCTTGGGCAAAACAGCAGTTAGTGCCACTAATTCTGCAGTCTGGGCTGAGTAGTGTGGAGGCAATGTAATTTGCTGTACAATGTCTAGGGAATCAGAAGACTCATGCTTTTGGGCCCTGACTACTGCGGCACCTGTGTACCCAATCCCTGTCTCCTGGTCAATGGTGGAGGATCCATCAACAAAATATACAGTGCTGTCTGGCAGGGGGTCTATTTTTGCTGCTCCTAACTCAACTGGAGAGTATGTGGCACAGTTGTGGGTGTCGTCGTCTGAGGCTGGAATCGGATGGGCAAAGAATGTTGCAGGATTGACTGTGTGACATTTGACAACTTTCAGAGAGGGCAATGACAGTATGACTTCGTAACCTGACACTCTCTGTGTAGTCAATGTTGTCTTGGCTTTCTGAATTATGGCAAAGACAGCGTGCTCTGTGTACATGGTCAGCGAGGATCCCATGACAATGGGAGTGCTCTTATCTACAGCAAAGGCTGCAGCAGCAAGAGCTTGCTTGCAGGGGTAATGGCCTTTCATAACTGAATCTAGCATGCCGCTGAAGTAGGCAATGGGCTTATTTCTGAGTAAGGACAGCAGTCATGACCTGACCATTGCAGTGGGTGAACAGGTAAAATTCCTTTGTGTAGTCAGGCGGACCTAATACTGGTGCATTTGTTATTTTATCTTTGAGCTGTTTGAAGGAAGCTGTCATTTCAGCTGTCCAATCTAGTCTGTTGCGTCTGTCCTTTGCTGCTTTGACTGCCTTTAGCAAGGGGGCAGTTATCGTGGAGAAGTCAAAAATCCATTGACGGACATAATTCACAAGTCCAAGGAATTTTTGCATCTCCTTCACAGTTTGGGGCTCTGGGGTGTTTCTTATGGCCTCAACTCTGCCTGGTGTGACTCTTCTCCCTGATGATGATAGTACCTGGCCTAGATAGTGTACCTCTGTTTGGCAGTACTGAGGCTTGTTCTTGTCCACTTTATAGCCTCTATGAGCTAGGGTGGTAAGCAGAGAGATGGTGTCTGTTCTGCACTGCTGTTCTGTGGTGCTGCAGAGCAAAATGCCATCGACATATTGCAGCAAGGTGCTGTCACATTGAAAATTTGATAAGTCTTCTTTGACAACTCTGTTGAAGATGCTGGTGGACTCACCGTACCCCTGAGCCAACCTTCGGTATGTCATTTGCACCCCTCTGAAGCAGAAAGCCAATAGGTACTGACTGTCTGGGTGAAGGGGGACGCTGAAAAGGGCATTTTTCAGGTTGATCACGGAAAAGTATTGTGCATTCGGGGGAACATCGGTGAGGATGACGTAAGAGTCTGGGACGATGGGAAACTCTGGTGCCACTATGTTATTGATGGAACGCAGGTCGTGAACCAAACGCCATTGATTGGTATTGCCCTTACGAACAGGAAAAAGGCATGTGTTATAAGGCGATACACAGGGATATATGACTCCCTGGTCCAGCAAGGCCTGTATGGTAGGGGCAATGCCCCCCTCTGCTTCCTTAGAGAGTGGGTACTGTTTAATTCTGGGTAGAATTGCGCCTGGTTTCAAAGTTATTTTAAATGGGGTGGCAGAGCGAATAAGGCCAACATCATTGGGTCCAGTGGTACACAGATGCGGCGGGACTTGAGCCAAGTCCTCTTCGCGCACTGAATCATATTTTTGTGGGGCAGTGGCTGTTCTCTTTTCCACTGTCACCGAGAGAAGTACCTCATACTCATAGACAATCTCTGTGATGGGGTATTTATCAGGATCACCAGAAAGCTGTTCATCTGAAACGTCCCTCACTTGGTGTCCGGGCTCGATGAAAATTACACAGGCCCTGGATCACATATAGTCATCTCCTGCAATGAATGCCCCGTATGTAGGTGTAATGTGAAGAGCGTGTATGCCTAAGATCATGTTTCAGTCTGATGTCTGGGAGTTTTGGGACTGTGGGCGGAAGAGGAACTCTCTTGGGAGTTGGACAGTGCGATTGTGCAGTTCTGATGTGTTGGCTACAACGATGTGTACTGCAGTGGAGAACGCTTGCTCATCCACAGGATGGGCCCTCATTTGATCCTTCAAGGAAGAGTCAACAGTGAATGCCATCATCCTTGCTAGGGTAGGGTGACCAGACGTCCCGGTTTTCCCCGGACGGTCCCCGTTTTTGGAGAAGTGTCCCCGTGTCCCGACACTTTTCTCCAAATGAGTCAAATGTCCCCGTTTTCGAACAGTGTCCGGGTTATACAAACAAATGTCCCGGTTTTTCATTAGTCCGATTGGCCGCATGCTCTGTTTGCACTGCGTGTGACTTCACTGAGGTGAGCGCTGTAGCAGGAAGGGAAATCCTTTGAAGAGAGACATTTTCTCTCTGGATTTCCCTTCTTTGTCCACGCAGCGCCACCTACGTACTTTTGCTGACTTCCAAGAGGTGCCCCCACAGGCGTGTTGCAAAGATGTTAATCAGGCCTCATGTGCACATTAGAACAAATCCTCGCGCCCTGATTGCGGCACCACAGGGGCCTTTTAACTGCTGTGACCACCTACTAATACTGGCTCGGTACCTGGTGTCAACACAAGTCTCTGCAGTTATGGGAGAACAATGAAAGGGAGAGGCTGACGTTAATCTTAGTCCATCAGTCTGATCAGGGAAAGCGTGGGAGGGGGGGGGGGAATAGCAGGGGAAATCGACAAAGGTCTAGTCAAACCAGTAAATACACTGCTCAGCCATTGTCCGTTTTTAGGAGGAAAAAAATAAGATATAATTTACTGGAACGAGTGGGTATTGCATTTTTTGGAATATAAGTCTTTTAACACCTTGGCTGCTGGGTGCTGCCATTCACTAAATCCCACTTTACATGACAAAGCCAGCTCGTCATAAGCACAGGGCAGGTAAAGCCCATGACGAGCTGCCTTTGTCATCAGCACTGAAGGGGTTAAACAACAGGTCGCTACTGAAAATACTAATATTCTCCTTTGATAACGTATACTTGCTCAACTTAATTGCCCATTTTGTCAGGGATGTTCGGTGAGGTTTTCTGCCACCCCACAAATGACTTTCATCTGGTCGACCTAAATAATGTGATGATTTGAAGCGCTTTAAAAAAAAGAGTGTTGCAAACTGATGCTCCTTATAAAGTTTTGTGCATCTTCCTTTGGACATTTATCCAAATCATACTTTACAAATTCAACCTAAACATGGTTACCACCTGAGGAATTTATCTGCACATTAATATAATGCATGATGTATTCACTGGTGGGGACACTCTTATGCCGAGGCATACACCTGTAGGGAGAACACCATGCAAGTTGATGAGTGCACATTCTGTGACACCAATACAAACTGGCTTTCTTTCTTACATATCCTGTATACGGGACACCCATGAATTCCCTATGTGACATACAGTGTAAACCTCTTGAATGAATTAATAAATGTTCTCGAGTAGCCCACATTGTGAACTGAGGCACAGAAAAGGAAATTAAGTTACATATACAAAAGGTGAGGGTTTTAAAGCATTTTTTCAGATTGTCTCGGGTAGGGCCATATGTGACCTTTATGCTATCAAGGTAGAGAAGAAGTGCTGTTTTTAGTGATCAGATGGTAGAGCGTGATTTTAACCCTTCATCATCTCCCCGCTCTTGTTCATTTATGAACACACTCTTAACTGAGTATCTCAGTGACCCTTCAGCCAGTGGGGGTATCCAGGGCATGTCGTTAACATAGCACTTAAAGCTGCCTTGGAACTGCTCTTTTTCTACGCTCTTTCTCCATCTGGCCTAGCAAGTATGTCGGCATATTCTGCACCTGATTCTTTAAGCAGACGCTCGTATTGGGCTGCTGCAGGGCTCTTGCTCAGGATGTCCCTACCTGGGGGAAGTGGGGGAGCTGTGGATATGCCATAGTGAGTGACAGGTGCTGCTACCTCGCTCATTTCTAATTGTACTCCAGTCCCATCCCCAGGAACCCGATCCATGTCTTCATACTTTGCTACCTGGTAGATCCCTGTGCTAGCATAGTTCATCCCTACAGCTTTGGTACTTAACCTTTTAATACAGTGACTCCCTATCCGATGCTGCTTTGCAATACACATAGTCAGGTTTATGCCACTCGTTGTTGTAATAGACTCGTGCCCGCAGCAGGAGTGTTCTATTTTGACATGCGCACTCACTTGGGGAATGATAGCCATGTGTTTTGCTGCGGTCACATGCTGCTAGGGGTGTTGATAGCACGACATATCCCCTTCATCTTATTCTTGGTGCCAGGTAATCCATATTAGATGAACCTCTCTTGTAAACTCCTCTGTCATCTTTTCTATTTCTGACCTGTCGGAAGTAACCCTGTATATGACGTTGTTGTAATCCCATTCTGTGATATTTACAAATCCAATCCATATTTCAACCCCACTCAATTGGACCTGTCCCTCCATGCGGCAAAGATACAGGTGCAATAGGCACATGACAATATGTGGAGGGACTTCTTTAGGAAAAGTTAGTCTGTCCGCTCCTACTGCATGAGGGATGTAGGAACATACATAGCAGGACTCAGTCGTCATTGTTTTCCCTACTGCTGTCATGTCACTGTACCACGAGTTCTCTCCTAGGGAGGAGTGGACTGAGTGATCTCTTATTGATTGTTGTAGGTATAGCATGGGCCCTAGGCCTTCTTGGATTTCTACAAGATGTTGGAATGTTTTGGATGGGTATCCTTTAGACTTGTGTCAACTCCCTATATGGGAACCAGGGACGAATGGGGAAGGGACACGGGGTATTGATTTTGTTAAGTAGGGGGGGATGGCGAAGGCGAATCTACGTGTTCTATGGTGGCGGGAAGGGCGTTGGCGGGACACTCGTTCTGTGATGTTTGTAGCTATTTTCCACAAACTATTCCTTCCCTCTGGGGTGAAGTGTGAGAGTTCAAGATGCCCACTAGTGTGTGTGCTGCTAGCAGTACTATTTTCTGGGAGTTCAGGACCTAGTGTGCGGTGTGTTGCTTTCTGCTGTTTGATTGTGACCGCTGGTACAGTGGCTGGGACAGTAGATGCTAAGGCATTTTTGTTACCCATCTCATTGAAACATTTTACAGCAAGAAAATAGATACACCAATTGATTGTTATTAGTGCCACTCCAACAATGATACAAGACATGAGTGTGATAAGAGTACATAACTTTGCATCACGGCTGCTGTATTCCTGGAACAGCACGGGGGTGTCATCTTCTTCATCTTCTTTGGCAGTGGACGGGAAACCGCTGTCCTCATTCAGGAGGACCATGGGCATGTCGCTTTCCTCTATCAGTCCATTGTCTGTTGCTGCGGAGTAGGCATGGGCGGAAAATCCGTTCCGCTCGCGGATTTTGCGGATTTTCGGGAAATCCGCAATCCGCGAGATTTGCGAATTTCCTGCAAAATCCGCAAATCCGCGAGCAGCGGATTTTGCTCGCACTGCTCGCACTGTTCGCGTGAGTTCGCGCCCCGCGAATAAGTGCGAAATTGCAGAAATACGATCTAAGCAAAACTGAAAGTAACTACTTACCAGGTTCAAAAGTTCAGGCACATCATTAGTAGCCATTTCCTGTAGTGCTTCCTGAGGGGCCCCTCCAGAGTTCAGTTGCCAGTTGCAACTATTATGTGACCCTGCTCTGAACCTCAGAATAGTTACACATATGCCACAAAGGTCCTGAATTACAGCTAAGGGAGACAAGCAGGAGCCAGGCTGGAAGTTAAAATCCATTAATCAGCCCCTAATTCATTATTGTCAGTTGGGGCAGGGCAGGTGTTGTAACTAATTTTGCAACAATGAAAGCACTTAGCAAGTGCAAAAGATCACTAATCAGGGCGCACTAAGGAAGCAGGTGCCAGCTAAAAAAATATTCTGTGACACATTAATCAGCCCCAAATTAATTCAGGTCACTTGAGGCAGGGAAGGTGTGCTTTGCTTTGCCGAAAATAATGTACACTGGACAACCAGAGGGTGTGGTGATGAAACAGAGGGTGGCATGGGTGGGCCAGAGGGTGGCATGAGTAGTCAGAGAGTGGCAGTGGTGACAGAGAGTGGCAGTGATGAAGAAGAGTGTCCCAAACAGGTTGGACACGTAGAAACAACAAGTTCGCAAAACTTGCGACCCGACAGGTAAGTTCGCAAATTGCGAAATTGTAAAAACCCTCGCGAAATGGCAGAAACACGGGCGAACACAAAAAAAAAAAAAAATCCGCAAATTCGCGGGAATTCGCGGATTTTGCGGATTGCGAGTTTGCAAATCCGCAAATTCGCGGATTGCCAATCCGCAAAATCCGCTCATGACTACTGCGGAGGCGCAGGATCGAGCCGGACGTCCCGTCGGTGGATCCATGCCTTGCGCTCATCTATCCGGACTGCAGTTGGAGATGAATCAGTCACTGCAAAGGAACCGTCGAATTTGGAGTCTTCCCACTTCCTGACGTGCCTCCGGACGAAGATCAGAGTCCCAGGACGAATAGGTGGCAGCTCTGGATCGTTGGAGCTCTTCTCCTTCCTTTTGGACACCTGGGCAGAAAGGAATTGCGTAGCGCGGGTTAGTGTGCACACAAAATCGTAAAGCTCAGCTTTAACAATCTCTGAAGATGACTCACTGTCCGTTTTGGGCCTGGTGGAGGGGACAGTTACATTTATGGATCGTCCAGTGACAAGTTGGTGGGGCGTGAGGTGGTGATCCGAACTTGGGGAGTTTCTCAGTGAGTAGAGAGCAAGTGGAAGGCAGTAGAGCCATTTCTTACCGATGGTGGTGCTGATTTTGCTTATTTTATTTTTGAGCAGGCCGTTGAGGTGCTCACAAATACCATTGCTTTGGGGATGATAGGCAGATGTTAGTTTGTGTCTGATGCCTAGCATTGTGGTCAGGGAGGAAAAGATGGCATTTGAAAAATTGACCGTTGTCAGTTCTAATGGCCTCGGGAATTCCAAAGCGTGAGATGACGTCACGGAGTAGGAATGTGGCTGCTGCTTTGGCATCACAGTGGACGCATGGTACAGCTTCGATCCATCGCGAGAATGGGCATACCACCACAATGAGATATCGGTAGTTTTGGCACCGATCTATCATGCCAGATGATTTGGGGATGGTGGAAGCGACTGTTTTGAGTGTTGGGTTTGGTGAATACTGCTAGAAAATAAGGCATTTATTACAAAGAGTTGTATTAGCTCGTGGGTATTGGGAATGGACCAGTCTGCTTGTAATGTTGTCGACATGTTATCTCGGGAGACATGTGCGGGAAGGTGGAGTTGGTCCAGTGCCACCTGCAGTAAGGCTTGTGACATGACAGGTTTCCCTGACATGGTCTGTCTGTAGATAAAATCAGCAGGGTCCTGCTGTACTCCCCTCTTCTTCCATAGCTCTTTCTCTTGTTGTGGTGCACTTTCTTGTATTTCTCTGAGATGCAGTTAAGCAATGGAATCGTATTGTTGTGTGTTATCGATTGGGCAGGAAGCATTTGGGACAAGAGTCTCATTGCTGGTGTCTGTGTCATTGTTGTTGTCTGTGTGCTGTGCTAGAGCGAACTGTCTTCATGTGTCTTTGTCTGTTCTGCAGGTGCTACAGCTTGGGCAAGTAAGATTGGGGCGTTGTACGGATCAGGCTCAGTGAAAGGTAAGGAGGGTCTGGCTGCAGCTTTGGCCGCCCAATCTGCCAGAGCGTTACCTCTGGAGACAAAGTCCTGTCCATTCGTGTGCGCTGCACATTTGACAACCGCTACCTCAGTGGGAAATGTAAGGGCCTCAATCAAGTCCTCCGGCAATTGTTTGTGGCATACAGGTGTTCCATCTGATTTGAGAAAGCTGCGCCTTTTCCAGTGCAGAATGCTTGAGTGTGTCGTTGTTGTGACATATGCAGAGTCTGAGTACACTGTGATGCGGTCATCAGCCCCCTGGGGCAAAACAGCAGTTAGTGCCACTAATTCTGCAGTCTGGGCTGAGTAGTGTGGAGGCAATGTAATTTGCTGTACAATGTCTAGGGAATCAGAAGACTCATGCTTTTGGGCCCTGACTACTGCGGCACCTGTGTACCCAATCCCTGTCTCCTGGTCAATGGTGGAGGATCCATCAACAAAATATACAGTGCTGTCTGGCAGGGGGTCTATTTTTGCTGCTCCTAACTCAACTGGAGAGTATGTGGCACAGTCGTGGGTGTCGTCGTCTGAGGCTGGAATCGGATGGGCAAAGAATGTTGCAGGATTGACTGTGTGACATTTGACAACTTTCAGAGAGGGCAATGACAGTATGACTTCGTAACCTGACACTCTCTGTGTAGTCAATGTTGTCTTGGCTTTCTGAATTATGGCAAAGACAGCGTGCTCTGTGTACATGGTCAGCGAGGATCCCATGTCAATGGGAGTGCTCTTATCTACAGCAAAGGCTGCAGCAGCAAGAGCTTGCTTGCAGGGGTAATGGCCTTTCATAACTGAATCTAGCATGCCGCTGAAGTAGGCAATGGGCTTGTGGCCCATAGGATATTTCTGAGTAAGGACAGCAGTCATGACCTGACCATTGCAGTGGGTGAACAGGTAAAATTCCTTTGTGTAGTCAGGCGGACCTAATACTGGTGCATTTGTTATTTTATCTTTGAGCTGTTTGAAGGAAGCTGTCATTTCAGCTGTCCAATCTAGTCTGTTGCGTCTGTCCTTTGCTGCTTTGACTGCCTTTAGCAAGGGGGCAGTTATCGTGGAGAAGTCAAAAATCCATTGACGGACATAATTCACAAGTCCAAGGAATTTTTGCATCTCCTTCACAGTTTGGGGCTCTGGGGTGTTTCTTATGGCCTCAACTCTGCCTGGTGTGACTCTTCTCCCTGATGATGATAGTACCTGGCCTAGATAGTGTACCTCTGTTTGGCAGTACTGAGGCTTGTTCTTGTCCACTTTATAGCCTCTATGAGCTAGGGTGGTAAGCAGAGAGATGGTGTCTGTTCTGCACTGCTGTTCTGTGGTGCTGCAGAGCAAAATGCCATCGACATATTGCAGCAAGGTGCTGTCACATTGAAAATTTGATAAGTCTTCTTTGACAACTCTGTTGAAGATGCTGGTGGACTCACAGTACCCCTGAGCCAACCTTCGGTATGTCATTTGCACCCCTCTGAAGCAGAAAGCCAATAGGTACTGACTGTCTGGGTGAAGGGGGACGCTGAAAAGGGCATTTTTCAGGTTGATCACGGAAAAGTATTGTGCATTCGGGGGAACATCGGTGAGGATGACGTAAGAGTCTGGGACGATGGGAAACTCTGGTGCCACTATGTTATTGATGGAACGCAGGTCGTGAACCAAACGCCATTGATTGGTATTGCCCTTACGAACAGGAAAAAGGCATGTGTTATAAGGCGATACACAGGGATATATGACTCCCTGGTCCAGCAAGGCCTGTATGGTAGGGGCAATGCCCCCCTCTGCTTCCTTAGAGAGTTGGTACTGTTTAATTCTGGGTAGAATTGCGCCTGGTTTCAAAGTTATTTTAAATGGGGTGGCAGAGCGAATAAGGCCAACATCATTGGGTCCAGTGGTACACAGATGCGGCGGGACTTGAGCCAAGTCCTCTTCGCGCACTGAATCATATTTTTGTGGGGCAGTGGCTGTTCTCTTTTCCACTGTCACCGAGAGAAGTACCTCATACTCATAGACAATCTCTGTGATGGGGTATTTATCAGGATCACCAGAAAGCTGTTCATCTGAAACGTCCCTCACTTGGTGTCCGGGCTCGATGAAAATTACACAGGCCCTGGATCACATATAGTCATCTCCTGCAATGAATGCCCCGTATGTAGGTGTAATGTGAAGAGCGTGTATGCCTAAGATCATGTTTCAGTCTGATGTCTGGGAGTTCTGGGACTGTGGGCGGAAGAGGAACTCTCTTGGGAGTTGGACAGTGCGATTGTGCAGTTCTGATGTGTTGGCTACAACGATGTGTACTGCAGTGGAGAACGCTTGCTCATCCACAGGATGGGCCCTCATTTGATCCTTCAAGGAAGAGTCAACAGTGAATGCCATCATCCTTGCTAGGGTAGGGTGACCAGACGTCCCGGTTTTCCCCGGACGGTCCCCGTTTTTGGAGAAGTGTCCCCGTGTCCCGACACTTTTCTCCAAATGAGTCAAATGTCCCCGTTTTCGAACAGTGTCCGGGTTATACAAACAAATGTCCCGGTTTTTTCATTAGTCCGATTGGCCGCATGCTCTGTTTGCACTGCGTGTGACTTCACTGAGGTGAGCGCTGTAGCAGGAAGGGAAATCCTTTGAAGAGAGACATTTTCTCTCTGGATTTCCCTTCTTTGTCCACGCAGCGCCACCTACGTACTTTTGCTGACTTCCAAGAGGTGCCCCCACAGGCGTGTTGCAAAGATGTTAATCAGGCCTCATGTGCACATTAGAACAAATCCTCGCGCCCTGATTGCGGCACCACAGGGGCCTTTTAACTGCTGTGACCACCTACTAATACTGGCTCGGTACCTGGTGTCAACACAAGTCTCTGCAGTTATGGGAGAACAATGAAAGGGAGAGGCTGACGTTAATCTTAGTCCATCAGTCTGATCAGGGAAAGCGTGGGAGGGGGGGGGGAATAGCGGGGGAAATCGACAAAGGTCTAGTCAAACCAGTAAATACACTGCTCAGCCATTGTCCGTTTTTAGGAGGAAAAAAATAAGATATAATTTACTGGAACGAGTGGGTATTGCATTTTTTGGAATATAAGTCTTTTAACACCTTGGCTGCTGGGTGCTGCCATTCACTAAATCCCACTTACAAAGCCAGCTCGTCATAAGCACAGGGCAGGTAAAGCCCATGACGAGCTGGCTTTGTCATCAGCACTGAAGGGGTTAAACAACAGGTCGCTACTGAAAATACTAATATTCTCCTTTGATAACGTATACTTGCTCAACTTAATTGCCCATTTTGTCAGGGATGTTCGGTGAGGTTTTCTGCCACCCCACAAATGACTTTCATCTGGTCGACCTAAATAATGTGATGATTTGAAGCGCTTTAAAAAAAAGAGTGTTGCAAACTGATGCTCCTTATAAAGTTTTGTGCATCTTCCTTTGGACATTTATCCAAATCATACTTTACAAATTCAACCTAAACATGGTTACCACCTGAGGAATTTATCTGCACATTAATATAATGCATGATGTATTCACTGGTGGGGACACTCTTATGCCGAGGCATACACCTGTAGGGAGAACACCATGCAAGTTGATGAGTGCACATTCTGTGACACCAATACAAACTGGCTTTCTTTCTTACATATCCTGTATACGGGACACCCATGAATTCCCTATGTGACATACAGTGTAAATCTCTTGAATGAATTAATAAATGTTCTCGAGTAGCCCACATTGTGAACTGAGGCACAGAAAAGGAAATTAAGTTACATATACAAAAGGTGAGGGTTTTAAAGCATTTTTTCAGGTTGTCTCGGGTAGGGCCATATGTGACCTTTATGCTATCAAGGTAGAGAAGAAGTGATGTTTTTAGTGATCAGATGGTAGAGCGTGATTTTAACCATTTATCAGAGACCCCTCTGGAGACTCGAAAGACGGAGACAGTAGACCTTAAAGGAAAAAACTGATGCACCATTTGTTCGCTCTGCCCCCTCCTTGGATAGTAGCTCTACTTGCCATGTGCCCTCTTTTTCTATTTTTCCCATCCCTCGTCACTGTAGTTCCTGTCTCCCACTCTCTCAGCCCTGGGTCTCCCATAGGGTTTCGTAAGGATATCCTCATTCTCCTTATCCATTAGGTCACCTTCCTTTCTATGAATTGGCATACGCAACCCCTGAAACTGTTTGGTTGCTTGTTTACGTTATTAGTTGTTTCATATGAGGGCTTCTGTGATTCCCCTCCCCCTTTATCCTGAGGCTTAGTCCACATAACTGTAGTATTGTGGTTATTTACTATGGTCTTGTTTCAGAATGCTCTGAATCTTGAGAATCAAGAATCAGAACATTACTATAGTTCTGTGTATTTATGTCCTTGTATTAAAATGTTGGTGTCACTTCTGCTTGATACTCGGTGTACATGTTTGTTGCTGAGGGGTTGTCAGAATAAAGAAGATACCTACAACTTCAATGTATATTGCTTCATTACTTCAAGAATTTGGCGATGGGCCGGGATCTACTGACAACCCCCTTGCTGCTGGCATCTGTGGTGACAAAGGTGTGAGCAGAAGGACTGAAGGCTTGTCTTTTGGAGCTTGGCAAATGGCACGCTTAATATCATTATAAGCCTATTGACAATCTGGTGTCCAATCAAAATAGTTTTTTGTTTTTTAACAAGTAACGCATCTCATGAGTGTGTTCAGAAAAAGTTTCAACGAACATAGAATAAAATTCTGCTAAACCTAAAAAAGAGCGTAAATCATCTTTATTAGAAGGTGGAGGAGCTTGACTAATGACTTCCACTAATGTTTTGGGGGTTTAATGCCCTGGTCAGTAATTTTGTGTTCTAGGTAAGTAACTTTTTTCTGCAAATTTGCACTTACTAATCCCAGCAGTAAGACCTTTCAAGGATAAGATGTTTAAAACCTTTCTTAACACCTCATCATGATGTTGAAGGGATTTACCTATGATTAATATATCATCCTGAAAAAAGGTGACTTCTTTTATATTACCAAAAGGTTCAAACATTAGCCTTTGGGAAACAGCTGCTGCTGGCGCGAGCCCAAAAGGCATGAGTCTAAACTGGATACAGCGGAACGGTGTACTAAAGGCTGTTAAATGTTTGGATTTTTTGTTACGAACGACCTGGTGGTATGCGCTAGAAAGGTCTAGGGAGTAAAACCACTTAGCATTTCTGGTTAGGATTAACATTTCATCAATACGGGGCAAAGGGAATTGATTCACCACAATATTGTCGTTTATACCTCTCAAATCTACACACAAATGAACCTTGCCATTGACACGTCTGGCTACGACTAAAGGCGAAATCCACTCAGATGCTTCGATGAGTTCAATGATGCGTGCATCCAGTAATTTTTGCAATTGAGCCTTAACTTCATCCCTGACAATGAAGGGAATATTGCATGTCTTGTGGATTTAGGGGAAAGCATTGTGTTTCAATCTTATTATATGGGCAAACCTTTTAACTTGCCTATGGTGCCATTAAACACCTCTGGAAGTTCACGAAGAACCCATTTACTGGTATCCTCACCATCACATGCACAAGGACCTGTTCAGGGCTATTCGGATCAAGTATCCTTTTGAGTTTCTTTTGATCCGTCCAACCTTAGCTACATACAATTTGCAGAGGACGTGTCTACCTTTAAATCTAAAAACGAGTTCTCTAAAACCTATGACGCTCCAGCCCTCTCCTTAAGAAATAAGATTATTTCCCTTTGCCATGAAGGCCATTGTGGCATCACTTGAACCAAGAAAAATGTTAAATATCTATATTGGTGGCCTAAAGTTGACTTAGAAACTGAAAGGTTTGTAAGATTTTATAGTGATTGTGAGTGTGCTGATAAATCACAAAAACCCTCAACCCTCCTTTAAGCTCCTTGGGTTGTCCCTCTCTCCCGTGGGATGAGTTGGCGTTAGATATTATGGGTCCCATTGTGTGGAGTGATGGTTCAACCAAATATATTCTTGTACTTGTTGATCTTTTTTCTATATGGTTTGAACTCCAAGTGGTTGACATAGCAAATACCACTTGTGTTATTGACTTCTTAGGCAGTTTGTATTCGCGAAGGTTTCCCAAAAAACATTCTCACTGACAATGGGGTGCAATTTAAGTCAGTTGAGGTGAAACAATTTTTGGATTCATTTCACCCACATTTTCTGCACTTTACCATCCCAGGGTCAATGGTGCAGTTGAGAGGGTCAACCGTGTCATCAAGGGTGTTCTGCAGTTGGCCATTCACTGTAAGAAAAATTTGGAGCATGAACTAATGAAAATGCTTTGGACTTACAGAGTCACTTGTCATAGTTCTATTGGCGAGCCTCCTTTTGGGGTCATGAGAGGTCGCATTCCACATTCAAAAGTAAATCCTGGGTGGATGGACAGGAGCAAACAAGTAATGTGGGATCCTGAGAAAATAAAAAAATGTATTCTTGCGTCTCAACACAAAAACAAGATGTACTTCGATAAAAAGCATGTTACCAGGGATGTCCACTCTGTCTGTTGGACAAAGGGTGTGTGTCAAATCTAACAAGATGGTGACTGAGGGTGAAAGCAAGTTTGGTCCTCCTGTTCAAATTGTGAAACTTATGAGAAATACTGTCAAGCTCTCTGATGGTAGCGTACGTCATCTGAGTCCTTTATCCTTAGTAAAAAATGATTTCACACCTAATGATCCTAAAGAAATTGTGGCTTCTCACAACTATTGGTGGATCGATATTCATCCTGAGTGTTCTTCTTCTTTTGCTATATCTGATTTTTTTTGTTCAGAGAGAGGATGTTCAATCCATTGTAGATCTTTCACCTCCTGTGGTTCCCTCTGTGGGCCTTCCTCAAGCTGAAATCTCCTCTGAACTTGGTCCACAGCAATCTCTTGAAGTAAAGACTAATACTTTCGGTAGAAACATTGTTAGACCAAAACGCTTTGATTATGTTTGTGAATCTTAAGTTTTTATTTTTTTGTTTTTCTTGATAGAAGGAGGATGTGTAGTATTGTGGTTATTTACTATGTTTTGTTTCAGAAAGCTGTGATTCTTGAGAACCAAGAATCAGAACATTACTATAGTTCTGTGTATTTATTTCCTTGTATTAGAATGTTGGTGTCACTTCAGCTTGATACTCGGCGTAGATGTTTGTGGCTGAGGGGTTTTCAGAATACAGAAGATACCTACAACTTCAATGTATATTGCTTCATTACTTCAATAACATGGTGACTTGGAAGAACCAAGTAATCGCTTTTGATGCTATGTGTAATCTGTGTTTTTGGTCACAATTAACCCTGGGTGGTGAACTCCGCTCCGCTCGTGGAGTTTGAGAAGTTTTCTGCACTCCGCATCACGCGGAGCTTGCGAAGTTCTGAAAAACTCCGCCTAGTGGAGTTTTTTCCTCGCTCGCGTTCACCAAGTCAAGTTTGCGAGTGCGAGTGAGAAAAATCCACCTCCTGGCGAGATTTTTCCTCAGTGACTGACTGACTGAAATATTTTTAAAGCGCTCGTATGCAGCGGCGTCTTGGCGCTATATCACGATCATGATCGTTAACATCAAGTTGGCAAGTGCAAGCATGGAAAATAAAGCTCCTGGGGAGGTCCTGACGGAGGGGGGGTCAGGTTTCTCATTGCGAGTGGTCATGTATGCTCACTACCGCTCGCATTGAGAAACTGCCCGTACACGTTGAGAAAACTGCAGCTCAAGTAAATCTCTACTTGACCGGCCAAAAAGGAAAGCTTGCGATGTGCATCGTGCCGTTTGCCGTTTGCAATGATTCCACAGTGCAGACAAGCCTCCTGCACTGTGCAATCACCATGAGCAGCATTTTTCTATCGCACTCCCCCACTTGCGTAGATCCGCGTAGCACTGCGGAGTTTTTTCCCCACTTCTTGTAGT
Organism: Lissotriton vulgaris; assembly: GCF_964263255.1. NCBI lineage: Eukaryota > Metazoa > Chordata > Amphibia > Caudata > Salamandridae > Lissotriton > Lissotriton vulgaris. The sequence goes on from NC_141696.1 coordinate 1,546,140,861, forward strand.
TTCACGTTGCGCAACTCCACAAACTCTGCCCAGGGTTAGTCACAATATGGATGAGATACAAATGGTAGGCGATGAGGGGATACGAATTGAACATCACCCTTTGCTCGATCTTTAACCACTTAGGCCGGGAGCCGTCCGTTGCTGAAGTGCTCATGTGCATAGGATAGCTCCCTGCCGTCTGTGCACATTGCACAAGAAATCCCTCTGGTGCGGGCACCAGAGGAATTTCCTTTCTCCCCAAACAACCATGGAAGAGCTTCCCCAGCTCCTGAGGCTGCTCAGTTTTTTTCACAGAAATGATGATCATCGCGTACGTTGTGCTGGCCTCATTTCAGTGAACCTGAAACTGAAATGAGCCGATCGGCTTGTGTTAGTTTCACTAACTCATGCTCAGGGGGCTATTGCAGCCATCTGAGCACCGAGACAGCCGGGAGAGGTTTCATTGGAAAAAGGAGAATCTCGCCTTTCCAATGGTACCCCTAGCTAATGAATCCCTGCATGGTCAAGTCACCCAAATATGGCTCACATCAGTGGTTCCCAAACTTTTTTGACCAGTGGCTCCCTTGACCTAATTGGCAGTTGGCCGTGGCTCCCCACCACTTTTTTTTACCCGTGCACCGGGGTGCCGCGGCGCACCCTTTGGGAACCACTGTTCTACATGAAGAATCAAGCCTAGACGTGATGAAGGATTCAGAGAGTAGCCATCACTGTCATAAAACTTTATTTGCAATCACAAAGATCTTATAAAGTACATCTCAATGCATACATAGAGTAGGATAAAGCACTCCCACTAAAATTAACCAGGCTAGAGAAAGGCTCAAGGAGCTCTGTGGCGTTACAAGAAGTTCACGTGAGGTGGGCTCTGATCATGGGTATCCGCAGAAATGTTTTCGGGGGGGGGGGGGGGCACATTTTTAACTTCATCACCATCCCCCTTGTACCCTTTCCCCCTCTGCCTTACACCCTTCTCGCCCTCCAACCTTGCACCCTTCTCCCCCTTCACCTTGTACCCTACTTCAGCTCAGCCTTGCACCCTTTTCTGCCTTGCACCCTTCTCCCCTCTGCCTTGCACCCTTCTCCCCTCTGCCTTGCACCCTTCTCCCCTCTGCCTTGCACACTTCTCCCCTCTGCCTTGCACCCTTCTCCCCTCTGCCTTGCACCCTTCTCCTCTCTGCCTAGCACCCTTTTCTCCTCTGCCTTGCACCCTTCTCCTCTCTGCCTAGCACCCTTCTCCCCTCTGTTTTGCACCCTTCTCCTCTCTGCCTAGCACCCTTTTCTCCTCTGCCGTGCACCCTTCTCCTCTCTGCCTTGCACCCTTCTCTGCCTTGCACCCTTATCCCCTGTCTTGCACCCTTCTTCCCCTCCCCATTGCACCCTTCTCCCCTGTCTTGCACCCTTCTCCCCTCCTCCTTGCACCCTTCTCTACCTTGCACCCTTCTCCTCTCTACCTTGCACCCTTCTCCCCTCTGCCGTGCACCCTTCTCGCCTCCTCCTTGCACCCTTCTCTACCTTGCACCCTTCTCCTCTCTGCCTTGCACCCTTCGCCCCTCTGCCTTGCACCCTTCCCCTCTCTGCCTGCACCCTTCTCCCTTCTGCCTTGCACCCTTCTCCCCTCTGCCTTGCACTCTTCTCCCGTCTGCCTTGCACCCTTCTCGTCTCTGCCTAGCACCCTTCTCCCCTCTGCCTTGCACCCTTCTCCTCTCTGCCTTGCACCCTTCTCCCCTCTGCCTTGCACCCTTCTGCCCTCTGCCTTGCACCCTTCTGCCCTCTGCCTTGCACCCATCTCCTCTCTGCCTTGTACCCTTCTCTACCTTGCATCCTTCTCCCCTGTCTTGTACCCTTCTCCCCCTCCCCGTTGCACCCTTCTCCCCTCTGCCGTGCACCCTTCTCCCCTCCTCCTTGAACCCTTCTCTACCTTGCACCCTTCTCCTCTCTGCCTTGCACCCTTCTCCCCTCTGCCTTGCACCCTTCTCCTCTCTGCCTTGCACCCTTTTCCCCTTTGCCTTGCACCCTTCTCCCCTCTGCCTTGCACCCTTCTCCCCTCAAAATCTCCAACATGCAGCAGTCACGAGTGACGACCCCTCAATGAGGAGTGAGGCAAAGACAAAAGCTGGCAGAGTGCGGCTGCATCAGGGCATAAGGCGCCCACCCAACGCTCTCCACCAGGCCTCTCACCCTGCACGCACCCAATGCTCTCCATCAGGCCCCTGAACCTGCACCCACCCAACGTCTCCACCAGGTCCCCCACCCTGCACCCACCCACCCAACGCTCTCCACCAGGCCCCTGACCCCGCACCCACCCACCCAATGCTCTCAACCAGGCCCCCCACCTTGCACCCACCCACCCAATGCTCTCCACCAGGCCTCTCACCCTGCAAGCACCCAATGCTCTCCACCAGGCCCCTGAACCTGCACCCACCCAACGCTCTCTACCAGGCCCCTGAACCTGCACCCACCCAACACTCTCTACCAGCCCAATCACCCTGCACCCACCCACCCAACACTCTCCACCAGGCCCCCCACCCTGCACCCACCCACCCAACGCTCTCCACCAGGGCCCCTGACCCCGCACCCACCCACCTAACGCTCCCCACCAGGCCCCCACCTTGCACCCACCCACCCAATGCTCTCCACCAGGCCTCTCACCCTGCAAGCACCCAATGCTCTCCACCAGGCCCCTGAACCTGCACCCACCCAACGCTCTCCACCAGGCCCCTGAGCCTGCACCCACCCAACGCTCTCTACCAGGCCCCTGAACCTGCACCCACCCAACACTCTCCACCAGGCCCCCCACCCTGCACCCACCCACCCAACGCTCTCCACCAGGGCCCCTGACCCCACACCCACCCACCTAACGCTCCCCACCAGGCCTCTCACCTTGCACCCAACCACCCAACGCTCCCCACCAGGCCTCTCACCCTGCACCCACCCACCCAACGCTCTCCACTAGGCCCCTGACCCACCCACCAAATGCTCTCCACAAGGACCTGACCCTGCACCCACCCACCCAACGCTCTCCACCAGGCCCCTGACCCCGCACCCATCCACCCAATGAAGGTTAAAGACAGTGATTTTAAGAGTATCTGTGCTCCCAGAGAGAACACTGGGATACCGCCACAGGTTTATTAAGCAGCGCACGAACACCCTCTCTCTCTCCCAATCATTAAATTATTCCACCATTTAAAGAATCCAAAATATATGTAATCAATAATGTGATTTTTCTGCCTGATAATGGACTTGGTACAACGTTGCAGATGAATTTGAAAAAGCTGTCATAATAGGAACGTTCGTGAATGTCATTCGACAGTTCAAAAGATTTACCCTTTTTCTGTGTTTTGGTCGGCTGGATTTTTTTTCTTTTTTTTCTGCAGATTTATATAGCGCAAACTCGACCCGAAGAGCACCAGTCACGTTACACAAGGATACATTCATGTATTCTGTTTTTGTAGGTGCTGGGAGATTAAGTGCCCAGAATGACACAGGATTCTGATCTGACGCCGAGGGTCGAACCCGGTTCCCCAGCTCCAAAATTGGCAGCTCGCAGTTTCACTACATTTTGAGGATAATTATATATTTTTTTCAGACCCACATCCTGCACAGCGGCGCGGCGCCCTTGGCTTCCCTTCACGGCGCACCAGGGTGCCGCGGTGCACACTTTGGGAACCACAGATGTATGACGTAGATATTAAGAGTGTACTCCCTGGACAGGTCCTGAGCATGGGTAGAGGAGGGGAGAAGATGGAGCTTGAGGTCAGAGCTACCCACTTTGGAAGTGAGGAATCAGGTTTGATTCTGGTTTTGGCTCAACATCCTGTGATCCTGGGCAAATCACTTAATCTCTCTGTATCTAAAAAAGGAACATGTCCTTATGAAATGTCATTGGTGCTCATGTAAAGCACTCCAATATGTTTGGGCTGGGTTTGCTCTATATAAAAATTGAGGGGAAAAAAATGAAACAATTCGTTTCATTTACTCTTTCAATGCTATTTGCATCTAAATAACCAAAGGTGCTCGTGACTCCACAAGGAGCATGACCCCCTCCTGTGCTGCAACACCTTCCTTTCTGCCCTGACCAGCATCTCTTTCACAGCTCATCAGCAGCTGAAAGAGTTGATTGCCTTTTTAATGGTTAGAACTGCCAGGCGCCAAAATGCCGGATTATGGGCATCATCTTTTGCCTTTGAGTAAGAAGTACCTGGATCTTCATTGGCAGGTGCCACAGCGCACAGTTTGGGAACCACAGGCTCACATGATGTCATACAATTCTTTCAATTGGCCGTGATCAAGGGACATGGGGAGCAAACACAGGCATGCGCTAAGTGGAGCAGGACCTCAAACATCTGGACTCCTCTTTCTTATCATGAGACTGACGGGGTGAAGCCAAAGTATTCTTCACCTACTTGTGCTTCTTGTGGTGCTTCTTACCTGAACTGGACGACTTCGAGTGGGAGGAAGAAGACTTCGAAACCGCAGAGTGGTTCTCGGACCTTCCATGTGACGAGATCGGGAGTAGGAGCGAAATCCATGGGGACATTTCCATGGCTTTGGATTCCGGGCCACGAGCACCTTTAGGAGCCACTCCCTCAAATCTTTCGGCACAATAGCCTGGCATTCGGAGCACAACTTTGTGTCGTGGTTGCGCTCCAGGCACTAAAGGCATACCAGGTATTGGTCCATGACTGACATGGCGCGGTGATAGGCACCACACGGTTTGTACTCTGACGTCTTTTTACTGGACATCCTAACACACTAAGGGCTAGATGTAGGTACCCACACATTACTGATTCTTAAATACAGAATTTTACCGATTCGGTATTTAAGAATCGGTAATTGTGATGTAGGAAATAATTCGGTAAATTTGACCGAGTCTGTAAGATTTTTTATTACCGAATCGGTAATACCGATTCAGTAATAAGGAATTACCTTCCCATTTATTCCTGTGGGCCTGGAGGCCCATAGGAATGAATGGGAAGCCATTGACTATTACTGATTCGGTAAATACCAAATCGGTAATATGGGGAGCATATTCAAAGGTGGCAGGGTGTCACATTGACACCCTTTTGCACCCCTGAATGGTGCATGTGTGCACATGTGGCGCACATACATGCCTTAAGGGCATGTATGTCTGCCACATGGCACTTTAAAAAAAGCACAAAATAGCTTTTTAAAAGGTATTCGGTATTTACCACCAACTTGTAGTTGGTGGCAAATAACAAATCCTTAAACCAAAAATGCACTCACTTGAGTGCTCCCTACATAGGATTTAAGGATTCGGTAATTTACAGATTCCTTAAATTAAGGAATCAGTATTTTACAGATTCCTTAATTCCTTAAGGAATTAGCAAATTACCGAATCCTTAAATCCAGCCTTCCACATCGCAAAGGGCTAATAACCGGTCGCTAAAGGCAAATTTTCCGATTTTCGGCCGCTACCGACCGGTATTAGCACACCTACATCTAGCTCCAAAAGACTTGACAAAAAGTCAAAAAAAGTCTGTCAAAAAATCTCTCTTTGACAGATCTGCACTGGCTGGCGCACAAACAAAAGAGCTGACGTCAGAATGCTGGGGTGGCACCTATATAGATGATGCCGACGTCATGGCGATGCCGACCCCTGTGCCTACGACGTCACGCAGAGTCAACCAATGCACCTATCCACGCACAGGGGTACTGCTTCCAAAAATCTTCCTACTTCAGCCTGATGCCGGAAAGTTAAAAGCTAAGGAATCTGCGGCTAGATCATGTCTCTATCAGATACATAGGAGCTTTACAGTCTTTCCATAGTTGGGACCCTTTTGCACAGTTTCTTGACATCTGCTCTTATTAGGTTTATTTCTACAGTTACCAAGACTATTTTGGATTTTAAAGGGTGTCTCACATCATGGATTGCTGTCATTATATCTTTTAGGTAGGGTTCCAAGTCATCATTATCTTATTCCAGGTTCCCTTTTCTCATGGTTCCGGTGTCTTGCCCCATTATGATGGCTGCGATATTGCATATTTATCCATCTTATTTTGTTGACTTCCTTTACCCCCCACCGTCACATACCTTGGTGTCTCCACCCTATCATTTCGCTGACAATACTGCATGTATGTATGAGTGTATGGCTGGGAACTAGCAGGAGACTGGTACTCGCTGTCACCTGCCTAGGGAGAAGTCCCTCCTCCTAAGCAACCCTGGCTTCCCTCCACTCAGCGGCCTCCAGGGTTTCTTAATCCCCCACTATGGAGTGTTTACTGGCACCAGAAGATGGGGTCTGCTGGTTTCTTCCCTAGGGGGGTTGTCCTCCGCCCCATGATTGGGTCGCCTTTGTTATTTGTGCTCCTGACAGTCACATTTTGGGTCCCACTGGCATCTCTGTTTTGGTGTGGGAGACCGATATTTACTTTGTCTATCTGGTTTCCCCACTCAGCGCTGCTGTCCTGGGTGGAGAGAGGCAGGGGGAGTTGTGGCACCAGCTGTTGCGCCAGGGTCCAGTGTCTCAGTTGCTGCTGTGGTGGCCCAGTTTGTGTTTCCACCCCTGCACAGGCTGTTGATGTTTCCTGATCACGCGGGCTTCCTCTCTTACCACCTCAGCCCAAGGGCTTCCACTGTATGGTTTGGGGTCGGTCTGCGGCTTCATGCCCTTTGGCTGTGCAGATCTCCTGCTGTAGTGGCACGGATGCCGATGGTCCGCCTCCACCTGTTTCACTGTAGACGCTGCTGCAGGTCTGCTCCTCCAGGACCACTGCCTCAGGGGTTTTAACCAAACTTCCTTCAGCCGAGCTGGTGCTTTTGTCGTTGTGCTTATCCACTGCTATGGATTGAACCCAGCAGGATTGATACAGTTCAGATTTTCATGGCATTACTGTCCTGGTGAAAGGGAGCCTTTCTGTTTGGTGGCCATCTTTACCGGTGCCAGGCCACACCTCATTGGGTCTGATAAGGTTGGCATGTGTACCAGGGAATCTTGATAGAAAAAAAGGCTTAGGCCTTTGAAATTTTATGAGGCATATTTCATTGGAGGTTGACAGCCAAGTGTGATCCCTGAATACTCCCTGGGCCTGTTTTATGAGTCAATCAGAATTGGAGCCACTCCTGCTGTAAGCACACTGTCCATTTGATAAAGGACAGGGCACAGGAGAGAGGACTTCAAAATATCTGAATCACACAACCCAAATTTCAAAGTATCAGGCACTAAATCACAGCTGAGTCTAGATTTAGACTGAAATCTATAAATATAGGAGCATGACTCTCACACATTGTTCAATGGTAATGTTCATCAGGAGAAAGACTGGCACAAAAACTTTGCTGCAACCAGGACAGGGGACCAAGCTCATCCAGTATCACATCTGGTGAGGGGGCATCACCCGGGAAGCCAAGAACACTTGCCTTGTGCCCTGCACAAGCCTTCTTCCTGCCTCCCATGATTAGTGTACCCAGTGAGGTGGAGAAGAGAGCCTGGAGGGTGCCATGCCCAGCTGGGATCCTGGTTAAGCATGTGCGAATTTTGCGAATCTGGCGTTCACGAATTTGCGTATTTGCGAACTCGCAATCCGCAAAATCCACGAATTCTCACGAATTAGCGGATTTTTAATTTTTTTTGTGTTCGCAAGGGTTTCTGCCAGTTCGTGAGGGTTTTGTACCAGTTCGCAATTGCGAACTTACTTGTCGGCTCGCAACGGTCGCAACTTTGTTGTTTCTACGTCTGGTTCATCATCACAGGTTCACAGCACCCTCTGTTTCACCACTGCCACCCTCTGATTCACCCATGCCACCCTCTGGTACATCACTGCCACCCTCTGATTCATCACTGTAGATTATGGGGGGAAAAGCAAGCACACCTGCCCTGCTTCAACTGACATGAATTAATTTGGGGTTGATTATTGTGTCACTGAATTTAAACTTCCTGTCTGGCACCTGCTTCCTTATCTGTAATTTGCTTTCTGTTGCAGTGCAATTTATTTTCCCAGGACCTTTGTGGCCTACTTGTAGCTATTCTATGAGCCTGCTGTGATGGTCAGAGCAGGGTCATAGAATAGTTGCAAGTAGGCAACTGAACTCTGGAGGGGCCCCTCAGGAAGCACTACAGAGAATGGTTACTAATGATGAGTGAACTTTTGCACCTGCTGAGTGCTTTCAGTTTTGCAAAACTATTTTTTCTGCAGAACAGCAACTGTAATGCCCCAAAAAAACTTACTTGTGAAAGTTGATTTCTAATCCAAAAGTGATCCAAAGAAAGTCAAAAAGGCCTCAAATCCCAAAAAGTGCAGGCAAATGTCAACCTGAGAAGTTATTCTGATAAAAATCATCATTTTCAGAAGGTTTATGCTGCTTGCTGGTGGATTTCTTTTGCAGAATTGCACATTTTGTAATTTCGCGAGTGCCAGATTGTTGCTACCCGCCCCATCTACATGTTCCCAATTGCGAACTCTCGCGATGCGTCGCCAAACTCCTGCGGGATCCCGCAACAAGATCCAAAATTGCGCAGCACTCGCAAAATATCGAGAAAAACAACTCGGCAAACGCTGAATGACGGTAAGTGAACGTCGCGCGCCGCAATATTTTATCACCAAGCAAAAAAATCCGCAGCGTGCGAATTTGCGGATTTTCGGTAAATTCGCGAGAGTTCGCGGATTGCGAATTTACCGAAAATCCGCAAAATCCGCGAGCGGAACGGATTTTCCGCCCATGCTTAATCCTGGTGAGTGGATCACAATGAGCAGAGTGTAATGTGTTTGGCCCAGCCAGGCTGGTGTTGTGGGAGGACTGTTTCGATTCCCGGCGCGGCAGGTTTCTGGACCAGGGTCAGCGGACTCGATAATTCTCTCGCCTCGGTGCCCACTCTGATCAGCGATCATACTCGGCAACTCTGGGCATTAGCTTGCCTCATCTTCACTAACGGCCCCACCAGACCGCCGGGGATGCCTGGTCTCTCCCTGGAGATACCCATTAAGGGACCATCTCTCAGGGAAGCCAGGAAGGGTTTCGCAGCGGTCGAAGCGCCTTGGGACCCTACGGGTAAGTAGTGCGCTATATAAATGCCAATACATTTACATTTACATTTACATTCCCTCTATGGTGGCAGTCGGTAAGCAACCCCTGTTGAGGCTACCAAGAAGTTACAGGACATCGCCCAGTGCAACTGATGGTCGCCCATGTCTGAAGACTCCTGTAAAAAGAGCACAATTTGGCTGGAGTGAGGAATTAATCCAAAACAGAGTTTGATAACCTTGTGGTCCTGGGAGCTACTAAGTAAAGCTCTCTAATAGACACATCGAGTTAAGCGAAAGGCATATCCTTTGTAAAGGGTTTATCTTCAATATGATAAACCCTGGGGATAAAAAAAATGGAGCATAAATGTGTCTAGCATCTGTTTTAGATTAATTCCCCACTCCAGCCAGGTTGTGCTCTTTTTTATACGAGTCCTCTCTTCCATAGGTATTACTGCCCTTAAGAGAGTGCGATGCTAGTCCACTCAACAGGATTGATTCCCTAACCCTCAGAGGTTTATATTGATGAATAGGTAACCTTTACAGTAATTCAAGTTGAATTACTGTAATGGTTATCTAAAAGTTTATGATTGTAAATTGTGTTACAGTTTTTTTAAAGGTTTGATATGATGCATTCGTGCTTTTATGATTTTTTTTAATAGATCGGATAAAGATTTTATGTGAAATTAAATATTGATTAATAATTGCCACAATTTTACAGATCTAGCCAGTAAGTAATTTCAAATTATCCTTCAATTTTGAATACACCAGATTCCAACAGATCCCTAATTTTAAGCCTTTTTGGGCGAGATGTAGGTAATTCATTTTTACTGATTCTTAAATACTGAATTTTACCGATTCGGTATTTTAGAATCGGTAAATGCAATGTAGGTAAAAAAATCTATATTTTTTACCGATTCAGTAAAATTCGGAATCTGTCTTTCGGAATTTACCGAATCGGTATTTACCGAATCGTTATTTACTGAATCGGTATTTCCCATTCATTCCTATGGGGCAAAAGGCCCATAGGAATGAATGGGAAATACCGATTCAGTAAATACCGATTTGATAAATACCGAATCGGAAAGCAAAAAAAAGTGAAACTGAATCAGGCAGCCAATCAGGTGCTACCACCCTCCCCCTCCCTACCAGGAAGTGGCTACACAGGCAGCTGCAAGTAATTAGAAGCTTCTGGAGAGGCAGTTGGAGCAGAGCTGAGTCCTTGAGCCACAGAAAAAGTTTAGCACTTTTAAACTGGGAAAATGGCAAGCAGCAATGAAAAGGAACAGCCAGAGAGGAAGAGGAAAATACAATTTAGCACCATGGAGCTGCAGGTCCTTGTGGAGGAGGTGGTGAAGGAACACCAGAAATTGTTTGGCAAGCTGTCCCTGACTGTGGCTGAATCTGCCAAAAGGACGATTTGGCTGGACATTCAAACAAAGGTGAATGCTGTTCTGTTGGAGTGACTCCAAGGGACATAGACGACCTGAAAAAGAGGTGGTATGACCTCAGGAGCCTGACCAAGAAAGAAATTGCTGAGCACCACAAACAGGCAAATAAAACTGGAGGAGGGAAGAACCGTGCACCCTCCTGACTGACCTGGAGTAGCTGGTGGGGTCCACCATTGAACCAGAGAGCGTCTGTGGACTGGGAGATGCTGACAGCTCAGCCAGAGCTTCCACCAAACAAGGTAAGACGCATGCACAGCAATCCCCCCTACCCCATCAGCCTTGCCTTTTCCCTATGTGGCAATTGTAACCCCAGTGCAGTATAGGTAGCTCTATACAGGAGCAATGCATCATGGGACATGTAGTTTGTAAATGAAAGACCATGTCATACTGAACATTAACCAACAAGTCAGGCAAATTATTTCAGACATAATCAAGCGCAGGCAACATGTACAGTGTTTAAGTGAGAAATATTTAATTGTAGTGGCTGTGAGGCAGTAGGACCAAGCTAATGTACGCTTATATGTCCACAGGCGAGACATCTCGCAGGCGTACCAGGGAGATGAAATGAAATGAAATGAAATGAAATGAATGAGATTTATATAGCGCACGACTTACCCTGGGGCATCTCAGCGCTTGCTTAGGGAACCAGTCCTGGTATTCCCCTGTGAGATACCCTGGCAGGGTATCCACAAGGTGAAAGCCAGGCATCCCACCGCGAGGGGCCGTTGTGGAGATTAAGCAAGCTATTGCCCAGAGTCGCAGAGTGTGAACCCGTGAGTCGAGAAGGCACCGGAGCGAGAATTAATGAGTCCGTGGAATTTTTGAGCCCAAGACCCGCCGAGGCGGGGAATTGAACCCTGGTCCCGGGCCGAACTCAAGCTCCAGGTTTGCCGCCTCTAACCCCTGAGCCACACTTCTCGGAAGGCCCGGCACCAGAGAGGGATGTCAGCCAGGAGCCAGGCCCAAGCGCAGATATTGACTCAGAGGACACAGGTGCACCAAATACACAGCCACCATCCCAAGATCCAGAAATGTCTCCACATCTGCAGGCGTCCCCAGAACGTTCAGGATCCCCTCTGCTGCTGTCCTCACCTGAACTGCCTGCATCTTTGCCTGTAACAACACCTGCATCACAAAAGAGCAGGAGGCATGTAGTTGCCCCTCTAGTGCAAATGGAGACCTCAGCAGGTGACATGGAGGGGGATGACACACAAACCTTGGCTGGAGAAGGTACCTCTGCCACACAGCAGTCCAGTACAGAGGTTGGCCGTACAGGTCTCTGACGCCGCAGGCACAGATAAAGCATTGTATCAGCACATGTGGAGGGTCCCAGTGTCTTCCGTGGGCTTGAGGGTAGCATGGTGAAAATCCAAAGGATGCAGGGGAAGGCCATCCAGTCTGTGCAACCCCAGATGAGTAACCTAAACACAAATATTGGAGATATAGGGAAGGGCATCAGAGAACTGGTAGATGTGAACAAGGAGATGGCTGCAGGGATGCTGGACATGACACAATCGGTGCAGCTTCTGTGCAGCAAACTGGACCAGGACATGTTAGCAAGGCGCAAGGAGAGACAGCGGTCGCAGCAGGAAAGTAAAGCAATAAACCGCCTGGCCACAGCCACTTTCCTGCTATGCAGGCGATGCATTAACATGCAAGAGGGACTCACACACAACAGCAATGAGGTGTCTCGGGGCATTGCTAGGATGACCCGTGCTGTAGAGGTGCTGATAATTTCACAAACAGCACAAACAGCTGCTCTGGATGTACCAGAAAGTGAGGAAAGCACCAGTAGGAGCAGCATGACAAGCCCCCTTGTTGTGGAGACACGTAGGAGCAGCAGGCGCCTATGGTGAGCCAACAGCTCAAACGCACAGTGAAGAGAGCCAGCCACTTACATCTGGCACTGGTAGGCGTGGGCAGAAATGACTTGTTCAGTAAATGGGGAAGTGACCCAGGACTACCATTTTTAAATGGAGGACATTTGTGTTGCACATTTGTGCTTGTGAATACCTGCGTAGTGCCAAATATTAAACTACGTTGGGTGCAAACTCCTCCTGTCTGTGTCCGTTTGCTTACTTAAAAATAGTTGCGTGTGATCTCTGCCCGTCTGTGTCTGCCATCTGTTGGTGTCGCAACTCCTGCTGTGTTGGGTTCAGGCACTGCATGATCATCATCATGGTTCTCATAGTCGCTCAAATCCACCTCAGTACCCCTCTTAGTGGCAAGGTTGTGTAACATTGCACAAGTTGCAATCATCCTACAGCAGGTGATTAGTGTATACTGGCGTGCCTCTCCGCATTTGTGTAGGCAGCGGAACCTGCTTTTTAACAGCCCAAAGGTGCGCTCCACAATATTCCTAGTAGTGTTGTGTGTCCTGTTGTATCTCCTCTGGCTGGGGGTTGAAGGGTTGAGGAAGGGTGTCAGGATAAAAGAGCGGGCGGCATATGCACTATCCCCTATTTGAAAATGAAAATGACATTAGTCACATGCACACATACACCTGAAATATGTATCAAGGGAGTGTCACACAGTGTTTTACCTAGCAGGTATCCTTCTCCAAATTCCCCCGCTGTCAGGCGTGTGTAGATCCCACTGTTCTGAAAGATGTAGGAGTCGTGGGTACTTCCTGGGAACTTGGCAACTATGTCTGTGATTATGTACTTTGCATCACAGATTACCTGTACATTGATTGTGTGGGTTGACTTCCTGTTCCTGTAAATGTACTCTGTGGCAGCAGGTGGGCATATTGGGATGTGGGTACCATCAATACAGCCAATGACATGTGGGAAATGTGCAATTTGATAAAAGTCAGCCTTGGTCTTCAGCAGGTCTGTGTGAGTTTCAGTGAAGCTGATGTAATGATGCATTCTCAGCATCATGGCCTCTAGGAACTTCCTAAAGAAACGGGACAGGCAGCTCTGTGACACCCCACCTATCGCAGCAATCACACTCTGGTAACTCCCAGAGGCAAGCAGGTGTAGGCTACACATCACCTGCACATGGGGTGGGATGGAGTGCGCCCTTGCTGTTGGGTGCTCCAAAAGTGGGTGCAGATCCCTGATCAAGTCCAGGATGGTGTGGGGGTGTAGCCTGTACCTTTGCAGGATCTCTGCCTCAGTTAGTTGGAATAGCGTGATCCTCTGCCTGTAGACCTGCTCCTCCCTTCTCCAGACCCTCTCTCCTGCTGCCTGTAGCAGTAGCCGCCTCACTATCACGTAGAATGCCGCCATTCTGGTCACACTGTTGCATTTTGGGCCCTTTTTTTATGGCCTCCACCTGGTTACCACCTGATTTCAATCCATGGTAAATACCGACTCTTAAATACCGAATTTCATGCAAATTCGGTATTTTGGAGGTCATCTACATCTCAAAATTCATTTTTTCCATTTCTTATTTACAGTTTCGGTAATTTTACCGAATCGGTAAAATTACTGATTCGGTAATTTTACAGAATCGGTAAATTTACTGACTCAGTAAATTTACCGATTTGGTAAAATTACCGAATCTGTAGTTATTTGGGCTCCTACATCTCAAAATCCAAATACCGGTCGGTAACGGCCGAAATTCGGTATTTTCGGCCGTTACCGGCCAGTATTTGGCTACCTACATCTGGCCCTTTTTTTCCCCAAATCCCAGGCAATATTACTCCTGATGAGACCCTCTATCCCTTAAGGGTCAAAACGCCATCAACACGATTAAAGAGACATACAACATTTCTGAATTTGTGATACAAATCGTTTTGAATAGAAACTGCTGTCAAGTATATATATATCAATCAATATACCATTCATGCTGATGTTTCACTTCACCTTTTTCTGTTTAACTATGGTTCTGGTTTGTTTATACACCTGGGGTCTTCCTATTCTATTTTCTTTCGTGAGTGTTATTTAAAAAAACACTCAGAATACTGTATGCCAAAATGATTCTGGTTGAATAAAACTCGGTTCGGCTGAACCGCAGTTTTGTACTAAATTACTCGCTGTGCTATTATTGCGCTTACAAAATGCTTAATTAATATTGGTTTACTTTGATGGAATCCACACCGGAAGATTTGTGACATTCAGAATTCGCTTTCAAATAAGTTCCATGTGAGCACTAGTTCCAAGCACCACAGTAAGTCGGACTCCAAGACAGCAGGATTTATGGTTTAAATCTTTTATTGAATTTTTACCAAGAACAGGACAATAGGACCACCATTTAACAGACAAGTATTACATGTCAAGCTCCAGTGTGAGAAAGTGAAGCATGTTCAGTGTCAGCTGGAGCTGGTCAGCAACATAGGCCATATACATCACTATTGAACAATATAACGTGCCCCCCCGCCCACCAATTAAAGGAATAACTCCAATACCGCAAGGAAAAAGAAATAAGGCGAGGGTTATCAGCGCCTGCCCTTCCGTTTGCACTTGGATGTGTTCGGTTCCGGGATCGGGGTGTCTGCCAATCGGAGAAGCCGTAGGTATCTGGGACAGCTCAATTCGCGAAACTCCCCTGTGAGCAATGACAGAAAGGGCCGCCACAACTCTGGAAATTCGTCCCCCCGCCCGGCCTGTACTAGGGACAGCTTCTCCATGCCAAGCACCATCCACAACCTGTGCAACCAACCCGTGTGTGGGGGGGCCTGTGGTGTTCTCCAGTGTGCTAAGATGTTTTGTGTGGCTGCCCCCAATGCTATGGCAATCAGATGGCCCCTGCGAGACTTCAGGAGATACATCAGGGCGTTGGGCAGCCCCAGCAGAATGTAGGCAGGGAAACGGGGGAGCTGTGTACCCTTGTATGCAATCACAACTCCAGAGTAGATGTTCCAGCGTGCCTAGTTCCCCGCACCCTCTCCAACAGCGGTCGCTAATGTTGGGGTCTGCTTGGTGAAGGCGTTCAGGTGTGTGGTACCAATATGTGGCCACTTTGGTCAGGGTTTCAGTCAATCCAGCGTGGTAGGCGGAATGCCGTGCTCTGTGATAGATACCACTCCATTCTTTGTGCGTGAGGCTCCTTCCAAGTTCCCATTCCCAGCGACATCTGCCCGTGTTATATGTGTGGACATTTGTGAGGAGGAGAAATTGGTACAGGTCAGAGATCAATTTCTTCTCAGAAGTGCGAGTGACCAGCCACTTTTTGTAGGGGGTAAGGTGTCAGTGAGCTCCCGGTTTAACTTCGGGGTTAAGAGCCCAGTGTCGCACCTGCAGATAAGCTAGGCTGTCCTCCTCTGGGATGCCATAGTTTTCCTTCATCTGTTGAAAAGAAAGGATCCCTTCCAAATTAAAAAGATGCCCCAGCGCCTTGCAGGGAGTTCGTCGCCAGTTCGTGAACGCTTTCGGGTCGAGTCCCGGGGTAAAATCGGGGTTGGCGAATAACGGCGTCATGGGAGATGGGAAGAATGTCAGTTCGTGTTTGGTGGTGATGCGGTCCCACACTTCCATGACCGTGCCTGTGATATGGGAGGCATACAGGTTCAGCGGCCGGTGGCACCTGGGGGAAAAGGGAATTCCTTGTAGGGGCATGCCTGCCACTGCCTGGTCCTGGAAGAGCCAGTTCTTGCCCGATTCTAGCTGGTGCCATTCCACAAGGCTCCGGAGTTGCGCGGCGTAAAAGTAGAGCTATAAATCCGGTAGCCCTACTCCGGCATGGCCCGGCGGGAGGACCGCGATGGTCTGTTTGAAGCTCGGTCGGCGACCCTGCCAGACGTAGCGCGCCAGTTCGAACTGCATCTGTTGGATCCAGCCTTGCGGTGGTCGAAGGGGGAGGGTCTGAAACAGATAAAGGATCTGCGGCAGGAGAGTCATTTTCGTGGCGGCTATCCTCCCCAGCCAGGAGAGGGAATGGCGTTTCCATCTGCGGAGTTCCTCGCGGATCTGCACGCGGAGCTTGGTATAATTTGCTTCTACCATGGCTGGGATGGTGGGGCCTAGGAGGACATCTAAGTAGGGGACTGTGGCATCTGACCATTGCATAGCATGTTCCTCTCGCACTGCGGTTAAGGTCTCGGGTGCCAGAGAAATGTTAAGGGCAATCAACTTATCTGTGTTGATTTTGAACCCGGAAGCGAGTGCAAACCCGTCGAGTTCAATAAAAAGTGCACGTAGCGATTGAACAGGGTTGGTCAGGGAGAGCAAAATGTTGTCCGCATAGAGGCTAATTTTGTGAGTATCTCCATCAAACCGAATGCCCTTGATGAGAGCATGTTGCCGGACTCTCTATGCCAGTGGCTCCATGTAGAGGGCAAACAAGATGGGGGAAAGGGGGCAACCCTGCCTGGTCCCCCTGCCGATCCGGAAGCACGGGGAGGTTGACTCGTACCATAGCGTTGGGTTGACCGTAGCAATTTAGAATACTGGTACAAAGGACGTCCCCTAGGCCAAAATGATGTTCCTTTTCCTTTGAGGGGCCCCCCGCTCCCGGGGTCGGTGTTGCGCCGGCTCCATCTGCAGGCCTGGCTCTTGAGCGGGTGACGTTGCTTTCCCGTGGTTGCTCTTCAGGGGTGGTGGATTTGCTGCAGGGCTCCCGCAGGTCTTCCACCTTGTCCTCCTATGCCCGGCACTGGTCTTCCTTCTCACGTTGGTGCGGTCTGCAGGGTGTTGAGCCCGCCTCCGTGGATCCCTTGCGGGTCTTGGATTTTCTTGCTGAGGGGTTTTCCTTGGGTTTGGCGCCTTCGTCCCTGAGGGCCCAGTGGGCGGCCTTGCGGGCCTTCCGCAGTCCGGATTTTGACGGGCTGGATTCCCTGGTGGCTCGTTTGCTCCGGAGTTGTTTTCTCCGTCGCCCTCGGACGGTCTGCCTGTCTCCCCCTTGGGATCTCCCCCTAGTTCTGCGGGCCCTTCAGGGTCCCCCCTTTGGGCCCCTGGCCTCGGTGGCTCTGAGGTTTCTCACTTTTAAAGTGGTTTTCCTGGTGGCCATTGTGTCTGCAGGTCGGATGGGCGAGCTGGGTTCGTTCCTTCGCTCTCCTCCCTTCTTGCGGGTTTTGCCTGACAGACTGGTTCTACGTCATGACCCCCGTTTTCTTCCCAAGGTTCCTTCCTTGGTGAACCGGTCTTGGGAGGTGTCATTACCTTCTTTCCCTCCCGACTCGGAGCTTTCCCTGTCCTTGCTGGATGTTCGGCGTGCTGTTTTGATTTACCTTGAGCGCACGTCTTCCCTTTCCCAGTGTGATAGCCTGTTTGTTACGTTTGGTCCCGTTCACTCTGGCCACAAGCCCTCTCTTTCCACCTTGAGTCGCTGGCTTAAGCAGGCTATCCTCCTTTCCTATGCTTCACTGGGTTCGGTTGTGCCGGTGGGGGTCCAGGGTCGTTCCACTAGGAGTGTGTCTGTCTCCTGGGCCTCCTTCAAGGGTGTCTCCACTGAGGAGATTTGTCGGGCGGCGACGTGGTCGTCCCCCCACATGTTCATGGAACATTATCGTATTGTCTTGGGTGGTTCTGTTCCTGAGTGCTTCGCTGGGGCCGTTCTGAGTGCTGGAGCTGTGGCTCCTTGATGGCCTTTTGTTTTTTGTCTTGATTCAGGTTTCCTGTTATTCCTGTTTTCTTTTCTTTTGTACTGAATAAACCTTGTGTCGGTTTTCTACTTCACCGTGTGGTGTTGTTTTTTCTTGTGGTCAATGAAGCCTTTTGGCTTGGGTATTTGCTCACTATGTTAAGTCATGTGGCGAGGAAGACTAACGAGGAGGTAATGCCCCGGTTACTTACCGGTAATCTTCATTACTCCGAGTATAGTCTTCCTCGCCACATGAGTTCCCTCCCCCCCTCCCTGTCTGGCTATCGGCTTCATTTTTGCTTGGTGGTTCAGACTGTTGGTTGGGCCGACCCGCCTCTTATAGAGGTCAGGGGTGACTGGTCGGCCATGTTGGGAGGGGATGGGAGGCTTTTTTTACTTTGGAGGGCTCTTTTCGGCGTCAATTGTAAGGAGCATGCAGTCTGGTTTCGTACGAGACCCTGCTCCAATGAGGTGGAGGACCCGCCTAGTGTTGTCGCTGGTCTGTCACTGGGGTATAAAGCCTGCTTGGTCTGGCTCCACCAGCTGTTGCATGTAAGGTGGGAGCCGGCTGGCCAGAATACCCATGTAGAGTTTGAAGTCTATGTTTAATAGCGATATCGGCCGGTACGAACCACAGCGGGTCGCGTCTCTGCCGGGCTTCGGTATGACCGAGATTGATGCCTCCAGAAGGTCCGCAGGATCGCGCAAGGCTGATCAAAGGAGTTAAAAAGATCTCGCAGGAGGGGGGCCACTTGGTGGCAGAACGTCTTATAAAAGGTCACAGGGTAACCGTCGGGGCTGGGGAATTTCCCCGATTTCAGGCGGGAGATCGCAGACACCACCTCTTCTAGGCCTATGGGCCTATCCAGGAAGTCCGTCTGGGCTGGGTTCAAGGACGAGAGGTGCGCTCCCTGTAGGTAAGACTGACCCACCTGCATGTCGAGGGTGTCGCTAGCGTAGAGGGACCGATAATTTGTTCCGAAAGTCTCCGCTATTGCCGCATCATCTGAGACAAGGCTGCCCCCATCTGCCTGTATGGCCTGCACCCCCTGCCTCTGGCGCTGTTCACGCAACTTGTTCACCAGTAGCCGTCTGCAGCAATCCCCCCGTGTAGTACGCCCGCCGGAGACGGAGGGCCACGTATTCCGCTGCATCTTGGTCTAGTGCGGCTAACATTTTCCTCTCGCTGCACAATTGACGCCAGGTCTGTGCCGCTCCTGTGCGCTGGTGCATTTGCTCCAGTTTCGACACTTGTAGCATAAGTTCGGCTCTTTTCTGCTTCCCTTTCCTTATTGTTAGTCGTGGCTATAGATATAAACTTGCCTCATAAGACCACCTTAAGGGCAGCCCACTGAGTAGCTCGTGTGGTATCTGTATTATTGTTATGTGTCAGGAATTGTGTGATAGCAGTTTTAATCCGCTCTACTGTGGGTATGGTGGTATGGAGAAGGAATTCCCTGAGCCGCCAGTGTCATTGTGGGGTCGGTGTTGCTGGCAGGAGGAAGGTGGCCACCACCGGGGAGTGGTCAGATAGCGAGGCCGGCAGGATATCTGCTTCTTGTGCTCATGATACTAATGGGAACGTGCAGAGGAAGTAGTCCAACCTGGCGTATGACTTGTGGGCCCCTGAGTGGTAAGTGTAGGCAGTGCTGCGTGGGTGGAGGTATCTCCATAGGTCGGTGAGACCGAGATCTTGGAGGTGTGCATGTTCTGACTTGGAGAGGGCCCCCACCTGACCTGTCCTTTGGCAGGAGCGGTCTGCTGTGTTGTGGAAAACTAAGTTTAAGTCGCCCCCAATCAGCAAGTGTCGCTCAGTGTTGGCTGTGGCTGCTGCTAATGCTGTCTGGAGAAATGTTTCTTGTCCCTCGTTCGGGCGCATAGACCGAGCCCACCAGAATCGTTATGCCTGCTATTAGTCAAGTCAAGTCAAGTCAGAGAATTTATATAGCGCACTACATACCCAGAGGGTCTCAAGGCGCTTAAGGTGGGGAAGTGGTACACCAGCAGTCGCCCCTTTAACTCTGCCTCCCGCTGAAGGACCTTGCCTGTGAATGATTTGGATACCAGTATCGCTACCCCCGCAACCTTCCTGGAGCAAGACGAGAAAAGTTGTGTGGGAAAGGCACGGGATTTAAGTCGGTGTTGGTCTTTGGGCAGCAAGTGCGTCTCCTGGAGAAGGCAGATATCTGCCGAGGAGTGCTCCAGGAGGGACAGGACCGCTCATCGCTTAATGGGGTTACTAAGCCCTCTCACGTTCAGGGAAAGGACCTTAAGTCTGGAGTGCGTCATCGGGCATCAGGGTGACTGCCAAAGCTTTTAATGCAGTGTTGGAATAAAACAGAAGGCCAAAGAAAAGCAAAGAAAAAGGTGGACAAGGGGTGCCCCCCCTAACAACCTCCCCCCAACCTCCGCCCCTCCAAACCTCCCCAAACTCCTCCCCCCAAAGCCCCAACTCCCATCCCTTCCTCCCTCCTCCCCCCCTCCACCCTCCTCCCCCACCCCCCCTCTACAACCACCTCAACAGACCCTCACATCCCGCCCCCCTCAGAGTCCCCCCACAACAACCCCCCCCTACCCCAACACCCCAAAAGTGAGATGTCAGTGTCCCAGTCCTGCCGATTCATCGCAGGGCTGTGGTGTAGTAGTCTGGTGGAGCACTTCCAAGTGGCGGCCTCTGTGGAACCCCCGCCCGCCCCCCCTGCCCAGATGAGAATGACTGTTAAGCACTCCCCCCTTTGTAAGGGCTCATTCAGAGGTCGACGTTTCTTTGGCCACCTCTTGGATGGCTATGGTCCTCTCTTGAGTAATGACGTGGGCCCCGGGTTTCAAGTGTGTCTAAAACGAGCGCCTGCGGCTGACGCTCTGCAATCCTCCTTTAGATTGCCCCTGTGATAGTTGCATGTATGTTTGATCCTCCGGTTGCTCTATGCCCAATAGCGCACAAGTGTCATGCAGTGATCGCAGTTGATGGAGGGCCCCTTTGCATTTAAAAACTAGTCTAAACGGGTGACCCCAGGAGTAAGGGATCTGCTCTTTTCGCAGAAAGTCTGTGGCTACCTTGAAAGTTTTCCGCTTCTGTAGTGTGATGGCCGAAAGGTCCTGATACAGGGCAATTGGGCATTTGTGGAACTGAAGAGGTTGTTTTCACTGAGCCTCCTTGAGGATCCTTTCTTTGAGCGGGAAGTGTGGCTGGAAAGCTAATATGTCTGGTGGGGGGGCAGGCGAACGTCTAGGGAGTCCCACCCTGTGCGCCCTGTCTATCCTAACTACAAAGTCTGTTGGTTCCCCCAGGACGTCGCGAAATAAGGCTTGCAGGTAGCTTGTAATGTCTGTCCCCTCTTACCTAAGAGGGACCCCCCGGACCCGTATGTTATTTCGACGGGACCAGTTTTCCAGGTCCTCTGCATGCGTCTGCAGGTCCAACTGTTGGTCTTTCAGTCGTATGACCTCTTGTTGTAGTTGTTCTATTTCCTCACTCCTAGCTTGGTCTGTCTCTTCAATGGCTGCCACCCGTTCCTCAAGGCCGTCCACGTCTCTTCTAATCTCCCGGACCGCTCCCGCCACTTCTTGTTGCAACGTTTTGAAGTCATCCCTGTGCATGTTGAACAGTGATTCCAGGAGGACTTAGTTATGGGCACTTCGGCCCTGGATTGGCCGGGTTGCGGTTTGGTGGTCTCGGGCGAGGGCGGCCCTTTTTCATTTCTCGTCTGATTCTTAGCAAGCAGCTATGGGAGTGTGCGGTCCCCTTTCTTCCGTTGGCTCACCATTGTGCCCTCCGTCTCGGTGTCGGCCCTCCTCGGCCTCTCCGAGGGATTATTCTATGCGCCCGGGGCCTCTGTGCAGGCCGGCAATGAGTGTTGTGTCTATTCGGCGGGTAGTCGGCCCCCGCACCAGGAGTCCCCCTGCTGGAGGCCGGAGCCGGGGCCTCGCCCCGATCCAGCCGCACCGCTTGTGGCTCTGCTTTGTGGGATTAGCACCCGATGCGGCGGTCAACGTTAAACTCGTAGGTCTGGGGACCAGTGGTGACAGCTCCCCTTATGTCTTCTTCTTGTTTCTCCCAGTTGTCCGGGCGGTGAGCGCTCCTTGCACGCTCCCCAGGGCTCGGCAGACCAAGATGGCGATCCGTCCCTCGCATCGGGCGCGCCGGTGTTAGGTGATCGCTGACACCACGGTCTCTGCTCTGCCGGGGTCTTGAGGGAAGGGCTCCAGGTCCCGGGGGCCACTGCGCTGTCTCACCGGTGGCAGGCTTCTCCCGATTGCCCCGGCAGTGAGAGTTCCCTGCGTGCTCCTCAAGGCCCGGCTGTTCAAGATGGCGCCCCTCGATCTGTCCCAGAATCGGGCGACACCGTGGCCTCTGCTCGGTTCCGAGTGATGGGCTCCAGGCCCCGGGGCCACTGCACTGTCCCCCCGCCAAAAAAATCGAAAAACACACAAAAATCAGCACAATCCAATGCCATCCATGCCCTCCATTATGTTTACATTAAAGAGACCCCACAGAAAGACTCAGTCCATGCACCACTCACTAGCCCTGGGCAAAAGGCCCCAAAAGCAGCCAAAAAAATCGAAAAACACACAAAAATCAGCACAATCCCATGCCATCCATGCCCTCAATGATGTTTAAATTCAAGACACCCCACAGAAAGACTAGGCCCATGCACCACTCACTCGCCTAGGGCAAAAGGCCCCAACAGCAGCCAAAAAAATCGAAAAACACACAAAAATCACCACAATCCAATGCCATCCATGCCCTCAATGATGTTTAAATTCAAGACACCCCACAGAAAGACTAGACCCCTGGGCATAATGGATGAAAGCTAGGCAAAATGGGTGCAGGCCTGAGAACACTGCCTGAATTCAAAATGGCCCCTTGACCCCAGGCACATGGCCAGGGCCAGCCTGTACCAGCACTCAAAATGGCCCCCACCCACATGGCCAGTCCCCATCAACACCCCAAAAAATAAAAAAACACACACAAATCACCACAATCCAATGTCATCCATGCCCTCCATGATGTTTACATTAAAGAGACCCCACGGAAAGAATCAGTCCATGCACCAATCACTACCCCTGGGCAAAAGGCCCCAAAAGCAGCCAAAAAAATCGAAAAACACAGAAAACTCAGCACAATCCCATGCCATCCATGCCCTCAATGATGTTTCAATTCAAGACACCCCACAGAAAGACTATGCCCATGCACCACTCACTGCCCCTGGGCAAAATGGATGAAAGCTAGGCAAAATGGGTGCAGGCCTGAGAACACTGCCTGCATTCAAAATGGCCCCTTGACCCCAGGCACATGGCCAGGGCCTGCCTGTACCAGCACTGAAAATGGCCCCCACCCACATGGCCAGTCCCCATCAACACCACAAAAAATCGAAAAACACACGAAAATCAGCACAATCCAATGCCATCCATGCCCTCCATGATGTTTACATTAAAGAGACCCCACAGAAAGACTCAGTCCATGCACCACTCACTAGCCCTAGGCAAAAGGCCCCAACAGCAGCCAAAAAAATCGAAAAACACACAAAAATCAGCACAATCCCATGCCATCCATGCCCTCAATGATGTTTAAATTCAAGACACCCCACAGAAAGACTAGGCCCATGCACCACTCACTAGCCCTGGGCAAAAGGCCCCAACAGCAGCCAAAAAAATCGAAAAACACACAAAAATCAGCACAATCCCATGCCATCCATGCCCCCCATGATGTTTACATTAAAGAGACCCCACAGAAAGACTCAGTCCATGAACCACTCACTACCCCTGGGCAAAAGGCCCCAACAACAGCCCAAAAATCGAAAATTCCAAAATTGTAGTTGCAGCAACTGTAAAGCCCCAAACAAACTTACTTGTGAAATTTCTAATCCAAAAGTGATCCAAAGAAAGTCAAAAAGGCCTCAAATCCAAATATCCAGCAGCATCCACAAAAAGTAATCCTTCCAGGTCAAGATCCGAATTAAAGTGACCAGCACATGAAGAAAGCACTGGGAGGAGCCTGCTGGACAGGAACAGGAAGTTGGAGACTGTGGGGCACTTCCTTCCTTCCTCCCTCCCTCCCCCCCCCCCCAAAATGGACTCCTTGCAAAAAAAAGTGCAGGCAAATGTCAACCTGAGGAGTTAGTCTGATAAAAATCATCATTTTCAGAAGGTTTATGCTGCTTGCTGGTGGATTTCTTGTGCAGAATTGCAAATTTTGTAATTTTGCGAGTGCAAGATTGTTGCTGCCCGCCGCATCTACGTGTTCCCAATCGCAAACTCCCGCGATACGTGATCACGGCGTACTCGCGTTGACAAACTCCCGCTGTGCAAGGTGGCAAGCCGCGATGACGTAATCGCGGTCGCCAAACTTCCGCGGGATCCCGCAGCAAGATCCAAAAAGGCGCAGCACTTGCAAAATATCGAGAAAAACAACTCGGCAAACGCTGAATGACAGTAAGTGAACGCCGCGCACAGCAACATTGTATCACCAAGCAAAAAATGCGCCGCGTGCGAATTTGCGGATTTTCGGCAAATTCGCGAGAGTTCGCGGATTGCAAATTTACCGAAAATCCGCGAAATCCGCGAGCGGAACGGATTTTACGCCCATGCTTAGTCTTCACTTTTCATTAAGTAGTAGTTTTCACATGACTCCTGTCAAACAGGATGTTTAAAATGGTTGAAGAAACTTTATTGAACTGTTGGTGAGCAAGCCTGCTGGGTAGGCGAAACGCGTCGGACAACAGCCGACAAGTGAATAAATTAATTTTCATCACAGATATGACGTCATCATCTTTACTTTGTGAAGGCGAGTGAGAATATATATATATATATATATATATATATATATATATATATATATATATATCAAAGCTCTATTGCCACAGCGTACCTCCAATGCACTCTCGCAGGCGGGACGCGTTTCCGTTGAGTTGCCCCGGATTGGCCAAGAAGGGTGTGGTACACAGATCTTCTTCACCTCTCATCACACCGTCTGCTCCGTCTCCCTCTCAGGGCAGACCTCCTCTCACAGTCGCAGGGACAAGTTCTACACCCCCACCTCCAGAGCCTGCACCTTCATGCCTGGAGATTGAACGGGGCAACCTGAGTTCCATCTCTCGCCCGCCTGATGTGGTGGATGTTATTTTATCAGCCAGACGACACTCCACCAAGTCCATTTACTCCTACAGAGTAACAAGATTTGTTAAATGGTGTGGAGAGAGATCCATTGACTCTTTAAAGGCCCACTTGTCAAATGTTCTTCAGTTTGAACATACCTTGGCTCAGCAGGGTTGTGCTGTGGCCAGGGTTAAGGGCTATTTGTTGGCTTATCAGCTTTTCTGTGTCTACCTGATCAGCCATCTCTATTTAAATCTCCAATCTTTTTTAGTCCTATCAAAGGCCTTACTCTCTTTGTTATGCCCCAAAGGGATCTTAATCTTGTTTTGACTTTTTTGATGGGTTCTTCGTTTGAACCTCTTCATAGCTGCCCTTTGTGGCTTTTGTCTTTCTGGTAGCTATTACCTCAGCAAGGAGGGTGAGTGAGCTTCAAGCTCTTAGTTCAACCCCCCGTTTTTGACCATAGATGCTGAAAGGATGGTTCTCAGCATCTATGGTGAGGCTTTTCTGCCTAAGGTAGTTACTCCCTTTCATCTGGGGCAGTCCATAACTCTCCATGTTTTATCCTCCCCCTCCCAAGGAGGAGGAGAGACTTCACCACCTAGACCCTAAAAGAGCGGTGAGCTTTTATTTGGACAGAACAAAGGACTTACGTTTGGACGATCAGCTCTTTGTGGCCAATGCCCCTTACCCGTGACCCCTTCCATCCCTTCGGTCAGTAGGGTATTCAGGAGGCATTGGAATAAACTTAGGCTGGATGATCTTCACCGTCTCCTAGCGGTAGAGTCGTTGGGCCCATTTAAGGATGTGGAAGCGGGCTACGACCATTTCTGCACTTCGATTACCGGGGCCTTGGACTCTCTGATTCCCATTGTTTCGAGTAAAATCAGTACCAGAGAGTCGAGCCCCTGGTATGACAGTGCTCTACCCGCCTTGAAGGGTATCTGCAGACGGGCAGAGAGAGCATGGCGGAAGTCTTATGAGGCTGATCTGAAAGCCGCATATGTTGCTTCCGTCAAGATCTACCACCGGGCCATCTGTCGGGCCCGTGCGGCAGTTTATGCCGCTAAATTCCGTAATAGCTCAAACCCGTCAAAGACCATCTTCAAGGCCGTGAAAGATCTTTTGGCGAAGCGGACTTCCTCTGTGGCTGTGGGGTCTACCTCCCACTGCGAGTCCCTGGCCTTTTACTTCTTGGGAAAGGTCCAGGCTATCTACCGGGCCTTCCCTAGTACGGGGACTGACCTGGGAGTCTCAGATGGGGCTTCAAGCCACCTTACCCTGCATTCTTTTCCTCCACTGCTTCCGGAGGGGTTTGATGAACTTGCCTCGCAGGTCAAATCTGGCTCTCCTTTGGATCCAGTAAGACCTGCTCTTTTTAGAGATCAGGCTTTTTTGGGACGCTCTGCTGTATGTTCCTTAGTCAACCTCTTATTGGATTCAGGTGTGGTTCCAACTAAATGGAAGCAGGCGGTGGTTTCCCCTATCATCAAAAAACCCACCTTGGACCCCTCGAAGCCCAAAAGTTACCGCCCTATTTCACTGTTACCCTGGCCGGCGAAGATAACGGAGGCTCATGTCAATCTGGCCTTGTCAGAACATCTCGTCTGGACCAATGCCCTTGACCCTACGCAGAATGGCTTCCATGCTGGACACAGCACGGAGACCACCCTCCTCGTGATGGTAGAGCATCTACGAGCGGTGTTGGATGCTGGTCAGACGGCGGCGCTGATATTATTAGACCTCAGCGCCGCCTTTGACACGGTATCCCACAGTATCCTTTTGCACCGGCTCGAGGAGATTGGCGTAGGGGGCCAGGCTTTGCCGTGGTTCCGCTCCTTTCTTGACAATTGTTCCTTCTGTGTGGCCATCCCTCCCTTCAAGTCCAACTTCCAGCCGCTGGCCATGGGGGTACCGCAGGGATCCTCGCTGAGTCCCACGTTATTCAATCTATACGTGAGATCGCTGGCTGAGGTCGCTAGGCAGTGGGGCCTGACCTTGGTCTCATATGCCGACGACACTCAGCTGGCGGTTACCCTCAGCGGGAATGCGGAACAAGATGCCCCCAGGTTCCAGGATGGACTGAAGGCGGTGGCCAGCTGGTTGACGGGGAACTGTCTCCAGCTTAATGTCACCAAGACAGACGTTATGATTGTCGGAAAGAGAGTGGAATTATGGGGTGACCAATGGTGGCCGGCAGAGTTGGGACCAACTCCGACTCCGGTGTCGGAACTGAAAAACCTGGGAGTCTGGCTGAACGCTGGTCTTACCTTTGTTGGCCACACTAAGAAAACAGCAGTGTGCTGTTTTGGCCTCCTTAGGGGCTTAAGACCTGTCCTCAAATTTTTTGATGCTCCAACCAGGCAGCTGGTAATCCAGGCCACTATCATCTCTCGCCTGGACTATGCCAGCTCTCTCCTGGTGGGAGCTAATCTGGCAGAAATTACCCGCTTACAACGGGTACACAATGCTGCGGCTAGAGCGATTGTTGGCCTGCCCAGATTTTGTCCTGTATCAAATGTCCTTCGCTCCTTGCACTGGCTTCCAGTGAGAAAGCGAATCCAGTTCAAGGTCCTGTGTTTGACCTTTAAAATTCTGAAAGGTATAGGCCCCCAAATCATGTCTAGCTTCCTGTCCTTTTACGTTCCTACATGTACCCTTCGTTCTCAAGGCCAGGCTCTCGCTGTGGTCCCTAGATTCAGGCTTTGCCGTGCGGGTGGACGCTCCTTCAGTGTTAAAGCTGCAACCATCTGGAACTCCCTGCCGGTCGAAATCCGCCTGTTGGAGGACATTACGCTTTTCCGGAAAGCTATCAAAACTTTCCTGTTTTAGTCAGTCTTTTTAGTGGCCTTTCCTGTTTGGTTCCTGTTATGTTATGTCCTACCTTGTCACTGCGCCAGGACGCTCCTTCGCTGGAGCAGCTGTGCGCACAACAAATATCGATAACATAACATAACATGTTGGACGCTTAAAAGGCAAAACTTTGCACAAGCGCACTCTATCCAGGTGGATCATCTTGTGCATCAAGATCTGCTACGCCCTTGCTGGTAAGGAACCACCTGAGGGTTAGAGATCAGTCTACTAGGGCTAAATCTTCCACCTCTGCTTTAGCCAGAGGTGTTCCTGTGTTAGACATTTGTAAGGCCTCCCTCCACACTTTCGCGAAGCATTATTGCTTGGATTTCAAAGTGAGGAAGGAGGGCCATTTTGCGCGCTCTGTCTTACAGGACTGTTTGGTGTAAGAAGGGTGGACACCCTCCTCCAGGAGTGGGACTGATGTGGGAATCTATTCATAAGGTGAGGAATCCACAGCAGATGTATCCATCAGAAGAACAAGTTACTTACCTTCAGTAACGCTTTTTCTGGTGGCTACAGTATCTGCCTGTGGATTCCTCACAGACCAACCAGCCACCCCATTTTCCACCCTTTTGTACCTTAAAAGAGGTTTTAGTTTCTATGGCTGTTTCATATTGTCATTGTATGGATGTATGACGTTACAACGCATGCTTTTACCACGCATGCTGTTACAACGCAAGTATTACAATGAAAACCTTTACAACGCATTACACTTGGGGGTGCTGGATAGTGAATAGTTTAATTTACTATTCCAACTCCAGTCCCCGTGGACACTAGGGAAGGTGTTGGATAGTAAATTAAAACTATTCCTTATCCTAGAGCGCCCCCCAGTGTAATGCGTTGTAATGGTTTTCGTTGTAATACATGCGTTGTAACAGCACTGCGTGGTAAAAGTTGCATTGTAAAGGTTTCAAACCCATTGTATACTGCCTCTATTTGCCTTTGTGTGGATTCATAGGAAATGTTTGCTTTCCTATTTCACTTTACACTGTGTGTATTTCTGTGAATACTGTGTGCTATGTATACATTGTCTCTATGGTCTGCCCGCCTGTTTGCCTCTGGCACAGATAAAATGGGTGAAACTGACATCATCACGATGTGGTGCTCTTATAGCTCTGGTGACGTCATGTGGAGCCCCGTGCGGAGCCATGCATTGTGACGACCACGTCAGCGTGGAGGGCTAGGAAACATTTCTGCTTCCGCGGAATGCTGGCACAGGGGATATTCGTAAGGTGAGGAATCCACAGGCAGATACTGTATCCACCAGAAAAAGCGTTACCGGAGGTAAGTAACTTGTTCATCTAGAAGCAATGATGGAAGCAGAAAAATGCCAGGCATACGGTAAGAACAGATTTTTAGCTTAGGCGTTTTAAGCCACACCCTTAACTGCATCAGCCACGCCCCTTTAAGAGACCCCTCAGATTTTTCACCCCACTTAAAGCCCTGGGTTCAACCTTTAGACAAGCTTACCAAATGCGTAACTTCCTGCATGGGGTGAGCGGACGACGGCAGCGTGTATCATTGCCCTTTCTATGTGCATCTTGTACGTTGGCTGCATGCTTGCTTCGGTTTGAGAAAGGGGGGATTGAGGCCTTCTTTAATCGCACTCACTGAAACGTCCTCACTTTCAGCCCTAATGGGAAATGAGAGTCCAGCTTAAGATATTATATGATATTGGGGTCGGCTTGAAAGTCAAATAGGGTTGGTAGATAGCTGGATGTTACGGACATTTAGGATGAACTGCAAAATTGAGTAAAATCAGTAACTACAATTTTGCTACTCCCCCCACCCGCTTGATCTTCCCTCTGTCCGTCACTATTTCTCCCCTCTCCTCTGGCTGTCATTCATTCAATAAACTTTATTTCGGTTAGTTTTAACCATAAAAGTACATAAAATATACATTTTCACTTTTCCACAGTTCAATTGTAAATATAAGAATTAAAATACATCATATGCAATCGGAGGGGCGAAGACAAATTGTTAAGACAATAAAAATTTAAATAATTTAGAATTCTTTTTTTAAAAAGTTAAGATAACATTTGTTGATCCAAAATAATTGTCACATCTCAGCAAATAAAAACATAAAGTGCCATGTTATTTAAGTGATTTCCTTCGTATAGACCACATAGAAAACAGAAATTTGGTGATAGCAGACACTATCAAAGGATTCGTGTCGGACTTCAAAATCCTAAAGAAGACTTGGTAGTCCCTTATGCACAGGTTATTCCATAGTTGTATTATCCACTTTTTTCATATGTGTGAATAGGCTGGACAGAAAAGAGTAACATGCAGGGTGGTTTCATTTTCGATTCTACAGCCGGGGCATAAATGGGTTGGGCCCCCCGTCCATCTGTCAATCGTAGAATAAAGGGGCAGCGTTCCAAATCTAAACTGTAAGTACAGCTTCTTCGCTAAAGTAGGTTGGATAGCGTCTATTTCTTGTTTAAAGCTGTATATGGACTTATGGCTCAGGAAGGCACCAGTCAGGCTCGTTGATGGTACTGAGCTAATGGTCCTCCCGAGACTAAAGTCCTTCACAGCACTGGACAATGTTTTCTTGGAAATAGTTAAGGATGTGACCTCAGGATTTAGCCACAGATTTTCGTATCCAATTTGAGCAAGAGACTGTCTTACAAAACGTAGCCATGAAATTTTACCTGCTCCTGGGGAGGCTAGAACCACCTTTAGTTCCCTTTTGTAGCTTTCCAGCTCGGGGTGCTGCACAGACTCCTCCAATAAGAAGGGGACGTGAGGAAATAGCTTCGGCTATAGGCCTAATATTCAGGTTTAGCCTAAGTGGGACTAGAGGAGTGCTTCTGGGCAGGGTTAGAATTTGCCTAATGAAGTTGTTTTCTGTGATGGTTAGGTCAGTAGAAGGAACATGTCCCCAAAGTTCCGCCCCATAAAGGGAAGAAGATCTTGCTTGAACTTTGAAGATTTCCAGTGGGGCACTTATAATTTTGTTCGCACAGTTTTTTTGGACTTTTAAAATTCCCCCACTTGTCTGTACTATTTTTAGGTTTGCCTTAGCCATTTGTGCTCCCCACCCCATTTTGTCGGTGAGAGTCAACCCTAGATAGTCAAATGTTGGGACTCCTTCTAACGGTCTACCTTCCATCACGGGGTGAGGACAGTTGGTGGTATTGGCATTAAATACCATATACTTAGTCTTATCGATGTTGACTACTAGATTTCTATGTCTGCAGAATTTAATGAACTGGTTTAAAACCCTCTGCATGTCCATGGGGGATTTTGAGAGAAGCAGAGTATCATCTGCAAACATTAATGCAGGAAACCTCAGCGAGGCTAATTTTGGGGAGTCAATATCTTTAATTGATTGTAGGTCTTCAATTAGCCCATTAAGAAAAAGGGAGAAGAGGGTGGGGGCAAGGACACAGCCCTGCCTAACCCCTTTCTCAACCGGGAAGGGCCCTGTTAGCTGACCATACTTCCCAAAGTGCACTCTGGCATAGGTGCCATCATGTAGGTGTTTGAATTGGTGGCATAAATAGGGTGGCACCCCATTGATGATAAAATTGCCCAGAGTTGGTTACGATCCACCATATCGAAAGCTGACTTTAGGTCCACAAACGTTAGATATAAACTTCACCGGTCCAGGATAACGTGCTTCCAATAAAGGACTTGGGTCCGGAAGAGTTGATCGATGGTAGACTTTTTGGCCCTAAAGCCTGCCTGGAGGGGGGTCAGTATATTATTATCGTTTACCCAGTCCTGTAGACGTTGTAAAAGTAGTCTCGCGTAGATTTTCTGACTAACATCGATAAGGCTAATGGGCCTGTAATTTGATGGTTCTGACGGAGAACCCTTCTTAAAAATGGGAATGATCTCCGCCCCAACCATGTGGCTGGCAAAGGTAGGCCCAGCAAAATTGCATTGTAGAGTAGAAACAGATAGGGGGCCCATACTACTGGCTCTTCTTTGAAGAGGTCACCTGGGATCCTATCTAACCCAGGGGCTTTGTTTGATTGCAGAGAGTGTACTGCAATAAGAACCTCGTCCAAGGTAAAAAGCGGTATGGGGCAATTAGGGTCCATATCCGTCAAAACAGTAGGGACTAAACTATTTAATGTTGGGGGGGTAGAATATAACTCTTTAAAATATAGGGACTAAGATTCTTCAGGTATATTTGGATTAATTGAGGTCCTACCTTCTGGTTTCTCTGTGTGAACTAGATTCCAGAAGGACCGTATATCTTTGGCCTCAAGTGCAAATCTGATGGCGTACCATCGTTCTTCTTCCCACTCTTTTTTTGCATTAAAAATCATTAATTTATAGGCACGCCTAGCTTCAGTCACGGCGGCAGGGGAACCTTGTTTCAGTGCCGCGAGTAGGCCCTGCTTCATCTCTTTACATCCCCCATTAAACCAGGGGTGTTTAGTAACAAAAGGCTTGGGTTTAATAGGGGTTGTTTTATAAAAGGAGTTCGCCAATAAATCAGTTAGTTGCTCGTGCAACCCTGCCAGGGACCTTTGTACACTATTACTAAATGGTTGAGTCATGATTAGATTTGCCCTTTCTAGGAGGGGAATTATACTCAGGTACAATTTACCCAAATCGTCAGTGGATTTCTTCATGTTAGCCCATCGGATTCTCCTCCCACCTTGAATTATTCTGAGGTCACTATTTTCGTAAATTTCGATGGCCTCAGTTATCAAGTCAAAGTTAATCTCAGTTGACAGGGGATTGTGGTCGCTTTCCGTATGACTAGAGATTTGGAAGTTGAGGATCCTGGGCCATAGGGGCATACTAACCATGAAGTAATCAATCACAGAGGAGTGACCGCTACCACTGTAGGTTGGTTGGCCTGGGCTGTCCCCCTTAAAACGCCCATTACATGCTCTAATAGAAAAAGAATAGGTTATGGAGGTTAGCTGAAGTACCGTGGATGACCATTGTTTAGCTGGATACATATTTGGGTGAGGGATTGACCATAATTCATCCTCATCTGTTGAGGTAAGGTGGACTCCAATAAGTGGTTCGTAATGACAATTGAAGTCAT
The DNA here is from genome assembly GCF_964263255.1 of Lissotriton vulgaris. Classification (NCBI taxonomy): domain Eukaryota; kingdom Metazoa; phylum Chordata; class Amphibia; order Caudata; family Salamandridae; genus Lissotriton; species Lissotriton vulgaris. The sequence continues at coordinate 1,546,173,726 of NC_141696.1, forward strand.
CACCAATCATCAACTCAGCGTCTCCCGGAAGGGAGTACAAAAGAGAGGACAAAGAGTCTAAGGTTTTGGAGGTGCCCCCTGTCCTGCTGGCCTCGAATAGATATTAATGAGTGCCAGTTTAGGTGTTTTAATATGTGACAGTATAATGCAGGTTATATCATGGCTGTTAGTATTTATTCTTTTTACAGAAAACCCAAGATGAGCACCTACCCAAATACATAATCCCCCCGATGGTCTACCTCTAAGGCCTTTCAGAGCTGGCTCCATAAACGTGACATAACCCGGTCTATGTATAGGGTTAAGAGCCCATGTTTCCTGAAATATACATATCCCGTGGAGGTCTACAAAAGCACACCAGTCAGGATTATCCTGGTTGGCGGCAAGGCCTGCTATGTTCCAGGTTAGAATTTTTAAGGTTGAGTTTTGGTTATGAGTTCTAAGTGGCTGTTTACCACAATTAGCCAAATTAGCTGAACCGTCAGGAGCATTCGTGGGCCCTTTTCATGCTATGTTGGATGGTACAGGGGTAGGGACAGTAATGTGGGCTGTTGGTAAGGTTAATGCTGGTCCTCTTGGTGATGAATCCCAATCTAGGGGGAGTTCATCGCTAGAGGATAACAGGTCAGTAAGATCTTCTGCACCCTTCAACTCCAATCTAACATCTAGTGGTGGCTGGGCTGAATCTCGTCCGGATCCCTTTTCTACAGATCCCCCGATATTTAAAGATATACTATTCTGTACTGACGTTTGTCGCTCAGAGCGTCAGTCGCAGTCCCCCAAGCCTGATAGGTATCAAATCTATTAAAGAGCATGATGTTCCCTAAAGGGCATGAGTTCAGCATTTCATCCTGTGGGAATAGGTCTCTTGCAGTTAGATACCGGGGTTCGTAAAAATGGGACAGTGGCAGTGTAAAAATTCCAGGCATCAGAGTGTTTTGGGGCCAATTACAAATAAATTCGACGCACCTCCAGTCTCTGAAATTAATAATAACACAGTCCCCCACCATGGTTTTAGTACTCTTGCCAATCCAGTTCACTCTTCTAGCAAAACGAATTTCTGCTGTAATGTTTGTTGGGAGTGGTTGTTTCTGGTTGAGCCAGAAGGTGCACTTATTTTTAAGTTCTGCATATCTCTCCCTTTTTCCCTGAGCCAGAGCGGGGACCCCCGCCAAAACAACCACATAGGGCGCAGATTGTGGTGGAAGATTGATGTTGGGCAGGGGATCAGTGTTCCGGACCAAGGGGGGTTTTTGAAGTTTTGGTGCTGTGCTGTCGGCAGCTGTTTGATGGGGTTTGTCCCTTATAGCAGTGTTTGCACCTGGGGGCGAGCTGGGGGCTAAGGCATCAACAGAGGTTAAGGCAGAAGATCTTTGGGTGGGGACAGTACGACTTTTAGATGCTGCAGCAGCGTTGGAATAGGTTGGCCTTGGGCCTGGAGTTTTTGTCTGCCTATAAGTAGAGTCGTTAGCCCTTGGACCCACTTGCTTCTGAAGTGATGCGACTGAGAGTTCAAGGCAGACTAGTCTATTCTCAATTGAATCTAGTTGTGTGGTAATTGGGGTATAGAATTTTTTTTACGTACTTTCCAGTTTCTTCCAAAACAGTGGGCCCATATCAGGTTGGTCTTCTCCTCCCAAAACGTTTTTTGGTCCACTATGCTCTTCTATGGCAATCGTTGGTGGATAGAGTGGACTAGGAGGAAGTCTGGCGGCTGGGACTTCGTTGGGCACGTCCGTTTTACCAGTTTTGGCTTTTTTGCCTCCTAGGGTGGTTTGTGCACCAGTGCGCTTCCTTTTAGCAGCCGCTCCCACATCTCGTTGGGGAAGACATAATTTTGCATTGGAGGCGGAGCGGGTTTTAATATTAGGGGAGAGTGTAGCCTTGGCGGTATTTTGGGCAACCGTCCCAGTAGGGGAGTTTGAACTAATATCATCAATAACAACTGGCTGTGAAGTGTCACTTCGCTCTACAACTCCCGAGGGAGGCAGTGTATCTTGAGAGTTAGATAGATGGCGAATAGGTGATCGTGCCCTCGCCAGGCTTCCCAGTGAAGATCTTTTATCAAATGGGGTTTCCAAGGAAAGTCTCTGTTCGGTAAGTTCAATATCCTTGGCCAGGGCTGATGATACCCTAACTAGGAAGTTATCCAGGGTGCCTAATAATGAACCCCCGGTTGATTTCCAAATATTTGGGGCATCAGATGGTACAGTTGTCATGATTGTTTTTAGAGGGCTTGTCTGTTAAACTCCTTAATGGAAAAGGCCAGTTACAATAAAACAAAGAGGAGGAGAACTGACCTTTATTCACAAGGGCAGAGGAAAGAGGGGTGGCCCGTCCCGTCCTTGACCGGTCTTGAACGGGCTTAAACGGGCCCGCCCTTGGCCCAGGCTTTGCCCGGCGCGTCCCGTGGCGCGGGGCTGCGCGCTGTTTAAATGCGCCTCCTGGCGCTGCTAGGACGTCTGCAGGGCGCGCCGCCGCTGACCCTACCGGGAATTGTAGTCCCGGGGCGGCGGCGCGAGTCTATGCGTCCGGTCACTCTTGGCGGTGGCGGCAAAGTGCTGGCTCGTCCTGTCCTGCTGTGGCAATGCAGGTAAGTGGTCCTCCGCTCCTGTCGGACTGTGCGCTGTTTAAACGCGCCTCCTGGCGCTGCTAGGACGTCTGCAGGGTGTGCCGCCGCTGAGCATACTGGGAATTGTAGTCCCGGGGCGGCGGCGCGAGTCTATGCGTCCGTGACTCTTGTCGGTGGCAGCAAAGTGCTGGCTCGTCCTGTCCTGCTGTGGCAATGCAGGTAAGTGGTCCCCCGCTCCTGCCGGGCTGCCCGCTGTTTAAATGCGCCTCCTGGCGCTGCTAGGATGCCTGCAGGGCGCGCCGCCACTGAGCCTACCAGGAATTGTAGTCCCGAGGCGGCGGCGCGAGTCTATGCGTCCGGTGACTCTTGGCGGTGGCGGCAAAGTGCTGGCTCGTCCTGTCCTGCTGTGGCAATGCATGTAAGTGGTCCCCCGCTCCTGCCGGGCTACACGCTGTTTAAATGCGCCTCCTGGCACTGCTAGGACGTCTGCAGGGCGCACCGCCGCTGAGCCTACCGGGAATTGTAGTCCAGGGGCGGCGGCGCGAGTCTATGCATCCGGTGACTCTTGGCGGTGGCAGCAAAGTGCTGGCTCGTCCTGTCCTGCTGTGGCAATGCAGGAAAGTGGTCCCCCGCTCCTGCCGGGCTGCCCGCTGTTTAAATGCGCCTCCTGGCGCTGCTAGGACGTCTGCAGGGCGCGCCGCCGCTGAGCCTACCGGGAATTGTAGTCCCGAGGCGGCGGCGCGAGTCTATGTTTCCGGTGACTCTTGGCGGTGGCGGCAAAGTGCTGGCTCGTCCTGTCCTGCTGTGGCAATGCAGGTAAGTGGTCCCCCGCTCCTGCCGGGCTACGCGCTGTTTAAATGCGCCTCCTGGCACTGCTAGGACGTCTGCAGGGCGCGCCGCCGCTGAGCCTACCGGGAATTGTAGTCCCGAGGCGGCGGCGCGAGTCTATGCGTCCGGAGACTCTTGGCGGTGGCGGCAAAGTGCTGGCTCGTCCTGTCCTGCTGTGGCAATGCAGGTAAGTGGCCCCCGCTCCTGCCGGGCTACGCGCTGTTTAAATGCGCCTCCTGGCACTGCTAGGACGTCTGCAGGGCGCGCCGCCGCTGAGCCTACCGGGAATTGTAGTCCTGAGGCGGCGGCGCGAGTCTTTGCCTCCGGAGACTCTTGGCGGTGGCGGCAAAGTGCTTGCTCGTCCTGTCCTGCTGTGGCAATGCAGGTAAGTGGTCTTCTGGCTGTCTTACTCCACGCCCCTTTCTCTCACCTACTCTTTCTTTCTACACTCTCAGCTCTCTCGCTGCTCTCTCTATCCTTTCCCTACACGTCGATTTTGCACTGTTTCGGTTTCTTTCGCCCCGGCCCCTCTCCTCCTCTCTCTCTCCCTCTTCCTTCTTCCTTCTTTCTGTCTTTCTCACTCGGTCTACCTTCTTTTACTAACTCCATCATTCCTTGACCTCTAGTCATGCCTGCCCCTGTGCCCATCTTTCGCCCGTCCATTCCTTCTCCTCTCTAGCATCTCCTTCGATCTTGAATGTTCTCTCACAGCAGCGCGCGCTTCTGCAGACATTAATTTTACTGATTGACATATGCAGCCTTTTCTGAGCTTTCCCAAGCTATGAGCCTGTACACCAGAAGAAATATTTCTAATTTCTGCGTGAAATACAAATACTTGGCATTCTATGTCAATAATTCCTTGTTTCCGTATTGTTACCGGAAACATGCCTTAAACCTCGACGCTTCCTCCTGTCGTTGTTCAAGACTGTACATCCAGTTCACAAATAATGAAAAACAAGTGTCAGATTAGAGGGGACTAAATTTCCCTTTGTTTCTACGAGGACTTCTTTGTTCACTAAAACCATTTGTGAATCCTGCTGCTGCCCATTGGCAACCTAGATAAATAGTTTAAATGTAAGACTGTAAAGCCCCTACTTGGGTGTGTCTTTGGTGCAGGCAGCAACGTTGTACATTATGAAGGCATGTGGGAATGTGAGGATACGGTAGTAGGCAGTGTTCTCAATATTCCTTCCACTTACGCACACAACAAAGGGGTTCTGTGATATGCTCTGAACACAGTCAGTGTACACAGTTACACCCGCTGCCACAGTAGTCAACTGTAAACTGACATCCACTCTCTTCACTTCACCGAACCGTGTGATCTTGAGCAGATACCGTCGCCCTACCGGTTCCTTCACTTTCCCTCTATCTCCATGCCTCGCAGAATGGGGAATCCTTATGAACTGGATGTGTGGTAGTGTTAACAGAATTTACGCAAGTCTTTTATGCTGAGATGTTATAGAGAAGCGGTTCAGCTTCACAGCACTGTGCCTACGGCGCTACGTATGCTCTTAGAATCGAAAGACCAGAGAGGCGCTTGTAGACGAAACCCTGCTAGCTGCTGACACGCTGTTTTTAGGTTTTGACTGGCGAAAACGATGCGAAAGCATCGTTTCGCTAGGCGAAAACCTATTGATTACTGTATGTGGGGCATGGAACGTCCCTAGCCTCCCATTGGCTAGCTCCATAAATGAAGGCTAGCCATTGGGAGAGGGCTCTGTCCATCAATGCCGGACCAGATTCGGGGGCGTTCCCGAGAATTTTTGGCTTTTGGCGACGTCACGCTACGTCAGCCAAAAGCCAGGAACGCCCCCGAATCTGGTCCGGCATGGTCACCCTGCCTGCCAGACGCTGCTCCCTCATTCCTAACTCTGCTCGCAGCCCTCCGTGCCCACGCCTCATTGCTGCAGGCTGCCGTAGCTCGGCTGTCGTCGTCTGCAGCCTCGCCCTGACTCAGGCCAGCTTCCAGTGGAGGCCAGGCTCTCTGGTGCACTTATTCTATTGGCACTTGACGGCGGCGAGTTCGAAAAAAAAAAACATTATGATCCAACATGTGTTACTCTACTATCTTCTTAACTGTTTTATTCACCTCTATCACCCACGCGAGGAGATGCGCTCTTTTCGACCGCAGGGAATGTGCTGTCACTATCGCCCTCCACAGGCGAGGAAGTCTGCCCATGCCTGTATTATCCAGGACAGGAGATGCGCTCCCCACGTTGTGTGTCTGGGAAAAATCAACACCATGAACGAGTGCTTACTACCACCCTAATGACCCCCGTCCTCCTTGGAGATTAGAAGGTTGTAGTGTGAAGCGAGGCGCAAGGGAATGAGCCCTGACTGCAGCCTTAAACGACCTGTCTCGGTGTCAGTTTCTAGACGGGCTTTGTCATCGCTCCACGGTTTCTCGGAACCTTTTCCTTACTCATCCACCGGTACACATGAGTCTGCTGAAAGTATGACAAAGCTTTTTCTTTGGTTTGCATACATTCTTGTGTCCATGATATTAAATGAAACGGTACGTGATGCAGAATGCATCGATTACAGACGGTTTATATTTAAGTACGTGACATCATACACTGCGATAATACGATTCATTGTGTGCAGCGCACACCACAAAGATAATTTATTTTGCACCTTTTAATAGGAACCATTATCATCCCAGGTTGCGATCTCATAAGTGGTATGTGAAAGGATAAAAGTCCGGCTCGGAGATTTTTATGGTTTAACGGTGAGCTGCTGGATGCACGCGCCTCCCCAAACTACTTTTCTCCATTGTCAGACTTTAATATTCTATGGTTGTACTTGTATTGCGTTATTACCTATATGAAATGCTTTGGCTTTTTTGTGTGATTGTGATAAAGGAAGAAAATGCCAGTGCCGGTATAGAGATTTTTTTTCTTTGGTTATTTTGAATGTTCTTGAAAAATTTGCTTTATTGTAGTAGTAGTTAATGTAATTTTTCATATCCCTTCCGTGGCCTAAAGTATCTCCGATATTTAGTTGGGTGTCAGGACGCCCTTCAGGTGTATGGTTGAAAGGGGGGTGCTGGTTGTTGAGAATGGAGGGCTAACGGTCATGCTTGCAAGAGATTGGGTCTGATAAGGTCCCGTCCCCCTGCGCGAGTCTTGTACCCCCTTCAAGTTGTAAGGAGAGAGGATCCATTTTAATGTATTTTTAACTCCCCCGCGCCAGTCCCTTCCACCAACCCCCCCCCCCCCCCCCCCCCCCCCGCGGGTCCCGTCGTGTCCCGTCCCCCTGCAAGTTGTAAGGAGAGAGGATCCACCGGCAGAAGTTTGGGGGAGGGAACAAGTGTTTTGAAAAGGAGGCAGACGTGAGCCTTGATTTCTTGTTTAAGGTTTCTATACCTGCAACGGTTTTAGAGGATATTGCAAAGACTTCTTACGCTAGCGGAAATCAAACTCTTGTAAAAGCTTCCGGCTTGATTTACTGTTCAGTCTGAAGTGTCTTCTGCAGGCAATCGTGTGAATAGTGGCAGTGCCATGTTGCACTTTCTTGGTTGGCACGTCTGTTTATGGTATTTACATGAAGCTGAAAATGGAGCTAATGGGGCTTCCCATCGGAATGTACATTGCAACCCAGAGCAGACCCAGCACAGATACCGATGCCTGGTGATCACCAGACAAGCAGGGACTGTGCAGCTTAAGAGATGTAGCACTTTCAAAGTGATTACTTCAGTGTTTCGTGCTTGTAGCGACAGACTCGTACTTCAGGCAACAGACAAAGTTCAAATTCTAACTTTCGATCTTGGAATATTGAGAATTTTAAAGTTGATGATAGTCACTTCTTAGGGCCTCTGTATTCATTGGCTGTTTTTGTTTACACCTCTCCCCTCGGGGGCCTGCTCCGTGCATTCAGCCTCAAGGTGCCTCGTATTTACTGCCTGTGAGTCGTGGAAAGCGTTTGGCAGGCGCAGGTAAACATTCCCAAACAAAGGCTAGGAATACACTGCATTTGGAAAGGAAGCCATGCTGTCGAAACAGGGGGCAGGAAGGCGTGAGAGATGTGCTCAAAAATAACTTGTGTGTAAATTATGCATTCGGATGTTCCAGCGGAACAGCCACTTATAGGCAGGGGGTCTGCATAAGGGGCTGCCATGGGTCTGGATATGAGCCTGGTAGGGGTCTGGGTACGAGGCTGGCAGGGGTCTGGGTATGAGCCTGGCATGGTTCTGGTTATGAGACTGGTAGGGGTCTGGGTACGAGGCTGGCAGGGGTCTGGGAACGAGTCTGGCACGGTCCTGGATATGTTGCTGCCATGGGTCTGGATACGAGGCTGGCAGGGGACTGGGTATGAGGCTGGCATGGGTCCACATAAGAAGCTGGCAGGGGTCTGGGGCTGGCATGGGTCTGGATACGAGGCTGGCAGGGGTGGGTCTGGGTATGAGGCTGGCAGGGGTCTGGGTATGAGGCTGGCAGGGGTCTGGGTATGAGGCTGGCAGGGGTCTGGGTATGTTGCTGGCAGGGGTCTGGGTATGTGGCTGGCAGGGGTCTGGGTATGAGACTGGCAGGGGTCTGGGTATGAGACTGGCAGGGGTCTGGGTATGAGGCTGGCAGGGGTCTGGGTATGAGGCTGGCAGGGGTCTGGGTTTGAGGCTGGCAGGAGCATCTTTGGGGAGCTTCACATCCCACTGAAGTAGGGGACAATAACTGCCTATGGCTGCTCATGTTTGCTGCTGATGCACAATGTGCGTGTAAACTCCAACTTGGTAAGGGCAACCCCAGCTCTCCCTGTCAAGGGTTACCTGAAAGCAGCTTTCCACACCGAGCTATCGCGGAAGAGCCCCTTCCTCCCACAGCGCCCGGAGGCGGCCCGGTTCTTCGAGTGGGCGCTCTATGCCAAGTCAAAAGACGCAATGCGCTCGCTGGGATCAGACACTTTGAGGCGCTTTATGGGAGAGTTTCACCCTGGAGTTGAGGTGCTTTGTTCTTCCTGGGCAGCGCACCCCATAGCTCCTGGTTGTACCTTGGTTTCAGGGTGGCAACCCCAGGATAGGGTTGTATTGGTGGGCTGTGTGTCGTGCGCATTTGGCAGTGTTGTAACTTGGACCCATTTCTGTCTGATAGGATGCATATTTTCTTTACTTGCTGTACCCCGTGAAACTGTCTCTTGATTTTGTAAATTGGACTTTCTAATACTGAAGGGCTTCTCGGCCGTGTAAAATCTACGTTGTACCATTAAAATTTCCGATTTAAAAAAAAAATCAAGCGCTGTTGAATATCGGTGCTTTTTACTCCATCCCATTTCCCCCACATAACTGAACGTGCATAAAATACTCTAAAGCGAGTTTTAATGTACTGTTTTGTATAGCGCTATTGATTGACACGAAAGCCTCTCTGTAGCGCTTGGATATCTGTAGTGTACTTTTGACACTTAGTTTGCGAAGCAGACCACTCTTCTGACCGTGATGGGGTATCCTATAGGTGTGCCTTTTTCCCAAGACTGCGCCGGTGCTTCTTGAGCTGGGAGGCAGGATGCAGGATGAAAGCGAGGACGTTAGCGGAGGGGGGTGGCGGGGGCGCTTGTTTGTGCTGAAAGTTGTTTGTGCGCTGGTGGGAAAGTTCAGCATCCCCCCTGCCTGGAATAGACAAACTGGGCTCTTCCGCTGCTGTGGCGTGCGCCTTCCAGATATAGCCTCATTCAGACGTAGACAGCAGCTCCTTCCCCTTCCTCCACTTTTTGTGATACTTTTCCCGAGGCTGCTGCTGTTTCAGGGGCGCAGAGTTGGTGCACAGCGGCCATGACACCGGGACTGTCCGTACGCCTGCCTAGCCTGAAGGTGGGTGCTGGGAAACAGGGTTGTGATGGGTTCAGGTAGGGGCATGAAAGGGAGGCACACACACCACGTTTCTTTTTCATTGTATTTTGTGAGGAATTGGCGGTAAATGTCATAAAAAGGCTTCTTGGCGCTAGACACATCCAGTCAAAACTTTGAGCCTGTCATTCTTTACCATCACTGCATTTGCTTAGTTTTGTGGGTCGCACAGGGAACATTTGCAAGCTGTGGGATCTGCTCTTTAAGGTTGATTTTTGTGCACAATTTTCCACATGCATGTGCTTGCTCCCCTGCCCCCTGGCTGTGCTTGCGGCCAAGCGATTAAGCTATTGGCATTGTAAATGACAATGCCATTTATTTAACGATTAAACTGTTGGCAATGTAAATAACAATGCCATTTATTTATGATTTAAAAAAAAAAATCATAAGCAATGCCAATAGCTCTACCTTTAATAATGCCGAGACCATTGCATTGTAAATGCTTGTTAGGTTTTGCCTGGCGAAAACGATGCGAAAGCATCGTTTCGCTAGGCGAAAACCTAATGAGTATAGTATGGGGCTGGGAATCCGCCCCCGTCTTCCATTGGCTAGCTCCATAAATGGAAGCTAGCCATTGGAAGACACATCTGTCCGTCAATGCCGGACCAGATTCGGGGGCATTCCCGAGATTTTTTGGCATTTGGCTACGTCAGCCGAAAGCCAGTTCTCTGGAACGCCCCCGAGTCTGTTCCGGCATTGACGGCACCCGCCTTCCTGCTCGCGTGGCACCGCAGGCCTCCATCATACAAGTGTGTGCAGGTGGAGGGGTGCGTCTTACTAGGATCTTCGACATGCAGCATTGCACCGCTGATAGTTTAACGGTGCAGGACACACATTATATTTCAGGTGTTTGTTTACTTTAAACATTGAGTAATGACCAGGCCTGTCCGAGTCTTGAAAAGCTATGCACTAGTTTACGGCACCAGGCATGTCTTGTGCATATTACCAGGAATACATTAAAGCATGGGTGTTCATGAAAAGTCTCTAATAACGCATTTGATTTGAAATCCTTTAAATGCAGTATTTTAACATTATTTCCTTGGGTGAACCTTGTTTGGGCCAGTTCTGTCGGAAGATGGGCAGTTTTTTAAACCAAAAACACCCTAAATTCTTGTGCCAAACATAGCAAAATCCCGCGGGGCTCTTAAACGCTCCAATCTGTCCCGTGTAAAAGCAGACATGACAAATCCATCAGAGACACGTTTGGTTCCCGTTGGTATGCGACTAAATAATGCCTTTTATTTGTGCAGGAGCTCATCGTCCCGCACTGGCAGCGTTGAGCAGTCCGCGAAGACCCCTGAAGAGAACTTACAGCACAAGAGAGTCTGAACGGCCGTTGTGTGATTACAAAACTCCTCGGAAGTATTCTCGTCAGCGAAGATCTTAATCTGTGGCACAACTTCTATTTTGGGGCTGGCCTCTGAGGCCAAGAGAGTAATTCGCAATATCTCGAGCTGGGCACACTCCGCTCAGCCTCTGGCGTGTTCTTATAGAGGGCACATGGACGTGAACTCACCTAAATGCCAGGGACAGCTGGACTGATATTACACAATCTTTGACTCCAGATGACATCACATTTGACCCCCTGTGCCCTGCCCTGCTATTGTAAATGATAATGCCATTTATTTATGTTAAAAAAAACATAAATAAAAATAATGTCACGAGCAATGCCAATAGCTCTAACTTTAACAAAGGCAAAACCATTGCATTGTAAATGCTTGTTCTAAAACCTCAGCGGGGATCGGAAGGGTTGAGTTATTCCAAAGGAAGAGAAACAACGTTGTACATCATGAAGGCATGTGGGAATATGAGGATACGGTATTAGGCAGTGTTCTAAATATTCCTTCCACTTACGCACACAACAAAGGGTTCTGTGATATGCTCTGAACACAGTCAGTGTACACAGTTACACCCGCCGTCACAGTAGTCAACTGTAAACTGACATCCACTCTCTTCACTTCACCAAACCGTGTGATCTTGAGCAGATACCGTCGCCCTCCCGGTTCCTTCACTTTCCCTCTATCTCCATGCCTAGCAGAATGGGGAATACTTATGAACTGGATGTGAGGTAGTGTTAACAGAATTTATGCAAGTCTTTTATGTTGAGATGTCATATAGAAGCGGTTCAGCTTCACAGCACTGTGCCTACGGCGCTACGTATGCTTAGAATCAAAAGAACATCGAGGCGCTTGTAGACGAAACCCTGCTAGCTGCTAACATGCCATTTCTCTAAAACCTCGGCGGGGAGCGGAAGGGTTGAGTTATTCCAAAGGAAGAGAAACAACATTGTACATCATGAAGGCATGTGGGAATATGAGAATACGGTATTAGGCGGTATTGTAAATATTCCTTTCACTTACGCATACAACAAATGGGTTCCGTGCTATACTCTGAACACAGTCAGGGTACACAATTACACCCACCGTCACAGTGGTTAACTGTAAACAGACATCCCCTTGCTTCACTTAACTAAACGGTGTGAGCTTGAGCAGATACCATTGCCCCCCTGTTCCTTCACTTTCCCGCTATCTCCATGCCTAGCAGAATTGGGAATCCTTATGAACAGGATGCGTGGTGGTATTAACAGAATTTACGCAAGTCTTTTACGTTGAGAAGATGTCATATAGAATCGGTGTCAGCTTCACAGCACTGTGCCTACGGCGCTACGTATGCTTAGAATCAAAAGAACGTTGAGGCGCTTGTTGACTAAACCCTGCTAGCTGCTGACACGCTGTTTTTCTAAAACCTCGGCGGGGAGAGGAAGGGTTGAGTTATTCCAAAGGAAGAGAAAAAAGTTTTCGATGAGGTGCGCAGCCCGTCCCGCTAGTGGTGGATGAGAAAGTGAAAGCCTGCATAGCGTGCTTCAAGAACAAAACCAAACCAGATCAGTGTACACAAACACACTGCCTCCTGTGACCGTTTGCTGCTGCGGAATAGAATAAAAAAAGCGCTTACCCACTAATTAGAAGACAGTGTCTACCGCCGCCAGTAAAACATCTAATCTCGGTGGGTAGGGTCATTAGAGGACAGTTTGGCAACCAGGAGGGATTAAAATGCCTCCGGTGCAATCATTACACTATATTTAGCATAATCCATGATGACTAATGACGCACACAAATGGAAATTGGGGGCGGAGCTGAGACACGACTTCTGGACCGTATTGATTCCATGAAGCCCTCGCATGGAGAGAGCAGTATATGCGCACTGCTAATGCCAGGAGAGACCTAACAAAAAGGAGGGGGTGCATGGGCCCCCCTCCAAGTCTTTGGGACTATTTATGAAGTTAACGCAGGGGAGGCCTTTAAGGCCTTTGCTGCAGCCCCAGGGACTGGCACCTCTCCGGGGCTGTTTAATTTTAAAGTCAATTCAGTGATCGCTTCTCCTTTTTCATTCTAAGAATAGTAAATATAATTGCTCACCTGATTACTTTTGACACATTAAAGACTGTGGTCACTGCACTAGTTCCGGCAAGACTAGACTGCTGTAATGGTCTTTACCAAAATGTGCAAAAAGGATCAATAAATAAACTTAAAAAACTGCAATACACAGCAGAAAAGATGCCCTTTAACATCCCTAGGTTTGCATCGGCAGCCCTTGTTTCGAATAAGTAAATTGATTTCCTATTGAGTGGCACATTACCTTTAACGATTCAGAAAAGGGGGTGGTGATGGACAGAGTATCTGAATTAAACAGAACACTCATACCCAGTCAACAGATCAGGGCTTGATCCATCACCGTTTTTTAGCTCACTGCACCATCCCAGCTCAGAACCTGGCTACACGCAAATTAGTCTGTCCCTGGCCCAGTGCATCATGGGAACAGGGCAGACCAAACTACCAAGCCAATTCTTATACTGGGAAGGAAACAAGCTTCCGGGGACCGGTTTCTGGCATTACAGCCATCTTTGGCCCGGCTTGCTTGAATCCTGATGGTGCAATGAGCAAGGGACTCACAACTGAGTATACCCTTCCACGCTTATGGTGGACAAAACGATTCAGAAAATGGGGTGGTGATGGACAGAGTATCTGAATTAAACAGAACACTCATACCCAGTCAACAGATCAGGGATTGATCCATCACCGTTTTTTAGCTCACTGCACCATCCCAGCTCAGAACCTGGCTACATGCAAATTAGTCTGTCCCTGGCCCAGAGCATCATGGGAACAGGGCAGACCAAACTACCAAGCCAATTCTTATACTGGGAAGGAAACAAGCTTCCGGGGACCGGTTTCTGGCATTACAGCCGTCTTCGGCCCGGCTTGCTTGAATCCTGATCGTGCAATGAGCAAGGGACTCACATCTGAGTATACCCTTCCACGCTTATGGTGGACAAAACGATTCAGAAAAGGGGGTGGTGATGGACAGAGTATCTGAATTAAACAGAACACTCATACCCAGTCAACAGATCAGGGCTTGATCCATCACCGTTTTTTAGCTCACTGCACCATCCCAGCTCAGAACCTGGCTACATGCAAATTAGTCTGTCCCTGGCCCAGTGCATCATGGGAACAGGGCCGACCAAACTACCAAGCCAATTCTTATACTGGGAAGGAAACAAGCTTCCGGGGACCGGTTTCTGTCATTACAGCCGTCTTCGGCCCGGCTTGCTTGAATCCTGATGGTGCAATGAGCAACTGACTCACATCTGAGTATACCCTTCCAAGCTTATGGTGGACAAAACGATTCAGAAAAAGGGGGTGGTGATGGACAGAGTATCTGAATTAAACAGAACACTCATACCCAGTCAACAGATCAGGGCTTGATCCATCACCGTTTTTTAGCTCACTGCACCATCCCAGCTCAGAACCTGGCTACATGCAAATTAGTCTGTCCCTGGCCCAGTGCATCATGGGAACAGGGCAGACCAAACTACCAAGCCAATTCTTATACTTGGAAGGAAACAAGCTTCCGGGGACCAGTTTCTGGCATTACAGCCGTCTTCGGCCCGGCTTGCTTGAATCCTGATGGCGCAATGAGCAAGGGACTCTGAGTATACCCTTCCACTCTTATGGTGGACAAAACGATTAAGAAAAGGGTGATGGACAGAGTATCTGAATTAAACAGAACACTCATACCTAGTCAACAGATCAGGGCTTGATCCATCACCGTTTTTTAGGACAGGAACGGACTAATTTGCATGTAGCCAGGTTCTGAGCTATAGGTGTGGCATGGTATACTCAGGCATGAGTCCCTTGCTCACTGCACCATCAGGATTCAAGCAAGCCGGGCCGACGACGGCTGAAATGCCAGAAACCGGTCCCCGGAAGCTTGTTTCCTTCCCAGTATAAGAATTGGCTTGGTAGTTTGGTTTGCCCTGTTCCCATCATGCACTGGGACAGGAACAGACTAATTTGCATGTAGCCAGGTTCTGAGCTGGGATGGTGCAGTGAGCTAAAAAACGGTGATGGATCAAGCCCTGATCTTTGGACTGGGTAAGAGTGGTCTGCTTAATTCAGACACTCTGTTCATCACCACCCCCTTTTCAGAAACATTACCTTTTAGGCTCTCTACCTAACATATACGGCGCTGCATGGAATTGGCCCAGATTACTTGAAAAAAAACCTTAAATGGTGAACTCCAGGCAGATCCCTATACTGAAGCCATGGAAAAAAATCTAGTAGTTCCTCCCAACAAGCGTATGTTCTGGAGAGGCAGGAGTTTCATCAGATGTATTGCCCTGCAACGGAACAATCTCCCTCAATCTTTGAAATCCTCAACCAATCTCCTAGCTTTCAGAAAAGCTTTAAAAACCTGGCTGTTCTCCAACTAAAGGGACTTTTCTTATTGATCACAGGCAGCGCCAAGACGCCTCCGGATATACACTGCGCTTTCCAAATCTATTCAATATCAATTTTGAAATGGTGGCCGCAAGAACCCCCTAGGACCACCCGCTCCCAGGTGCCATAATCAATTTTTAGGTCTCGCCTAGGCAGCACACATGCGCTGCTCTAGGAGAGGGCCTTTAGCAATCGGTCTTCACTTTTCAAGCACTTGCACTCGTGCTTGTGGCGGCATCCACCTTGTGGGAGCGAGCAGCGACGCACAAGCTGCTCATTCCCACAGGGTGGATGAATGAATGAATGAATGAAGGGGGACTTTTACCGCGGAACTTTGCCCAAAGGCATCAAGGCGCCTAGGCTGGTCAAAAATGAGATGCAGTCGACTGAAGGCGACTATTGCCGATAGGCTTCCAAAAAGAGCCAGGTTTTTAAAGCCTTGCAGAAGAGAGAAAGCGACGGTTGCCCCAGGAGTTCGGAGGGGAGAGAGTTCCATAGCCTGGGCGCAACCGAGGAAAAAGCTCTACCTCCTCATTTCACTCTCACAAACCTTGTCACTTCAAGAAGGTTTTTATTGGAAGAGCGAAGTGATCGACTAGGTACGTAAGGTGGATGCCGCCACAAGCACGATTGCGAGTGCTTGAAAACTGAAGAACGCTTGTTAATCAGTGTGGCCGCGCGTGCTTGTTTTCTTCTCCTGTCTTCGGTGTCTTTGATGGTTCCCTTTTGGGTTCCTGTTGTGTGTGTTTGATTCTGAAGTTGTGTGCTACTTGTCTCTTCAGCCACTTCCCAGCGTTTCAATCTTTACCATCAGCTTACAGTCTGTCTTTGGATTTCCACCGCCTGTTCTCTTTGAGTTAACATGCGCCCCTCTCCCTCTGTGTCCTTCTTTTGGATTTTATATTGAGATTATTTCCTATCTTGTTCCCATCTGTTTTCATAATCTCCCCTCTGTCACCAATTTCCCACCATTTTGGCCCTCTTGTTTCTTCTGTTTTGACTCTGTTCTCTGTATTCATGGTTTCCCTCAGTTTGCTGCCCTTCCCAGTTTTCACGCCGTTCCTCCATATGCAGCGGCGCCCTTAACGCTTTCTTTCAGGCACCTCTATACACTCAGAATTCACCCCCTTCTCCACTGTTTTCACCCCTCCTTTTGTTTTCGTGCCCCTCCCGTGGATTTTGACTTGTTGATTTAGTCTGCGGCCTATGCACCTCCATCCCCGCAGTGGAGTGCACGTTTCTGGTCCTTTTCTGTGCTCTCTCTTCCAGCTGGGCCTGCTCAGCCCTCCCGGCTCTGGAAGTATCTGTACCAGCAGCTGCTCTGCTGACTTCTCTCTTAATTAAGTTACAGCCATGTATGTGCGCCCCCTCCCCCCTGGGAACCACTGACAGCAGTTCCAGGAATGCGGGGACCTCCCACTCGTATGGGCCACAGCTTTGAACTTGGCACAGACAAAAAAAAAGCAGTGAATTATTTTTAGGTACGGGCTAGGTTCTCAAACTCGGTGTCACCTACCCCGGAAGCCGGGTTTGGCGGAGGCTAGTTTGAGTAGGAACCCCACAAGCAGCATGCAGAGCAAGGAAACCCATGTGAAAATTGGGCCCTGAAGGCTCTTTGAGGCCCACCACTACGAGTTAAATCGACCCCTCACATATTTTAGTTGGCAGCACTGCCCTTTCACTGACATCACATGCCCGTCACCTGTACCAACTATCCCCTGCACCACACGTGCCAACCAGACAAGTGTTCCACTGCTAACTTGGGTCACCTCGGCCTGTCTCCCTTCTTCATCCTCGAGCCACTGAGCGCGCAAGTCACATCTGCCCCTTCGTACCATTCAGGCGCGCAACACCGATTGGGCTCACCGGGCTTCAGCCCCCCCCACCCTCCCCTGTCGTGTGTGTCAGCCCGGGATGAGACAGCTTTGCGGGCTGGCAGGCTTAGAACCTGGTTGCAATGCACACTGTTCGTACTGAACAATTGTTCTAAATTTTTAACCTTTAAATGCAATATTTAATTCTCTACAATAAAAACAAACATACTTTTTTCAGATATTGTTAATAGCCAAAAAACTAAATATCAAATATTTCTGTTCTATGCCTATGTTGTTAGTTGTATTTAGTCACAACATTTTATATACAGACTGTCTAAACAGAACAGATCTTTCTCTTGTGAGTTACAAATATCTTTGTACAGAAAATATCGTAAATTTTATACATAAATCATCATATTGCTTTCACAACGCCCAATGCATTTAGGGACTCTGGGGTCCCTTTCTCAGGGGCACGAATCTGTGAACAGAGAAAATTGTTTCATTTTACTTCGAGGTCAATATCAATAATATGTAATTATGAAGGAAAGCCCCAAGTGTACAACCATGAAAAAAATTCTATACTGATGGAGGAATAGTGTAGATACTAAATACACTCTGCATTCGGTATTCAATGATGAAGCAACCCCCTTGTGCCAAAAAAACAGTGAGTTGTGTTCATAAAAATGTAAAGTGATGTTAAAAATGTAACTGAATCCTGTGCACTGAGGAAAAGCCGAGAAATCCTGTGTTTTCGCAGATTAATGATCTGGAAAACCAAAAATACATAATCTAATGAGGATATAAATGTGTATTTATATTATAATTTTGTGTTACAAAACAGCAACTCAATTCCATTTTGTCGTTTAAACCTTTTGGGAATAAAGTTTGCAAATAATCAATCCAGAATACCTCACATTGCAATCATTTCTTAATGTTATCAACTCCTTCCTTTTTTAATACTACCTCAGCAATTTGTGCTCTTAATTGAGTGATAGTATGTTTAGCTTTCTGCCAGTGAATTGCTACACTTGAGGTTTTGTTACCAGTACGAATTGTACTTTTATATTCTGTTAATCGAACTTTAAATTTGCGTTCGGTTTTCCCTATATATGCTTTGCTGCAAGGGCATTTTAAACAGTAAATGATGTTAGTAGTGTTACAGTCTGAGGTGTGCTTCAGTTGTATGTTTTTACCTGAAACTGGGTGTGTTAAGGTGTTACCTACTATTATATTATTGCAGTGTATGCAATTTAAACACTTAGTGGTGCCTTTGAAGTTTTGATATGTTGTGGGTCTCTCTGGTGTCTTTATTAACTCTTGAAGGTTCTTGCCTCTAGTGTAAGAAAATGTAGGTTTGTATTAAAAATGTCATTAAAGTCGGGTTTGTTTTGAAGGAGTTCCCATCTATTGTTAATAATTTTCTTGATCTGCATGGAGCATGTAGAGTATTTTGACACTTAAGTGGGAGTTTCTTGTTTGTACTCTTGCGTGGAGTTTTTAATAGTAGAGTTGATCTATCTTTTTACGACAATCTACATATACTCTTTTGTAGGATATCTTGAGGATATCCTCTTTGTTCAAATCGCTGTTTGTATGTATTGATCTTTGGTTGCTGCTGGGTATTCAGGCGAAGTGTCTATCCACTGATCCCTATGGATGCAAAATTGCCCCTCGCTGGCTGGCTGAGGATTGAGGTGCCAGGGGGTGTAGTGCTAAGTACTAGGATCACGTAGGAGCATGTGGGAACTAGTGGGGCGAGCAACAATGCGTGTGGCACACCGGGTTGTCATAGGCATGCCTCCATTATCCCTTTTGGGAGTGCTTGCCCCTTGTTTGAGTGTGCTGCTTTGCCTTGCTGTAAAAAAAATGGAGCTCTGCAACTGGCTCACCTGTGCTCGCTTCTGTGCTCCACTGAATGGTCTGTGTCTGCTGCTCGATGCTCCTTGCAGATGGCGCTCTCTTGGGTCGTTGGTTGGTTGTGACATCTTTTGCCGTGCACAGAGTGCCCTACAATGTGCTGTTGTCCGTGTGGAGGGGCAGCTACCAGTGGAGTCCCGTTAGATAATGCCTGGGAACTCTGGGGCCACACTGCACTAGCGCTGCCCACCTCCTACTGCCGCAGCTCGGATGCGCAGAGGTGGCTGGGCTCTCACAAAGCAAGGCAAACTCTTAGTCAGAGGAAATAGGCCAAAGAATACTTGGTTATGGGAGGTCTTTTAATTTTCTGCAGCATTACAAGGTGGTACAAATGCATCGGAGCATAGAGCATTATCATTTCCTGACTTTTCAATTTGTGTTGTGCTTGAAGGCAAGATAGCAAACAAGGGGTCTGGAGTTTGTTTCTTCTCAGGAAGGAGATTGACTTGAGTCGCAGCAGTTATGTCAAGAATGTGGTCTGAGTCACAGGACATTCTCACATCAGGAAATATGTGGTCAATGGTTCAGGTTTAGTCTGTATGTCAATGGCCGAGATAGAACTGACCTCAATACCAGGAAAAGAAAGCAAAGAGATGTTTGTGTCTTGCCTGGTATTTGGGGTTCCTCAAAACTGGAGGGACACATCTCAGATGTAGCACCTAGATGTCATTTAGCACTAGAAGACAAAACAGAGGAGTTAGAAATGTCAAAATTCATACAAATACTTTCCTTAACTGCACTTTGAGACATGGTACTATGGCTGTTCTGAGTGGAATCTGAGTGATCAGCCACAGGATTATTTATACAATTACTGCACCAGCTCCGAGGGGACCGCAAAATAGTGTGCAAGGTTTCATTCTCTATTTCTAAGAGGCTAACATAGAAGCTGAAAAGTACTCTTGTACCAGGGTTTTAGATTCCCACTTGAACTCTGGGTTATAGTTTTTTTACAGAGTCTGAAACATTGTATTCTCTTGTTGTAATTCCAAAACCCTTGATTCAAATATATCCTGTGAAGATTGTTGATCTTTTTCTACAAGGACAGCGGTAGACTTTGAAACTTCACAACAAGCAACAGAACTAAACCTTGGATTTTGTTCAAACTGGATATTAGCCGCCTGTGTTCTAGTAGTTCTTCTCTCTCTTTTGTTAAACAGATTATTGTTCACTTTGAATGTGGTATTTAAGAAGGTCCCTTTAGTATCAGAGACTGTGATCTTTACGAGACTACAAGACTGGGTAACATTATGTGACTGGAAAACAGAGGTTATGAAATGCATCTGCTCTTTCTTTGGTTGTGTGGTTGAACATTGTATTTTACAACCACTGTCAGCAGACATGCGAGAATCAGAATTCTTGTTCAGCAAACTGAGTAAGGTATCATTCTCCTTTAGCAATGCTGACAGACAATGAATCTGGATCAGAACAGAAGATTAAGTCAGAATCTGGCAAAGAACTGTTTGCGAGCCAATGAGTAAAATATTCAGAACGTAAATGTCCATCTTTCAGAAAAAGATTAATTGTTTCAGGACTAGGGCGAACATTCTCAAACTGTAAAGTAGACATTAAGGGCCAGATGTAGGTAATCCCAGTTTACCGATTCTTAAATACCGAATCAGTATTTCAGAATCGGAAAACGGGATGTAGCAAATAAATCGGTAAAAAATACCGATTCGGTAACATTCGGATCTCCCAATCAGTATTTTCTGAATCGGTATATACCAATTCGGTAAATACCGAATCGGTAATTCCCATTCAACCCTATGGACCTCCAGGCCCATAGGAATGAATGGGATTTACCGAATCAGTATTTACTGAATTGGAAAATACTGAATCGGAAAAAAAAAGAACCCATGTGAGCAAGCCAACCAAACAGGAACACCCACCACACCCCACAACAAAGCAACAGAGGAACCAACCAATCAGATGCAAGTACCCCTCCCCAGTACCTGGATGTGGCCACACCCATGCAGGTGCAGAGCAACTGAACTGTTTGGAGAGCTGGAAGAAACACAGAGGAGCAGGATGCCCTGAGCATAGCTGAGCTGCATAATGGAGTCCCGGGATGGCCAGAAGGATGGAGCTGAGCGTAAGAGGAAGATGAAATTCAGCCCAGCAGAACTGCAGGTGCTGGTGGAGGAGGTGGTCAAACACCACACCCAGCTCTTTGGCAAGCAGTCTCTGCATGTTGCTGAGTCTGTAAAATGGAACACCTGGCTGGAGATCCAGTCCATGGTCAATGCCATTGGGGTCATACACAGGGACATAGATGACCTAAAAAAAAGGTGGTATGATCTGCGGATCATTACCAAAAAAAAACTTGCAACACAGAGGAAAGAATCCGGAGCCACAGGTGGAGGGAGGAGCTGTGCACCAAGACTGACAGACCTGGAGCAGCTGGTGGAATCCACCCTGGAGCCAGACAGTATCCATGGGATTGGGTATGCTGACAGAGCTGCAAGAAAACAAGGTAAGATGCATGGACATGAATCCCCACCCTTTTCCCAGACCCCCTTCCCCAATGTGGGTGTCTGCATCACACTCCAGAACTGGTTTTACTTTTTACCAGCAATGCATCATGGGAGACGTGGTCATAGGAACATACATCAATGCAGTCAACATAGAAATCAGCATGGCATGCCACACACTACATCCATAAGCTGTTGAGGACTAGGCAATTGTGTGATAGGAATGTGATTTAATGTCACACAGGTGAACAACACCACTGACCCATTGTCCATATCTGTCCACAGGAGAAGCATCGCGCAGTACAGCACAGGAAAGGGAGCAGAGGGCACCGGCAACGAAGATGAGGGAGAAAACACCCGAAAGATCAGGTCCAAGCACTGTTCTGGAAAAACACCATCAGCGCAGGCAGCCACTACACCGGAACGAACCATCACACCACAGCCACTACCTCTGCTGTTTGGGTCACAACATTTGGAACCACCAGCATTCTCCCCCACACCAACCTCAGAGTCATCTGTGCTGGGAAGGCCAAGTAGGCATGATGTGCCCCCTCTCAGGATCCTGGAGAGGTAAGATAAGGAAGATGTGGAGGATCTCACACCAACAAATCCACCTCTGGCTGACAACGCTGGGCAGCAGACTTCCTCTGGAGCTGTGCGTGCCGGTGTCCGAGGCCGTAGGTTACGGGAGAGAGGTGAAGGCCAGGTTGGAGAGGGGGTCTTTTGTGGTCTTGAGGCCACCATGGTGAAAGTGCCCTCTGTGAAAAACTAGTTTAAACAAAACAAAATGCCAGTACTGCTATATGAATGAACCAATTTCAGATGCGCAACAACCTCAAACTATTGCCACATACAAAGGACAAACATATGTCAGTCTTAATCTTTTTAATTTTGATATTTTTTGAAATTCATAAATAATTTTTCATTTTAGACAAGATTGTCAAATTAATCGGAACAAAGGGAGAGGGACATATATTAAAATCTATTCTCAAGAAGAGTGATGTAAGAAAAAGACAAAAAATACCAAAAAGGGGAATAGGAATCGAACCAAGAAAAAATGGACCTGAATCATACGGGCTCTTTTATCATCCAATATACATTCTGTGAAGCAGTCATACACAAAACTTCTTTCTCACCAGATCAGACGTGCAGATAGTATAAGATAAAGTTAGAAAAAGAAAAACGTGAATACCCTCACTTAGATTCAAAGGAATCTATTATTGTTGTGGGAGGTGGGGTATTAGTGGAATTATTTTACAACAATTATTTTAGAGAATAACATATCAATCAAAAAACCAGGCCATCAACATTTTTTAAACAATTTACGGAAATTCACAAATGACATTCTCATGTGATTGGCCTGAAAATGAAGAAAGGGTTGACGCGTTTCGAAACCCCTTAGTAGCGGGGATTCTCCTCAGGACCTTGGGGGATTCACTCCTGCGAAAGATAAAAAACAACAGTCCTTACTAACCTAACTCCTGGGGTAAACCTTCAACTTGAAACGGACAAGCACAACCTAAGGTAGTTACCTTGTCTTCTTTACTTTTAAAAAAAGAAGAAAGCTCCTGTTTCCAAAGTTCCACAAATCGAAAATGGCAATATTCTGTAAACTGTGGCACCAATCGTGTGCTGTTGGTAAAAGAGAAACCAAGTTGTAGTGTGTTGTCCAAGAGTGCGAAGTGGTATTAAGCAGCATGTGGTCTATGGGCATCAAATGTAAGATCTACAATCGGGCGATTACCTTATGTGGGAATTCTTTCTACATGGTGCCAGTCTCGGCTTGCTGGTTGATAGTTTGAACGCGGTTCCTGTGTAATGGAAAGAGAAGACGGGCCATTGTATATCGTCGTTTGAACACAGGCGGTTTCCATTCAGTTTAAACATTTTCTGGGTCGTTGACACAGTCCCTAATGGCCAACAGTTCGTGGTTGAAAGCGGGACGGATCATCCCGTTTTTTACGGCACACAAGACCTTTACGCAATTTCTCTGCATGGATTAGAACGTACCTCAGTTAGACGCGGGTCTCCTCTCCATAGCGCGGCGTCTTCCAATCGGTAGTCGCCCTTTGAAATTCGTCAATGCCGGCACTTGCTACATGACGTGTTTCTGCCTTCGGAGTGTCGGGAATGTATGTATATAAATCGCAACATTTCGTGTTTTTGTCAACGGTGCGGAGCATGTTGGATAGAGCAGTTTCAGAATACATAGTAACTTCAGAAAAAGCCAGGGATATGTCGTGGGAAACATATTAGTATGGCATGAGATAGTAGATCTTAAACATGATATAATTCAGACATCTCGTTCAGTCCTGTGACTGCTGAGCTATATTTCAAAATCAGGGTCGCTTCTCGAGAAGATAGTTTTGCCTCCAGGTCACCTCCTCTTGGGTCGGGTTCCACCTTGGAAATGACCGTCCATTTCAGATCATTTTCTGTATGTGAGTGGTCTATCCAATGTTGCACAAGTGGTGCAGTGAGGATGGTTTTTTTGATTCGCGATCTATGTTGGTTTATTCGCTGTCTGACTTCTTGGCTCATTTTTCCTATATAGAGCCTATTGCATGGGCAAAGGATGCCATAAATGACGTACTTTGTTTTACAATTCGTAAATCTGGAATGTCTCCAACTAATGCCATTATGTTGGAACAGATCTCCTTCTATCGTCCCACGACATATCCCTGGCTTTTTCTGAAGTTACTATGTATTCTGAAACTACTCTATCCAACATGCTCCGCACCGTTCACAAAAGCACGAAATGTTGCGATTTATATACATACATTCTGTCGAATTACCTTTTTTAAGACAAGGTTTAGTGCAAACAAGAGTTTTGTGTGTGCGCATGTACTATTCTAGTACGAACCCCTTAAGGAACTACATTTCCCGACACTCCGAAGGCAGAAACACGTCATATAGCAAGTGCCGGCATTGACGAATTTCGAAGGGCGACGGCCGATTGGAAGACGCCGCGCTATGGAGAGGAGACCCGCGTCTAACTGAGGTACGTTCTAATCCATGCAGAGAAATCGCGTAAAGGTCTTGTGTGCCATAAAAAACGGGGTGATCCGTCCCGCTTTCAACCACGAACTGTTGGCCATTAGGGAATGTGTCAACGACCCAGAAAATGTTTAAACTGAATGGAAACCGCCTGTGTTCAAACGACGATATACAATGACCCATCTTCTCTTTCCATTACACAGGAACCGGGTTCAAACTATCAACCAGCAAGCCGAGACTGGCACCATGTAGAAAGAATTCCCACATAAGGTAATCGCCCGATTGTAGATCTTACATTTGATGCCCATAGACCACATGCTGCTTAATACCACTTCGCACTCTTGAACAACACACTACAACTTGGTTTCTCTTTTACCAACAGCACATGATTGGTGCCACAGTTTACAGAATATTGCCATTTTCGATTTGTGGAACTTTGGAAACAGGAGCTTTCTTCTTTTTTTAAAAGTAAAGAAGACAAGGTAACTACCTTAGGTTGTGCTTGTCCGTTTCAAGTTGAAGGTTTACCCCAGGAGTTAGGTTAGTAAGGAGTGTTGTTTTTTATCTTTCGCAGGAGTGAATCCTCCAAGGTCCTGGGGAGAATCCCCGCTACTAAGGGGTTTAGAAGCGCGTCGACCCTTTCTTCATTTTCAGGCCAATCACATGAGAATGTCATTTGTGAATTTCCGTAGATTGTTTAAAAAATGTTGATGGCCTGGTTTTTGGATTGATATGTTGTTCTCTAAAATAATTGTTGTAAAATAATTCCACTAATACCCCACCTCCCACGACAATAATAGATTCCTTTTAATCTAGGTGAGGGTATTCACGTTTTTCTTTTTCTAACTTTATCTTATTCTATCTGCACGTCTGATCTGGTGAGAAAGAAGTTTTGTGTATGACTGCTTCACAGAATGTATGCTGGATGATAAAAGAGCCCGTATGATTGAGGTCCCCTTTTTGGTATTTTTTGTCCTTTTCTTACACCACTCTTCTTGAGAATAGATTTTAATATATGTCCCTCTCCCTTTGTTCCGATTAATTTGACAATCTTGTCTAAAAGGAAAAATTATTTATGAATTTCAAAAAATATCAAAATTACAAAGATTAAGACTGACATATGTTGGTCCTTTGTATGCGGCAATAGTTTGAAATCATTGCGCATCTGAAATTGGTTCATTCATATAGCAGTACTGGCATTTTGTTTTGTTAAAATTATATCTGGCGCAGCCTTACTGCGCTTTAGCCAAACCCTTTAGTTGTTTCTTACTCTGTGAAAAACTAGACAGTGACCACTCTGAGAGGCGCAGGGATCGTCAGTGCACGCGGCAACAGACCAAAGCCATGAGCCACAGCAACCTCCCTGTTATGCCGGCGCTCTGTCGCCATGCAGGATCACATTGTGCACTGCTGCACGGATTTGTCGAGGGGGATGGGGAGAGTCACCTCTGCCATGGAGGTTTTGCTCACACAACAGGCAGCCACTGCTGGAGACACAGGTGTCGGGGACACAGAAGACTCCACCAGCAGGAGTGGCTCTAGTACTCTTGTTCCTGACATTCGTAGGCGCCAATCTGCTGACCCAGGCTCCACTGCAACCGTTGAGACCCAGCCTTGTGCATCCCGCACTGTAGTGCGTGGGCGCAAACATTGACGATGCCCTCAAACCACAGGACAGGTCACGGTGAGGTCAACTGTGGCCACCCAGTGTGGAATACAGACATTGTAGTACCATGGTGTGGTATCAGTAAAGTGTTGTAGTGACTATTAAACTATGTACTTCAAATACTAAGCCTGCCTGTGTCTCCTTACTTACTTAGAAATAGCTGTGTGTGATCTCTGCCCGTCTCAGTCTCCCATCTGTTGCTGGCGCTGCTCCTGCTGCATAGGGCTCTGCCTGTTGTTTTCCATCATCAATATCCTCATGATGTGTGATCTCCACCTCTGTGCCTTCCTTGGTGGCAAGATTGTGCAGCATGGCACAGGTCGCTATTATTTTGCAGCAGATGATTGGAGTGTACTGCCGTGCACCTCTACTGTTATGGAGGCAGCGGAACCTGCTTTTTAGAAGTCCAAATGTGCGTTCTACAACGCTGCGTGTTGCTCTGTGTGCCACATTATAACGCCTCTCACTCCTGGTAGATGGATTCATGTAGGGGGTGAGAACAAAGTACAGCCGAGCATAAGCACTATCACCTAAGGTGGAAAAGAGAATGCCATTAGTTACATACTCATGATTGATCCATCTGCAATGATTATCAGGGTGTGTCACAGTTATTTACCTAGCAGGTATCCATCCTCGAAATCGCCAGCAACAAGGCCTGTGTATATCCCACTGTTCTGGAAAATGTACGAGTCGTGGGTACTCCCTGGGAATTTGTCCACAATGTCTGTTATGATGTTGCCAGCGTTGCATATCACCTGCACATTGATTGAGTGCGTTGACTTCCGGTTCCTGTAAATGTGTTCTGTGGTTGCAGGTGGGCAGAGTGGGATGTGGGTGCCATCTAAACAGCCTATGACGTGAGGGAAGTGTGCCAGTTGATAGAAATCTGTTTTGGTTTTCGCAAGTTCCGCAGGTGTGTCAGGGAACCTAATATAATGATGCATTCTCTGCATCATGGCCTCAAGGAACTTCCTGAAGAACCGGGACAGGCAGCTCTGGGACACACCACCTACTGCAGCAATCACACTCTGGTAACTCCCAGAAGCAAGCAGGTGTAGGCAACACAGCACCTGCAAATGGGGTGGAATGGCGTACGCCCTTGGTGTTGGGTGATCCAGGAGTGGGTGGAGGTTCCTGATCAAGTCCAGGAGGGTTTGGGGGTGTAGCCTGTACCTTTGCAGTATCTCTGGCTCAGTCAGTTTGAAGAGCGTTATCCTCTGCCTGTAGACTTGCTCCTCCCTTCTCCATACCCACTCTCCTGCTGCCTGTAGCCGTAGCCGCCTTGCTATGATGTAGAATTCCGCCATTCTGGTTGCACTGTTGCATTTTAGGTCCTTATTTTATAGCCTGCACCTGGTTACCACCTGCTTTCAATCCATGGTATTAACCGACTCTTAAATACAGAATTTCATGAAATTCAGTATTTTTTAGGTTTCTTACATCTTGAAAGTAATTTTTTACCATTTCTTAATTACCGATTCGGTAATTAAGAATTCGGTAAATAAGGATTCGGAATATTCCGAATCGGTAGAATACCGACTCGTATTTACCGATTCGGTAGTATTTTGACTCCTACATCTCATTTTCCAAATACCGGTCGGTAACGGACGAAATTACCGAATTTCAGCCGTTACCGACCGGTATTTGGCTACCTACATCTGGCCCTAAAGGCCTCTCATTGGTGGGCATGGTGAACTGCCCTGCACAAACCTAAATGATTCACTAACGTGTTTCTTTCTTAAATCTCTCATTATGACACATCTTCAAGATGTTCAAACAGAAATGTAACAGAAAAATGGTAGCTAACCGAATGCAAACAAACCTCACAAGTGGCCCTGGAAATGTAGGTTGGTCATTCTGTCAAGAACTGTCCGGGACTATGTGTGGAACACAGTCAGGGACTTGGGCAAGGACTGGGAACTGGGTAGAAAACTTACACAGGAAGAGGAGTACAGCGCTGCCCAGGATCATACAGGGAGTCAAAGGAGAAAAAGGGATCCAAAGGGGAAGCCTGTACAAGTGAACAAGATGGGTAAGACTCAGAAAGGAAGGGCACTCACAAAGCAATTGCGCATTCAGAATAACTACACCCAGGACGGATGTGCAAGACATATATATGAAACAACATTAACAATAAAGGGGGGTGTGGGGTAAAGCACGCAGGAGCTCCACACAGTAAGACTGAAGCTCAGTAAGTTTCTTACCCACAATTGCTGTTTTAGATACTGACTGCAAATACCCACAGGTAGGATATGCATGCAAAGGCAGGGTCTGTGGAGCTTATACCTATGGTGATGTTATAAATATAACTTAAAGACAATACTCACAGTGAACAAAAAACACCAACTAGGTAGTCAGCTGTGCCCACGGATCCTGGTGATCAAACAGGAATATGCAAGGCAGTAACAGCCAGGGGGTAGAACTAAACACAAGCACAATAGACAAGGAGCTAGCAAGGGGGGTGCTTAACAGGAAAGGAAGGAAATCACAGGGCACACTTGGCATAAAGCAGGTAACAAACATACAAGGTAAGAGAAGCAAGACAACAGAATAGAAAGACAGCAAACTAGAACTGGAACCAAGGAAATAGGAAGAAAGGCAGGGACTGGAAAAGGATATACAGAAGGGGAGGCTGCTTGGGTATACTAGAATAGTGCAGGTTAAGGAATCAAGAAAACAAAATAGCGTAGAAGGCAGTGTTGGGGCAGGAACAAGAAGTGAGCTAAGGCGAAGGAGTCAAGGCAGCACTGCAGGATGTGCTAGTTCAGGTACAAGGAAATTACTAAAGCATCAGGAGTCAAGGTAGCAATTAGGGCAGTGCTAGTTCAGGAAACAGGGAAAATTACTTTAGCTCACGAGTCAATGTAGCACTACAGGCAGTGCTAGTTCAAGAAACAGCGGTATAAAAGGGGGTGGTGATGAACGGAGCATCTGAATCAATCAAACACTCACACCCAGTCAAAAAATCTGGGTTTAATCCATCACCGTTCTTTAGCCCACTCTGCCACCCCAGTTCAGACATGGCTATATGCAAATCAGTCTGACCCTGTGCCTAATGGGAACAGTCCAGCCCGAACTGCCAAGCTATGTCCTACCTGGACCGGAAACAAGCTTCCGAGGACCGGTTTCTGGCATTCCAGCCGTCTTCAGCCCGGCTTGCTTGAATCCAGTGGCAAAGTGAGCAAGGGACTCACGTCTGAGCATACCCTGCCACACTTATGGCGGCCAAAAGTGGTACAAAAGGGGCTGGTGATGAACGGAGCATCTGAATCAATCAAACACTCACATCCAGTCAAAAGATCTGGGTTTAATCCATCACCGTTCTTTAGCCCACTCTGCCACCCCAGTTCAGACATGGCTATATGCAAATCAGTCTGACCCTGTGCCTCATGGGAACAGTCCAGCCCGAACTGCCAAGCCATGTCTTCCCCGGACCAGAAACAAGCTTCCGAGAACCGGTTTCTGGCATTCCAGCCATCTTCAGCCCGGCTTGCTTGAATCCAGTGGCAAAGTGAGCAAGGGACTCACGTCTGAGCATACCCTGCCACACTTATGGCAGCCAAAAGCGGTACAAAAGGGGGTGGTGATGAACGGAGAATCTGAATCAATCAAACACTCACACCCAGTCAAAAGATCTGGGTTTAATCCATCACCGTTCTTTAGCCCACTCTGCCACCCCAGTTCAGACATGGCTATATGCAAATCAGTCTGACACTGTGCCTCATGGGAACAGTCCAGCCCAAACTGCCAAGCCATGTCTTCCCTGGACCGGAAACAAGCTTCTGAGGACCAGTTTCTGGCATTCCAGCCGTCTTCAGCCCGGCTTGCTTGAATCCAGTGGCAAAGTGAGCAAGGGACTCACGTCTGAGCATACCCTGCCACACTTATGGCGGCCAAAAGCGGTACAAAAGGGGGTGGTGATGAACGGAGCATCTGAATCAATGAAACACTCACACCCAGTCAAAAGATCTGGGCTTAATCCATCACCGTGCTTTAGCCCACTCTGCCACCCCAGTTCAAACATGGCTATATGCAAATCAGTCTGACCCTGTGCCTCATGGGAACAGTCCAGCCCGAACTGCCAAGCCATGTCTTCCCTGGACCGGAAACAAGCTTCCGAGGACCGGTTTCTGGCATTCCAGCCGTCTTCAGCCCGGCTTGCTTGAATCCAGTGGCAAAGTGAGCAAGGGACTCACGTCTGAGCATACCCTGCCACACTTATAGCGGCCAAAAGCGGTACAAAAGGGGGTGGTGATGAACGGAGCATCTGAATCAATCAAACACTCACACCCAGTCAAAAGATCTGGGTTTAATCCATCACAGTTCTTCAGCCCACTCTGCCACCCCAGTTCAGACATGGCTATATGCAAATCAGTCTGACCCTGTGCCTCATGGGAACAGTCCAGCCCGAACTGCCAAGCCATGTCTTCCCTGGACCGGAAACAAGCTTCCGAGGACCGGTTTCTGGCATTCAAGCCGTCTTCAGCCCGGCTTGCTTGAATCCAGTGGCAAAGTGAGCAAGGGACTCACGTCTGTGCATACCCTGCCACACTTATGGCGGCCAAAAGCGGTACAAAAGGGGGTGGTGATGAACGGAGCATCTGAATCAATCAAACACTCACACCCAGTCAAAAGATCTGGATTTAATCCATCACCGTTCTTTAGCCCACTCTGCCACCCCAGTTCAGACATGGCTATATGCAAATCAGTCTGACCCTGTGCCTCATGGGAACAGTCCAGCCCGAACTGCCAAGCCATGTCTTCCCTGGACTGGAAACAAGCTTCCGAGGACCGGTTTCTGGCATTTCAGCCGTCTTCAGCCCGACTTGCCTAAATCGAGTGGCAAAGTGAGCAAGGGACTCACGTCTGAGCATACCCTGCCACACTTATGGCGGCCAAACGCGATACAAAAGATGTACCGCTTTTGGCCGCCATAAGTGTGGCAGAGTATGCTCAGACGTGAGTCCGTTGCTCACTTTGCCACTGGATTCAGGCAAATCGGGCTGAAGACAGCTGGAATGCCAGAAACCGGTCCTCGGTAGCTTGTTTCCGGTCCAGGGAAGACATGGCTTGGCAGTTCGGGTTGGACTGTTCCCATGAGGCACAGGGTCAGACTTATTTGCATATTGCCATGTCTGAACTGGGTGGCAGAGTGGGCTAAAGAACGGTGATGGATTAAACCCAGATCTTTTGACTGGGTGTGAGTGTTTGATTGATTCAGATGCTCTGTCCATCACCACCCCCTTTTGTACCGCTTTTGGCAGCCATAAGTGTGGCAGGGTATGCTCAGAAGTGAGTCCCTTGCTCACTTTGGCACTGGATTCAGGCAAGTCGGGCTGAAGACGGCTGGAATGCTAGAAACCAGTCCTCGGTAGCTTGTTTCCGGTCCAGGGAAGACATGGCTTGGCAGTTTGGGCTGGACTGTTCCCATGAGGCACAGGGTCAGACTGATTTGCATATAGCCATGTCTGAACTGGGGTGGCAGAGTGGGCTAAAGAACGGTGATGGATTAAACCCAGATCTTTTGACTGGATGTGAGTCTTGGATTGAATCAGATGCTTCGTTCATCACCACCCCCTTTTGTACTGCTTTTGGCCGCCATAAGTGTGGCAGGGTATGCTCAGAAGTGAGTCCCTTGCTCACTTTGCCACTGGATTCAGGCAAGTCGGGCTAAAGAGGGCTGGAATGCCAGAAACCGGTCCTCGGTAGCTTGTTTCCGGTCCAGGGCAGACATGGCTTGGCAGTTCGGGCAGGACTGTTCCCATGAGGTACAGGGTCAGGCTTATTTGCATATAGCCATGTCTGAACTGGGGTGGCAAAGTGGGCTAAAGAACGGTGATGTATTAAACCCAGATCTTTTGACTGGGTGTGAGTGTTTGATTGATTCAGATGCTCCGTTCATCACCACCCCCTTTTGTACCGCTTTTGGCCGCCATAAGTGTGGCAAGGTATGCTCAGACGTGAGTCCCTTGCTTACTTTGCCACTGGATTCAAGCAAGCCGGGCTGAAGACAGCTGGAATGCTAGAAACCGGTCCTCGGAAGCTTGTTTCCGGTCCAGGGAAGACATGGCTTGGCAGTTCGGGCTGGACTGTTCCCATGAGGTACAGGGTCAGACTGATTTGCATATAGCCATGTCTGAACTGGGGTGGCAGAATGGGCTAAAGAACGGTGATGGATTAAACCCAGATCTTTTGACTGGGTGTGAGTGTTTGATTGATTCAGATGCTCCGTCCATCACCACCCCCTTTTGTACCGCTTTTGGCAGCCATAAGTGTGGCAGGGTATGCTCGGACGTGAGTCCCTTGCTCACTTTGCCACTGGATTCAGGAAAGTCGGGCTGAAGACGGCTGGAATGCCAGAAACCAGTCCTCGGTAGCTTGTTTCCGGTCCAGGGAAGACATGGCTTGGCAGTTCGGGCTGGACTGTTCCCATGAGGCACAGGATCAGACTGATTTGCATATAGCCATGTCTGAACTGGGGTGGCAGAGTGGGCTAAAGAACGGTGATGGATTAAACCCAGATCTTTTGACTGGGTGTGAGTGTTTGATTGATGCAGATGCTCCGTCCATCACCACCCCCTTTTGTACCGCTTTTGGCCGCCATAAGTGTGGCAAGGTATGCTCAGACGTGAGTCCCTTAATCACTTTGCCACTGGATTCAGGCAAGTCGGGCTGAAGACGGCTGGAATGCCAGAAACCGGTCCTCGGTAGCTTGTTTCCGGTCCAGGGAAGACATGGCTTGGCACTTTGGGCTGGACTGTTCCCATGAGGCACAGGGTCAGACTGATTTGCATATAGCCATGTCTGAACTGGGGTGGCAGAGTGGGCTAAAGAACGGTGATGGATTAAACCCAGATCTTTTGACTGGGTGTGAGTGTTTGATTGATTCAGATGCTCCGTCCATCACCACCCCCTTTTGTACCGCTTTTGGCCACCATAAGTGTGGCAGGGTACGCTCAGACATGAGTCCCTTGCTCACTTCTCCACTGTATTCAGGCAAGTCGGGCTAAAGACGGCTGGAATGCCAGAAAATGGTCCTCGGTAGCTTGTTTCCGGTCCAGGGAAGACATGGCTTGGCAGTTTGGGCTGGACTGTTCCCATGAGGCACAGGGTCAGACTGATTTGCATATAGCCATGTCTGAACTGGGGTGGCAGAGTGGGCTAAAGAACGGTGATGGATTAAACCCAGATCTTTTGACTGGGTGTGAGTGTTTGATTGATTCAGATGCTCCGTCCATCACCACCCCCTTTTGTACCGCTTTTGGCAGCCATAAGTGTGGCAGGGTATGCTCAGACGTGAGTCCCTTGCTCACTTTGCCACTTGATTCAGGGAAGTCGGGCTGAAGACGGCTGGAATGCCAGAAACCAGTCCTCGGTAGCTTGTTTCCGGTCCAGGGAAGACATGGCTTGGCAGTTCGGGCTGGACTGTTCCCATGAGGCACAGGATCAGACTGATTTGCATATAGCCATGTCTGAACTGGGGTGGCAGAGTGGGCTAAAGAACGGTGATGGATTAAACCCAGATCTTTTGACTGGGTGTGAGTGTTTGATTGATTCAGATGCTCCGTCCATCACCACCCCCTTTTGTACCGCTTTTGGCAGCCATAAGTGTGGCAAGGTATGCTCAGACGTGAGTCCCTTGCTCACTTTGCCACTGGATTCAGGCAAGTCGGGCTGAAGACGGCTGCAATGCCAGAAACCGGTCCTCGGTAGCTTGTTTCCGGTCCAGGGAAGACATGGCTTGGCAGTTTGGGCTGGACTATTCCCATGAGGCACAGGGTCAGACTGATTTGCATATAGCTATGTCTGAACTGGGGTGGCAGAGTGGGCTAAAGAACGGTGATGGATTAAACCCAGATCTTTTGACTGGGTGTGAGTGTTTAATTGATTCAGATGCTCCGTTCATCACCACCCCCTTTTGTACCGCTTTTGGCCGCCATAAGTGTGGCAGGGTATGCTCAGACGTGAGTCCCTTGCTCACTTTGCCACTGGATTCAGGCAAGTTGGGCTGAAGACAGCTGGAATGCCAGAAACCGGTCCTCGGTAGATTGTTTCCGGTCCAGGGAAGACATGGCTTGGCAGTTCGGGCTGGACTGTTCCCATGAGGCACAGGGTCAGACTGATTTGCATATAGCCATGTCTGAACTTGGGTGGCAGAGTGGGCTAAAGAACGGTGATGGATTAAACCCAGATCTTTTGACTGGGTGTGAGTGTTTGATTGATTCAGATGCTCCGTCCATCACCACCCCCTTTTGTACCGCTTTTGGCCCTCATAAGTGTGGCAGGGTATGCTCAGACGTGAGTCCCTTGCTCACTTTGCCACTGGATTCAGGCAAGTCGGGCTAAAGACGGCTGGAATACCAGAAACCGGTCCTCGGTAGCTTGTTTCCGGTCCAGGGAAGACATGGCTTGGCAGTTCGGGCAGGACTTTTCCCATGAGGCACAGGGTCAGGCTGATTTGCATATAGCCATGTCTGAACTGGGATGGCATAGTGGGCTAAAGAACGGTGATGGATTAAACCCAGATCTTTTGACTGGGTGTGAGTGTTTGATTGATTCAGATGCTCCGTCCATCACCACCCCCTTTTGTACCAGTTCAAGAAACAGGACATAGATACAGGTCAGGAGTCAAGGAGCCAAGAGAGCACTGCAAGCAGTGAAAATCAGGAACAAGAAATAGCTGAAGCCCAGGAACAGGAACAAAGAATAACTATAGCTCTGGAACTCCGGAAACAAGGGCACTGCAGACAGTGCTAATGCAGGCACAATGAATAGCTATAGCTCAGGAACGCAGGATACAAGGTAGCACTGCAAGCAGTGTTATTTCAGGAAAAGGGAAACTGCTACAGTTCAGGAACAAGGAATACTAAGGCTCAGGGGTCAAGGTAGCACTGCAGGCAGTGCTAAATCAGGAACAAGGAAAACAGCAGAAGATCAGGAACAAGGCATAACTAAAGCTCAGGAAACACCGGAAACAAGAATAGCAAAAGCTCAGGGAGCACTGGAAACAAGGATTAGTCTCACCGGTAAACAGCTACAATGACCAACCTTGGCCTGAAGGGAGCTGGGCTTAAAAGAGCTCACAGTAATCATATGCATCAGGTGTGAGCAGGCTAGCAGCAGCCAGCCATAGGTGAGCTGAATTCATCCACCCTTCCTTGGCCTGCAGGGGTGGAGACAAAGCAGTGAGCAGGGAATTCTGGGTAATGGAGTTTCAGGCATGAGTAGGCTGGCTTCAAGTATAAGCAGGCTGGCATTCACAAAACCCGGCATGGATTGGGAACGGATGTCAATTCCCAATAAGTGTCGAAATGGCTGGAAGTCAGGATATGCATGCAGGGGAGGGTCTGGAAACTTATTAGAAGACTGGAAAGTCCCACTA
Organism: Lissotriton vulgaris; assembly: GCF_964263255.1. Taxonomy (NCBI): domain Eukaryota; kingdom Metazoa; phylum Chordata; class Amphibia; order Caudata; family Salamandridae; genus Lissotriton; species Lissotriton vulgaris. Next base: position 1,546,208,977 of record NC_141696.1, read on the forward strand.
TGTGGCCCCCTTGTGGTGGGTATGAGAGCATAGGGAGCGAATCGTGACATAGGGTCACCCTCAAGAACTAAATATGTTGCGTTGTCAAATACATGCTTGTTAACCTTTTGAACATAAAACGTAGTGTCCATTACTACGAGTACTACTCCCTTGTCCGCTGGTTTTAAGGTCAGTACATTATTCTTGGCTATCGAGCGAATAATTCGTTACTCATGTTCAGTCAAGTTGGTTGTTTTTGGTTTCTTGTCATTCAATTTTGCGCTATCATGTCTGACAATGTTCTCAAAAGTGTCTAGAATCTTGTGTGAGGTTGGAATTTGCTTTTGAGTTTAAAATAGATGGTGTCATTTTGAGATTCTTTAGCTGTCTCCATGACCTTCATAATGTCTCAGGCGTAACTTGCGCATAAATTTATAAAGAGCTATATCTGTATCCAATTTTGAAGCAGTCGTAGTAGGCACAAATGACATGCCTTTATTAAGTATTGTCGTTTGTTGTTTTGTCAAAGATGTTGAAGAAATATTGATGATTAAACTATGCTCTTGACACTGCGTAGTGTTTTTCCCACTTTGTCCTTGCCTTGTGTGTGCAACATACATAGCACATATCACAATGTAGGTGCAAGTGCTATATCCACGACATACAATGGAACACACATACAGGGCACAGCCTATGTGTATGGTGCATGTGTGTGGAGTATGGACCTGGCATGGCCTTCAGCTCTGCCATGTGCGTATTATGTAGAGGGACAGTGAACACAGACCATTGAGAAGCTCATGGGGACATTTTCCTTTGAATAACTAACCACAACTGGCAATTTACATTTATTTTCAGATTGCTAATTCTAACTGTAACATCCCTTTATTCCCCAGTAGTTTTTCATTAAGTATTTTATTAATATTAATATTTTATCGAGTATCTTAGTTTCCATACTCGACGCACAACATAGCTCATATATGGAAAGGGCTGTTCATAGTTTACACATAAATACAAGTAATAAGTAGCATACATATCCTTGCATTTTGGCACTACTACTGGACATTTTTCAAACCTTATACTTAACAAACCTCCAACAATAAAATACTAAACATTCAGAGTTACTAACCTCCCTCTAAGAAATTTATTTCAAGTAATTTGTATGATGAGGGCTACTGGAGACCCATAACAAAGCTTTTCAGTGGGTTGTTTGGACTTTGTAATGGCATACATTGTCTACTGTCCAAAGTGCTGCATAGAAGAGCTCACCTTCTAAACGCTAATTCTGGCTTCAGCATCAGCAGGTTGCAGCTGTGGACCAGGTTATTGGAGTACTATACAGAAGGCATCTCCTTAGGCAACCCTTTCTTCCCAGAAACCATGCCAACTTGTCCTGAAGTTACTGAGTGACAATGGTCCTTAGCTAGGCTCTGCATTCATTTACCATAATCTATTATATTTTAAGTATTTGCCTCTCGTAGACTCACCCGTGGTCTGCAGATCTCTAGAGCCCACTTTTTTATTTTAGAAAAATAAGAGATATGCGAAACCCTTGAATGATCGTAACCACTTGTAATTACTCTAGGCTGGATGGCATTCTATATTTTTTCCTCCATATTCTATCACAGGTTAGGACCAACCTCATTCAACTCAGGCTTAGTCCCCTTTCAAACAAGCACTTGCAATGCAATAGGTCTCGCATTTGCGAGAGTTTAAGCTATTGGCATTGTGAATGATAATGCCTGTTATTTATCTGTTTTGATAATTAACACATAAATAAGTCATTGTCATTTACAATGCCAATAGCTCAAACTCCTGTGAATGCGATATCTATCTCATTTCACAGAAGTGGCCGCCGTTTTACCGGATTGCTTGGAAAGTAAAACTGCGTATGGCTCGCTGAATGCTGCAGGAAAGCATGTTGTGCCTCCAGTAGGAGAAACTCAATAAAGAAAATAGTGCTTACAAATTAAATATGAAGTAAAAGGGCCAGCCCCCATGGGAGGTTACAAATGAAGACAATGTGGTACTAAGGATGGACTAACAAGCCTATTAACGAATCCAAAGCCAGCATTTACAAATGACAATAAAGCAAGCCAATGAAAAATATGGGTGGAGAGTTGGCGGAGCTTCAAGTCCATACTTAGATACAGCATTGCTCCAACTGGGTATGTCTGTGCCTTCCACGAAGTGTGGGGTTGACAGAACACAGAAGCGAATCTGCACATTGCAAACACCTGGTCCGATGCCTTCTAGCACTTAATCAAGGTATCAATCAATTTCTGACAAAACAATCATTATTACTAATGTGCTTCCATATTCATTTATTTGATGCCTTTTTTTGTCAGCATATGCATTGTCTCCCACCATTGATTTATCCCAGACTTTAATATCTTAAATAGCTAATGTAATAGATAATTTGATGCCTGGCTAAAAACGTATAAGGTTCCAAAGGCGAGAACTATTGGCTATGCCAATGCTAGTTTTAAATGGGAGGTGGGCCGCGCAGCTCCCCTCCCAGGTGGTTCTTGGCCCTGGGGACTGCCATCTCCTGGGGCATGCCCTAATACAAGAAAGGAGGAGGGCCGCGCAGCATAACTCTTGGAGCCATTAATGGCCTGGGGCCCACCAACCCCCCAGGGCTGACTCCTGCTAGCACTGTTGTTACCACCTACCGCCTACCTAATCGCCAGCCAGCCGCACACGAGAAGCGAGAATCCACGTGACGGGACGTGAGCCGAGACGTGCGCAGCCCAGGTCGCAGATCGCATGGCAAGGATAAGGACCGCGGGTCGACAGGGAAGCGCGTCGTGAACTGACCCCGTCCCCAAGCCCAACCGGAGCTTTCACAGAGCCTCCCTGTACCGCCAGATCTAACCGGGAGAGGTACAGCGGATCGGCGGCGGGCGGGCAGGCACGCGCCAGCTGAGGCGCTAACGAGCGCCGGGTGTAATTACACGGGCCATCGGTCTTCCACCCCCGAAAAGAGGGGAGGGGCCGAATTAGCCCAAAGAGAGGAGAAGAACCCCAAGGCACAGAAGGAAAACGATCCCAGAAGGGGAAGGAGCTGGTGAAGGGGAGCAGACTTCTGGGTGGCAGCTCCCCCGGCAAAAAACGGAAAGAAGAAAAAAGAAGGCCACTAGACTAGTGCCCAGACAAAGCGTTCCTCAAAAAAACGGATTGGCAGGCTTGGTGGGCAATCGGCACAAAAGAGGTAAGTGAGTGTGTGAGTGAAATAATAACTGCAGTAACCCACCACCCCACAAAGCATCTACAAATTGTGAATTGGCAGTGTTTAGGGGATAATTGCAGGAGGTGAAGTTAGAATTACGCACCACAGCAATACCTGAGCCAAAAGTAGCTCTGAATTAAAGGACGATGGCCCCGCAAAGGAAGCAAAAGCCACGCAAGGAAGCTTCGGAAGAAAGCGCAGGGAGGAGTGAGTTACTGGATGGGTCAAGGACACTGGAAGAGAGCCAGGAAAGCCAGATCTCCCCTGAGGATAATAGTAAGGAGTTACGAAAGAAGAGGAAAAATAAAAGAGCCACCAAACAAGTCCAGCAAGCCCAAAATGGTTGCACCTCAATATCTAACCCAAAAGGTAGTACTGCAGTTACTAAACCCATAAAGGACTTTGTAGGGAAACACTATAAAATTACAGAGCAACCAGTAATAAACTTGGAAATTGAGGAGGAGCAGCGGACTGAGAATGTAATAAACTTGGAAACTGAGGAGGAGCACCGGACTGAGAAAGGCATGGGAGCCTTCTCAGAAGAAGAAATGGAGGATCCCTTGCTAATAAACCACTCCCTCCTGAGCCAAAACTTACAAATAGCAGCACCACGTCTTTCATCATCCCCAAAACTTTTCTCTTTGCAAACCTCGGAGAATGCAGGGCAATTGGGTAATGAAAGTCAGGGCTCAAGTTTTGTCTGGGAGGCTTCACCCAAACAAGTATCGCAACATTTAAACGGGCTAAAAAACGTAATCCAGCAGTATTCTTCAAGAACAGGAAGCCAAGCCGCCCCTGAGAGAAACAGTTTCCAGGACTCGGACAAGTCAGCGTCACCCTCATCCTCCATGATGGACTTACTATTGATGTTACAGAAAACCCTCCAGGGAATTCTAGAAGTAACAATGTTGAATAGTGGAGTCTTGAAATCACAAAAGTTGCTCTTAACAAAGATTGAAGAGGAGCTGGTAGGAATTAAAGGGCAAATGCCGCACATTATTAAGACCAGTAGTTACCCACCAGCCCACAGAACAAAGTATAGTGAGCGAGATGGCAGAAGCACCAGATAACGTATATGTATCCAAATGCCCAATGCCGATAAAAAGAAGACGTGAATATGTAAGGGTGCGCCTGGGACGACTCCTAAAGCGGGTACCTAAAACAGCAACAAAGGGAAAAAGGAAGGAAAGGAAGGTAGATGAAGAGCTAAGCCTAAATGCCTTCGCCCTGACTTATGTGCCCATTAGATCTCCGATAGCTGCGAACAAAAGAAACGCCCCAAGTGTACAAGTGAAGAGCCAGAGTAGTAAGGGTTTAAATGAGAAGTTATCAAACATCAAATTTGCAAATCAGATAGTATATCCATCCCTAGGGGGACAAACCAGAAACTATCAGAGGTATGTTAACCCAGACGAAGTACCACATACGCCAGCTTTAGCAGAAGTAGAAAGTAAAATGGGGCCCTCTGGGTGGGCAAATGGTAGACAGCTAAACCCAGAAACTCCCAAGAAAGGATTAGAGATGGATAACAACAAATGGGTGTACCTGGAACCGGTGCAATCAGGACAAAGGGGAAAGAAACTGAGGAAAATGAACCCATTAAATAGGGCGCAATTCCTTCTCCAAATGCCCAAGTCTGAGTGGGATTGGCTCGAAAGATCTGAGACAGGTGGGCTTCATAGAAAATACAAATGGCAAGGAAATAACAAGAGTACTATTCTACTCTGACCAGGTAAAAATGGCCATTGAGAAAGCAGCGCGTGAGATACTCCATGTGGGAATAAGGTTAATCCCAGAGAGGGAAACAATGAGAAACGCCCAATCAGGAAGTAGTTTCCTAAAGTGCCATGCAGGCCTTGGGAGGAGACAGGTGAGGCTACTGAGAGATAATGAAGAAGAGGGTAGCCGCTTGAACATAGTGGTAAACAACACAGTAAAGGATGACTCATGGGGCAATTGGAGTCAAAGAAGCAACCTGGGAGAACCTTCCGAGAGGTATATGGAGGGAATGGCTGAAGATGGTGGTCTAAGTGAGGTAGAATAGGATGAGTGGGTGTCGCATAGCCTAAGTCTCTTATCATGGAACATAAATGGCTTAGGCAACGTGTTAGAAATGGGATCCCTGGCTGGCCAAGCTTGCGCCCAAGTCAGTCAGAGACCACCACTCCTAAGTCAGGGCAAGGGAGTTACACGGCAAGATAACCCCTGCTCACCCTCTAGGTAACGTGGCGCGAGCAGCAAGGCTAAACTTGGAAGCTATGTAGGTTAAGTGTTTGCGCGCGCACCCAGCAACAACACCCAAGGCCCACCACAAAGGACACTCCACACAAGGTTATATATAAAAATAGCCTTTGTATTATACCAAAACACATTAGATAAAAACACACACTTTACAATGTGCCAAAAGGCACAGGCAGGATTTACAGGGGATAAGTACAAGACAGGGCCACATGGACCACTGTCAGGAATAGGCACTTTTAGAACTAGCACTAGGTAGAATTAGCACTTAGAACATAGAATATAAATCACTGTAACACAAAATAGAACATAAAGCACACACCCAGTAATCACTGGTACCAGGTAAGGTCCACCTACGCAACTCTAACCACCTTAGGAACAGGTCACGCAGGGAACCAGGACCTCACTAGCAACACCTGTACTAGGAGAAAAACAACCACCTAAGTATCACAATACCTGTAGGGGTATAAGCACATTACACATGATGCATCACAACACATTCAGGGGTGTAGGGAAGGAAAACACATGATGCAGAACCTACATTCAGCAGTGTGAGAACAAGGCACATGACGCATAAAAACACATTCAGAGGTGCAGGAAAACACAATTGCGCCAAACTCACATAAGTCACCACCTGTGACTGTCCTTAGGCCAACTGGCCTAACAGGGGCTAGGATGCCCTGTGTCCTAATGTCAGGGGGGCCTAAACGTGGCAGCTGCCCACAAGGTGCTGGGCAGCTGTGTAGACAATAATGGGCCAACTCTGGAGCCTTGCAGGCTCTGGCCAAAGCACTCGTGTCCCCCAAGAGCCTTGCTGGGCCCTAAATAAACAGAATGGCACTCACAAGCCTTTTCCAGGCTCTCAATCAATCAATCAATCAAAACACTTGTATAGCGCGCTACTCACCCGGAGGGTCTCAAGGCGCTTGGGGGAAGGGGGCCGCTACTGCTCGAACAGCCAGGTCTTGAGCTGTCTCCTGAAGGTGAGGTGGTCCTGGGTCAGCCGAAGGTGGATGGGGAGGGAGTTCCATGTCTTGGCCGCCAGGTAGGAGAAGGATTTGCCCCCGGCGGTGGTTCTTCGGATGCGTGGTACTGTGACGAGGGCGAGGCTGGCGGACGGTAGATGGCAGGTGGGTGTGTGGAAGGTCAGGCGGTCGTTGAGGTACTGGGGGGGGGCCCAGATCGTGGAGGAACTTGTGTGCGTGGGTGAGGAGCCTGAACGTGATCCTCTTGTTGACAGGGAGCCAGTGCAGGTTCCTCAGGTGGCTGGAGATGTGGCTGCGTCGAGGGATGTCCAGGATGAGTCGGGCTGAGGCGTTCTGGATGCGTTGTATTTTCTGTAGCTTGGCTGTGGTTCCGGCGTAGAAGGTGTTTTCCGTAGTCCAGCCGGCTGGTGACGAGAGCCTGGGTGACCGTCTTCCTGGTTTCGATCGGGATCCAGCGGAAGATCTTGCGGAGCATGCAGAGGGTGTGAAAGCAAGAAGAGGAGACGGCGTTGACTTGTCTAGTCATCGAGAGGGAGGAGTCCAGGATGTAGCCCAGGTTGCGTGCGTGGTCTGCCGGCCTGGGGGCGGTGCCCAGGGCTGGGGGCCACCAGGAGTCGTCCCAGGCGGATGGTGATGGTCCAAGGATGAGGACTTCCGTCTTGTCTGAGTTCAGTTTCAAGCTCTGAATACAAAAAGGCCCCCACCATTGGAGTCCACCTCCTGGGGACTCGAAGTAAAATTGGGGCACCTAGAGCCTCTCAGGGCTCGTGAAATGATTGCTCCCCTGAGCCTCTCGGGGGCTCTAAACAAACAATGTGGGCGGTGAGCCTCTCTGGGCTCCAAGTGAAGAAATGACCCACGAGCCTTGGGGCTCCAAACAGAATGCAGCCTGAGCCTCGCAGGTTCGTAAATAAATATGGGCGGGTTGAGCCTCTCGGGGCTCGGGAAACAATGGTGGCACTGAGCCTCTCGGGGCTCTGACAACAGAAATGCCCTACAACCGTGGGAGCGGCCCGCTATCAAGTGGGGCCGCTCGGGGTGAAGGCACTGGCAGAGCGCCACTTCCCTCCTTCTCTCCCCCAGCCGACTTTGACTCACCGGCTTCCGTGGGGGGGGAGTCTTCTCTCCTTGCTCCGGTCTTCTCTCTGGTGCGGCCCAGCGCGGGGTGTGCTCCCGCCTGGGTCTTGACTCACCGGGTCTCGTGGTCAGGCGGCTGGCAGCGGGGTTCCTTCACGCTGCGGAGCTCTGCCTCTGCTTCGGACACGGCCTCCGCTCCTCTCTGCCTGCAGCTGCGGGCGGACTCCTGCAATCCTCGGCACCGCTCACCAGGCAGCAGGCGGACTCTCCTGCTCCCCAGGGGAGCCCCGCTCGAGCCGGCGCTGGTGTCTCTGGCCTCTCGCTCCTCTGCACCGGAGCACGGGGTGAGCACCCGTCTGCTTCCGGTTGACTTTTGGGGCACTTCCGGGTCGTCGCAGGCCTGTCTTCCTGTGGGGCAGGCAGTACTTCCGGGTCGCGGTTGCAACGGCAAATGGCAGCGCGGCCCGGGGGTGTGGAGGCGGGACAGCGCCTCAGAGGATTCTTGGGCTGGCTGGAATGCCACCCCCTTTTCTAAATCGTTTTTGGCCACTATAGGTGTGGCAGGGTATACTCAGACATGAGTCCCTTTCTCACTGCTCCATCAGGATTCAAGCAAGCCGGGCCGAAGAAGGCTGAAATGCCAGAAACCGGTCCCCGGTAGCTTGTCTCCTTTCTGGTGAAGAATTGGCTTGGTAGTTTAGTCTGCCCTGTTCCCATGATGCACTGGGCCAGGGACAGACTGATTTGCATATAGCCAGGTTCTGAGCTGGGATGGGGCAGTGAGATAAATAACGGTGATGGATCAAGCCCTGATCTTTGGACTGGGTAAGAGTGGTCTGTTTAACTCAGACACTCTGTTCATCACCACCCCCTTTTCTAAATCGTTTTTGGCCACTATAGGTGTGGCAGGGTATACTCAGACATGAGTCCCTTTCTCACTGCTCCATCAGGATTCAAGCAAGCCGGGCCGAAGAAGGCTGAAATGCCAGAAACCGGTCCCCGGTAGCTTGTCTCCTTTCTGGTGAAGAATTGGCTTGGTAGTTTAGTCTGCCCTGTTCCCATGATGCACTGGGCCAGGGACAGACTGATTTGCATACAGCCAGGTTCTGAGCTGGGATGGGGCAGTGAGATAAATAACGGTGATGGATCAAGCCCTGATCTTTGGACTGGGTAAGAGTGGTCTGTTTAACTCAGACACTCTGTTCATCACCACCCCCTTTTCTAAATCGTTTTTGGCCACTATAGGTGTGGCAGGGTATACTCAGACATGAGTCCCTTTCTCACTGCTCCATCAGGATTCAAGCAAGCCGGGCCGAAGAAGGCTGAAATGCCAGAAACCGGTCCCCGGTAGCTTGTCTCCTTTCTGGTGAAGAATTGGCTTGGTAGTTTAGTCTGCCCTGTTCCCATGATGCACTGGGCCAGGGACAGACTGATTTGCATATAGCCAGGTTCTGAGCTGGGATGGGGCAGTGAGATAAATAACGGTGATGGATCAAGCCCTGATCTTTGGACTGGGTAAGAGTGGTCTGGTTAACTCAGACACTCTGTTCATCACCACCCCCTTTTCTAAATCGTTTTTGGCCACTATAGGTGTGGCAGGGTATACTCAGACATGAGTCCCTTTCTCACTGCTCCATCAGGATTCAAGCAAGCCGGGCCGAAGAAGGCTGAAATGCCAGAAACCGGTCCCCGGTAGCTTGTCTCCTTTCTGGTGAAGAATTGGCTTGGTAGTTTAGTCTGCCCTGTTCCCATGATGCACTGGGCCAGGGACAGACTGATTTGCATATAGCCAGGTTCTGAGCTGGGATGGGGCAGTGAGATAAATAACGGTGATGGATCAAGCCCTGATCTTTGGACAGGGTAAGAGTGGTCTGTTTAACTCAAACACTCTGTTCATCACCACCCCCTTTTCTAAATCGTTTTTGGCCACTATAGGTGTGGCAGGGTATACTCAGACATGAGTCCCTTTCTCACTGCTCCATCAGGATTCAAGCAAGCCGGGCCGAAGAAGGCTGAAATGCCAGAAACCGGTCCCCGGTAGCTTGTCTCCTTTCTGGTGAAGAATTGGCTTGGTAGTTTAGTCTGCCCTGTTCCCATGATGCACTGGGCCAGGGACAGACTGATTTGCATATAGCCAGGTTCTGAGCTGGGATGGGGCAGTGAGATAAATAACGGTGATGGATCAAGCCCTGATCTTTGGACTGGGTAAGAGTGGTCTGTTTAACTCAGACACTCTGTTCATCACCACCCCCTTTTCTAAATCGTTTTTGGCCACTATAGGTGTGGCAGGGTATACTCAGACATGAGTCCCTTTCTCACTGCTCCATCAGGATTCAAGCAAGCCGGGCCGAAGAAGGCTGAAATGCCAGAAACCGGTCCCCGGTAGCTTGTCTCCTTTCTGGTGAAGAATTGGCTTGGTAGTTTAGTCTGCCCTGTTCCCATGATGCACTGGGCCAGGGACAGACTGATTTGTATATAGCCAGGTTCTGAGCTGGGATGGGGCAGTGAGATAAATAACGGTGATGGATCAAGCCCTGATCTTTGGACTGGGTAAGAGTGGTCTGTTTAACTCAGACACTCTGTTCATCACCACCCCCTTTTCTAAATCGTTTTTGGCCACTATAGGTGTGGCAGGGTATACTCAGACATGAGTCCCTTTCTCACTGCTCCATCAGGATTCAAGCAAGCCGGGCCGAAGAAGGCTGAAATGCCAGAAACCGGTCCCCGGTAGCTTGTCTCCTTTCTGGTGAAGAATTGGCTTGGTAGTTTAGTCTGCCCTGTTCCCATGATGCACTGGGCCAGGGACAGACTGATTTGCATATAGCCAGGTTCTGAGCTGGGATGGGGCAGTGAGATAAATAACGGTGATGGATCAAGCCCTGATCTTTGGACTGGGTAAGAGTGGTCTGTTTAACTCAGACACTCTGTTCATCACCACCCCCTTTTCTAAATCGGCTGGAATGCAGTAGGCGGGCTGGGCAGCCAATGGCTGCGCGACTCGAAGCGGCGAGCCCCCTGGCTTGGGGCGCCTCGGCTAATGGCAGCGCGTACTTTGCAGCAAAGCCCCCGGGCGGCGGCCGTAATTTCACTCACACACATGGGGCAATGCCGGATTGGCACCGGCTGTGCAAACAAAGCGCTCTCAAGCGCAATAAATAAAATAAAGCGCTCCCAGGCTCTGGGGGGAAAGTAAAGCGCTCTCAGCGCTAGGGCAGAAATGAAGCGCTCCCCAAGCGCTAGAAGGAAATAACCAGCGCTAGAAGGAACCAAAGTCCAGCAAAGTTCTTCAGGGAGGTGAGGGGGGCAAGGCTGGGCCCAGAGCCAGCTCACTGGGCCTCCAGGCAGGGAGGCAGTCCAAGTGGCGGTCCTCCTGGCGCCCAGCCACAGTAGCAGCCCCCCTCTAGATAGGATCCAGAAGAAAACAGTTTCTATTGGGACACAGCCCCTTTTTATACCAATAAATCCTTTGTCTTTGTCACATGGTGAGGGGAGAAACCAGTCGCAGCTGGTTTTGGAGCACCCTTGAAGTGCTCAGCCCCTCACTCTATTCACTGGCAGGGCTAGGGTCGTTAGACGCACCACAGGGGGCGGAGCCAGCATTGTGTGGGGAAAGCCCAGCCCTATTTAGGAACCAGGTGCACTCCTCCCCAGCCATCAGCATGCTAATCTCAACACTCACCACCGGGCAGACCCATCATGACTCATGGAGCCTGGCATCCCAGCCAGCCCCAGCCAATCACACACCAGCACCTTTACAGTACACGCACAGCCATGTCTAGAAGTGGTACTTCCACACTAGACTCGTACACGCCGCATACATCATTTAGCAGCATTCACTCACACGAGTCCGCACATACCAGACTCGAGCCTGTACACCCCACGCATCAGGAACTACCAGGGACACATACATTCCCCATGCATTTCTATGGGAGGGCAGGCCTATCTCACCACATGCACTCAGAGTGTGCACGCACTTTCCACTGGGACACAGTGAAAGTGCGCAGAAACCTAAAATCACCATCACCAGGTCACCATTAAAAGCAAAAAGTTTAGGGGTGAACCTGCCAGAAGGGCCAAGTCCAACACAACGATATAAAACAAGAGCATATAAATAAATTAGTAAACAAAGTGGAAATTGCCTGTCTACAAGAGACTTGGCTATGCGACAAAACCCCTAACTTCGAGGGTTACCTACAACTAAACCGACCGGCCAAGAAAAAAAGATTTGGTCGCCCATCGGGGGGAATCATGACTCTCATATCAACAAAAGTAATAAGAAATGCAACCTTGCTAAAAGTGAAATGTAAATGGTTATTGGCATGTATATTAGATCTCCTGACCCAGGATAAGAAATATGAAAATGTAACTGTTATAAATGTATATATGCAGTGGGATAATGTGGCAGAGTATGTAATTGAGATGGGGAATTTCAAAGAGGACATAGACTCTTTATTAGAAAAACATGCTTTAGACGTATTGCTAATTATGGGCGATTTTAACCATAAGCTGAACCCAAAAAAGGCCGACCTCTGGCACAGAGAACTGTTGGATGCATATGGAATAAACCTTGCCAGTTTTCCAGTATGTGAATGCTTGAATCAGGATATGGAACTGGTAAACTATTTAGGGACGAAGGGAACAGACTGCCCAGCAAAAAAGACATTCAAAATAGGTTTACAAAATTGCCCAATTGATTATGTTTTTATGCTAGCCTGGAACTTCCCACTAGTTCGGGAATTTAAGTTACACCAAAGTGAAGGCAGCGACCACAATCGGTTGCAATTGACGGTATACGGGGGACGGAGGGAATTTAGAGAGAAAGTGATTCAACAAGAAGTTGATTACCCCAAGCGAGTTACAACAAGACTGACAGAGGAGTATCAGGAAAAATTAAAGTCCTTCTAACATAAGGTTTAACTGGGGGATCTTGGGAGTAAAAACTTGGAATGGTATGAGGAGAAGTAGTACAGTGTCTCCAGTTAGAATTAAAAAAGGATAAAAGAAAGGGTACAATAATCCCGGTTAGCCAACTGAAATGGTTCTCCACTGACTGTCAAACAAAAAAAGGGAGATAAGGACAGTATCAAGAAGCCTAAGGAAAAAGTTCAACCAAGAGAGGCAAAATTACCTTCATAAGCTGAAAACTGAGTTTAAAAAGATGGTTACTGATGCAAAAAGGTTGTATAAAGAGAAATGCTGGGTAAATCTGCTAGAATCAATTGAAGCTAAAAACCTAAGACAATTTTGGAAACTGGCAAAAGCAGCATCTGTCCCCACAGCAGGAGAAATGAAATGTGTCGTTAGCGAGACAGCCTGGGAGAAGTACTTAAGGGAACTGTATGGACCTCGAGAACATCTAGGAGCCATAGAGCCCTAGCATTGGCAGGAAATATAGGAAGAATTCAAATTAGACTTTACTGAACAGAAGGTAGAAAACACAATAAGGAAACTGAAATCAACCCGTGCCGCAGGGCCAGACAATCTCCCAGCAATAATATTAAAGTCACAGATAAAGTGGTGTGCAAGATTTCTCTCCCAGTTGTTCCAAATAATACTAGTAGAAGGCATAATGCCAATGAATTGGAAGGGTTCTGTAATCAGGCCAATCCATAAAAAAGGTAGCATGGACGCACCGCAAAACTATAGATTGATTAATCTTCTAGATATAGGAGAAAAGGTATTCTCAAAAATAGTGTTAAATAGACTAAATGGGAGAAGGGCATTCCACGATAGATCATTGCTTTACACTATGGGCAATGGCGAGAAAGTAAAAAATGGTAAGCTCTGTTTTTGTTTCGTTGACTTTCGAGCAGCGTTCGATTCAGTAGACCGGAACTGTCTCTGGGAAACTCTTTTAAATAAAAATATACCGAAAGACCTGCTGGCTATAATAAAAGAATTACAACGAGATAATTGGGCACAAGTAACTAAGGATACTGAGGGGTCATTAACGCCAAAAATACACATTGAAAACGGCCTGAGACAGGGCTGCGTCCTGGCCCCACAGTTATTCTCTATATTTTTGTCTGATTTACCTTCCTGTCTAGAAGTTGAGGGTGGCGCAAGCCCAAGAATGGATGGTAAAAAGGTGCCCTGTCTTCTATACGCAGACGATCTGGTAATAGTAGACCAGACTGAATCGGGCCTCCAAAGCAAGCTGAAATGTTTCATTGAATATTATGCAAGGAATTTTTTAACAGTAAACTTGGACAAGACAAAAATTTTATGTTTTGGAAAAAAAGGTAATTAAGTTTAATTGGTTCTTAGGTGATCTTAAACTGGAATCCGGTAATGAATATCGCTACCTAGGGATGTGGTTTAATAAGCCACTAAACTGGCAAACACATCTGGAAGCCCAAAAAGCGAAAGCACATACATCAATTTCTGGACAAAAATGTTTTAACCGTGATTACGGGGATATGTCTCACCGTCCGTTACTAAAGGCTTTCAGTGCAATGATACCTCCACAAGTACTCTATGGCGCAGAAATCCGTTATTTGAGCGGTAAAGGAGTCTGGGACCTGGAGGAAGGAAAATGCCCGATAAACCTTTTGTCCCTGCCCCCTTCATCAATGGTCCAAGCAATAAGAACTGAACTAGGAACAACGGCCTGGGGGGTACAATCACAAATAGCAGTGATTAGATTTTGGAAACGTTTGGAAAATGAAAAAGGCCAGAAAGTAGCACAATGGTCTAGAAAAGAGATTCAATTTAGTAATCTAAAATGGGCAAAAACGAGCAGGAAGAAAATGGTGCAGGCCTGTGAGTGTATAAAGGTGGTCATGTGCCGGGATTCCCTACGAGTAGAATACACTAAAAGTGATCTGAAGTTTAACGGGCAAGAAGTGTCTTGAAGAACTGACATGGAATACCTGGTTAGGAAAAAATCAGTAGAGTTTATGATGAGCTCTTGGTCTAAGGAAAACTGGTTCCCTTATCTGGACATCTTACCAAACCATTGGTATAGACAGGAGATATTAAGAATGAGGATTAACCCATGGCTGGTAAACAAAGAATCCAAATAAAAAATGCTGGATCACAAAGGGTGTTGCAAGTGTAGTTTGTCACAAAAGGGGATCTAGTGCACATCTTGTTGGATTGCATAACTATTATAGAACAGCGTAAACTGTGTCTGCTCCCAATATTTTTAAAATATGATATAAGAACAAACCGGGCATTCAACCTCCTTACGGAAATGCCTTCTATCGAAATCGCAATTGCTCTATGGAATTATATAAATGTAGTACAAAGATTTCTTACAATATATGAGTACATTTTAGAAATTTTATATAGCTTGTCTAAGAGAAAAGGTTGATTTTAAGTGATAATAATTCTTAAAGGGTAAGGACCATCTAAAGAAAGGGATGCTTTTATTTGTACCTTCTTTTAAGCGATGTATTCAGTGTGTGGAAGTTTTATAAATTTACTGTAGACTATTTTAATCTGTAATTACTTTGCTGTATTGATGTAGAATATTTTAAACCTGTAATTATTCCTTTGCACCTGTTTAAAGACTATGATCTAAATAAACATATCTTTAACTGACTGACTGACTCCTGCTATGTCCCGGGGTGCCCACACCTAGGACATAACTGTTTGCTGTGGCTTGGCGGGAGCTTTAACGCTCCTGCCAAGCCACAGCAACTGCTCCGCTTGCAGCAAGAGAAAGCATTAAAAAATCTCTCCTCTCACTCACCAGAAGTGGAGCATAATTGTTTTCAGAGACAGGGAGCTGCCTTTCCAGCAGATCCCCATGTCTGGAAAGCAATGCTGGATCCTGCATGAGGTAGGGAGCCAGCAGGGAGAGCGGGGGACTTCTCCCCCACCCCCAAACCTTTTGTCCACTGTATGAGGGCAATATACATCTCATCACAGCAGAGGCATTAACAGTCAGAGGATACTAAATGCTGTCTGAAAGGCACATCTTGACTTAGGCAGAAAAATGCCAACTTTATAAAAGTGGCATTTTCAAAATAGAAATTTCAAATCGGAAAACCATTAGATTGGATTTAAATTGCTATTAATTTGAGTCCTTGAATCATGGTTCAAGCAATTCCCAAATGGAGGTTATGCATTATATGGTATTATAATGTAATCTATTGCTTTTTATTGGAGAGTGAGCATTGCCACAGTGAAAAAACTACTTTGGAGATTTTTCAATGCCAGGACATGTAAAACATAAGTACACATGTCCTACTTTTACATTAGCATGTACCTGCTATGTGGCGTATTTATCACATACATTAGGGATGACTTATAGGTATTAAATAAGGTTTATGTTTGACAAAATGTTTAAATGGACAGGTCAAATTTGCAGCTCTAAATCTACACAGGCAGGCCTGAAGACAGTATTTGGCTTGTCCATTTAGTGGTGGCACAATTGGTGCTGCAGTATACTAGTGACATTTAACTTACACGCCCTGAGTACACTGGGTACCATACACTAGGGACTTTTAGGTAAATTACATGTGCCAAATAGGAATTTTAACCAACAGGACAACATTTTAGAGGTCAGAGCACATGTACTTGGTAGCAGGGTCCCAGAATACAGAGTCCAAAGAAACAACAGCATCAGTTCTACTACACCAGTGTAATGCAATTGCTCTCTTCACTAACAGTAGGGCAAAAGCTGCTCATCTGCGGTGGCATGCTGGGATGGAGGACACGTTACCCAGCAAAGCGAGCACTGGGGATGGCTATGAGGTAACCGGGATCATTTGTGACAGAGTGCTAAACACTGCAGTCCAATATGTGGCAATGAGTGCACAGGATCAGGTCATGTGTGCAAAGTCAGCCTTCGGGGAGAGGCACTTGGGGCAGTGCGAGGATTTGGTGGAGTCCAACTTGGCAAACTCGAGAGGCGTTATGCAAGACCTGTTCAAAAAGCAGAAATGGAGAAGCTTATGGCAGTGGTTGGGGGCTACGAGCTTAGTTTGCGCCCATCTGAATGCCCAGTCTTTGTCGGAGATGGGAGGAACTAAATCATCTTCCCTGCGGGGCCGGACACCGCTGTCGTGTGTGTGTTTTCGTGCCATGCATGAGCGGTAGGGTTTAGCGATTAGGTGGGAGCCCTCTGGGTCTGGGATTAGAAGTGTAAGTGGAGGAAATTCCTCAGGGGCTAGGTGATAGGAGGGTATGCAGGACCATAGCGTATTGTGAAGCCTATTAAGGACGAATCTCTCCATGTATGTTATGACTCTGTCCTGTGTCAATGGGGTGAGCTCCAACATGTCCATCTAGGAAGAGATCCCCAAAGATGTGTAAGCGTAACCTCAACAAGGAGTGTTTAAAAAAAATGTAGTCTTATATAGCATGAACTAGACCTGAGACAGAGCGCTTTACATGAACACCAGTTTCATTACAGGTTTAGGTTTGACAAAATGTTTAAATGGACAGGTCAAATTTGCAGCGCCAAATCTACAGAGGCAGGCCTGAAGAAAGTATTCGCCTTGTCCATTTTAAGCTTATGGCAGTGGTTGGGGGATTCGAGCTTAGTTTCCGTACAGCTAAATGCCCAGTCTTTGTCGGAGAGGTTTGGGTTTGTTTATTGTACATGTTAGACTTGGCACCATTGGTGTGGTCTCCCATTTTTTGCTGTTGCCTCATGTATTTTTGCAGGTGTTAGATGCTTTGAGCTCTGTGACGCTGCTGTCCAGTGCCACAGTGCAAGTGCTCCCTATGGTAAATTGATGTCTGGATTAGTGATTCCATGTTTGGCTATTTTGGTTTACTTATCAGACCCTACTCTAGTGCACTGAGTGTGCCAGGGCGTGTAATCTAAATGCTGCTGGTGAGCCTGCAGCACTGGTTGTGCCACTCACAGAAGCAGCCTTGTAAAATGTGTCTAAAGTCTGCCATTGCAGAGCCTGCATGCAGTCTGGTACTGTCGTGCTGACTGGGCAAGTGCACCCACTTCCCAGCCCCTAAACCTCCCCTTTTCTTCATATCAGTCACCCCTATGGTAGGCCCAAGGGCAGGGTTCATTGTAAGTATAAGGTAGGACAAGCCCTGATGTGTGTGGCATGTCCTAATAGTGAATTGCAGCCATTTTCGTTTTTCACTATTGCAAGGCTACCTGTTCTCCATAGGCCAGAATGGGCTGTTAGAATTGTTACATTTTATAATCCTAACAGGCTCAGAGAACATGGTAGAAATTCAAGTTTAGTATGCCTGAACTCAGAATAATAAAATACATCTTTTAGTGAAGTTTATTTTAATATTCTGTGTTTGCAAATACCACTTTTAGAAAGTAGGTATTTGCTTATCTAACCATTCAAATCTACCTCTGCTAGGATGTGTATTCCTATGTCTGGTTTCATGAAGTGACAGGGCTGGGGAATTCCAGGAGACAGGCTGAGTCACCCAGTGGTGAATAGAGAGATCTGCATCTTGATGGGAGGGAGAAGTGCACCTGAACTCTGAATAGGGCTGTGCCTGCCTTCCACAAGGCTGGCTCCACCCCATGGGGAGCGTCTGATGTCTCTGCCCTGAACACTGAAAGAAGAGAAGGAGTCCTGTCAACACAGTGCTCCAAGACTGTACTAGCCTTCCACAATGCTGGCTCCACCTCCTGTGGGGTGTCTGATGTTTCTGCCCTGCACTGTGAAAGGAAAGGAGAAGTCTGGTAAACAAAGTGCTCAGGAACTGGTTTGGACTAGGCACAGGCCCCTCTCCCCTCAGAGAACAAAGGATTTGGGGGTAGAAGTATTGGGACCCTGCTCCTATGAAATTAAATCACTCTGAACAACAACAAGAAACCTTGACTGAGGAGAGGAACCTGAAGAAACTGAGGAGAGACTATTCCCAAGCTGAAGTGCTGCTTGGGGGATTGGCCTGCAGTGGTTGCCTTACTGCCAAAGGAAGGAAAAAGGAACTTTGTGTACTTTGCTTTCAACTTGTGAAGGATCTCCAAGGGCTTGGAAAAGAGCTTGCCTCCTGCTGAAGTCTTAGTGACAACAGACTTCACCCCCCAGCTCCCCAGAGTTCTTGTGGAAGTGCCTGCTGCTGTTTTGGGCCTTCTGAGGAACTGCGTGTCGCAAGGAGCTGGAAGCTCAACTCAAGGAGAAGAAGCGTGTCGCCGTTGCTGTGCCTGCCGTCGCAACTCCGGAGAAAGGAGGGTGTCAACTGTCGAACTGCACCGCATCAGGAGAAGAATCTCGCAACGAGGTCAGAGCGTGTTGCCATCGCTGTGCCTGCCGTCGCATCTCGGAAGGAGGGTGGCGCCGCTGAAACGGTCACATTGCACTGCATCGACCAAGAGCACTTCGCATCCCCGAGAAGCGCGCCACCATCGGAGCTGCTGCCGTCGCATCTTGGATGTCGCCGCTGTAGTTGTCGGATCGAGCGGAAGCTTCATGCATCGTGGGAGAAGAGAGTCGCCGCTGGAGCTGCTGCCGTCGCATCGTAGATGTCGCCGTTGTAGTCCACGCATCGAACCGAGAGCATCTCGCATCCCCGAGAAGCGTGCCGATTCTGGAAGATCTTCACGTCTTTATTTCTTTGTATCTGAACTTTGCCGCATTCCCATTTCTGCGACATTGCTTGTCGTGGAAGCGCAACGCAACTTAAGGTACATTGACGCAGAGTGTCGCATCTAAGAACTGAACTAAGAATAAATCTACCATCTTAAAGTAATCATAGTGTGTATTTTTGTCGTTTATGGTCTTGTGTAACTCTATATAAAGTCTACCTATTTTTTATATAAAACCTGTGTGGTGTCCATTTGTAGTGTTGACACTGGGTTACTGTATGTGGTCACAACCGCTTAACTTACAACGCCTCTGAAATAAGCCTCGACTGCTCACGCAACGCAACCTAGAGGGGGAGCAGGGGTTATTTTAGGTGTGTAACCTCCTTTCCCTGACTAGAAGAGAGGGTCCCTGCTTGTCACAAGTACCTACCTGTGCCAACCAGAGACCCCCAAATCTAACAGTATAGTTAATAAAAACTCACAATGTGAAAACTTACCTTTGTAAGAAAAGCCTTATTTACAATGAAAATATAAGAAAAGAGGGTGGTCACACTCTATAAAATCATAAAAGTCTCGATTTTGTTTTGGTAAAGACCGTAAAAGTTAAGGGGACAATGCACTCCGAGTGTACTAGCATAGCAGTGGCTTGGCAGATGCTTTAGGTAAGCCATGTGGCTGTTTTGTGAGTCTTATAGCCACTGTATCAAAGAATTATGTTAGTCTGCAATTTAACTGAGTCTCTTCAGGATCAAAACACAGCATCACAGCCTGCCTACAGCTTGTTATGCCCTTTTGGTTCCATAAAACCCAAAGTAGGGAGCGCCTTATGTCCATGAGGTTTGTACAACTACAAATTATGTGTATTAGGTCCTCTTTTCCTGTTCTGCACAGTCGGCAATGATTTTCTGAGCATTCTCTTTTCCAAGGTGCCAAGTGGGGTAGTATTGGTATGATGCCTAGGCGCAGGTTTAAAAACTTGTTTTTTGTCGTCTGCGTGAGGCCCATTTTTAGATATTTTTACGGCTTCAGAGCGTTGTAGTCTTTCAGCACTGCCCATCCATGAGCCCTCTTGGCCAGGGTTTCTTTGTCCTCTATAGATGACATCATTATCGGAGAGGGGATTACCTAAAACTTCTTCCCTGCGGGGTCAGACACCGCTGTTGTGTGTGTTTTCATGCCATGCATGAGCGCTAGAGTTTAGCGATCAGGTGGGAGCCCTCTTTGTCTGTTAATAGAAGTGTAAGTGGAGGAAATTCCTCAGGGGTTAGGTTATAGGAAGGTATGCAGGACCGTAGCGTACTGTGAAGCCTATTAAGGATGAATCTGTCCATGTATGTTATCACTCCGTCCTGTGCGTCAATGGGGTGCGCTCCCAAAGGTGTGTAAGTGTAACCTCAACAAAAATATTTTGACATTTATATAGCGCGAACTAGACCCGAGGGTATCAGAGCACTTTATATGAGCACCAGTTTGGTTACAGATGGACACATTATTTTTGTTAGGCAGGGGGAATTGAGTGATTTGACCAGAATCAGAGGATGTTGAGTGTCGTTGCCGAGACTCGAACACGGTTCCTCCGCTTTGAGGTCGACTGCTCTTGCCGTAAAGCTACAACCTCTCCCCTAAGTCACTGTACCGGCCTTTTCATTGAGAGTGGTAGCCAGGGGTTCCGGGATAGGGGGAGCCCGAGGGAGTATAAGAGGTTGAAGCCCGACGTTCCTCAGAGCTTTCCCCATGCCCAGCATGTTATCAATAGGGTCTGGACATCCATTGGGTCCAAATCTTTTTTTTTTGTATAATTCTTTATTCATGAATGTACAGACAAGGCAGAACATACCTATAATCGGCATATTGTTAACATTAACGGTTTTCTATTTTCACCCCAACAGTAGGTAATACAGTGGTAATCCCCCTCAATAGTTACGAATCAATGTAACACCCATACCTTCAACATGGCCCCTCGGCGTGTGACGTTGCACACCTATCTACGGGGAGGTTGATATAGAGTGTCTATATCCATACATATGTCTGAAGAAGAAGACCCATCCCCTCCCACTCCCACCCCAACTATCCCGCCCCCAAACCCCCCTTTCTCCTGGGCGCAAGAGTCTCTCATAGGTATGATTCTTCGGTCGACAGTGCCGACTACTTTATCACTGTGTTCATACTGAAACCTAAACTCCAAATCTGACATTGGTATGCTTGTCCCAAGACCTCTCTATTCAGTTTGTATCCTGTGGTCCGTCTCCCTGGGATGGTGCTGGGTCCCGTCTATCTAATTCCAATAGCATGACCTCCCAATCCATAGCTATGGGATTTTTCTGCCTCCCAGTGTCCTCCTCTCTCTTAAGGGTGGCGCTCTCTATCTGGCCCCATTTTACAACGTCCCCCCGCCATGTCTCCACACTGGGCGCTCTGGGGGCTTTCCATCTCATGGTGATCGCTCTGATAGCCAAGAGAAGCGCTTGATCCACAAATCTCAGTTTGGCTTTCAGTGGTTTAGGGCAGTGGCGGGCTCCCACTAGGCAGTACAAGGCAGTCTCCTGTATCCGCATGTGCGTAACTTCTCTTAGTGTCTGACATACCTCCCCCCCAGTAGCTTCTCAGTTGTGGGCATGCCCAAAGCATATGAAGGAGGCCCACCTCTTCCGCTCTACATCAAGCGGTGGATCCTATCCGGGGTTAGATACGCCCTATGAAGAACCATGGACTGAATACATTTAAATTTCACATTCCGTGAGACTCTTTTAGGGTGTTCGAGCATAGTCTGCCATATATTATCTGGTAGTTCTTCCCCGGTATTCTGTGCCCCGTAACGAGGTAAGGGATATCGCTGCGTGTGTTCTGATCCCAGTATATAACCAACGTACCAAGTTACCTCCAGTCCCCATGTAATACATCAGGTGTACTAGCTCGTGTCTAGGTGGTTGGGTCCGTTGTGGCGCCCAAGTTGTCCGGATATAGTGGGATACCGTGGCATGCAACAAGTATTGTCTGTCAGAGGTCCCCGTAACTTGTACAAAGATGTCGTGATCTAGAAGTATGTCATCTCCGAAAAAGCTCTCTATCTCCTCAACCCCATTCTCTGTCCAGTGGTGCAGTGTATGCCTTGTGAGTCTCCCCTGTTGTGTTAGGATGCCCAGTAAGGGGATATTCCCAGCATAGGGTGTTACTGACGCTGTGTACGCTAGTGCCTTCTTACAGAAATTGAGGGCCGTACGAAGCAATGGGTGACATGTCAGTGGTATCTTACTTTTTGGCAGCAGTAAACTATGTAATTCTCCCCGATCTAATCTGTCCGTCGTGAGTCCAATCTCGTGGAACTTTCTACCTGCCAGCCAGAAGGACAACCACTGGAGCTGGCTGGCGTAATAGTAACCTCGGAAGTCCGGGACTCCTAGGCCTCCCAGTCTGGTGCCGAGCTGGAGTTTGCGGAGACTTGTCCACCTTCTGCCCATCCCCCATATGAGAGTGATCAGTAGAGTGTTTATCGTGTTAAATATCTGTTGTGGGAGACATACCGGCAGGTTGACGAAAAAATACAATAGGCGAGGGAGTATGACCATCTTGGCTATCGCAATGCGACCCATGACGGACAGAGGTAATGAGGTCCAGAACACAATGCAGCTGCGGAGACCAGTGATGACCTTGGAGAGATTACCGTCTATCTAGTCCTTCGTTTCCCTATATATTCGGATCCCCAGGTATCTAAAGGTGGACTGTGCCACCGGGATCTGATAAGCCCCGAAAGGTATGGATGGAGGGTGAGGTGCGTCCCAGAAATAAAAACCAACCGATTTATCCGGGTTTATGGCCAATCCCGACACTATTTTGAAACTGCGGAATGTGTCGTACAATTGTGTATGGTCTGCCTCCAGATCCCGGAGGTAAAGCAACATGTCATCCGCATATACGGAAATTAGGTGGGACGTCCCTGCCACTGGAATACCCAATTGTTCGGTGTGCATACGGAGGGCAATGGCCAGGGGCTCGAGTGCCAGAACGAACAGCATTTGGGATAGGGGGCAGCCCTGCCGAGTTCCCCTATGCACTAGGTATTCCGCCGAAACATATCGCCCCGTTCTTGCCCGGGCGTTGGGATCGGTGTACAGCAACCAAATCCATTGCAATAAAGAAGCAGGGAAACCAAAGCGTTTCAAAGTTTCGAACATGAAGGGCCAGGAAAGGGAGTCAAAGGCCTGCTTTAGGTCCAATGCAATGCACCCCACTCGGTTCAGTTCCGTTGGTGATGCATCCATCAATGCGTGCAGGCATCTCGTATTCAGGGAAGTATTACGCCCAGGGAGGAATCCACACTGGTCCCGGTGTATAAGAGCGGGCAGGTGCGGTTAGATCCGCAGGGCAATAGCTTTACTCAATATTTTCTATTCTGTAGACAGCATGGATAGAGGTCTATAGTTTGCCAGTTCTAGAACATCTCTGTCTGGCTTAGGTATGGAGATCACTAGGGCCTGCATGGTGGACTTTGGCAAGTGTCCTTCCTCAAACGCTGTCCTGTAGATCTTTTCCAAAACTGGCACCAGTGTCTCAGCATAGGCCGAGTAAAACTCCACCGGGAGTCCGTCCATGCCCGGCGTCTTATTTCTATTTAAGTGTTTAATCGCTGCGCGTATCTCGTGTTGTGTGATAGGCCCCTCAATCACCTTTTGTGTCTCCGCTGCTAAGGATGGAAAGGGGAGATCGCGCATAAACTCTGCTATCTGCATATAATCTCCTAGGCCAGTAGGAGCATAAAGTACCTTCAGGTGGTCATGAAATGCCAGGTTATTGTTGGATTGAGTATGTACTAGGGTGCCCATCGTGTTACGTATTTGTGTAATTGTTGGTGGGTCTGGTCTATCTCGTGCCAAACGTGCCAGGAGAGCACCGGAACATCTGCTTCAGTGTGTTGTCTGCGCAGGTAGACCTTAAAATCTACGTTCTGCAAGGACTCTAACGTTTCCGCGTAATCGATGTATACTTCTTGTAATTCCCTTTTTTTTCTGGATCCACGCTCGCCTCTCGCTCAAGCCTCTTTAGTCGTTCCTCCACCTCGCACATTTTCTTGTGGATTTCTTGTCTGGCCCCTACTAATTGACCTATCACTGCCCCTCGTACCACCACTTTCATTGCATCCCACACCACCAAATTAGAGGAAGCGGAATTCCAGTTGTCCTCCACGTAGTGTGCCAGGGCGTCCGATAGGGTCGCCCGAAACGGTCCGTCCTCCAGGAGATGTGGATTAAGGCTCCAGGTCGGCACCAGGGTCGGCACTCTGCCCCAGTGGAGAGTGAACTCTAGGGGCCTATGGTCTGAAAAGGTTTTCGACAGATACTCCGAGGAGCCAACCGACGTAACTAGAGTTTGGGAACACAGGAAACAGTCTATGCGGGTGTGTAAATCATGCACTGGGGAATAAAAGGAGTATTCTTTATAGAAAGGGTGTAGTGTTCGCCAGCAATCAGTCAGCCCCCAGCCATCTGCCCATGAAACAAATGTATCAGTCAGCTTCGTGGCACCGGACGTCTGGAGGGGGGGTGTGACCTGTCTCGGTCCAGACCCAACACAGCATTCCAGTCCCCCCCGAATACCCAGGGGATATCGGCCCAGTTTGATAGTGCCAGCCCCACCTTGTGTAGGAATTTATCTTGTTCATAATTCGGGGCATATACACTGCCCAGGATTATCAGTGTGGCATCTAGGATGCCCTTCACCAGGATATACCTGCCCTGATCGTCCGTCCTCCTTTCCAGTTCTACAAAAGGTGTCCCGTGGCGAACCCAAATAGTTGCACCCCTAGAGACAGCAGCGTATGACGTGGAGTAAACAGTGCCCCTCCACTTTTTTCTCAGCTTGTGCACCTCTGATGTCGTGAGGTGCGATTCTTGTATGAAAGCTATTTGTGTCTGCTGTCTGAGGAGGAAAGAGTGGACTCGTTTCTGCACTGGTCCTAGACCCCGCACATTCCAAGTAATAAGCGTGTACGACCCATCCTTCTCAGCCATGATCATTCGTAGTCAGATCTATCAGTGTCCGTAGTCGTGTACAAGGTTCCCTACAGATAAGCGCCCAGGAGAATGCATACCCCAAAGTATCTAACAAAAACAGAACCAACTCGGCACAGCGGTGCAACCCAACTGGGACGGTGGGAGGGTTCCAATTGTTTTGCTCTGTTTCGATGTGCCTCGCCCCGAAGAATTCAATGCCCTAGCTTCAATGGTCTGATTGCCTCTACTATGGTTTGCTCCAAATGCTTGTCTGCAATGACACCCACTGGGTGGCGCCCTGATGGCTGGGAGGGAGGTTGGGAGGGCTGAAGAGCGCCCTGGGATGTTGCACGCTTTGACATGGAATGTGAGGGGGCTGAATGACCACAGGAAACTTAGAAAGGTGCTCTGCTATCTCAGACGCCACAATATTGATATCGCACTACTACAGGAAACGCACTTTACACCCTCCAGCCACATGCTACACACCAGGAGTTTAGCGGGTAACATAGCGACTGCGGGGTTCACCACTCACGCGCGGGGTGTCCTAACCTGGGTAAACCCGAAATCGGGGCTCCTCTTACAGGCCTTACGAGTCGACCCTGAGGGGAGGTATGTCATAGCGTCCTGCACAGGGAGGGGGCTGGAATTGCTACTGGTTAACACGTATGGGCCTAACTTTGACTCTCCCGCGTTCTTTGACTCCCTGGCCACTGAGATTTCCAAACACGACAAGTCTCACATACTGTGGGGTGGGGACTTCAACTTGACGCTAAACCCTGACTTAGACAGGTCTTCCGGTCCCCCCCCGGCGGCCCTCCGCACCTGCGCAGGCACTCTCTGCGAAGCTGGTAATGCTGGATATGATAGACGTGTGGAGGAGCAGGTACGTCGGGAAGAGTGGCTTTACCCATTACTCGGCGTTCCACGATATAGGTACTAGGATAGATTACTGGTTCGCATCAGCGAGCGTTGACCGCTTAATTAAGTGCTGCAAGGTTTTCCCCCGGACCCTTTCAGACCACTCCCCCATTCTGTTTGCCCTGGAGACCCCAGTGAAAGGTTACGCTCCGTTCACCTGGCGCTTCCCACCGTACTCCTTGTTAGATCCGATTTTTCGCGGAGACTTGGCAGAGGCGATCAAGGTGTTTTTCGAGTCAAATGTGGGTTCAGTGGAAGACTTCCAAACGGTGTGGGAAGCATTCAAAGTTTATATTAGAGGGATAGCAATGTCTAAACACTCCAGTGTCTTGAAGACTATCAGAGCCACTCTGGCTGACCTGGAGCGGCAACTGCACGCTCTCGAAACGAGATCCCGCTCCCACCCGGACGACTCTGTGGAGGAGGAAACTAAGTGCCTCCTGTTGGAATACCACGAGGCGGCTGACAGGGAGGTGCTGCACCTCGGCAAATATGCTACGGCGCGCACCTACGGAGAGGGAGAGAGACCGGGCGCTGTCCTAGCTAACATCGTCAAAGGCCAGAGAAGAACGGCGCGGATCTCAGATTTAAAGACCGCAAGCGGGGATAGAGTGTCGGATGAGGCGGAGATGGTGGCAGTCTTCAGGGCCTACTACGTGGAGCTTTATTCCTCCAGGAGCGGAGATCTCACGGAAGAAATCTGTGATTATTTAGAACACATACAGCTCCCATTCCTCCCCCACTCAGACAGGGAATTCCTGATGTGCCCCATTCAGATGGATGAAATAAGGGAGGCTCTGGCCTCTATGAGATCGGGTAGTGCGCCGGGCATGGACGGCCTCTCTGTAGACTTCTACAAAGCATTCCAAGAACAACTACTGCCACACATCCACACTCTCCTAGAAGACATAGGTGCACAAGGCACCATGCCTAACTCCATGAGGGAGGCAGTGATCGTTACCATTCTAAAGCCGGGCAAGCCACATGCCGACTGTAGCTCATACCGCCCAATCTCGCTGCTAAACGTTGATACCAAACTATATGCGAAAGTCCTTGCGAATAGACTGGCGCTCCTAGCCCCCGACTTGGTAGCCCCGGAACAGGCGGGATTCATCCCTTCCAGGAATTTGACTTATAATATCAGAATAGTCTTGGGCACCATTCAGCACGTAAAGCAGGACACGCCTGCGGTAGCGCTCTTTTTAGACATGGAGAAGGCGTTTGACTCCGTAGAATGGCCCTTCCTTCTACAGGTACTACGCCGCATGGGCCTGGTCGAACCCTTTATCCAAATGATTGGCGCGTTATACGATGGCCCGGCGGCTAGGGTCCGGGTGGGTAACGTGGTATCCCCCCTTTGTTCATAGGGAGAGGCACCCGTCAGGGATGCCCTCTGTCCCCCTTACTGTACGCGCTAGCTGCTGAACCACTCGCCTGTGCCCTAGGAGAGTATCACAGTCACAGGGGGTCAGGTTCCCCACATACAAATTGGTCGTCTCTATGTATGCGGATGACACCTTGCTATATGCACACGACCCGGCTGTCTCACTTCCCCCACTCCTAAGGGAGGTGGTCCGGTTCGGCGCCCTCTCGGGGCTAAGAGTCAACTGGGCGAAGTCGGTGATGCTACCCCTGACTCCAGTGACGATTAGGGTGGAGACGGAGTATCCGATACAATGGACGGAGGACCCAATTAGATACCTGGGGATTCAGATACACACAGACCCGGATCTGCTCCTTGGGCAGAATTACGGACGTGCGGTCAGTAAGCTAGAGGACGACATAGAAACCTGGTGTAGATTGCCTCTACCGCTGATGGGCCGTATAGCCCTAATGAAGATGATAGTGCTCCCACGGTTTTTATTCCTGTTTAACGCTCTGCCGATCGTGCTGTCTAAATCCTTCTTCCATCGTCTTACTAGTCTACTGATCAAATTGGCATGGGCGGGCAAACAGCCGCGGGTCAAATGGACCACGCTCACTCTCCCATATAGATCGGGAGGGCTGGCGGCGCCAGATCTGGAATTATACTATAGAGCTGCCCAGGCGTCTCACCTACATACCTGGAAACATGGTGATAAGCTGATCCTGCATGTCCGGCTCGAACGTCTGTTTGCGCACCCTATACCACTCCCGGCCATGATCTGCCAACCGCAGGATCGACGGACGGGAATACTGGATTCCATATCCTCCGCCAATCACGCATGGCATTCACTCCTCTTGCGTCAAGGAGGGGCGTTGCTATATTCGCCGGAGATGCCGATTGAGTGGATGCGTTGGCTTCCTCCCATGGCGGATAGAGCGACCACACGGGAACTCGTTAGTCTTGGGCTGAGCAAGGCAGGAGACCTCTTCCGTGACGGCACAGCCAAAACCTGGGACCAGGCGCGGGGAGACGGTGTTGAACCTCCGCTACTCCAGAGATTCCACTTCCACAGGACTCGAAGAGCCCTCGCCGAACTCCTGGGTCTGGATATGTCGGAGCCGCCGGACATGCCGGAACTAACCTATGTGATTACACATAAAGACCCCAAGAAACTTCTGACGAACCTCTACGGTGTAGCGAGATCCCAGGGGGAACATCAACTTATGAAGGCTCGCTTGGAATGGCAGAGGGACTTGGATACCGCGCTAGATGACTTGACTTGGAGCTTCTGCTGTGAAAGCATAAAGCGTATCTCCCTAAATGGGAAGCACCGACTCATACACTTTAAGTTCCTTCACAGAGTATATTACACTCCAGCGCGGCTTCATAGATATGGGCTACGTGCGGAGGCGCACTGCGAGCGTTGCCGCACAGCAGACGCTGACTTCTTGCATTTGTCATGGGGTTGCCCGGGGATTCAAAGATTTTGGCGAGACGTGTTTTCCGAGATGAGTAGAATTCTGGAGGTCGACCTGGACATGGACCCGGGATTGGCGCTAATAGGTAACTCAAGGCGACTTCCGGGGTCAATACGCAGACTCACGGACATGGGGATGCTGATGGCAAGGAGGGTGGTAGCCCAATGCTGGATGCGGGGCCCTCTTCCTACCAAGGATAGATGGACGCGTGACATGTTCTATTGCTGCACGCAGACGGAGGCCTACAGCGAGCTGTTACCCCCAAAAAAACGCCTGAAGAACTTCTGGGCCCTCTATAGGACCTACTTGCAGGGACAGCGGACCGAGGACGAGGACGCCGCAGACAGCACCCCCCCAGGGGCAGCCGCAAATCCCACACACGAATTGGACTAGGTCACTGTCGCTCACAGAGGACACTGGGAGCGGAGCAGGGGGGGAGGGAAACAGGGGTACACGGAGCTTAAAGTGTGAGGGTGGGGGGGTTGGGGTTCCATGGAGAGGGTCCTCACAGGGTAGGCCGCTCACAGTGCGATCTCTTCAATAGCGGGGGTACCATTTGCGGGGTTTGGGATCAAACCCCATCAGGGCATCTGTGCTTCCAAGGGGTCAGCCTATATGGGATTGAGGACCTGGGAGCAGACATGGTCATCGCAGAGTTGGCTCAGATCGAAGAAGCGAGGCACGTTAGTAGGGCGGGGGCGAGGTTCGAGGGGGGAGGGGTCTTGTGGGAGTTTAGGGGTTGTTGAGAAGGGCGAAAATTGAAAAATGCACAGAAAGGCGGGCACCCGCCCGCTTGTTTGACCGATACTATACAGTGGAACTTGGAAGTACATATACGCCGCCGGACGCCCGGGTTGTCGGCCCCAAGGCTGTGTATTGTGTGTTAAGAACTTGAGACGAATAACTGGGTTGCGGCCGGCCCCGGAGGGGTTGTAGGCCAGAAGCTGTGTAAACTGAAATTCCTTACTCTGTACAATAAAAAAAAAAAAAAAAAAATTATCCATTAGCTCTTCCGCAGCTCGTGGTGTGACCGTGGGGAACAGGACCACACTGTTCTCCGAGTCTGAATGTAGTGTGCCTTCCTCCGAATCTGTATGCATTCTCGCTGCATCTTCTCTAAAGGTACCAGCCATCGACAGTGCCTCGAGCTGATCCTTCTGCTGTTGTGCCCGGGACGGGCCTCGTCGTTCCTCCTCCTTCCCGGCCCCCGGGGACCTACGGTCGTCGCGGTCTGAATCTTCCTTTGAATTGCCAGTAGTGGCCATTTGGGAGCTGTCCTGGCGGCCATCAATACCCATCACTTCCAGCCATTCATCAGCGTCAGAGGGGCTTTCAAATAAATGAGTTTTCCGCCCATGTATTACTTTCAGGCGGGCGGGGAAAAGGAGGGCATATTTCAGCTGTGCCTTCCTAAGTTTCTTTTTAACCTCCAGGTACGACGCCCGCCGTTTTTGCACTATGTTCGTTTAATCTGGGTAGAGGGACACCCTCTGGTTCTCGAAGTGAATAGTTGTCTTCTCTCTGGCTCTCTGCAGGAGGACATCTCGATCCCGGTAATTTAGGATACGGACTATCAAAGGGCGCGGTGGACATTGGGTCCAACTTGATGCCCCGCAGCAAAAGCATGTTAAGGGTGTGGAGCCCTCTAGGTCCTGTTCCAGTCTATTGTAGGGTAAATGGGCATCTGAGTAAAAACGATAGCAAAATGTGCCTGCACGACCAGATAGCATAGATGGAGATTGGGGATAGCAAACTCGTCTCAGCCGTAAGGGAGTGTGAGCAATACCCATGCAATACATGGCCTGAGATCCGCCCACACCAACCTTAGCAATAGGCTTTGCAGTTGACCGAAGAAAGATTTTGTCAGAGGAATGCGAATATAGATGATTAGGTACAAGAAGCGAGGGAGTATGTTAATCTTAATGATAGCAATTCGGCACGCCAAGGAAAAAGGGAGGTGAATCCAGCGGTGTATTTGCGTGGAAAGCTTGTCCATAGCAGGCCGTAGTTTAAGTGGATGATCTGTTCCCGGTACTTGTGTAGGACGATCCCCAAGTATTTGGTGGAGTCAGCAGACAACCGGAAGGGATGTCCGCATGGTGGATGGGGGTCATGGCCTCCATCAATAGGAACAGTTCGGATTTAGCCCAATTGATATGGAGACCCGAAGGTCTGCTGGATCGAATAATTTTCCACACTATAAGGTCTAGGTTTTCCTAGGCAAATTAGAGGAAATTCAAGTATAATTAAATCTAAAGTGATTTAAAAAGAAATGATCTTAGTTCTGTACAATATCGATAAGGCCAGATTAGCCAAATTTTGAGGAAAGATTGATTCTTGTTATAACATCTGTAGAAAATGTGCCAAATGTAAGTCAGAAAGCAGGAGTCCTCAAATGTAATCATACTTTAATCTTCTTTGAATGTTTATTCTCTATGAAGTGTCTCAATGTGTTTTCAATACAAATGTCAGCAACTTGTTGAGCATAATAACATTTTATTATTTTGCTAATCAATTGGCGTCAGGGGCAACTGCAATGCATATGTTTATACGGCAGCAGAGCACAATGTTCCTTCACATTCCTCAGTTACATATGATCATGATATCATTACCAACATCCTCCTACCCAGTAAATAACCAGCAACAGTTCTGTAGTTTTCAGTATCTCTTTAGCCCCTTTTCTCTAAACTAGGACCTAGTAGAGGCATACAAAATGTATCAGCACAAGGATCTTGTTATGCATCTGAGGCTGCTTATATATTACTGCCACCTCGCAAAGCTCCTTGAGATGGACTCTTTAATTTCATTACACAAACTACATCAAAAGGCAAAACGCATAAATATTCTGGGGAGAACTGGTCTTTTTGCAATTGTGTAAATGGCAGATCTTGAAAGAAACAATTGCTAAAATACAGAATGCAATAAATAACAAGCAAACTCAGAAAGGGTGAATGGAGGGAACTACTCATTATTAAAAATATTCCAGCAACAGATCTGTCCCTCAGATTTCTTTGTCCCAGATATCTTTCCTTGCTGCGAGCCCAAGACCCATAAGTGGCAATGCAAACGAGGGACTGCTAAGAAGAGAGTCACTACATCAGTGCATTGACTGGTTTTCAGATCGAATTAAAGGTTTCTGTTAATCCAATTATATCTCCAAAATTGATTCATGTTCAAAAATATATAGGTAGCACCTTGGAGGTGAAAAGATTCATGCATTCTAAATGTACAGAGATGCATATTGTTATATATTTGAATTAATTCGACAGCAGAATGTGGTAGTGAAACAGCAGTTTGGAAAAATTGCAATTTCATAATTGTTTCTGCCATTCTGTTATCTAGAATATGGAACGATACTGGAATGTGGTTTAGTGGCTATCATCTGCGGTATTGCTCCTGTATTGTAGATTCTGCATCTTTCTGATTGTTCTGTTTTTCTACACACATTTGGTAAATCGTGTAGTAGAATGTCTACTAGCCTGGTATGTTACGAGTAATCAATAGTTTCTGGGTTTTATTTTGTGCTTTCATAACCACATATAACTATTACGCTTCTACTTTAATCAGTATGAAGTTTCGGTAGTACCTTGCACTTTTCACTGTATGTCAAGTTCTGCCCAATTATCTAGTTTCCTTCTGGTTGCTCTATTCCTTAAATGGTTATCAGTCATTCTGTGTGTACTCCTGATTTATCTAATTGTACTGGGTGTCTTCTACAATAATTTTGAAATATACAATGGATGGCCCCAGGTAAAAATGAAAGCAGACTTACTCTCAAGTTCCCACACTATACAGTATTCTGAACATTAAGGCCACTCCTATTGCCAGTTCATCTGTAGACAAAGGATGGTTTCTTGTAGCCAAGCAAGGTTCCTTAATGCCCCAGCCTCCATCTGCTACGTATCAGGTACAATTTCTCAATTGAATTCTTGTTAAAACTCTAAATATGTAGAGGATTTCCTGATTCCCCAGTTGTTGACTTTCTGATGCCATGAGAGAACTTTTTTTACTTGACAATCTTGCTGCATTCAGAACATGCGTACAGTATCATACTAGTATGAGTTCTTTTGTGTATTATTAGTGACATCTCTATAATAAATATGATGCTCCAATCAGAATATTTACATGATTTTAATCTACAGTGACTCTCATACTGCTTCTATTATTAAACCATGTATACTAAGCATGAGCGGAAAATCCTTTCCGCTCGCGGTTTTCATGGATTTTCGGTAAATTCGCAATCCGAGAGATTCGCGAATTTCCAGCAAAATCCGCGAACGAAAACCCGCGAACGGAACGGGTCAAAAGTTCAAGCTGACTTTTGTAACTCTTTTAGAATGGCGCCGGCAAGCTGCCAGAGCCATTCTAAAATAGTTACAAAAGTCAGCTTCAACAGGAAGCTCTAATAGATAAAGTAAAGCAGGCGCTGCTCAAATTCAGTTACACAATCATTATTCACCCCAAACTTGGGGTGATTAATGATTGTGTAACTTAATTTGACCTTCAACTGGAGCACCTGCTGTACCTTATGTATTAGTGCTTCCTGTTGAAGCTATTTCTAGCTATTTTAGAATGGCGCTGGCAGCTTGCCGGCGCCATTCTAAGTGGGGCTGAGGGCAGAAGGGCACAAAAGTGGGACAGAAGGCAGATGGGGACAAAAAATGAGTGGGGCAGAGGGCAGAAGGGCACAGAAACAAGTGGTACAGAGTGCAGATGGGCATAAAAAACGAGAGGGTGGCAGTGATTAAGCAGGCAAAAAAAAAACCCTGCGAAATTGCAAAGCGCCTCGCGAACACCCGCAAACATGCAAAAATAAAAACATCCGCAAATTCGCACATTTTGCGGATTGCCAATTCGCAAATTCGCGAATTGCCAATTCGCAAAATTCAACCATGCCTAATGTATACTCATGGGTCGGAATTATGAGTTTGAAGGTATTTAACACATTCGATATTTATCAGATGCGTTAAATAACTCCGCTTTTGTTAAATTTCATCAGGTCAGACCTGACAAAGTATAACAGAGGAAAACATACAGTATATACCATATCATGCAGCTTTAGGTGCATTAAACACCACAATCCGCAAGTTATTCCCCATAAACCCATAATCAGTGGTATTTATCACAAATGATAAATAACGTACCCCATGGTATCATTATTTATCAGGGGCGATAAATAGTGCCTCAAGTAGTAACCAGGCCCATACACCATTAATATGATTTCTTTCCTTTATCTCTTCTCAAATGGATTGATAGATGGTCTATTTACCAGAAAGCATTGTCACTTTAAGTAAATGTACATGGTTTCTTTCTTGTAGATTATCCTATTTGTCACTGGATCTACACATGTAGTAAAGGTGTGTGGTTCTCAGATGACACAACAGAGTACCTTTATGTCTGAAAGCTTTAGAACATTCAGAACATTTATATGATTTCTGACCACTGTGAATCCTCTGATGTATCATCAGGTTACTCTTTGTAATGAAAGCCTTGTCACATTCAGAACATTTATATGGTTTCTCCCCTGTGTGGATTTTATGATGAACTGAAAGATGACTCTTTAGCTTGAAAGCCTTATCACATTCAGTACATTTATATGGTGTCTCCCCAGTGTGGATTCTCTGATGTATGTAAAAACTATCATTGCGCTTGAATGCCATATCACATTCAGAACACTTAAAAGGTTTCTCCCCTGTGTGGATTTTCTGATGAATTGAAAGATGACTCTTTCGCTTGAAAGCCTTGTCACATTCAGTACATTTATATGGTGACTCCCCCGTGTGGATTCTCCGATGAGCGTACAGATTATCATTACGCCTGAAAGCCTTATCACATTCAGAACATTTATAGGGTTTCTCTCCAGTGTGAGTTCTCTGATGTACTGTCAGCCTTTTCTTTAGAACGTATGACTTGTCACATTCAGAACATTGGTAGGGCTTCTCTCCAGTATGATATCTCTGATGTACGATAAGGTCAGCCTTCCGAATGAAAGCCTTATCACATTCAGAGCATTTATGTGGTTTCTCTCCCTTGTGATTTCTCTGGTGTAATGACAGCCCAAATTTGTATGTGAAAGCTTTGTCACAATCAGTACACTTATACGGTTTCTCTCCAGTGTGATCATTTTGATGTCGCATTAGATAAATTTTGGTTTTGAAACCCTTGTCACACTCAGAACATTTATATGGAGTCTCACCACTGTGATACATGAGATGTTTTCTTAACTCTCCTTTTGTAATGAAAGCCTTCTTACATTCAGAACATCCATAAGGTTTTTCTCCAGTGTGAATACTCTGATGTATTTTCAGCTGTCCTTTTGTAATAAAAGCCTTCCCACATTCAGAACATTTATATGATTTCTCACCGGTGTGAGTTTTTTGGTGTAGCGATAGTCCCCTTTGTCCCTTAAAAGCTTTTTGACATTCAGAACATTTATATGGTTTCTCGCCGGTGTGATTTCTTTGATGTATCACTAGGTTGTCCTTTGTGATGAAACACTTGTTGCACTCAGAACATTTATATGGTTTCTCACCCGTGTGTATTCTCTGATGTCTTATCATAGTTGACTTATGACGGAACGCCTTATTACATTCAGAACATATATATGGTTTTTCCCCAGTGTGAATTCTCTCATGTGTTGATAATTCTCTCTTTTCATTAAAAGTCTTGTCACATTCAGAACATTTGTATGGTTTTTCTCCAGTGTGAGCCTTCTGATGTCTCATGAGGTGATGTTTGGTTTTGAATCCCTTGTCACACTCAGAACATTTGTATGGAGTGGCACCACTGTGAGACATGTGATGCTGCCTTAAATTTCCTTTTGTAATGAAAGCCTTCTCACATTCAGAACATTTATATGGTTTTTCACCAGTGTGACTTCTCTTATGTATGGATAGGCCACCTATTGCCTTAAAACATTTTTGACATTCAGAACATTCATATGGTTTCTCGCCGGTGTGATTTCTTTGATGTATTATTAGGTTGTCCTTTGTGATGAAACACCTGTCACACTCAGAACATTCATATGGTTTCTCGCCATTGTGTGTTCTCTGATGTTTTATCAGATATTTTTTAAGACTGAAAGCCTTATTACATTCTGAACATCTATGTGTTTTTTCCTGAATTAGATTTTTCTCCTGAGATGATAAATCACTCTTTTGCCTGAAAGTTTTGTCGTGTTCAGAACCTTCAAATGGTTTCTCACCTGAATGGGTTTGTGAATCTATCATCAGCTGTGGGTTTGTGAAGGTCTGGTCACACTCAGTGCATTTATATGGTCTTAGTTCAGAATAGAATGACTTTTGTCCAAGGAGATTGTCACTTGTGATAAAACCTTTACATTCGAGACATTGAAATGTTTTTTTTTCAGTATGGTTTTGGACTCCTGCCATCAAATAGCTTTTTCTAGTAAAAGTCTTGGTAAACACTGTAGATTTATGTTGTCTTAATTTGCACAGATCTCTTTAATGTTTTTCCACATGGATATTTATATAGAAATCTCTGTCGCATTTAGAGAATTTGTGCGCCTCCTCCATTTTGCACACATTATGTTTAACTAATTACATCCTTGTAATAACATCCTAGAGACACTGGGTAAATGCATGTAGCTTCTCCTATGTCTGTCCAAGTTCATACTTTCAAGTTAGGTACATATTCCTTACACATATAGATGAAAAATAACCTCTCTACATTTTACATTTTTAGGACTGGTATTAGAACTGCAAAGTTGTGCACTTAAATGAAGTGCACCAGTGTCTTTGCCTTGACAAATTAAGTAAATCCTTTCTTCTGATAGTTCCTCTGTGTATAGGTGTTCAGTTAAGTTAACAGCATGGAAGCATCATTTCTCCATTCTAACTCTCTCTTATTTCTTTTCTCGCCGGTATAAAGTCAATTATACAGTATTAGCTGTCATTTTTAAAGCACATTTAGTGCATCAAAACACTATTTTGTCTGTATGGCACATGCAATTTGCTATAAGATAGTCACTTGCCATATTATTTAGATGGCAACGGAATGCGCTAAACTCTCATGAGGGGATTTTCTGATGTGTTGTTAGAGTTGCCTTTTTCACAGAAGACATCAACAAGTAGTTTCGTCCATGGCTAGTGTATAGTGTATACATTTTCTGTTGTTATCCTATCTTTAGCATGGAAAGATGTATTACATTGTATACATTTGTGTGGCTTTTACCTTTGTTGGTCAATTGATTGATTAGGGATCCTTAGAATGCTAACTTGCAGTCATACTCATGAGATACTCCTCAGTCCTTTGGTGTGAGGTGCTATGTCACATTCATCAGACACACATCATTCCATTGGTGTCTGCTACCAGATCTGCACAGAAAAAGGCTGTTTGCACACGGTATGCACATCAGTAACAATTGTACAGCTTCTTTAGTAGAATAAAGTCTCCGAAAAGTTTTGTACTTTTCAGCGGGTAAGTGTCTCAAACGTTGAATTGCAATTGCTGGTGTCCACGATATTCCTCTGACCATTACTTTTATTCTGTTTCTTTCACTTAGGGAACAAACAAATTTAGAAGCATTAGCCTTTTATGAGCCAAAAAATACAAATATCAGCATTAAAAACAATACGTTTTTTTCTTATATGAAAATGAAGTAACAAAAGCCAGGAACACAATTGTAAGTGATATTCACAGTGCATTAGCATAGAAATACTATAAACATAATCTAGTGACCATAGTATTCTATTCATTTATGGACCAAAACATTTCCATCCTTGTAACAAGATCCAGAGCACATTGTTAGTCACCCACTAACAATGTTCATAACAACAAATATAATGGACAGTGAGATATCTGTAAACCAATTACCAAACACACAGCAGGAAACAGGAAAAATTGGTGAACATGTCTCTGCTGACAACATGGATCAGACCAAAAAGGTGGATGTGTAATCCAATAATTACTGCATGAATGACACTGACATAAAGACATCTATCATTAAATGGGGATGTCCTTAGCATGTATAGGGATACATAAGAAATCTTCTGAGTTATTTATTCCAGTTATTTGAGGAGCAAAGCAATACCAATTGCTGTTTTCTTTTGCTAAAGTACAGGAAGCTGCAGCCAGAAGTTAAGATATTATTGACCAAATAGCCTAGGTTTTAGAAGGTGTGTACAAACAAGCTTTATCAGGCTTCAATCGGAGATATAAAGAAAGCAAATTCCACAGTTTGGCAACAGTGACTGAAAGGCACACCCACTTTTCTGGGATTTGCAATGGGAAAGCTGAAGAGGAATGAAGAGTTCAGGTCACAGAATGCAAACAAAACAACTCCTTCATGAATGTTTCCATGTATATTTTTGTGACAGATTGAAGGTCCCAAAGTCACAGTTTAAAACTCAAACAATGATACATGTGATCCAATTAGCAGAGCATGGATATGTCAAAAACAAAGATACCTTCTAATCCACTGATCAGAATGATAATTAACACAGAAAGTAACTGCCTGATCTAGTTTGCAGACGGACTACCATCCATCAAATTTAGAGTTCACTGCCGGTCACACAGTTACTGTCAAGGTACTAAAGTTTTGGTGGACAGCCACTATTAGTTTGGATGGTCATTAACTAACATTTACTACAGTTTAACCCCAAAAAAGTGGAAGGTTGTTATTGGAAGAAAAAAACTATTCACCGCCACATTCAGGGAGTTTTCACCTCGTATGAGTGTCACAATGTGTTTTTTTTGTCCTCTCACCGCAAGGTTATACTGTGAGGTAACAGAGTGAAAAAAACACATCATGCTGCTTACCCTACAAAACGGTGGGTGGTGCTATGCCCTTCATCAGACGGACTCTACGCTGTTGTGCCACCTGAGAAAGCTTTTCGTCAACAGAGCCAACCGGGGCTCTCTTTCACAGACATGTCAATTCTCCTGACTCTAAACAAGGTGGAAGGACCGTTGGTTTGGGTAAAATGGTTCTCTGTCATTTTTGGGAAAAAAATTCTCTCTCTCCACCAAATTCTAAATCAGGCCATAATATGCTTATGATCAGATGCACACAGAACTGAATTACACAGAAACCAAGATGTTCATGGCAATTACTCTAAGCCAGAGTATATCATCACTCAGCGGCACAGAAACTGCATTCAAATTAGATGTATTCATTGTTATATTAATGCTGCAACATACAAGCTGTAAACAGATTAGCATAAATTCAGTAACAATGCATAAATACATTAAAAAAAGTCTTAGCAATTCCCTCTACATAACCTTGGAATCAGGTGGGATAAAGACCCTTTCTACCCATGTCCAGCACTTATCTGCAGCCTGCCTTGGCAAGATGAAAACGATTAGAAAATTAATCGACTTCTTGCCAGAGCAATCCCGTAAAACTGTAGTGCATGCGTTAGTCACCTCGCATCTCAACTACGCCAATAGACTCTACCTTGGACTGCCTTGCTGTTTGATGCGAAGGCTACAGATAGTCCAAAACACGGCTGCTAGTTTGGTATGTAAGGTTCACCTCCGCCAGCATATTTTGCCCACCTCAGACAAATTCATTGGCTCCCGGTGGCCAAGAGAGTAGAATTCAAGGCCCTCACGTTTGCTTTCCGGGCATATCAGGGCAGAGGCCCTAACTGAGGAAAAGACTTCGCCATTACCAGCAGGGTAGATCGCTGAGGTCCAACAATAAACGCTACCTCGCCATACCCCACTCTGTTAAAGCAAGAATGGAGGGCAGAATATTTGAGGTGGGAACCTCCAAATGCTGGAATGGCTTGCCTCTTCATTTACCTGCGATACACTCTGAACAGGAGTTCAGGAAGGCTTTGAAGACCTGGCTGTTTAGGCTCAGGGATTAGCTCTTTCGCCAGCTCTGCTTTGTGGTTATCTGCTTTAGCGCCGGGACACATCGGTCGAGGTAGTTGTGAGCTCAATAAATTTCTTTATTATTATAGTAATATACTGCAACCCTCTGTGGGTTCCAAAAGTGCATTCCTTCCTAGGGGTTAGTGAAAAATGTTAATATTTTATTTTTGACGGTGTCCTACTTTACACTCTAAATTTACATGCTTCTCATGTCACAACCAGTAATGACTCGCTTCTCTCAAATTCCGCTAATATCCCAGAAACATCATTAAAGGGAGCTGAACCATGTACTAAGCATGCGCAGGAAGCCCTCCATACAGGAGCCATCTGCTGCAAGGGAGGGCCTGCGGTGTGCCAAATGTAAGCCTGTCCGCGCTTGTATGCCCCTGGTCACCGCCTAAAATGCAGCCTCTTTCCTATGAGGTACGCTAGCTTTTCTTAATTACTCCTCTTAGCAACTACACTCATTGGGAAGTGCTGCCCCCATCCGCTCTCATTCTCTGGTGACGAGGTCCCACTTACTTTCCCCACCATCTGTTCAGCATCATATCGTTACAAAATCGAACACCAATAATCTATCTGCCTACATGAAAATTGTAAACTCACATTAACCAACAGATCACATGTCAATCAATCAATCAATCAGGCTTTTTTTGAAGTGTACTACTCACTCGTGAGGGTCTCAAGGTGCTTGGGAGTGGGGGTTGTAGCTCTAGGTCAGCCGAAAATCCAGGTCTTTAGGCTCTTCCTGAAGGCGTGCAGGGTAGGGGAGCTTGTTCCAGGTCTGGACTGTGATGTACTAGAAGGCTCTTCCGCCTGCTCTGATTCTGCGGATGTGCGGGGTCTATGCTAGGGCAAGGTTGGCAGAGCGGAGGTTTTCTTTCGGTACGTGGGAAGTGATTCTTTTGTTGAGGTATTTGGGTCCAATGTTGTGGAGAGATTTGTAGGTGTGGGTGAGTAGCTTGAAGGTTACTCTCTTCTTGACAGGGAGCCAGTGGAGGTCTCGCAGGTGTTGAGTCATGTCCTCGTGTTGTGGGGTGCCGAGGACGGGCCTGGCTGCGTTGTTCTGGATGGTCTGGAGTTTGTGTAGCAGGGATTTGTTGATTCCAGCATAGAGGGCGTTTCTGTAGTCCAGTCTGCTTGTTACAAGTGCGTTGGGAAAAAAAAACAGTGGACCTCCGCTCTCCTCTACCCTCCCTAATTTAATTATAAGAAAAAAAGGCACTTTCCTGATGTGGCGTCTCCGGGCTGCCTTCTCCGCATAGAGTCAGAGTTTTGCCTGAACTTTGTGTTCTCAACGGAGCAGGCAACACTCCATAAACTCCGCTTGCGGATCGGCGTTCTCTGCCTGGGGTGAGTATGTAGCTGGAGGGGGAGTCTCGTATTGGGTGCAAACCAGGCTACTGCTGCTGCCCATCCTCAACACCCGATAGAAGGCTGTAGGATGTAATTTGCAGGTAATTGCACAGTAGTAATCTGCAATTCGAGGGGATGGCCTGGGACTGTGCAGGCATCTTTGTCTCCTGACAATCTTGGTCATCCAGCTCCCCTAGGTTTCGCTCCCAAACTGCCCATAGGGTATTTGAAGTAAAGGAGTACGGACCATTCTAATATTTCCGTCTGCAATATATTGCATACGGGAAGTATCTGCTGTATCTAGTGTGCAGACACCCTGAGATGCTCTATGAGACGACATGGCCATAGAAGTAAACAACCGAGATTTGTAAAAGTCTGGAGGGGAGGAGGAGTTATACTAGAGCTCCTTTCATTGTAATTCGTGTATATTATATGCTCATGAGTGAATGTTGTCCATAGGTGGTACGACTGTGAACACCAACTGGAAAGAATCTGCGGAATAAGAGACAAAGCATACCAAGGTCAAGTCAGAACTCGCAAACTGTGAAAGATGCATAACTAAGTACTAATGGAAGCTCCAAGTGACAAGGAACACTCATTGGACCATTTGTTTGCCCCTGAAAGTGGAATGCGTGAATATGGCCAGTGGCTACCCTGCCAAATAACGAATGGGAAGAATGAATGAGGGATTTTAAAGTTATTCCCAGGGTTTTTTTCCAGGTTTATTTGGGTGTACCAGTCCCTGAAAACATACAGAGCCAACACCATTTCCAAGTTGACAGTGTATTCATTGTGAAATTTGGTCCCCGACTTTGGATCGACCCATTAGAAAACAGGGAGGACATTTGTAGTTGGGAACCACTGAGAATTGAAATATATGAAGCTTTGTCTTGATCTGTCCACATTGTGGTATTTTGTGGCGCTTAATTTATTTTTGTTGTATGTATGTTTTTCATTAACATTGAAGGAATGATCTTTGAACTGTGGAGACTTAAACCCCATTATATTGTTCTGTGGAAGCTGGTTGAAATCTTTCCAAATCCACAGAAGCACGATGACACATTTTTTTTTTTCAGAACCCGTTCACAACCAGGGCACACAGATGAAGAACATCTACTTCATCGGGACGTGTGGTTGATAGAGATAAAGGATCAGCATATACAACAGATACATGAGTACTGTTTTGTATCGTACTCCCAATTGTTAAAAAGCTTTATTTAATTATAAATGTTATTGTATCCATGTGGGTTGTGTTATGCCATTGTTACAGGGTAACCAGTTTGGGTGTCCTAATTCCCTCGTCTTCCTTAATAACACAGAACTCAGGAATGCAGAACAGGGCATTTTATTGTTCAGTGGTAAGTTAGTAAGTCCCAATACGTCTTGGGATCAGAAACAAAGTAAGAACAGAGAGAGTTGTGGTAGAGGAGAGATTGCAGTTGTTGGTCACAGTCTTCAGTGGCATAAAACGGTTGTCACAGTTGCCCCTTGCTTCTTGCTGATGCGCGTCGGGGCAGTCTTCCACCTTAAAAACAGAGGAACCGGCAAAGAAAACAGGGAAATAGGGTCAGGATATGATTCTACTGGCCATCAAAAGAAAAGAAAATAAGGGGAGGACTTTGTGTGCATCCTTCACCAGTATCCTGTTTGGTGCTGTGCTTTAGTGAGGGAACAATTTGGTGACTTTATGACGGTGCAGCCCGAAAACCCGCACACCAACCTTTTAAAGAAGATAAGCGCTTGTAGTGCACTTGCCTAGACCCATGACCCGCCAGGCCATGAGGAGAGGAGTCGCAGCCTCCTCTTTCCTCAGGGAGTACTGGACTCGCTCGTGATGCTCCCTCAGCGGACTCTAGCATTGCCCTTGTTCACTTCGCGGGGAGAGGCACCGTTGTCCTCCACTT
This sequence comes from Lissotriton vulgaris, assembly GCF_964263255.1. Lineage (NCBI taxonomy): Eukaryota > Metazoa > Chordata > Amphibia > Caudata > Salamandridae > Lissotriton > Lissotriton vulgaris. The sequence goes on from NC_141696.1 coordinate 1,546,251,810, forward strand.
CGTCCGTATTCTCCCAAAGTGGATTGGTCTGCTGTTTGCTCCTGAGCTCCTCCGTCTGTATTCCTCCCCGTTCTGCTGCTTGCGGCGGCTTCTTAAACGTCTCCATCCCTCCTTCTCAGTTCTGGTCTGAGGTGTTCATCCTCTGGACTCCGACGGAGGGTCTAGACCGCTAACCTCACTTCCAGGATTGTGAGAGACGGCCACCATGTTGGAATCCTATGGGATTTTTGTTGCGACAGCCTCCACTTGATCACAGCCGTAGTGCGGGGAGTCACAAACAGCGCGTTTCATATTTATGTGATGAATGATTGGTATTAATCCATGAGGATATCAAATTCTATGTGTCTTATGTTGACATGCAGTAACAGAGCATTTACATATATGTGACATTTAAGTTTTGTGTGACATTTAAATCGTGGTTGTACCTATATAGGGAGTGGAGGTTTTACATTACAGATAGGACAAATTTGATTATGTGTGGTGAGTGGGTGATATCTGTTTGAGGGTGTGAGATTATCTCTTCAAGGGAAGTTTTTTCTACTGGTTTGGTAGTGCCCTGGCTCCTTGTTGTGAGGGCCCCTCTCATTATCTCTCACCTACCATCAGCCATCATGTCATCTCGATTCAGTGCTAGCTAGGCTGGTTTAGCACTTGTGATCAACATTGCTTGTGCAGAGGAGCAGTGTTTAATCTCCCTGTGACCTGCCCGAGTTTAGCTGACAAGCTTCAGAGGAATGGGAGAAAAGTAGACTGTGCTGGTTTCTGTTCAGGAGGACTCTGTAATGACCACAAGTGTGTCAGACTATGGCCTACTGTTCCTTGGCAATATTGAAGCTTCAGGGAACCCCCAATTGCCTGCTACCTCAGTTGGCCGGTAGACTGAGGTGAAGTGGAGAGTTGAGGCGAGCACTACCTGCGGACAGTGGCTCTTGGCCTGTGTACCGTGACAGTGTAAGTCATCTGAGGAGTGACTGGTGCTAGTTTGAAAAGTTGTCTGCTGTGTGGATACTTTCTCCCCGCAGTTGATGAAAGTTTTCTGGCTTAGGTGGACCTTCAGTACAGGGATGTGGAATTCCTACAGCCTGACGCCCAGGACATATTGTTTTGGGGTCAAGGGCAACAAGTTTTTATAAGTATTTTGTCCTTGGGAAAAGTAGGCCCAAGCTCCTGCAGCACACACCCTGTGCCTGCCAGTATGCAGTACCACAATCTGGATCAGGTAAGGGAACCGTCTGCAGTTAAGGTAATATTTGTATCCATATGTTAATGCTGTTCAGACTTGTATTTATGGTTCAGTAATACATAGTCTTTATTATTAGGGTGAATGCTCCAAGTAAATGTTGTGTGCTTTGACAGCACTACTGACAGTGGTTCCAGTATAAAAAGGTGTATACATGATTTCAAAGTGTGGCTATATGAGGCTATGTATGTAAGTTAGTACGTTTGCACAGACTCAAAAGGACATTCTAACACTGGAACTATTGCTTACCACTACCTTCAGCCCCAGTATGTAGATCAGCGGAAACGTGGCAACATAAGGGGATTGCAAGTATTCAAACACTACTACGGTTTTAACCCTGGCATAATCACAGAGGCTATATCAGATCTCTTATATAATGAGATTGCTGCCATAATTTGTGACCACACTACATGGCCCCAAAGGGACACGTGGATTTTGTTACAGGACAAGTAGATTTATGAAGCAACCTGCCCCATGGACAAGTAGATATTTTATAAATTATTATTATTGTGGTCTGGGAGTGTAAGTTGGTATAGTCTGGTGCTGACAGCTCTTGGCACCCTGTAACCCTCTGTTTCTACTTTGGATGAACTTGAAATCTTTAGCTATTGGGGTCCCTTTTCACAGGACTTAAGGCCAACCTCCTGTGTTCAGAGAGATGCACACACCATGGTCATCACATGTGACGCATTCGTGTTGGCAGGGCAGAGGACTAGTATCACTTGTTTCCTGTTATACTTCTAGCAAGCCAGCCTCTCATCCCCTCTATGTTCTCTACAACCGGCAAAATGCACCTTGTGGCGTTAGTATCCCACAGTATGCATGGGAGACATTTGTTGAGAGAGACAGTCACACATTTTTTTTCAATAACAAATTTTATTTGGTTATTCTGCAATATGTGGGGGGTCGCAGCCCCATCATGGCCTGAGAGATGTACTTTTAGCTTGTGTTAATAACCATATTTCTGATATATAACAACACCCACCGAACATGTAGGTGACAAACGAAAAACTTATAGACAGGTTCCAGTCTCCATATTCGTACAAGCGGTCTATTTGTCATAATGTGCCACATTAAACATATACATAAACATATTTTTGAACTTTTAGCAGGGATATACCAGCACATAAAAACAAAGCGATTCAATCTCAGCTCGGGCAAGGGGGGGGGGGGGGGAGATCGATACCACAATAGTCTGCCCATCGAATCCAGATTTTGAGATGTTTAGCGGGGCATCCTCAGGCTTCAAAAACAGCAATCTCAGCCCCTGTATATTTATCTAGTTCAGTTTTCCATTTGCCCAAGGTCAGGGGTGATGTTGCCTTCCACACTTGCGGTATGTCCCTCTTGGCCACTGTGAGTGCTAAAAATAAGAGGTACTGCTTATACCTATTCCCCCCAATGTTCTCTGTAGAATGTAACAAGAAAAGGCGAGGGTCGAAATGAAGATCCTATGATAGCCGTTATCACAAAAGAAAGGCTAGATAAGGTCTGTACACAGGACTGAACTTCTCAGAGTAGTGAGAATGAAAGGATGAAACAAGAGTTAGATATGAGTGTGCAAATGAAAGGAAATGAATCCCATCAGCCCACCCATATGGCGGAGCCTCGTCATCTGGGATTAGTTGAAGGGTCCTTGTCCAGATAAGGAGACACACCTGGTAAATTGTGTGTTTACTCCAATTCTCCAGGACCACCCAGGCGGATCCAACCTCAAATACAGAGAGTGAGTAGAATGGTGTGAGAAAACAAGAAAGATTTGCAGTGCAACCAAATATGTGTAAACAAAAAAAGGTAATGTGGGCTAAAATTGGCTACCATGATATAGGGAACATTTTTATTGGGAGATAAATCATGGGGTCAAGGTTAAAAATGGAGTGTAAGACAGGCACCGAGGAGGGGGGGGCGCGGGGGGAATGATGGATTCCCAGTAGATTTTTACAAAGTTTTTGCCCCTGAGCTCCCTTCCTTCTTGGTCAGCCTTTTTAACGTTTTCCGTGATGCGGGCTCTAAAACCCCAACAGTGGCAATGACAGAGGTAGTGGTTATACTGAAGCCCAGGAAAGATCAGTTTGAGTGCGCCTAATACCGTCCGATTTCTTTATTAAATGTTGAACTAAAGATATTCACTAGTATACTGGCGGCACAGCTGGCTCCACACAAGCAAGGCCTGGTGGACCAAGACCAGTCAGGCTTTATCCCCGAACGCAGCTGTAGCGAAGGAACAAGGCGACTTTGTCACTTACTGGACATAACCCAGCGCACCCAACAACCTACGTTACTTGTTATTGGTTGACGCCAAAAAAGGCGTTTGACTGGGTTCACTGGCCATACCTGAGGCACGTCCTGGGCAGGTTTGAGATTGGGAAACGCTTCCAAAGATGGGTGCAGTGTATATACCAGGCGCCGTAAGCGCATATTAAAGTGAATGGGATAGCTTTCCGACCAGTGGGCATGGGACGGGGGATTCGGCAGGGGTGTCTACTCTCCCCCTTACTCTTCGCACTCTATATGGAGCCATTTGCCGAGAGGGTCCAACAACTCTAGATGATCACAACGATCAGTATGGGAGACAGGGAGCACCAAATATCACTATATGCGGATCATGTGGTGTTATTACACCGCCGTTTGAGCGGGACCTTAGCTGCTGCATACCGCCGATTCCACAGCCATCTTGGGGTAGGCTGGGACACTCCAGGGGCGCCATTTTAGTCAGCGCTTCAGTGTCCCAGGCAGACTCACGAACCGCTATATAATCCTGCAATGGAAACGCGCAGCGGTGACGCGCAGCGGGTGCGCCGGAAGCGCGCCAGAGTCCAGCCCGTCTGTGCCCGTCCGGGCCCAGGCGGGCTTAGGGCCAGAACCCTTGCTAAATTCATTAGGGCTCAGTATTACTTATACCCGCGATGATCTTATATCACTACGCCCCCTAAAAAACCACCTGCAACTACATGTACAGAGGAGCTAAACCTTTCTCCTATTGTGAGGTATGCTGCTCGTCCCAGCCATCTATGGCAAAGAGTTCCCTGCAAATGGCTTTGCTGAATTGTAGATCCCTCCCGAGGCACTCCTTAGAGATTAATTTTCTCATACAGGATCATAATTTAGATATCCTGTTTCTAACGGAAACGTGGCTCACATCAAGCTCAGGGGTGGACATTGTACGAGCCCTCCCCCCAGGCTTTTTAATATACTCTCAGAATAGGCCAGTGGGTCGAGGAGGTGGCATTGCCATATTATATAGGGATTCATTTGTGTGTAGGGCACAGAATAGCGGGGTGTTGGACTGCGAGAGCTGTAAGTTCTCTTTGCAGATTTCACCTACGGTTTCCGTGTCAGGTCTATTGGTGTACCATCCACCAGGGTGCACCGGAAATTTTGTCAGCTCTCTGATGGAAACCGTCACGGTTTTGGCATCCACTACTATCAATTTTATGATGCTGGGAGATTTTAATCTTCATTTTAATGACCCGGCGGACCTGTCGGCGGCAGACCTACAATGTGACCTTAAGGCCTATGAGGTAGGCTTGATTAACTCGGGAGCAACACATAATAAGGGCCATTTGCTTGACCCGATCTTTTCTAACATGTCCCTTTTGAAAGCCAAGCCTCCATATCCACTCCCGTGGTCGGACCATTTCTTGATTCCTTTCACCTGGCAAATTGAGGCCATGACTACATCCTTTCCTAGTGTTCGCACCTTGGAAAGAGCTTGGTCCAGGTTGTCGGTCGAGAATTGGGTCCCTAAACTCGAATGTTCGCGTCCCCCCCCAGCTCTGGACCCAGTATTGGCAGATGCGAACCTTAGCATCTGGTTAACCAGCTCACTCGATTCTATCCTCTCTAAAAGAACAGTTGCAAAAAGGGACAAGAGAATGGGCTCTGCCCCTTCGTATACGCTCAAGCTGAGAACTCTTAGGATGGGCTGTAAGAAGCTTGAGCGCGCCTGGAGGAAGGACTGGGACGAATCTAATAGAATTGAATATCGCTCTGCGATAAGGGCGTATAAACTTGCTCTTCGCCGTACTAAAGCACAATTCTTTGATGAAAGAATTAAAAACTCCTCGAACTCCTCCAGAGAAACCTTCTTAGTGGTTAAGGAACTACTGAGAGTTCCCGGGCCTCCTCCAGCCCATGATAATCCAGGAGACAAATGTAGGGATCTAGCGAATTATTTTCATACCAAAATAGAGAACATTTTTAGTGCCCTGCCCCAGATTGACCAAAGAGTAGAGGCTAGCAGTGAGTCAGCTGGAGCCCCCGTCCATTTGGAAGCTTTTGGACCAGTATCTGTGGACGAGGTCCTTAAGGTACTGGTCACTATTAAGAGCGGTTCCCCTAGTGACCCAGTCCCTATGAGGATCTTGAAACAGGTAGGATCCACTATTGCTAACCCTGAGACCGACTTAATCAATGCATCTTTTGCATGCGGTCTGGTTCCATTGAGTTGGAAGGGAGCAGTTGTGAAAGCTCTCCTGAAAAAGCCTCACCTAGACCCATTAGACCTGGCGAATTACAGGCCTATTTCTTTGCTTCCAGGACTCAGTAAAATCGCGGAAAGATTGGTGAATTTACATCTATCACACTTTCTTGAGTCCAATGGCTTGCTGAGAAATTCGCAAACAGGCTTTCGGCCAGGACAGGGTACTGACACCACTCTTCTGGCAGTCGTTGAGGAAGCCAGAAGCATCTTGGATTCGGGAGGATCAGTGGCAGTGATCCTCCTGGATCTCAGTGCGGCTTTCGACACTGTTAATCATCAAGTGTTAACTCAACGGCTGTCAGATGTAGGGGTGAAAGGGACGGCTTTGAAATGGCTTAAGTCATTTCTTAGCGACCGGACTTACCAGGTGTGGGAAGGTAGCGCACGATAAGCGTCAATCCCCCTCCATTGTGGTGTGCCACAAGGCTCTTCCTTAAGCCCCACATTCTTTAATGTGTATATGGCCCCCTTGGAGGATGTGGTTACCCCGTTTGGTATCAAAATCGTGAGCTACGCTGATGATACTCAGCTGGTGGCCGCCTTATCCCAGATTGCTAAAAGTCCAGACACGCTGCATTCCTGCATGTCCAAAGTCTACACCTGGATGTGTGAATCAGCATTGAAGCTGAACGGCTCAACGACCGAAATAATGCTTAAAGGTTCTTCACTCCCCCCGACTATCTGGCCCAGTTGTTTGGGTGAGCTCCCGAGTCCAAAGGAGGAGATTAAGAGTCTTGGAGTTTGGCTGGAACAAGACCTCTCTTTTAGGACCCAGGCGAAAAAAATGGCGGGAGTTTGTTTTGGTCTTTTCCGCTCAGTCCGGAAAGTCTTGCCCCTCCTCCCACAGCCATCTTAGAAGCTGCTCATTCAGGGGCTGATCGTATCAAGATTGGATTATAGCAATGCTACCTTTCTTGGTGCCCCTGAAGCAACGTTCAACAAACTCCAACAGATTCAAAACGCTGCAGTGCGGCTTCTTAAGAGCATCCCAGTGACGTGCTCAGCTAAACTCGCATTGAAGGCACTGCATTGGCTGCCGGTGCGCGAAAGGGTCAAATTTAAGTCCCTCTGTATTGCGCATAAAATTCTGCAGGATAAGGGACCTCCTATCCTGAAGAATTTAGTTGTACCCTATAAGGCCAATAGAGCCTTGCGCTCAGATCAGAAACATCTGCTCAAAACTCCTAAAGTTAAAAAGGCACGTACGGGGGGGAGAAGATTCTCAGTGAATATAGCGACTCTTTGGAATTCACTCCCCCTGAGTCTGCGTTCAGAGACTTGTCTTCTCCGATTTCGCAAACTCCTTAAAACACACCTCTTTCCTAACTGATGCCTCTGAGTACGCTTGACTGCTACCTTTCTGTTGTTCTGGAACAAGCGCTGGGATGCTCGAGGGTAACTATGCGCTATATAAAACTCGAAATAAATTATTCTTCACGCAGCCAACGATGTCCCTTCCTCCCCTGTTGGAGGAATTCACAACATTCAGTGAGGTCTCGGGCTTCAAAATCAACCAAAAAAATGCAGGCTCTTAACCTTACCCTCCCCTGCGCGATGCAGGAGCAACAGACAGGACTTTCTTTTCGCAGTGTCACAAGGAGGTGTCCTTTACTTAGGGCTACGGATATTTCCCACAGTGGAAAGGACGGTTAAGGCCAACTATTCTGCCTTACTAGACGAGAGAGCATAATATATACAGGCGGTCAGAGGTTGCCAGTGACCACCACGATCAATCAGTGCCACTGCAAGTGCTGGCCTTTTTTCTCAGAGGCTTGTTTTAGATCCCATATATGAATCCAGAGAACCTTATGATGAGTTGCACAAGGGAAAATATTTTCAAAGGTATTCAGCAATGTCACAATTTGAAACATTCAAGAGATATGGAGTCATTGGGATTCAAAGCTGTTATAACAGAAATGGCCAAAGCATCAATAGACATGTCCTGGGACACCAAACAGGACGATTTAGCTATGTTTTATTGATTTGTATTTGCAGTGTTTTCATAAGCCAGCCATTGCTGTCTGAAACGAGTTATATAGTGCCTGGTGATCAATAACACTTGCGATGCCATACATATAATGAGCAACATAACACTCATAACTCCCCACCTCAAGTTCAGATCCACTGACCTTTAACTCATTTTTCTTGATCCTTGTTCTGGGCTTCAACAGAAATATGTTTAGGAGGCATCACATCCAGAGACAAAGCTGGTCTCTCTATAGCAGATATTAATGGGGCTCTAGTACAGGGTTAACAGAGGAGTCCTTGTCACTAGTGTACCTTCGTTTCTTAGTCAAAGCTTTCAGTCAGGACAAAAGTGCTGGTTCAGCTGACTAACACCAAATACAATAACACAACTGAAAGAAAACAATGAATTACAAAACTAAACTCAAGGACTTAAAGGGTTCCTGTTACACCAAAGCATTTGGTACCTGGAGCTAAAGAGCGGAGTTTTGCTATTCTTTTCCTGGCTGCCAGCTAAATACAAGTTGCGGTCATAAGGTCACCATGGAGGTAAACTAAAATGGCTCCTTTGTTTACTAGATTGGGGTTAATGTATCGAATATATAACGCAGTGAACAAACAACAGTGACACTATTTTTATCATCCCGGGTGAATCATGTTCCTGTGTGTAGACAGTATTGCCACCTGGCCAGTGCTTCAACCAGGATGACCAGTTTTATCATTTCAAAGGCAGTACAAAACTTGGACATTTGTAAAATCAGTATTGTTCCCCTTTCAAGCAAATTTGTGGAACGTTGATTACACAATTATATTCCATCAAACACATCCCAAACTGCTCTTTAACAAATATTAGTGCAAATAGAGGCAGAATTCAGCTCTTGGCCTGTCCACATTTGTAAAGTGCGAACTTATCAAACTTTAGAGTATCCAAGCTCTGGGGGCCGCCAGGGAGATGCAGTGAGCTGTCAGCTGTTCTTCCACACCTCTTCCTATCACAGTACAACAGGGTCAGCATTGTTCACGGGTAAAGGCAGAACTCTGATCCGGTCTAATTTTATGACTCTAAAATATCTCTTTTTTTGCCGTTTTAATTTTTAGCCTGTCCTGCCAAGTATCACGAGTTAGACTAACGCATTTCAGTGTGGTGATGAGCATCACCGCACTGAAATGCATTGTTATGCATTTAAAGTGTCTCAACTGCAGCTGGGGGGCTTCTATTTAGCACCTCCACTGACACTGTCAAAGAAAGCTCTTAGCTTGGGGGGCTGCTGGTTATTCTTGTTGCGACAAACTTGAGGGGGCTGGCTCAGCTCACGGCTAGCTACAATGTTGAACGCAATACCGCGCATTCACTGATGTCATGAGCTTGCCCCATGATTCAATTTGCCCGATCACCATAGGAGCCATGGGAGGGCACGGCTGCACTGCTTCAGTTTCAGTTGTTTGGCAGCCAGCGCACTTTGGGCCTGCCGCTTCAGCTTTAAGCACATGGCCCGGCCGGCGTAATGATTCGGCCGTGGTGCTGCATCAGCATGACTGCCTCAGGTGCCGCCTGCAATCCAGTGTAGCCAGTTCTGCCAAATGCCACGAGAGTCGGAGACGAGTGTCCGATCTGGACTGTGGCCACATCTCTGTCTGGGACTGTGCAATTGTTGCAGCTGGCCCGTGTTATGTCCAAGTATCGTCAATGGGGCTCTGCGCTGACCAGTAAATGAAGTGTCACACACTGTTTCTTCTTGTATTCCAACTGTAATTTACTTGAGGGAGTGCGTTATTCAGCCTGTGTACAGTTACATATAGCAGCTCTGTATGTAGTCTGCACAAACAAGTTGAATTCACCCGCAAAAAGAAAGTCAGTGCAGCACTGCAGCAGAAAATAAAGCACTCCAATCGACTGTTACATTATGCACTATTCTGGCCTGTCAGAGAAGGGTCGACTCGAGTCAGTCTTGATTGGAACTTACGAGTTAAAGGTCACATTATGCCCTCAATGCCTAATTATCGTGCACATCAAGCTGTACCTGCCTCTGTGAGTAAGTGAAACCTTAAGGTCATTTTCATATGTCCGAACTGGCAGGCAGTTTGGCCCATTGGCGGCAGTGGCACCTTTATTTGTCTGACCGTAGCCCGGGTAACATCCTGATGCGCAGTGTTGGCCAACTGCATGTTAAGCAGTTTAATAGGGATAACTCGACTGTATTGGAGGTCTTTAGCCGAGTTATTAGGGTCTTGTTTGCTGGTGCACAGCCTTATCCCCCAGCACCACCAAGGTCACAGGTGTACAGGAGAGAGATTGTGGGCTTTCCTATGTGTCCGCAAACATGCAGGGAGCTCAGGGGTGCTATCCTCTCCGTTGTCCAGCAGGCCGGCTCAGGTCTTTAGCAACGACGTTCAGCTGCAATTTTATTAGCGCTGCCCTGGCCTTAGAACATCAATTCGAGCAGGGTGGGGCCACCAAGCCATTGCCTTCACACTCCTGGGGCCAAAGGGGGCACCCCCAAGGTGTTGTGAAGGCAATGGCTTGGTGGCCCCACCCTATTGTGAAGCGCTCTGACACCTTCGGGTAAAGTCCGCGCTATATAAAATTGCATAAATAAAATAAATAAATTGTAAGATCTTCTTAGAGTTTCTCGGTCTAATTTCTGAAATTTGTATATTTCCCTCGTATAAATTGCTTGTTTTTTTCCCTCGCAAGAAAGCGTAAAATATCACCTATAGCAATCTGAAACCCTGGCAGCTATGTTTAGCACGTACTGGGCTGGAAGACATTGGAGCACTTCAACTGCGCACAAGTTACATTACACACCGACACATTCGTTGATAGACGGGGGGATTGATTGCGCAGAATCAATTCACACACTCTCACTCACTTGTTCTGGCTTCCTGCCCCTATTCCTCCGGTCCTTTCTTTGTCATTTTTTCCGCGTGAACTGAGACCCGAGAGCGGCTCCGAGGAAGGACGAGGAACAGCATCGACGGCAGAGCGGGATGGAGACGGGGCGAGTGCGCAGGCGCGGACAAGATATATTATAAGTGCGCATGCTCGGAGAAGAAACACTGCTTTCGCGCATGCTCAGACGGAGGCTACCTTCTTGACTGTGTCATGCGCAGTAGGAGGCGGCCTCTTACCTGGCCAAGTGTGTTTATTTTGTAGTTTGTACCTCGATCTGGACCCGGTAGAATCGGGCGCTCCACACGAGCATCAGGTGAATCACAGACGGGAACGTTCACTTTTAGGCTTGAGCTATTAAATGATTTGCCAATAATCCGACTCTAGAGCCCTATTGCTCAGCATTTAAGTCGGCAGGTTTGGTAGTTACGCCACATCCTCTCCCCCAATTGGGGCTGTTGTGTGTGCTTCTGGAAGTGCGACAGTTTGTCTAAAACACCTGAAAGCCATGTTAATACAACAGTTTTGCCCTTGTTTCCTTTAAAAGTATTTTATGACTGACTTGAACTTGAATTCTATTGACAAATTTATATTTTTTGCAATAAATTTACATTTAAAAAGTACGGGTTTTTGATGATATTTTTATAGCTGTGTTGGTATGAAAATACTGCCCAGGCTGGAGGAGGTAACAAACAGGGCTAGGGGTAGCAGCTGCTAACCCTTGTGATCCTATGTTGGGTGGGACTCTGTGAACTATGTTCTCAACCATCAGGCCTCCCTGGAGTGGGAATTAAAATTGTTTACCCCTCCGCTATCCAACACTTTGCCTGCTGTTGCATTCACTGGAGGGGGAGTACAATTGTTTCCCCTCCGCTATCCAACACTTTTCCTACTGTTGCTTTCACTGGAGTGGGAATAGTAATTGTTACCCCTCCACTATCCAACACTTTCCCTGCTGTTGTACTCATTGGAGTTGAAATAGTAAATGTAATTATTTTGCTATCCAACTTTCCCTACTGTTGCACTGATTGTATTGGGAAATATAAGTTGACATATTTTTTAATAGTTTAATGTTTTAATTTAGTATACAATGTTGTTTTTTATATTATTGAGACATATATATATTTTATTTTTAAATACTTTTAAAGTTTTAAAATAAATTAAAGATAATAGTTTATGAATTATTTTAACGTAAATATATATATGTATAAATTATTATGTTTATGTGTTTATCTTTTTTAATTACGTTTATTTTGTTAAAATGTATATTAAATTGTATTTATTTTGTTAAACTGAATATTAATATTTAATATATAGTATTTTATATATATATTTAAATCGATATTTTTTACATCTATATTTTTTTACATCAATATTTTTGATTCAATATTTTTTTTACTTACCTGTGTAGGTATGCATATTTTTCAATATTTTGAACATCAATATTTTTGTCATCGATATTTTATCAGTGAACCGGCATATGTGTCACTTGAATCTCCCTTTTCATCCCATGAGAGGGGAACTTCTTATGAGGGAACCTTGGTACCCCATCAACACCTGACTTATCTTTCGTTCTGACATCAGCCTCTTTTTGTGTGCAAAAATCTAGCTCCATGGGATGACACCTCATAAGTTTCCTTGTGCTCCACCACTTTCCATCCTCTAGACGCACCACTCCACCTCTTCTCTCCCACACTTTTTGGGGCTCAGCCCATTTGGAACAACCTTACATGTCCCCCAAGCCGTGCTCTCATCCTGCATGAACACACTCTTTCCCAAACCTTCATTGTGTTGATGAGCGTACTGAGTTTGGTACTCATCCATTCTTTTATTGAGTGCCTTGCTGTCAAAACATTTTCCTGAGGTTCTTTTCATCCATGCAGGCACAGAAGTGGTGCCTGGCACCCTTCCCTTTAACAAGAAAAATTGAGCCTACCCAGTATGGGAATGGGGTGTAGTGCGATAATTCCATAGAATGTTCCTTACCTCTTTTTTTCCAATTTAAACCTTTAACTAGCGCCAACTGAATGTTCTCACCTAGAACCCTTTTGAAGCACTCAACTAAACCGTTCTCATGAGGATTATAATTTGTTGGTCTAAAGTACTTGATTCCTTCCTTCGTAAGAAAGGAAGTGAACTCTTCTCCTGCAAATTGTAGACCATTGTCGACACAATTACTTCTGGGCAGCCCTCACGCCTGAATATTTCTTAACAAAAATAAATTACATTACCTATTTTCACCTCCCTCATTAATGCCACCTCTGGCAATTTGGAAAATTAATCCACTAACACTATTCAAATCTCTTACCATAGCCCAAACACTCGAACGGACCACATATATCTACAGCCACCCTTTCCCTTGCTCTCCTAGGAAATGCCACTGAGTCCCGTAAACCTTGTGAGCTTTATCACTACATGTGAAAGATACACAATCTCTCCCAAATCTCTCAACATGATTGTCCATGCCCGACCACCAGAAATCATTACGTGCTTTCTTCTTCATGGCGATATACCACCATGTCCTTCATACAACAAGGTTAACATCCTTCTGACAATACCTTTTACCACAGATAGTTTGTCCCACACAGGAAAAAACTCTCTCAACTCTGCTTTCTTTTCCTGAGACAATTTCTTGGCACTTTGTGATTCAACAATCAATGCTTGCATTACCAAATAGCTCCCGTATACACCTCACTGACTTCTACCACCATCCATTCATCCTCATCCTCATCCCATATTGTGTACCATCATCCACAGGCAGGTGAGATGGACACACATCATTCCTGGTATTTGAGCCTGGTACATACTTTATATTGAAAGTATAATCTTGGAGATGATATAACCACTTTGCTATGCGTGGAGTGGCTTTGCTCGCACCCTTGGTGGTAAACAAATCAATCATAGGTCTATGATAGCTACGTAAAACAAACTGTGAGCCCCACACGTGCAACCTAAAATACTGCACACCCCACCAGCGCACTAGTGCCTCCTTCTCAATGGTGGAATAAGTAGTGTCAGCATGCTTGAGCTTACGTGGTGCAAATGCTCCCACTCTTCTTGTCGTTTGTGCACCTGCATCAAGACTGCTCCAAGACCATACATACTGGCATCTGTCACCACTATTGGGTCATCATTGCGGTCAAAAGGTTTGAGAACCCCTGCCTCAATGATTGCTTTCTTAATTTCCATGAAAGCAGCTTGACATTCATCAGACGATTCACATTTGGTTCCATTTTTCATTGGAGTCGGTAGCACATGCACTTTCTCAGAAAAACACCTAACAAATTTTAAATATTATTCTACCAATTCTAAAAAGGATCTTAACCACCACCATTGCCGACCTCATCGTGCCCCACACCATCGCCTCCATGGACTAGATACTCATCGGAGACCTCACCTACCACCTCGACAACCTCAGCGACCCCAACTCTGCCGCCCTCCTAGACAACCTCGCCAACCTCCGACTGAAACAACTCATCACAACCCAGCCCAACAAGGCAGGACACGCCCTCAACCCAATATTTGCAGGAGGCAACAACTTCCACTTCAGCCACACCATGCAACCCCCTTGGATGGACCACCACTACGTACTCTTCAATGTCGACAAACCTATTTATTTTATTTACGAGTTTATATAGCGCTGGAATCGACTCCAACTGGAGTATCTCTGCGCTTTTGGGCCAGTTGACATCCACAGAGGAGTGAGTAATGTTGGAGCTAGATCTCGTTTTTAAACAACAGGGTTTTAAGGTGTTTTCTGAATTTCGGATGTTCAGTGCATAGTCTGAGAGTCAGAGGGAGTCTGTTCCACAGTGTGGGTCCTGCTACAGATAATGCTTTATTTTATTTATTATTTATATTCTTGTATAGCGCAAGAATCGACCCCTTACGAGGTATCTCCGCGCTTTGCTCGCAGGATGGAATAGCTGCTATAGAACAGAGATTGAGGTTATAGACTGATGATTAGAGATTTTTATTCTTCCTGGAATAAGACGGTTTTTAGTTTCTTCCTGAAAGAGGAGTGATTATGGGTTTGTCTGAGGTCAGTTGGGAGATTATTCCAGAGCTTGGGCCCTACCAGAGAAAAGGCTCTGCCACCTTGTCTGGTTTTTTTGACAAGAGGGGTTTTAAGTAGCAGTTGGTTGCTTGACCGTAAGGCTCTGTCAGGTTTGTATAAAGGTAGCTTTTGGGACAGATAGTCAGGGCCTTTCCCGAACAAGCACTTGTGGACAATGCAACAGATCTTGAACTTGGTGCGTTGTCGTATTGGCAGCCAATGCAGTTCTCGCAGCAGGGGTTTGGAGGGGGTTCTGGGGGGGGCATTCAGGACCAGTCTTGCTGCTGTGTTTTGGACTACCTGGAGGCGATTAATAGCACTCTCATTGGCTTGAATAAGGAGTCCGTTGCAGTAGTCAATTTTGCTTATCACCATGGTCTGCACTAGGGTCTTTCTATAGTTGTCTGAAAGGTAGGGGAAGACTCTTCTTAGCAGACCGATGGTGTGAAAGCATGCCCCAGCGACTGCATTCACGTGTTCCTTCAAGGTAAGATCACGATCCAGCTTCACCCCCAGATTTTTTACTGTTAATTTTGGGGTGGGTACTGGTCTCAAGTCAAGGGGCCACCAATCGGGAGACCACAGTAAGGACGCTTTTCCAAAAAGCATTAGCTCCGTTTTTCCAACGTTGCATTGGAGGCGGTTGACAGCCATCCAGTTGGAGATGGCCCTCATGCCTTCCGCAAAGTTGTCCCTAACGTTGGAATTGAAGGAATGGAAAGGGTAAAGAAGCTGGGTGTCGTCGGCGTAGGACACCGGGGTGAATCCATATTTTCTCACAATCTCAGCAAGGGGGGCCACGTACACATTAAACAATGTGGGGCTTAGGCATGAGCCCTGTGGCACCCCCTTCGTGAGCATCCTGGAAGAGGAGCGATATGGTCCCAGGCTGACAGATTGTGAGCGCCCGGACAGAAAACTCTCCAGCCAAGAGAGGGCTTGACCTCCTATGCCCACTCCCTGTAAACGGCTCATGAGGATCTTATGGGACACAGTATCAAATGCGGCCGACAGGTCTAACAGCACCAGAATCATTGATCCTCCTCTGTCCTGTGACATCTTGATGTTATCGGTCACGGTGAGGAGAGCAGATTCGGTGCTGTAGTTGGGCCTGAACCCGGATTGGGAGTGGTCCAGGCCCCCTGTCGCCTCAATGAACCTGGACAAGTGGATGTTAACATGCTTTTCGGCCAGTTTACTCAGGAGGGGCAACAAAGAGATGGGACGGAGGTTAGAGAGCTCTGTCCATGGGGAGGTGGCATTTTTCCGAATAGGATTCACCACTGCCTCTTTCCATTGCTGGGGGAGTTTACCTTCTGTAAAGGAAAGGTTCAAAACTTTGCCTCCGTGCCTGGCTTTTTTGGCGCGAGGTACTACCAGTAAACGGCCTTCACTGGATCTGAGCGATCTGGAGGGGATGTAGGGAGTGAATTTCTGTTCCAGGTAGGTAGGGCCTTGTCCGTTTATGCTCTTGTGAATAATACAGCATATTTTGAATTTTGCGCTTTGTCGGATGGAAAGCCAGTGTAGTTTGTTTAAGAGTGGTTTAGATGCTGTTCTTGTAGGGGCATTTAGGACTAGGCGAGCCGCCGTGTTTTGGACTACCTGGAGTCTAGCCAACACCTCCTCATTAGCAGAGAGAAGCAAGCCGTTACAGTAGTCGATTCGACTCAGAATAAGGGCCTGCACTAGAGTTTTCCTAAAAGAGTCGGGCAGCAACGGAAAGATTTTGCGCAGCATGCTAATGATGTGAAAGCATGAGCCTGCAACAAAGTTGCTGTGTTGTTTGAGCGACAATTCCTGATCGAGGCGGATCCCTAGGTTTTTGACGACCTGTTTAGGTTCTGGGACCGTACCAAGATCAGATGGCCACCAATCCGGGGTCCGCAGTATTTTGGCCTCTCCGAATATCATAACTTCAGTCTTGCTGACGTTGCACTGTAGATAGTTGGTAGACATCCACTGTGCAACGGCCTTCATGCCTGCAGAGAAGGAGTTCCTTAATTCAGCGGTGAGAGTTTTAAAGGGAAAGAGGAGCTGCGTGTCATCCGCATATGACACGGGGATGAAACCAAATTTGCGCATCTCTCTTGCCAGGGGTGCCACGTAGATGTTAAAGAGTGTCGGGCTCAAACAGGAGCCCTGTGGCACCCCTTTTGAAATCTCTACCTCCGCTGATCGATATGCACCCATGGTGACAGTCTGGGTGCGATCGGATAGGAAGCTCCTTAGCCAGGCAAGGGCTTTGTTCTTAATTCCTATGTTCGACAACCGGTCAATAAGAATGTTATGTGACACGGTGTCGAACGCTGCCGACAGATCTAGTAACACTAGGATCACAGAGTAGCCTTTGTCCTGGAACATGTGCAAGTCGTCGGTAACAGACAGGAGGGTTGACTCTGTGCTGTGTTTTGGCCTGGAACCAGATTGGGAATAGTCTAGGCCGCCAGCTATTTCAATGTAGCTGTATAGATGTCGGTTTACGTATTTCTCTGTGAGTTTTCCCAAAAACGGTAGCAGGGAGATGGGCCTGAGGTTTGCTAGTTCGGTACACGGTGTAGCAGTGTTCTTCCTAATAGGCCTAACTAGTGCCTGCTTCCATTGTCTGGGAACAGAGCCTGTACTCAGTGACAGATAGACAAGTTTTTCAAACATAGGACACAGGATTTCCAATAAGGTGGGCATAAGTCTGGCTGGAAAGATATCGTCAGGGCTGCCACTTTTGATCTGCGTGGTGAGTGCTGACAACTCCTTTGGGGTGATAGGGGGAAAAATATCTAGGGTGTGAAAGTTTTGATTGTATTCTGTATCGTGAAAGACGAGAGCTGCGTCAGTAGTCATAGTATTGTTGGAGTTGACTATTTTCTCGTAGATAGTATCTATTTTATTTGAGAAGAATTGGGATATTTTGTCACAGAGCTTTTGTGATGAAATGTCGGAGCTTTCACATGCTGCCGGTTTGACAAAGGATTGTAGTACTTGGTATAGGACCTTGGGGGAGTTGTCTGCGGCCGTGATAATGGATGCTATGTGGGTTTTCCGCGCAGTACGGATAGCTTTATGATAGGTGGTTGATGAGTCCCAGTAGAGGCTCCTGTCGGTCGCTAGGTGGGAGGTCCTCCATTTCTTCTCTAGCTTCCTAGCTGTTTGTTTTAGTGTCCTGAGCTCATCAGAAAACCATATTTCTTGTTTGTTGGCTGGCCGGGGTCTGAATTGTTTTAGGGGGGCTATGTTGTCTATGGCAGTCTTAGAAGCTCTTTCGAATTTTTCGAGGGCGTTTTCGATATTTTCAGAAGTGGTAATGGAGGGTTCAGTGAATTTATCTGAGAATGTAGTCTTGTTGACTTTGTGCCATTGACGTCGTTCACTAGGAAGGGAAATCGGCCCACGGGGGTATGTTTGGGGGGGGGGGTATTGGAGTACCGGGTTTTTATGGACCCGGCAGTGCCAGGGAACACACCTGAAAACTCCGAGTCCTTCCTGTTTCAGACTACAGAAACACAGAGTCTTCTAGGTGAAGTCAAAGATCGTATGTATTGGCTGCAGCCAGTAACAGGTATCCTAGAAGTACAACAGCATGAAGCGCATGTATGTTCTCAGGAGACTGCTCTCTTTTACGAAGCCAGCCTTCTTCTTTTATACAAAATAATGTGCTTTAGGCAAACATTCCTTATTTTACAGTTGACCATCCAAATATTTTCACTACAAAGGAAAAGCAGAGTCATGATGACAAGCCCACATTTCTGTTCGTCCAGCTCATAATTAATTACCCGGCGAGGCCCAGTATTTCCATCAGATATCGACGGACCCCCAATAAAATCGGGCACCTCCTCCTCGTAAAGCAAGTCATAAAGCAAGAAACTGGGACAGGTGTGTGCAAGATTAGGCATGGTTTGTGTGCGATGAAAGGTTTATGATATGCCTTGATACGAATCTAGCTTGGCCGCTGGGAGAGGACCTGGCCGAACAGGTTTGGCTTTGGGCGGAGGAGTCAGCTTGCCCAGGTCACAGAGGAGTCAGCTAAGGTGTACGTGTCCTTCGGACCAGGTTTTGGCTTCAGTCATTTGGCTATGTGAGGGCAATCACAAGATGGATGCCGTTCACAAAATGGAACCCGAGGGTTCATGACGGAAATGCTGATTTAACGGTGAATTCGTCACTCGTATATGACAAAAATGCTTATACATAGTATACTTGTCATTTCCGGTCTGTTGATACCAAAATTGTCATGATGTGACGATGTTCGAAACACGGGTCAAGATTTTTCGGTACCACAGTATAGAACTCAATAATAAAATGGTCAGTCCAGCTGACTTGGGTGGGAGGTAGACAGGTGACTGTGGGGAAATTGGCTAGTATTAGATCTAGGGTGTGCCCTGCCTGGTGTATTGGGCCCAACCTACAGTGTCCAAACCTGCATCCAGCCCTCCATCAAGATAACGTGCACCCCAAGTATTCCACTTCTTCTCCAAGTCTCCAAGTGAAAATTGTCAACACCTATAGTCAAACCAGCTTGTTCCAACTTTATCAATACCTTTTCCAAAACCAAATCATGATGCCTACCTGACCCCCACACCAATATGTCATTCTGAAAACATAGGACATTGGAAAATCCACGTAAAACCCCTTGCATGATTCTCTGAAAGACAGCAGCTGCAAAGAACAGCTCAAATGGCACGCACACAAATTGGAATGCCCCTTCTGGTGTTATCAAAGATGTAACCGTACTGGGTGATAAGCACTTGACAAATCCAACGTGGAAAAAAACTTAGCTCCTCTCACCTCTATTAACATTTCATTAATCCTGGGTAACAGATGTCTGTCTACCCAAATACCATTCATGTCCCTTAAATCCACGCACATTCACAGATTTCCATTGGGTTTCCAGGCCAAAACTATGGGACTGAGCCATTTAGAAGATTCAATGGGCTCAATGATCCCTTTAGTGGACAATCTGTCCAACTCCATTTTGAGATGACCCCACAATTCCAATGGTACATTGCACAGCTTGTGCACCTTGGGTATAGCCCCCTCTTTTAGTATTATGCGGTGTTCAAACCTGTGTAAACACCCCAGATTGTTTGCAAATAATTTAGGGTGTTTGTTCTTCTAACCCTCTTTATCATTCTGTGAGGTGAGCAACACTTGCTTAGGATGATTAGGATTGAGAACCATGACTAGGGCCCTTTGTTCCTTTACCCCAGTAATGTTCTCCCTTTCTCTACCACATATACCCTTCCAACTGCCTCTCTGTCTTTATATGACAATACAGCATCAAAATATCCCTTGACTGCTAACTTGCCCCTAATATAGCCTTGTGGTTTCAGTTCAGTTCAGTTCAAAAGGCTTTTATTCAGTTTGTGTTACACAACCATATAAGCAGAACAATAAAACTCAAAAATGACATATTAATACACATTTACAGAATAATCATCATAAACACAGATATATTAAGCTCCACTAACTAAGCAATTTATAAGGAATTGCTTCACGAACCGACCCTCAGTATGACATTTATACTCGAATGGAGGAACACCATTTTATATAAATAGTTTAAAAAGATAAACAGTTGTTCCAGCAATCAGTTATAATCTGGGTACAACTTATGTTAATACTTCATGTTAAAGTGCGTAGTGCAAAAAAAATGTATCATGTGCAAGAGTCCAAAAGTGCAAAATCGCAATCGTTAAATAGTTATCTTTTCCTATAATTAGGGAACTAAACTAGTTCTCTTTAAAGTGACATATGCATAAGATCAAAAAGTTACAGTTTAATTATTCTGGGAAAACACAGAAAATATCTGTTAATCACTTACTCTACACTTTGTTACATTACAGTTTCTACGAAATAGTAGACGTTAGGTTTGCAGTACATGAGAATATTCCCATCCTAGAATAAAGTGACGTGTGCATATAAGAATTTCGTAATAATGTGCATATCTTGGCAACTCAGCCATATTCCAACACAATCTTTAACACAGTATAAAGTGACATATGTGTAAGTGCAAAAATGCAAATTTAGCCAGACGTATAACAAAGTATCATAGTATTATCGATTTCCTAGCTGCTCTAAATTTATGTATAAAGAGTGCAACATGGAAGCAAATGTCTGGACTCTCAAGAGAACATAATAAGTTCATAGCATCTACTGTTAAACTAATGTTATATTTTAAAAGGATAGGCTTCAAGTAAAATTTCCTTATAAATAGATAAAATATGCAGAATAATAACAAATGGCAACAGCTCTGTTTGGAGGTATCATCGCAAGGGCATTTCATAGTAGAGCCTTCCCCCATTACTGGGAAGGATACAAGATGGTGGACAATGCCTAACCATAAACGTACTAATACGAACCGGTGTGAGGGTCTTGGCACTTCCGCCAAATATACCTCGAACCCACTTTTCAGTTCAAGTTGCCTATAAAAAACAGAAGTCTTTTGGGTCCTCATTAATTGTATTCGCTCCTCCCTCTTATAAAGCAAAAACAAGTCTTTTATTACTTTCTTAGAAAAAGGTATTGCATATTCAGACTCTTTAAAAATATTAAAATCAAATAATATACTACACCAACGAACGATATAACTCAACCATGGGATGTGGGAACAATGGTCTAGTTTGAGGCAATCTCTAATTATTGACTGTGTAAACTCGGTTTCACTCTTATGCCAGATAGAACGCCATAAGAGTAAGGGGCGTAAGGCTGCCAAGTCTGATATATAATTAAGGCCAGTTTCTTTATGGATTAAATCGGTGGATGCCGAGGCCGGGGCACACAGCAGCCATTTAAGGAAACTGTTTTCATTTTTTGGAGTCGGACTGTAGAGGAATTAGCCCATAATCCAGCTCCATACAAGGCTGAATAAACGCATCTTGCATTGTATATGGCCACCATGTCCTTTATTCTGCGGTCCCCTAGTTTAGTTGCAAAACGAAAAATGCCATTGCTATTCCTGGTCATTTTATATCTAATATTCTCTTGCTCACCTGCCCATTTGCGATTACCTTCAACAGTAACACCTAAATAACAAAAGGTTTTAACAGCTTGTATTTTTGAGCCATCCAAAAAGAACGGCCTTAATGACTTCATTTTCTTCCCACATGTCATGGTATAAGTCTTAGATTTATTAATTAAAAGTTTCCTACCCCTGATAAAATAGCGAATTCATCAATGAGCCGTTGAAGGCCTAGTGGGGTACGGGAAATTAAAACAGCGTCATCGGCATATAATAATACCAACACAACCGTATTATCAATTATTGGTGCATCTGCCGAGATATTGTTTAATACAGTAGCCATTTGATTAATGAAGCGGGAAAATAAAAGAGGGGCCAATACGCACCCTTGCCTGATGCCTCTTTTAGCAGCAAAAAACGGGGTTCGCTCGCCTGTTGGCCCATATCGTACACTGCAGGATAACTTCTCATATACCCGTGCTAAAAAGAAAACTATCTCTTTTGGGACCCCAGATTCCAGCAGCACTGTCCAAAGAAGGGAATGATCCACTAGGTAGAACGCGCTGCTCAAGTCGGCAAAGCATAAACACAAATTACCCTCTTTAGCTACTGTATATTTATTAATGAGTAGGTCCAGATTTACACATTGTTCAATAGTGCCTAGGCCCTTCCTAAATTCGTATTGCATTGGGGTTAAAACTCTAAGATCTGAGGCCCATGTTTCCAGTCTTTTTAAAAGCACCCTGCTCATCACCTTTATAGACGAGTCCAGCAGAGATATTGGGCGGTAATTGCAAGCTTCAGAACGCGAACCCTTTTTATGTAGTGGGACAATTAATGATTGGGCCCATGATGTGGGAAAACTCCCCAAGGCTGCAGTGTTAACAAGCATTTGCAATGCAATAGGTCTCGCATTAAGAAAGTTTGATGTTTTGTAATTGTAAATGATATTAATTTTTATTTATGTTTTTTAATAGTGAAAATATAGGAATTAATGGTTTTGTATTTTACAATGCCAATAGTTTTAATTTTTTTAATGTGACACCTTTTGCAATTGTAATACAATATGTGTTGTTTGTATGTGACTTATATGTATTGATATTACAAATAACAATAGCTTCTAATGAAATGTATGAATTAATTTTGAAATAAAAGTTATTGTAATGTATAATGGTAATTGGTAAACATTTTGCAAATAACTTGGTGGACTTGTATTTGGTGGGGTGGAGTTTGATTGTGGCTTTGTTTTTTGAGTCTGTTGTTTGATGGTGGATTTGGAGGGTGGAGGGTGTAGTTGGTGTTGGAGGGTGGATTTGGAATGTGGATTTGTAGGGTGGATTTGGAGGGTGGAGTGCTGAGTGTTGCTGTGGTGGTACTGAGTAGTTTTGTGGTGGTTCTGGGTTGCGCTGTGGTGGTTCTGACTGATGCTGTGTGGTGCTTAGTGGTGCTGTGGTGGTACTGAGTGATACTGTGGTGGGTCTGAGTGATAATGTAGTGGTGGTGAGTGGTGCTGTGGTGGTGCTGGGTGGTGTTGATTGAATTTGTGGTGGTTGTGCGTGGTGCTGTGGTGCTCGTGAGTGATGCTGTGGCGGTGCTGAGTGGTGCTGTGGTGGTTTTGAGTGAGGCTGTGGTGATTTTGAGTGGTGCTGTCGTGGTCCTGAGTGATGCTGTGGTGGTGCTGAGTGGTGCTGTGGTGGTTTAGCGTGAAGCTGTGGTGGTTATGAGTGATGCAGTGGTGGTGTTGTGGTGGTTCTGGGTGGTGTTGAGTGGTGCTGGGCTTGTGCTGAGTGGTGCTGTGGTGTTGCAGAGTGATAATGTGGTTGTGCAGAGTGGTGCTCTGGTGGTGCGGAGTGGTGCTGTGGTGGTGCTGATTGATTATGTGGTGGTGCTGATTGATGCTGGGGTTGCGCCGAGTGATGCTGGGGTTGCGCCGAGTGATGCTGGGGTTGCGCTGACTGATGCTGGGGTTGCACTGACTGATGCTGGGGTTGCGCTGAGTGATGCTGGGGTTGCTATGAGTGATGCTGGGTTTGTGCTGAGTGATGCTGGGGTTGCGCTGAGTGATGCTGGGGTTGCGCTGCGTGATGCAAGGGTTGTGCTGAGTGATGCTGGGGTTGCGCTGAGTGATTCAGGGGTTGCGCTGAGTGATGCAGGGGTTGCGCTGAGTGATGCAGGGGTTGCGCTGAGTGATGCTGGGTTTGCACTGAGTGATGCTGGGGTTGCGCTGAGTGATGCTGGGGTTGCAAGGGGGAAAAACGAGTCTAACAGAGGGCAGAAGGGCACAAAAAGCGAGTCTAACAGAGGGCAGAAGGGCAGAAAAACAAGGGAAAAAACTAGTCTAATAGGGGCAGAAAGGCACAAAAAACGAGTCTAACAGGGGCAGAAGGGCACAAAAAACGGGTCTAACAAAGGGCAGATGGGCAGAAAAACAAGGTAAAAAACGAGTCTAATAGGGGCAGAAACGATTCAGAAAAGGGGGTGGTGATGAACTGAGTATACCCTGCCACACCTATAGTGGCCAAAAACGATTCAGAAAAGGGGGTGGTGATGAACAGAGTGTCTGAATTAAGCAGACCACTCTTACCCAGTCCAAAGATCAGAGCTTGATCCATCACCGTTATTTAGCTCACTGCACCATCCCAGCTCAGAACCTGGCTATATGCAAATCAGTCTGTCCCTGGCCCAGTGCATCATGGGAACAGGGCAGACTAAACTACCTCGCCAATTCTTCACCAGCAAGGAGACAAGCTTCTGGGGACCGGTTTCTGGCATTTCAGCCGTCGTCGGCCCGGCTTGCTTGAATCCTGATGGTGCAGTGAGCAAGGGACTCCTGTCTGAGTATACCCTGCCACGCCTATAGTGGCCAAAAACGATTCAGAAAAGGGGGTGGTGATGAACAGAGTGTCTGAATTAAGCAGACCACTCTTACCCAGTCCAAAGATCAGGGCTTGATCCATCACCGTTATTTAGCTCACTGCACCATCCCAGCTCAGAACCTGGCTATATGCAAATCAGTCTGTCCCTGGCCCAGTGCATCATGGGAACAGGGCAGACTAAACTACCAAGCCAATTCTTCACCAGCAAGGAGACAAGCTTCTGGGGACCGGTTTCTGGCATTTCAGCCGTCGTCGGCCCGGCTTGCTTGAATCCTGATGGTGCAGTGAGCAAGGGACTCATGTCTGAGTATACCCTGCCACATCGATAGTGGCCAAAAACGATTCAGAAAAGGGGGTGGTGATGAACAGAGTGTCTGAATTAAGCAGACCACTCTTACCCAGTCCAAAGATCAGGGCTTGATCCATCACCGTTATTTAGCTCACTGCACCATCCCAGCTCAGAACCTGGCTATATGCAAATCAGCCTGTCCCTGGCCCAGTGCATCATGGGAACAGGGCAGACTAAACTACCAAGCCAATTCTTCACCAGCAAGGAGACAAGCTTCCGGGGACCGGTTTCTGGCATTTCAGCCGTCGTCGGCCCGGCTTGCTTGAATCCTGATGGTGCAGTGAGCAAGGGACTCATGTCTGTGTATACCCTGCCACACCTATAGTGGCCAAAAACGATTCAGAAAAGGGGGTGGTGATGAACAGAGTGTCTGAATTAAGCAGACCACTCTTACCCAGTCCAAAGATCAGGGTTTGATCCATCACCGTTATTTAGCTCACTGCACCATCCCAGCTCAGAACCTGGCTATATGCAAATCAGTCTGTCCCTGGCCCAGTGCATCATGGGAACAGGGCAGACTAAACTACCAAGCCAATTCTTCACCAGCAAGGAGACAAGCTTCCGGGGACCGGTTTCTGGCATTTCAGCCGTCGTCGGCCCGGCTTGCTTGAATCCTGATGGTGCAGTGAGCAAGGGACTCATGTCTGAGTATACCCTGCCACACCTATAGTGGCCAAAAACGATTCAGAAAAGGGGGTGGTGATGAACAGAGTGTCTGAATTAAGCAGACCACTCTTACCCAGTCCAAAGATCAGGGCTTGATCCATCACCGTTATTTAGCTCACTGCACCATCCCAGCTCAGAACCTGGCTATATGCAATCAGTCTGTCCCTGGCCCAGTGCATCATGGGAACAGGGCAGACTAAACTACCAAGCCAATTCTTCACCAGCAAGGAGACAAGCTTCCGGGGACCGGTTTCTGGCATTTCAGCCGTCGTCGGCCCGGCTTGCTTGAATCCTGATGGTGCAGTGAGCAATAAGAATTGGCTTGGTAGTTTGGTCTGCCCTGTTCCCATGATGCACTGGGCCAGGGTCAGACTAATTTGCATGTAGCCAGGTTCTGAGCTGGGATGGTGCAGTGAGCTAAAAAACGGTGATGGATCAAGCCCTGATCTTGGACTGGGTAAGAGTGGTCTGCTTAATTCAGACACTCTGTTCATCACCACCCCCTTTTCTGAATCGTAATAGGGGCAGAAAGGCACAAAAATGAGTCTAACAGGGGCAGAAAGGCACAAAAAGCAAGTCTAACAGAGGGCAGAAGGGCAGACAAGCAAACAAGGAGAACTGGAGAGCTTTTGTTTTAAAAAAATGGAGAGTGTAAGGGGAAATAGGGGTTTGAGGGAAGAGAAAAGGAGGATGTTGTAGAAAGTGCTTTAAGTTGTGTGGAAAGATAGGGCCAGATTGGAAGGAAACATATGAGGAACAAATCACTGACGGGAGAAACAAATGGTAGGAAAAGACTAGTGGGGAAGATGTGTTGTGGATGCCTGCTGTCCATATAGCATCGCTGGTCTTTCCTGTGAAGCTTTGTGACAACGAGTTTGGCGTTTGGTGGAGGTTTATTGCAAGTGGGGGAAGTGTGCTGCATATGGCTGCAGGAACTGTAAAGGAGCTGGGTTGCAAAAGGAAATTTTAAAGGCAGGATGCTTTGTATATGTATAAGCCTTAATGGGTATGTGTATTTTTTAAAATAGAAAAGGAGGCCAAACAAACATGTGTATAATGTTTCTAGAAAAAAGTGTAAATACAGTGTTAAGCGTCCCGGAAGACCCCGCCCTAATTTAAGCTTTTTGCACCTGATAACAATACGGCACTAATTTGACTAAACCAGAACAGTTTTGCACAGTACATTGTCAAATAGGCACAAAACTGTTTATCAAAATTTGATTGCAGAGGAGTAGGCACTGTTTATTAATGGCTCTGGCAGCCTCTTGGCGCTTGAGTGAAATGCGTGCTACGAAAGTCACCGATTAATTAGCCCTGAAACGGAAGATCCTCTACGGGCAGGGACAAATTGCGTGTTGGTGATAGGGAGAGAATTTTAATATTTTTATGGACTTTTATATAGCTCGAACTGGACCCGAAGCACCAACTGCACATTCATTTGAGTTGGGCACAGGGATTTGCTCAGAATCACAGGATGTTGAGCGTCCTCGCCGAGACTCAAAACCGGTCCTCCAGCTTCAAGTTCGACTGCTCTATCCGTTCGACCACATCCTCTTCCCTACTGGACTGCTTACCAGATTTTAGACTGTTTCGTGGAAAGTAAATAGTGAACCATTGAGGCATAAAAAGCGGACAATGAATGAAAGAATGATTATACATTGCCGACTGGGGAGAAAGGGCGAGCAGGGAGTAGCAGAGAGGGGACAGTGAGGTGTGGTTGCTTCTGGTTTATCTTCACAGAGGCCTGCGCGTGCTCGAGTGCAGTGATTCCTAGGGGGTGGGGGAGATGTCACTCCTCCCACCTCTGCTATCCCGACAGGGAGAAAGAGGTAAAAAAAACACATTCTGCAAGGGAATCAGGACGCATTGTCAGAGAACCTGAATAAAGTGGGCACCGGGCATTGGTCCCGAGCGGAGAAGAACCCCATGTGTGCAACGCAGCGCAGCGTTACATGATGATAATAAAAGGGAGCAATGAATGAACGCAGGGAAGAAAAAGGACTGGCGTGCGCATTTTGAAACTGCAGGGGGGGGATGTAGGTGAGAAAGAAACTGAACAGGAGGCTGTGATGCTCCTGTATGGCCTAGTATGGTGTCACGTTAAATATCAAGGGACCCCTTGGAGCGCTGAAAGTGTGTGCTGGAGCACGGGCGAAAGCGATGTGTTGATGACCATTTACCCCATGTATGACGGTCCGATGGACAACGATAGAAGCAGATCCTGTGTGAAACAGGAGCAGATAGATGCCTCGGGATAGTGAGGGTCCTGTAAGTAGGGACAGGAGGGTGGGGGAGTAAAAGTAAATAGCCTGCATGCTAGAGATGTGGCAGCGCCAGCTCTTGTATTACCGGCAGGAACGTGTGTGGGGTCATTGTGCACAGGTTACCGTGGAGTCTTATGTGAATCTGTGTGATGCCGAGTACTGGTGGAATGAGGGCCGGTGGTGTCAGAAAATCTCTTGGCAGCTGTATACCTAGGCTGAAAAGTTGGATGATTGACAATTTACAGCATACCGTTGCTATAGTCGCCCTAAGTTGACAGGGTATGTCCAGACGCGGGTTCCATGCTCACTGCGCCTATGGATTCAAGCTAGCCTGGTTGATATGGGTTGTTACCACGAAACCTTCCCAGAATACTTGCTTACAATCCAGGGAGAACCTGGCTTGGTAGTTAGGGCTGCACTGCTCCCATGAAGAGGGTCACAACTGATTCCCATATGACTGAGTCCATATTGGAGTGGCATGGTGGGCAAAAAAAAACGATGGATTTTACCCAGATCCGTGACTGGAGGTTTATGTTTGACAATGTTGAGCATTTCTGTTCATCTTTTTGTGAAAGGCTGGACAGCAAGCATTGGCCAATGTAGAGCATGAAAAGAGGTCATTACTAGGAGTAAGTAGATGTGGGTTTGTCTGCCTTCATTAAGATAGGATTTAAAACACTTTAATTCCGACATGGTGGGCAAAAATAAACGATTGATTTTACCCAGATCCGTGACTGGAGGTTTATGTTTGACAATGTTGAGCATTTCTGTTCATCGTTTTGTGAAAGGCTGGACAGCAAGCATTGGCCAATGTAGAGCATGAAAAGAGGTAATTACTAGGAGTAAGTAGATGCGGGTTTGTCTGCCTTCATTAAGATAGGATTTAAAACACTTTAATGCCGACCCCAACGAACTATGCTGCACTCGCCTGATCACTTCTATAAGTGATCCCTTTGGTTCACGGCCATGAGGGATGTTAATTAGGGGGGAGGAGAAGTAAGTGAGGCCGAGCCCGCTGGGGGAAGCAACAGATGGCTTTGGTGTGGACGCGCTTCACGCGCTGGATGGAAAGCGCGTGCAGCAGGGGGCGGAGCGGATCCCTTTGAAGTGACGGTTAGAATTGCATCAGGAAAGCTAAACAAGCAGGCGGATGCGCGTTCACGATCACATGCACTTGTGGAAATCCGCCGGCTGGTTTAGCTTTCCTGATGCAACCCTATAATTCTCGATATTCATTCCTTGCGGAATGGAATAGCGAGACCTAAAAATCCTTGTGAGAATTGGTGCCCCTAAACTCATTATATCCTTGTATAAATCGATCGGGATGCCGTCCGGTCCCGGTGCCTTGCCCCCTTTGCTATTTACCAACCCATCCTGCACCTCTTTGACACCAACTAACAGTGGTAATCTAGGCCACGTAAAATCTTCATTTAAAAAAGGAGTTAAAAGCAACCTATCCGGATTAAAAATATTAGAAAAGTGTTCGCTCCATTTGGTACAATTCACATAAGACGTCAGCTCGGGAACACAATTATCCTTTAAAAAAGGGCTATTAACAGTTTCCCAAAAGAGTTTGTTGTTATTAGTGTCGGCTGTCATACTTAGCTTATCCCAAGCGTCTGATCTCAACTCTTTTTTATGTGCTAACAAAGCTTGTTTATAAACAATTCGAAGCTCATGAACAAGCAATTGGTTACTAGGCGTGGTCCCCAGTGCTAATTTCAGTTTATGTAATGCCTGGGTACATTTAGAATCAAACCACCTCGTACCTGCCTGTTTCTGCCCTTTGGTATTTCTTGTTAATACATTCTTAATTACAATATTTATATCAGAAAAGGTAGTCAGTAAAGTCTCAGGGATGACCTCTTCGCTAAGGCAATAATCAATAGCTTCCCTACATCTAGTGACCACTTCTGTTTGAATCTTTGGTGGGTCTACTCCATCCCACTTAATTCTCATCCCGTTAGGCCTAACTGGAAGAATATCCAAAAGTCGGTCCACAGTGTTAGATAATTTATTGCCCCAGTCTAATAGTACTATAGAAATACTGTTGTGGTCGCTAACCACCTGTTCTGATATCCAAAGGTCTGAATAGAAACAGTTCTTTGAGATTATAATATGGTCTATATTACTGTTCCCATTCCTCTCAGTAAAAGTCGGACATTTAATATGGCCCTTCTTCATGGAACAGTCTAACATATCGAGGTCAAACTTTGCCATAAGTGTATTTAGAGTCATGCCATAACTACAGTGTGGAAAGTGTAGCATATCATCATCAGTCCCGATGGTAGTAATATGGGCCTTCATAAATCCACATGAGTTGGTCAGTATCGCTGGGCAAACTCGAATATTAAAATCACCAGCCCACAAAATAACTACAAGTTTACTAGAGAGTTTCAATACCCAGTCTATCTCCTTTTCTAATGAGTCTAGTGGTGCTTTCCTATCCTTATTAAAATTATTATTATAATGATTGAGTAAAACCAGATCCTTGCCCTTTGGGAACGCTAGCCTCAGAATCTGGCTATAGTTGCCAATAGATGAATAACTGGTAATTTTCCCCCCAATTAATTTGGTGGATATAAGCAACAATAATCCACCCATAGCTCTTCCTGTTGAGGAGGGTACAGCATTCAAACAATGTGATGTGTAACCTTCCACTACAACCACCTCTGTACTCCAAGTTTCTTGTAAACAGATAATGTCTCTACCATGAGTGATAAAATCCTGCCAAAAGGGCGTATCCAATTTTTTTCTCACGCCTGCGATATTCCAAGTTGTTAGTGTATACCCTTCCTGCGTTATAATTTCTGTTCCGTGATTATCATTTAAATTTAAATTAGTGGGCACACCCGCATTCACTAAGAACTAGATAGGTTGCATTATAGTTGGGTTGCCGATCTCACTATTACCCGCATTCTTACACCCTATATTAGAGTCTATATTTAGGGATTGAATGTTACTTGTTTCATTTCCCTTTATAAGCAGTCCATCTATTACCATCTGTCCTAGCTCGTATATGGAGGATACCCCTTCTGGGTTTTTATGTCAGTCATTATCCTCCATTCTAGTCAAGCATTGGAATCTATTGTATAATGGAATAGAGAATCGCATTGGGCGAGCTACTGGTAGAATAGGCAACCGGTTAATATTGGGATGGAAGCTCATATAATCCCAACATGAAGGCGGCGGAGCGCTAAGTAAAGTTTTGTGTGCCCAGTATGGTGACCTAAAATTGATTATCACACAGTCCCCATCAAATATTTTTGGTGCAGGGCCTATCCATCCCACCCTTTGGCCTATCCATTCCACCCTTTGGGTAAGTATTATTTGTTCTGCACCTGATATTGGGTAACCACAATTTTTTGTTAACCAGTAAAGGGTTTTATTTTTGAGGGTTTCGTGTGTTTCTAATTGTCCTTCCCGCAGTTTGGGTACATTACATAAGACTGTCACATATGCACCACATTCTGGTGGTAAATTTATTACTGGTGGTATGTTTGTTCTTGTCATTGGTGTCATTGCCTTTGGTGTTTTCTAGGGGACATGAGCCCTTCGTCTGTTCAGTTGTAAGTTCAGTTATAATCCCCCCTGGTTTCCCATTTCCTAACGGTAAAATTACCCTTTTCTCCTTTGGTAATTCCTTTTGTTTTCCCTGTATTACGCCTTCGCTATGGCTACAAGTCCTATCCGTAATATTGGATTGTTTATGTGGGGCTATTTGGTCTACTTGTTCATTTCCAACAACACAACCCCCGAGTGTGTTGGGTCTGACTTATCCTTTGCCTTCACAACCTCCTTGGTTTTTTGTTGGGCGGATTTGGACACGACCCAATTTGAAGTAGATGCACGTGGGGACGCACATGTCTTAGCACAGGATGTCTCAGTCAAATGGGTAATATTCGTTATCTGTTTTTCTATGGAGCCTACCCTAGTTTCAATGTTAGCAATCTTCAGACAGATGGGCCCTATTAAGTAGAAACAAAGACTCCATTCTTCCCCAAAATCTGGCTTCCCCAACCTCAATCTTTCCTACACTGGGCTGAGCGTCAACAATTAGGTGCCGAGTTCCGATGTATACGGCCACCTTTCCCCCTATATTTATTTGCAAGCTGCTCTTTCGTAATATAGTTCTGTTTACTTTTAGCTTTTTGCCCTCTAGTTCTTGCTAGGGGACTTTCAGTAATTGCCCTGTCTGTTGATACAAGATCAATAGTTAAAGGGGCATCAAGCCCCTCTAATTCTACTGAGTCATTAATTAGAAGGGAAGGCTCTTCACTTATATGAGGCAACTGCATAGTTGGAGTTAGGGAAAGCCTGCTAGCAACAGGGGATAGTTCAGAGGTCGCAATTTGCTGTATTGGGATTAGCTCATGGCTCTCGGCCCCAGGAAGCCCTGCATACGAAGCCATGAGCATGAGCATTGAGTCAAAAGAATTGGCCAAAGCTGTAGATATATTTACAGGTTGTAAGGGTGGGGGCATACTTACAGGGAGCGAGAGACGTCTCTCGGTGTTCTCTATTGCTGTAGCGATTACCCCATTAGTCTTCTGTAACATCTTGTCTATGGCAGTCAGGCTTGGAAGAGGGGTAGTTGTAACTAATTTCTGTCTTGTGTTCGGACGGGGCTGTACAGGGGTGTTTTTACCCATATTTCTAGGTACGAATATAAACACAAAAATGTAAAATACAAGTGGTACCAAATGCAGTTAATCGCAAGAAAGCAAATATCCAAACAGAAAAAGCACTTTTAGTTCGATTTCCAAGGCCAAAAGGATTACCTCAGATTTATATCTCCTGGCAGTCGATAAACTACACTAATGTCCTGCCAAGGGGGGTGTCCCAGCCCAGCCCCGGACGGCTACAGACGGCCCGTCCTTTGCCCGGGCTTAGCCCACGCGCGGTCCCAACGACGCGGGGGCTTCCCTCAGATTTAAAGTGCCTCCGGGCGCGTGAATTGCGGTGACAGCTTCCGCCTGCAAGGGAGCCTGGATGATGAAGTCTCCCTCCACACTGCGGCCGCGGAAGGTGGGAGGCTGCGGCGGCGGGAGGGAGAGCTGGCAACCAACGAGTAGAGAAGGAGCAAGGGTAAGTATCAGAGTTCCCCCATAATTGAGCAGGAGATTTCACGAAGCCTTGTGGTTTCATGTCAGTGGAAATCAACTTGCATTCACCCATGTCTACCCAGATTGATTTTTCTACTAATGTGTAAGTAGTGCACAACTCCGGTCAGATGGAAACTCACAGACCATTAACTTCAATTACACACTTGGGTGGATTATACTCCTCACATTGTTGATAAACACTTCCATTCCATTCACACCACTGTCTTCATCATCATTATCAGTACCGTGTGTTGGAACATCTTTAACCCAGTTCACCTTTGATTTGGCATTGATGTCTCACTTATGTTAGATCTGCACACTCTAGAGTAATGCCCCAACCTTTTACACTAAAAACATCTGGTTTTGACTGCATAGTATGCCCATGACTCTGCTAAATGTCTTAAACTTCCAACCTGTAACACTGTTTTTTGTGTGTGCCCCCTTGCTATTGCAGTTCTTTACCCTGATATTGATTTCTGGTACTTTCTTTTCTTTGCCACAAGTCTTTTCTCTGCACTGCACACACACTCCTCCTGCAGTTCCCTTTGGTTTCCTTCTGTACTTCATCTTTCAATTCTCTCACATAACAAGACGTATTTTCGATGTGTTTCGTTATATTAATGGCTTTCTCAAGAGATGGATCTTTCATACCTAACAACTTCTTTTGAATCTTTACACGTCCTATTATTCACCTGCTCTCTTATAATCTCCTCTTGCAAATCTTTAAATTTGCATGACACAGCCTATGCTCTTAAAGCAGATACATACTGTTCAATGGTCTCCCCCGGCGTGAAAAACGTATGCCTCTCCACTACAATACTAACGTTTTTTCCTAGGTTTTCATCCAGCGCGTTTACAGCCCTGGTATATTCCTCCTCTGAACGCTCATCAGCATCCAACCCATACTCTTGCTCATCCACATTACCAAATACAGGCACCATTTTTAAAACCCTTCTACCCTCTGTACCCAGGTTATGACATAGCATGGCTAGTTTCGGCCCTCCAATAGCCCCAGTTATGTTTGAAATGCCTCCCACCAGTACTCCCATGCCATCAAAGGAGGTCATGGATATTGCCGAAACATACTAGGTGCTATTATAGTGTGTGTTTCCATCCTACCCTAATATTCACAAGTGAATACAATAACACAATATCAATAATTACAAAAGTCAGTATAGATAACACTGACAAATAAGAAAAATAACACAATAAAGTAGTCACCGTTGTCCAGATGCCAAATGAAAGAATATCTAAGATTAATAATTACAAATGTCAACGCTGATGGCAAAAACTATTCACTAACATAAATAAGGTTGTCACCGTTGCCTAGATGCACAGCATGGGAACCAATTTTTTATGGCCAATGTTAGAAATGGGATCCCTGGCTGGCCAGGGCTTGCGCCAAAGTCAGTCATAGACCACCATTCCTAGGTCAGGGCAAGGGAGTTACACGCCAAGATAACCCCTGCTCACCCTCTAGGTAACGTGACGCGAGTAGCAAGGCTAAACTTGGAGGCTATGTAGGTTAACTGTTTGCGTGCGCACCCAGCAACAACACCCAAGGCCCACCACAAGGGAAACTCCACACAAGGTTGTATATAAAAATAGCTGTTGTCTTACCAAAACACATTAGATAAAAACACACACTTTACAATGTGCCAACAGGCATGGGCAGAATTTACAGGAGATATGTACAAGACAGGGCCACATGGACCACTGTCAGGAATAGTCACTTTTAGAACTAGCACTTAGGACATAGAATATAGATCACTGTAGCACAAAATAGAAAATAGAGCACACAACCAGTAACTACTGGTAACAGGTAAGTACCACCTACGCAACCCTAACCACCTTAGGAGAAAATTACGCAGGGAACCTGGACCTCACTAGCAACACCTGTACTAGCAAGAACAACCACCTAAGTATCACAATACATGTAGGGGTATAAGCAAGAACACATTACACATGATGCATCACAACATTCAGAGGTGTAGGGAAGGAAAACACATGTTGCATAAACAATCAGAGGTGTAAGAACAATTGCACAGAAATGACAATAGTCACTACCTGTGACTGTCCCTGGGCCCTACGGCCTTGTTGGGGCTAGGACGCTCTGTGTCCCAATGTCAGGGGGGCCTACATGTAGCAGCTGCCCACTAAGTGCTGGGCAGCTGTAGCAACACTGGTGGGGACAACGTTGGAGTCTCACAGGCTCTGGCAAAATGATTGCCCCCCTGAGCCTCTCGGGGGCTCTAAATAACAAAACTGCTGCCTGAGCCTCTCATGGGCTCGAGAACGCAAAGAACTGCCGCCGGGATGGGGGAGTCCCTCTCTGGGGACTCTGAAACAACTGTGGACTGGGAGCCTCGCAGGGCTCAACAAGTATGCCCCCACGAGCCTCTCTGGGCTCGCACACGAAATGCCGCCTTTTGGAGCCTCTCAGGCACGTAAACCAACTATGCCCCGAGCCTCTTCTGGGCTCCAACCAACTGTGGCGGGGCAACAGGGGAGCGGCCCTCTGGCAACCGGGGCCGCTCTACCCCTTCTCGATACTACCCCCAACCAACTAGCAACACTGGGGAGGGGGCGGGCACCGGCAATGTGCCCCGACGCCCTCCTCCCTTTGAATGCACACACGGCCCCACTCACCGGCTCGGCTTCCTGGCTCCTGATCTCGGCGGTGGCTGCAGGGGAAGCTCTCTCTCCCCTTGGCTCTGCAGCTCTTCTCCGGGGCTGCGGGGCTCTCCTCGGACTTCCGAGAGCCCTGCACACGCCTCACTCACTTCTCTGAGGGGCCGGCCTGTTTCCTGGGTGCGCGCAGGGAATCCCTCGGGGCTTGGCCAATCTCTGTGTGACCCAGGAATGACGCGAAGGGAGCCCCTGCGGCCGTGGACCAATCACAGCGCTGCAATACTTTCTCCGGGGCCGCCAATGGCAGCGCGGCCCTGGGGGAATGGAGGCGGGACAGTGCCTCACAGCAGATCCACGGGCTGGGCGCGTTGATTTTCGAGGGGTAGGCTCCCTCGTGAATTAAATCATGAAGCGGGGTGGGCACTCGTTTGGGGCCAAAACAACGGCACCAGGTCCCTGGCGGGGTGTGCACCTGCCAGAGGTGGAAAATCGGCAAATAAATGGGGCAATCGCCGGGTGGGCACCGCCTGAGCCAGTAAAGTGCTCCCAAGCGCTAGCAAGACAAATAAAGCGCTCCCAGGCGCTTACGGGAGAAATAAAGCGCTACCAAGTGCTTAGGGATTTAGGAGCAAGGGCAAAGCGCTCCCCAGCGCTAGGGGAAAGTTCAGGCCCCCAAAGTCAGCAACCAAGTCCTTCAGGAAGGTGGGGGGCAAGGCTGGGCCCAGAGCCAGCTCACAGGGTCCTCCAGGCAGGGAGGCAATCCCCAGTGGTGGTCCTCCTGGCGCCCAGCAGCAGCCCCCCTCAGCAACAGGATCCAAGAAGAGAGCAGATTGTAAGGGGACATAGCCCCTTTTTATATACAGTATTCCTTTGTCTGGCTTCAGGGTGAGGGGAAAAACCAGTCGCAGCTGGTTGGTGAGCACTCTTGATGTGCTCAGCCCCTCACTCTATTCACTGGCAGGGCTAGGGTCATTAGACGTACCACAGGGGGTGGAGCCAGCATTGTGTGGGGAAAGCCCAGCCCTATTCAGGACCCAGGTGCACTCCTCCCCAGCCATCAGCATGCTAATCTCCACACTCACCACCGGGCAGACCCATCCAGACTCCTGGAGCCAGGCTCACCAGCCAGCTCCAGCCAATCATGTGCCAGCACACTCACTGCACACGCACACCCATGTCTAGAAGTGGCACTTCCACACTTAACACATTCACTCTGCACATATCTTTGCTCAGCATTCAATCACACGAGTCCGCACATACCAAACCCGAGGCTGCACACCTCACGTTTCAGGAACTACCAGGGACACAGACATTCCCATGCATTCCTATGGGAGAGCAGACTAACCTTACTCCACGCACTCAGAGTGCACACACACTTCCCACTGGGACACAGTGAAAGTGTGCAGAAACCAAAAATCGCAGCTCCATCTAGTCCTTTAATATCTCCACAGTGAAAAATAACTCTTTCTCCTGGATTACTTTGTCCTTCTTCATTGTTCATGTGCACTTCGCGTTTCTTCTTGAAAAGCAGAAGCCAATGAAACATCCCGGTGCTGCAGCCAATAGGAAACTTATATAGGGGTTGGGGATGTGTTGTATATTGATTCTTCTTGTAATATGGCTGACAGTAGTCATTAGCCCTTCCTTAGTGTCTTCACCTTCTCAGTCTCCCAGAATACCTGTGAGTGTTCTAATCTGTACCAGAGTGTTCTATCTGTGTCAGTTGATGGTCTGGTCAGCTGGCAAGGTTTTGTACTCAGCTGTGTCCTACAATAAATCTACATGTAATCAACTAGAAGTATCCTGTCATCTATCACCAATCTATTTACAACATTTGGCGACGAGGATGGGGAGGGGGACTGGGTTTGGGGTCCTCGCCGGGGGGGTCCAGGGTTGGGGGGCCTTGCGTGGGGAGGGGGCCCCCAATGTTGGGGGGGCCAGGGTTGGGGGGCCTCGCCTGTGGAGGGGGGACCCAGGGTTGGGGGGGCCTCGTGTGGGGGGACCCAGGGGTTTGGGGGAGTACATCACGTGAGAGCTGGAACCCTGGGGTGTCCTTGTGTGGGGGTCTGGCCCCTGGGGTTGGTCCTCACGTGGAGGCTGGCCCCTGGGGTTGGTCCTCACATGGGCATTCGGCCCTGGGGGTGTCCTTGCATGGGGGCCAAGCCCCCAGGAGGGTCCTCACATGGGGGCCCTGGGGTGAGTATCCTTGAGGCGGCCAGCCCCAGGGTTGGGGTGGCCTCACAGGGGAGTTGGGGGAACTTGCGGGGCAGGGGCATTGGTTGGGGGGCCTCACTGGGGGCCTTGGGGTTGGGGGGCCTCACAGGTGGCCCTGGGGTTGGGGGACCTTGTGGGGGGGCCGTGGGATTGTGGGGCCTCACTGGGGCCCCCGGGGTTGTGGGGCCTTGCATTGGGGGGCCCAGGATTATGGGGGGACCTCACGGGAGGCCCAGGGTTACAGGAAGCTTCACGTGGGCTGCCCAGGGTTCCTGGGGGGCTCTGAGGTTGTGTGGAGGAGAACCTCACACGGGGCCCTGGGGATGTGGGGAGGGGCACCTCAAGTGGGGGGCCCTGGGGTTGGGCGGGGCACCTCACGGGGGGCCATGTGGTTGTGGGGGTACCTCACATGGGGGGCACTAGAATTACAGTGGACCACGTGTGACAGGCACCGGAGTTACAGGGTGGCCTTGCGCGGAGGTCCCCAGGGTTATGGGGGGTCCTCACATGGGGGCTTGGGGTTACAGGGGGCCTCACATGGGAGGCCCTGGGGTTACAGGGGTCCTCACATGGGGGGCCTGGGTTGAGGGGGGCCTCATGTAGGGAGCCCTGGCATTACAGGGGGCCTCATGTGGGGGTCCAGGTTTTTAAATTGCCTCGTGTGGGGGCCCTGGCTTAGGGGTCCTCGTGCAGGGGCCCAGAGTTATAGGGTGGCTTGTGGGTCCTA
Organism: Lissotriton vulgaris; assembly: GCF_964263255.1. Classification (NCBI taxonomy): domain Eukaryota; kingdom Metazoa; phylum Chordata; class Amphibia; order Caudata; family Salamandridae; genus Lissotriton; species Lissotriton vulgaris. Next base: position 1,546,290,229 of record NC_141696.1, read on the forward strand.
GGGTTACAGGGAGGCCTCACGTGAGGGGGCTCAGGGTTATGGGTGCCTTGCGTGTGAGGGGTCCAGGGTTACAGAGGGCTCACATGTGGGGGACCCAGGGTTACAGGAAGCCTTGCATGTGGGGGTCCTGATTATGGGGGGCCTCCAGTGTGGGGGGCCCAGGGATACAGGGGCCTCATCTGGGGTGGCTTCACATGTGGGGATCCAGGGTTGCAGGGGACTCGCATCAGGGGCACAAGGTCACAGGGTACCTTGCATAGGGGACAGGGTTATGGGCGAACAGGGTTATGGGGGCCTCATTTCAGGTTACCCCAGGATTGTAGGGAGGAGCACCTCATGTGGGGTGCCCTGGGGTTGTGGGGAGGGACAGCTCATGTGCAGGCCCAGGGTTGGGTGGGGCACTGGATTTACAGAGGGACCACACGTGATGGGCACCAGAGTTACAGGGGGCCTCGTGTGGGTCCCCTGTGCTACATGGGGCCTCATGTAGGGGCTCAGGGTGGGGGGCCTCACATGGGGTCCCCGGGGTGGGTGTATCCTGTGGGGGCCCTAGGGTGGGGGAGGCAACAGGTGGGGGCCTCACCTGGGGACCACGGGGGAGCTCCGGGTGGGGGGGAGGCTTGTGTGGTTGGGGTCCCCTCATGAGGACCCCAGGGTGGGGGTTCTTATGTGGGGGCCCCAGGGTGGTGACCTTGTGATGGGGGTCCTGAGTTTGGGGGGCCTCATGTGGGGGCATCTGGGTTAGGGGGGCCTCGTGTGTGGGCCCTGGGGTTGGGGGACTCATGTTGGGGCCCCAGGGTTGAAGGGCTCATGTGTGGGCCCTGGGATGGGCCTTGCAGGGGGGGCAGGGTTACAGGGTGGGCCTCGCAGGAGAACCAAGATTACAGGGTGGCCTTGCGGGGGACCAGGATTACAGGGGGGACCAGGGTTACAGGGGGGCCTCACATGGGGGACCCAGGGTTACAGGGAAGCCTTGCTAGGGAGGGCCCTGGGATAACAGGGGGTTCCTCACATGGGAGCCTTGGGGAGCATCTTGTGGGGATCCAGAGGTTAGGGGGGGTGCCTCGCATGGGAGCCCCAGGGTTATGGGGTACCTTGCATTGTTGTTATGGTGGTGCCTTGCTTGAGGTCCCCGGGATGGGGGTCCTTGTGTAGGGGCCCTGGGGTGGGGGTCCTTGCATGGGGGCCCTGGGGTGAGAGTACTCAGGTGGGGGTCTTTGTGTGGGGGTGGGGGGTCCTCATGTGGGGGCCCGGGGTGGGGGGGCACCAGAGAGGGGTGTCTATTGCACGGGGGCCCCGGGATGGGGGTCCTTGTGTGGGGGATCCGTGCGTGGGGGCCCCAGTTTGGAGGAGACCTTACAGGAGGGCTCTTGTGAAGAAGGCCTTGTGGGTGGGTCCTCGCGGACAGGCAAGTTCAAGTTCAAGTTCAGAGATTTGTATAGCGCACTACTCACCCAGAGGGTCTCAAGGCGCTTGTGAGAGGGTGGGTGCATTACTTATCGAATAGCCAGGTTTTTAGCTGCTTTCTAAAGGAGAGGTGGTTCTGTGTGAGGCGGAGGTGAGTGGGGAGGGAATTCCATGTTTTGGCCGCTAAGTAGGAGAAGGTTCTTCCTCCCATGGTGGATCTATTGATGCGTGGAATTGCGCCGAGGGCTTGATTAGATGATCGTAGTTGGCGGGTGGGTGTGTAGGACAGTCGTTTGTTGAGGCATTCTGGTCCTAGTTCGTAGAGGGCCTTGTGTGCGTGGGTGAGGAGACGGAACGTTATTCTCTTGTTGACGGGAAGCCAGTGGAGGTCTTTTAGGTGACTGGAAATGTGGGCTTGACGGGGGATGTCCAGTATGAGTCTGGCTGAGGCGTTTTGGATGCGTTGGAGTTTTTTCTGTAGTTTGGCTGTGGTTCTGGCGTACAGGGTGTTTCCATAATCTAGTCGGCTAGTGACTAGTGCGTGGGTGACTGTTTTTCTTGTTTCGGTGGGGATCCAGCGGAAGATTTTTTTGAGCATGCGCAGGATGTTGAAGCATGAAGATGAGATGGCGTTGACTTGTCTGGTCATCGAGAGGGAGGAGTCTAGGATGAAGCCCAGGTTACGTGCGTGGTCCGTTGGTATGGGTGCTGTGCCCAGGGCCGGTGGCCACCATGAGAGTTGAGGGAGCAGTTGATGACATCGCGGAGGTGGGCTTCGATGATGGAGTTTGCTTTGTTGAAGATGTGGTGGGGGCATGGGTCAGTTGGTGAACCTGAGTGGATGGAGTTCATCAGACGGATGGTGTCTTCGGTAGTGATTGGGTTCCAGGCGCAGAGGTTGAGAGAGTGCTGTTTTGGTTCTGAGGTGGGTGGAGTGGGTTGTTCTTCGGACAGGTTTATAAAGCTGTTATGAATGTCGGCGATTTTGTTGTGGAAGAAAGAGGATAGAGAGTCGCAGAGGTCTTGGGTGGGAGGGATGTCGTTGGTGCCGGCGGTAGGGTTGGTGAATGCTTTGTCGATGTTGAATAGTTCCTTGCTGTTTTGGGCGTTGTTGTCGAGACTGTCCTTGAGTGCTGATTTCTTGGTGGATCGGATTATTTGGTGGTGTTTGCGGGTTGCGTCTTTGAAGGTGGTTAGGTTGTCAGTGGTTGGGTTTTTTCTCCAGATTTTCTCGAGGGTACGACATAACTTCTTGGATTTCTTAAGGCCATCGTTGAACCAGGGGGCCTTTTTGTTACTTTATTTGATCTGATGGTTTTTCAGGGGTGCTAATTCGTCAGCGCTGTGGGTGATCCATTGTGTGAATTTGGTGGCAGCTCAGTTTGGGTCCGATGATAAGGTGGGGGGGTTTAAGTTAAGAGATGTGAAGAGCTGGTCAGAGGTGATTTTGTTCCAGTTTCTTCAAGGAATAGGTTGCGAAGGGATGTGGGTCGTGGTCTTTTTGTAGCTGAAGTGAACGCAGCTATGGTCCGTCCAATGGAGAGCTGTGGTGTGATCAAAGGAGATGTGTTTGCTGGATGTGAAGCTAGGATCGAGCGTGTGTCCGGCTAAGTGGGTGGGGGTGTCAACAAGTTGTTTGAGTCCGACATTGGCCAAGTTGTCCAGAAGGGTGGTGGTGTTGCTGTTGTTGTTCTTTTCCAGGTGGAAGTTGAGGTCTCCCAGTAAAATGTAGTTCTCGGAGATGAGTGCGTGTGGGCTAATGAAGTCAGTGATGTCTTCGTTGAATTGTGTGCGGGTCCCTGGTGGTCTGTAGATGAGGGTGCCTCTAAGTGTTGTCCTGGGGTCGGTGTGGATCTGGAAGTGAAGGTGTTCGGCGGTCGCGAGGTTATCGTCGGAGTTGGTCGAGATTCGGATGGTGTTCTTGTGGACGATGGCGATGCCTCCTCTTGTTTGGTTGATGCGGTCTTTTCGGATGATCTTGTAGGCGTCTGGGATGGCTATGGCGATATCGGGCGCTGATGAGGCGTTCATCCACGTTTCTGTAAGGAAGGCGACGTCCGGTGATGTAGTGTCGAGTAGGTCCCAGAGTTCAGTCGCATGTTTGTGGATCGATCGGGTGTTCAGTAGGATACACTTCAGGTGGTTGGAGTCGGAGTTATGTTTGGAGGGGGAGGATTTGGCATGGGTCCTGATGCAGGCGAACTTGCAGGAGTGGCAGGCGAAAGGTCCGTGGGTGTGTCCTGGGGCAGCTACGCAGCATTGTGGGGTGCGTCCGGGGTTAAGGGCAAGGAGAGTAGCGGCGTCATACGTTATGAGGGAGGAGTGGGTATTTCGAGGACCAGGGGTCTGGCGCTGGGCGCGGTCAAGGCGCGGACGGGCGTAGACGGGCTTACCTTTGGCGCACCTTTGGTACAACTGGGGCGCGACCGCTGCGCGTGAACGCTGCGCGCACAAACATCTGTCATATGTGGATAGTGGGGGGGGAGGGGCGAGGGAGGGTCAGCTGGGAGGCGGGAGCGTGGTGGGGGGCCGGGCAGGGAGGCACAACAACAAACAAGCAAACAAAATGGCTGCAAGCCAAACGCGAAAGAGGATCGGGGCACACAGAGTCACAAAAGCGAGGGAAATGCTAGTGGCACCGGCACAGTTAGGCACGAGTTGAAGATACCGTTAAAATCACGGTTAAGGGCAATGCAGATCGTTTCAAAGCGCACTTAATGAATATAGCGCGATTATGCAAATATGCGGGGCGATCAGGAACTGGGGGTATTGCTATGAAATTACAAGCAGGCACACAGCAAGATTAGCACAATTTGAAGTAAACCGCTGCGAGGAAGCCTCTTGGGGGGGCCTTGCACGGGGTCCCTAAGGAGAGGGGGCCTCACGTGGGGGCCCCAAAGTTTGGGAGGCCTCATATAGGGGTCTGTTGGATTTGGCTTTTGAAGTACTGAAGATTACAAATACGAACTGTGGCATCATTCTAAAGAGTAACTGGAATCTTCATTTAGAAGTTAAGACTGTATTTATAAGCCTGCTTGAAATTTATAAAAGCGTTATATTTTCATACCAATACAGTCTGGTGTCATTGTGTGGTGGGTTGGTGGTTATTGTGTGTGATACTGCAAATGTTTAACCCTATGTGCTCTAGAGATTAGCCTTGACTGCTTGCGCCACACTACCTAGAGGGTAAGCAGGGTTTATTTTTAGAGGGTAATCCTTCGCCCTGACTTAGAGGAGAGGGTCCCTGCTTGTCGCAAGTACATACCTGCGCCAACCAGAGACCCCCAATTCTAACATTGGCAGCAGTGAGAGGATCACAAATTTACATTTGCAGTGTCCATACAGTGATTATTGACCATTGCATAGTGATGACAGTCCAGTAACTTAAGCCACATACTCTTTTTGGATTTATGTTTTACTGAGAGAATCCCCATTCGTTGTGAAGTCATGCCTGGATCAGTTATAAAGGAAATTGAACCAGCAAGAAGCATCATGGATTTTGGTAGAGGCCTGTCGCCAGAGGAGTTGACGGACAGGAAGGAGGCCAGAATACATGAAATGAAGTTGGCGGAGCTGAAATTGAATTGCCAACTGGAGCTAGAATCTAGGAAGTTAGCCCTGGAAGAAATGAAAATGGAGCTTGCGCATGACTTAAGAATGAGGAAACTTGACTTGGAGCTCGAGGGGCGTGAGGCCAGGAGGGCTTCAACCCAGGAACAAGAAATATGTGTAGCTCAGAGATTGAGCTTTGCTCAGTTGGAGGAGGAGTCCAGCTCAGATGGTGGCAGCAACATTAAGGTAACCAGGGCTGAGAGCATAGTGCACACACCTAGAGATATGGCACCTGACTTGGAGGGGGTTAACATACACCAGGAGGGTCAAGGGCATGAGGTAGCTCCAGTAGTGCGCAGCATCCCTGAAGGGAATAGGGTAGCTGGCGTAGGAGTTCATGGTCCTAGTGGTGGGAGGGAATCCCCCATGGTTGAGGTCCTGGTGGGTGAGTGTAAAGACCACCCAGAAGAGTGTGGATTGTGGGACAGAGACAGTCCGCTACTGTCTGGCCAGTCTCAGAAGGATGGTGTGGAGTATGTGTGTGAGGCACTGGATGGAGAGGTGGAGGATAGTTTGGTTAACCCTGCTAGGGGACTGTGTAATCCAATTGTGGGAGAGCATACTTTAAGTCCCAGTTTTCCAGAGCTATGCCAACACCTGTTTGAGAGTGAGTTCTCTGACCCCAGGGAGCTCACATTGGAGGCAGACCTTGTGGTGGATTCCAGAGGGTCTGGAGAGGCATTGGGGTGTGATCCTGTGGGGAGTGGCTCAGGTATCTTCCAGCCCAGAGTGGTGGAGGTGGCGCAGAGTAGCCCAGCTAGGTCTTGTAGTAGTGAGAGGGGCGTAGGGCCTCACGTCCTGTCCTTAAGGGGAAGGAGTGAGAATGGGGTTTGTCCCGGTAGTGCCCAACCTCAGTCTCAGAGTCTGGCTGGTTCTTTAAGGGAACACCAGGTGGGGAGCCTAGGCTGTCCAGATGAGTCACCCGCTGAGGGGGATCCCCCGGTGGCTAGAGAACGTGGAGGCTCAGTAAACAGAGCTCCAGTAGTTCTGGTGTCTGGCAGTACCACTCCAGTTGGGAGGGTGCAGAAGTCCAGAAGGAGGGGCGAAAGGGGGAAAGAGTCCCCAGTGGAAGAACCAGTGGGTCAGGGGCCAGCCAGCAGGGCTAGGTCCCCAGTGAATGACCATGGGGACACCACTTCTGCCCTGGGGGATCTCCCCGCACTGTCAGAGGGACAGGGGTTGGGAGATCTGCGTCTGGCAGTCTGTTGCACGACACATGAGCTATGTGCCACCCTCAGGAGGGGCATGCGTGCTCCCCGGGAAGTCACAACATTGAGTGTCCCCCATGCCTGAGGTGTGCACTCTGAGTAGGATTCTTCTTGTTTAATTACCAGTGCCCGTGGAGTGAGAATCCTATCTCTATACTCTACCTCCCCCCGTTGTTATCTTTTGTTCTAGGCAGCGCAGAGCTGCGGGAGTCTTTGTCTCCGACCACATCTCACACACACATAGAGACACACACCACAGTTATAAGACGCCAGCGGTCTTTTTCAAAATGGAAGACGAACACGGCCTCACCTTTGCAGAGGACGAAATCGACAAAATTCTATCAGACGCCAACCTTTTTGAAGGCTTAAGCAACCAGGAAACTGGTCCAAATACCAATGATTGGAATGAGTTGCTCAATTTAAGACGCAGCCAGATTAAAGCAGCCCTTCACGGTTTGTTCATGACCGAGTACCTTCGCAATAAAATGGCACCACCAGGTCTAATTGTTAAAAACGAACCACTGATTTTTCAAAATGACTTGGTTTTTAAAAAGGAGTGGTCATTGATATCCTGGCACTGCTCAAGAGACTGGCTGGTATTAATAGTAAAAACTGCCGCCAGAATAACTCAGGAACTCAAAATTGAAATTAACAAAATAGAGGTCCAGCTCAACACGTACATTTCTCCAGAAGAGTTGAAAACCAGACTGGACGAATTGAACCAGCAGATGACAGACTTTGAGTTTACCTTGAAACAGAGCAAAACGAACAAACTGGCCAAGGATGTAGCAAAATTTACTCCTGAAAACGCATATCCATATACAAAAGCGGATGATGTCTCCAAAAGTACCTACAGTGACGCGGATAGCGACGTCTCAGATAACGGCTCCTCAGGATCAAACTCAAGCAGTAATAGAGGATCCAGACAACGCCGAGGAGGTTGGAGACAAAGGAGACAACAATTCCCCAGACAAAGGGGATGGAGGGGTTACCAACCGCAAACCCAATATCCGCAATACTTAGGCCCTCCACAATTCAACCCTTTTCAATTTGGGCCACCACCAGGAGCACTGAGTTACCCACAATGGAACCAGGAGTACAACGAAGGTTACTATGGTCAACAACAGCCCTATGGAGGCCAACAACAGCCTTTTTTAGGCACACGCCAGACCACACGAGGAAGAAACCGGAAAGGCAACACCGTGGCTTGGCAGGATCAGGACCAGCCCAACGCCCGGACAACCAGGAGCATGACCGGATCCCTCCCCAACCAGCCATCGACAAGCAAGAGAGGGACCTAATAGTCAATCTCACACCGTTGACACTAACAACAACACAGGAAAATGTATTGAACAAAGGACTAGGGTTTGTACCGACTCAAAAACCAGACATATTCAGACTCAACATGGAATTGCAAGAGTTTTTTTCGGAAACTGAAGCTACAAGCTTTCTTTAAAGACAAGCCACTACCTGAGGAAAAAACAGATACTGGTTTAAAATTAAAATCAACCTTCACTCCACCGGACTCTACAATACCAGTAGAAATTCTAACATTTGAAAAAGCGGTCATCACTGAGGTCAACCAACTCAACATGAAAGAAAGGAACACCTTCCACAACACCAGTGGTGATGAACAACAAGCCCTAAGGGAATTAACAAACAATAGCGAACTATTTATCAAACCAGCGGACAAGGGGGGTGCCATTGTACTACAAACCCTTGAGGCCTATGATACGGAGTGCAAACAGTTACTATCCGATGAGCGTAACTACAAAATTCTGCACGATGACCCAACCGAAAGACTACGCATCAGGATTGGGGGCATGGTGGAGGAAGGCCTAGCCCACGACTGGTTGAGTAAAAAAGAGGCAGAGTTCTTACAACAACCATCACCGCGAATACCATACTTCTATTGCATCCCCAAAATCCACAAGAACATCAACAACCCACCAGGGAGACCTATCGTCTCCGGGATCGGGTCCATCCTGGAGCCCCTGTCAAAATTTGCGGATGCATTTCTCCGTCCTTTGGTACAATTCACCAGCACTTATTTGAAAGGCAGTCTTACAACTACTTGAAGAAAAGGAATTCGATCCATCAAAACAGTTCCTACTAAGCCTCGACGTAGAGAGCTTATACACCAGTCTTCCTCATGAGGAGACATTACAAATCATAGAGGAAGTACTCTTCAGCAGTAGATGGAAATACCAAACTCCGAGAAATCTGGTCTTAGAATGCATCTCCATGGCCTTGAAAGAAAATTTCTTCCAATACGACCAGACCTTGTATTTACAGACCCATGGAACAAGCATGGGTAGTACATTTGCTCCGAGTCTGGCTGGTCTGTATGTATATCACCTGGAACAAAACAGAATCCTAAATACAGACAACCCATATCACTCCCAGATCAATACCTGGAAAAGGTATATAGACGACATTTTCATCATTTGGGATGGCGATTTGGAGAGTGCTTCCAATTTTGTGACATGGCTGAACAATCAGAATAGATATCTGAAATTCACGAGCACCATCTCCAACACATCAATGATCTTCCTGGATCTAAACATATACACGGAGGATGGCAGGCTGAAGAGCAAAACCCACTTCAAACCCACCTCCAGGAACTGCTTATTACGGCACAACAGTTTCCACCCCAGACACCTCAGGGAAAACCTACCGTATGGACAATTCTTGCGCCTCAGAAGAAACTGCACAGAATTGAACCAATTCAACAAACAGGCCAAGGATCTGAAAACAAAGTTAATACAGAGACAATACCCCATCAGAACCATTGACAGGGCAATAAAGAGGGCCAGGAACAATCACAGGGACGCACTCCTTGAGGACAACCCACAAGACAAGGAAGTGATCAAAAGACCAATATGTGTCACGACCTACACAACCATGTCCTCGTGTGGAGGCAAGCCGGGGGGGCCTCGCGTGGGGGCCCGCCTGGGGGGGCTCGCGTAGGAGCCAGCCTGGGGGGGCTTGCGCGGGAGCCACCCTGGGGGGGGCTCGCGCGGGAGCCAGCCTGGGGGGGGCTCGCGTGGGAGCCAGCCTGGGGGGGGCCTCGTGTGGGGGCCAGCCTGGGGGGGGCTCGCGTGGGGGCCAGCCTGGGGGGGGCTTGCATGGGGGCCAGCCCGGGGGGCCTCGTGTGGAGGCAAGCCGGGGGGGCCTCGCGTGGGGGCCTCGCGTGGGGGCCAGCTGGGGGGGGCCAGCCAGGGGAGGGCCTCATGTGGGGGCCAGCCGGGGGGGGGGGCTTGCATGGGGGCCAGCCCGGGGGGCCTCGTGTGGAGGCAAGCCGGGGGGGCCTCGCGTGGGGGCCCGCCTGGGGGGGCTCGCGTAGGAGCCAGCCTGGGGGGGGCTTGCGCGGGAGCCACCCTGGGGGGGGGCTTGCGCGGGAGCCAGCCTGGGGGGGGGCTCGTGCGGGAGCCAGCCTGGGGGGGGCTCGCGCGGGAGCCAGCCTGGGGGGGCTCCCGCGGGAGCCAGCCTGGGGGGGGCCTCGTGTGGGGGCCAGCCTGGGGGGGGGCTCGCGTGGGGGCCAGCCTGAGGGGGGGCTTGCATGGGGGCCAGCCTGAGGTGGGGGGGCCTCGCATGAGGGCCAGCCGGGGGGGACGCTCGCGTGGGGGCCAACCTGGGGGGGCCTCGCGTGGGGGCCAGCCTGAGGTGGGGGGCGGGCCTCGCGTGGGGCCAGCCAGGGGGAGGCTCGCGTGGGGGCCAGCCGGGGGGGCCTCGCGTGGGGGCCAGCCTGGTGGGGGCTTGCGTGCGGGCCCGCCTGGGGGAGCTCGTGTGCAGGCCCGCCTGGGGGGGCTCGCGTGGGGGCCCGCCTGGGGGAGGCTCGCATGGGAGCCAGCCGGGGGGGGCTTGCATTGGAGCCAGCCGGGGGGGGCTTGCATGGGAGCCAGCCAGGGGGGGCCTTGCGTGGGGGCCAGCCTTGGGGGGCTCGCGTGGGGGCCAGCCTGGGGGGGGGCCTCGCGTGGGGGCCAGCCGGGGGGGCTCCCGTGGGTGCCAGCCGGGGGGGCCTCGTGTTGGGGCCAGCCGGGGGCGCCTCGCGTGGGGGCTAGCCGGACGGAGGGCCTCGCATGGGGGCCAGCCGGGGGGGGCCTCACGTGGGGGCCAGCCAATGGGCTTGTGTGGGGGCCAGCCTGCGGGGGTGCTCGCATGGGGTCCAGCCGGGGGGGGGGGGCTCACGTGGGAGCCAGCCTAGGGGAGGGGGCTCGCGTGGGGACCAGCCTGGGGGGCCTCGCGTGGGGGCCAGTCTTAGGGGGGGCTTGTGTGGGGCCAGCCTAGGGGGGCCTCGCGTGGGGGCCAGCCTGAGGTGGGGGGCGGGCCTCGCGTGTGGGCCAGCCAGGGGGGGCCCCTTGCGTGGGGGCCAGCCGTGGGGGCCAGCTGGAGGGGGCCAGCCAGGGGAGGGCCTCATGTGGGGGCCAGCCGGGGGGGGGCTTGCATGGTGGCCAGCCCGGGGGGCCTCGTGTGGAGGCAAGCCGGGGGGGCCTCGCGTGGGGGCCCGCCTGGGGGGGCTCACGTAGGAGCCAGCCTGGGGGGGGCTTGCGCGGGAGCCACCCTGGGGGGGGCCCGCGCGGGAGCCAGCCTGGGGGGGGCTCGCGTGGGAGCCAGCCTGGGGGGGGCCTCGTGTGGGGGCCAGCCTGGGGGGGGGCTTGCGTGGGGGCCAGCCTGGGGGGGGCTCGCGTGGGGGCCAGCCTGAGGGGGGGCTTGCATGGGGGCCAGCCTGAGGTGGGGGGGCCTCGCATGAGGGCTAGCCGGGGGGGACGCTCGCGTGGGGGCCAGCCTGGGGGGGCCTCGCATGGGGCCAGCCAGGGGGGGCCTTGCGTGGGGGCCAGCCGGGGGGGGCCTCACATGGGGGCCAGCCAATGGGCTTGTGTGGGGGCCATCATGGGGGGGCTTGCGTGGGGGCCAGCCTGGGGGGGGCTTGCGTGGGATCCAACCTGGGGGGCCCTCGTGTGGGGGCAAGCCTGGGGGGGCCCTTGCGTGGGGGCCTCGCGTTGGGGCCAGCCGGGGGGCCTCCCATGGGGGCTACCCAGGGGGAGGGCCTCGCGTGGGGGCCAGCCGGGGGGGGCTCGTGTGGGAGCCAACCTGGGGGGGCCCTCGCGTGGGGGCCAGCCTGGTGGGGGCCAGCCTGGGGGAGCTCACGTGGGAGCCAGCCTGGGGGGGCCCTCGCGTTGAGGCCAACCTGGGGGGGGCCCTCGGATGGGGTCAGCCTGGGGGGGGCCCATCACGTGGGGGCCAGCCTGGGGGGTCCCTCGCGTGAGGGCCAGCCTGGGGGGGGCCCTCGCGTGAGGGCCAGCCAGGGGGGGCCTCGCGTGGGGGCTAGCCAGGGGGGGGCCTCGCGTGGGGGCCAGCCAGGGGGGGGCCTCGCGTGGGGGCCAGCCAGGGGGGGCCTCGCGTGGGGGCAAGCCAAGGGGGGCCTCGCATGGGGGCCAGGCAGGGGGGCCTCGCGTGGGGGCCAGCCGGGAGGGCCTCATGTGGGGGCCAGCGGGGGGGGGCCTCGTGTGGGGGCCAGCCAGGGGGGCCTCGTGTGGGGGCCAGACGGGGGGGGCCTCGTGTGGGAGCTAGCCTGGGGGGGGATCGCGTGAGAGCCAGCCTGGGGGGCCTCGCGTGGGGGCCAGCCTTGGGGGGGCTCACGTGGGGGCCAACCTGGGGGGGCCTCGCGTGGGGGCCAGCCTGAGGTGGGGGGCAGGCCTCGCGTGGGGGCCAGCCAGGGGGAGGCTCGCGTGGGGGCCAGCCAGGGGGAGGCTCGCGTGGGGGCCAGCCTGGTGGGGCCTTGTGTGCGGGCCCGCCTGGGGGAGCTCGTGTGAAGGCCCGCCTGGGGGTGCTCGCGTGGGGGCTCGCGTGGGGGCCCACCTGGGGGAGGCTCGCATGGGAGCCAGCCGGGGGGGGCTTGCATGGGAGCCAGCCAGGGGGGGCCTCGCGTGGGGGCCAGCCAGGGGGGGCCTCGCGTGGGGGCCAGCCAGGGGGGGCCTCGCGTGGGGGCCAGCCTTGGGGGGCTCGCGTTGGGGCCAGCCTGGGGGGGGCCTCGCGTGGGGGCCAGCCTGGGGGGGGCCTCGCGTGGGGGCCAGCCGGGGGGGCCTCGCGTTGGGGCCAGCTGGGGTCGCCTCGCGTGGGGGCTAGCCGGACGGAGGGCCTCGCGTGGGGGCCAGCCGGGGGGGCCTCAAGTGGGGGCCAGCCAATGGGCTCGTGTGGGGGCCAGCCTGCGGGGGTGCTCGCATGGGGGCCAGCCGGGGGGGGGGGCCTCACGTGGGAGCCAGCCTAGGGGGGGGCTCGCGTGGGGACCAGCCTGGGGGGGCCTCGCGTGGGGGCCAGCCTTAGGGGGGGCTCGCGTGGGGCCAGCCTAGGGGGGCCTCGCGTGGGGGCCAGCCTGAGGTGGGGGGCAGGCCTCGCGTGTGGGCCAGCCAGGGGGGGCCCCTTGCGTGGGGGCCAGCTGTGGGGGCCAGCTGGGGGGGGCCAGCCGGGGGAGGGCCTCATGTGGGGGCCAGCCGGGGGGGGCTTGCATGGGGGCCTCGTGTGGGGGCAAGCCGGGGGGGGCCTCGCGTGGGGGCCCGCCTGGGGGGGCTCGCGTGGGAGCCAGCCTGGGGGGGGCTTGCGCGGGTGCCAGCCTGGGGGGGGCTCGCGTGGGAGCCAGCCTGGGGGGCCTCGTGTGGGGGCCAGCCGGGGGGGCCTCGCGTGGGGGCCAGCCTGAGGGGGGGCATGAATGGGGGCCAGCCTGAGGTGGGGGGGCCAGCCGGGGGGGAGGCTCGCATGGGGGCCAGCCTGGGGGGGCCTCGCATGGGGCCAGCCAGGGGGGGCCTCGCATGGGGCCAGCCAGGGGGGCCTCGCGTGAGGGCCAGCCAGGGGGGGCCTCGCGTGGGGGCCAGCCGGGGGGGCCTCACATGGGGGCCAGCCAATGGGCTTGTGTGGGGGCCATCCTGGGGGGGCTTGCATGGGGGCCAGCCTGGGGGGGCTTGCGTGGAATCCAACCTGGGGGGCCCTCGCGTGGGGGCCAGCCTGGGGGGGCCCTTGCGTGGGGGCCTCGCGTTGGGGCCAGCCGGGGGGCCTCCCATGGGGGCAAGCCAGGGGGAGGGCCTCGCGTGGGGGCCAGCCGGGGGGGGGGGCTCGTGTGGGAGCCAACCTGGGGGGGCCCTCGCGTGGGGGCCAGCCTGGGGGGGCTCACGTGGGGGCCAGCCTGGGGGGGCTCACGTGGGAGCCAGCCTGGGGGGGCTCACGTGGGAGCCAGCCTGGTGGGGGCCCTCGGATGGGGGCCAGCCTGGGGGGGGGGCCCATCACGTGGGGGCCAGCCTGGGGGGTCCCTCGCGTGAGGGCCAGCCTGGGGGGGGCCCTCGCGTGAGGGCCAGCCAAGGGGGGCCTCGCATGGGGGCCAGCCAGGGGGGGCCTCGCGTGGGGGCCAGCCAGGGGGGGCCTCGCGTGGGGGCCAGCCAGGGGGGGGGGGCCTCGCGTGGGGGCCAGCCAAGGGGGGCCCTCGCGTGGGGGCCAGCATGGGGGGGCCCTCACGTGGGGGCCAGCCTGGGGGGGCCCTCGGGGGGGCCCTTGTGTGGGGGCCAGCCTGGGGGGGCCCTTGCGTGGGGGCCAGCCTGGGGGGGGCCCTTGCGTGGGGGCCAGCCTGGGGGGGCCCCCGCGTGGGGGCCAGCCTGGGGGGGGCCCTCGCGTGTGGGCCCTCGCGTGTGGGCCAGCCTGGGGGGGCCCCTCGCGTGGGGGCCAGCCAGGGGGGGCCTCGCGTGGGGGCCAGCCAGGGGGGGCCTCGCGTGGGGGCCAGCCAGGGGGGGGCCTCGCGTGGGGGCCAGCCAGGGGGGGCCTCGCGTGGGGGCCAGCCAGGGGGGGGCCTCGCATGGGGGCCAGCCAGGGGGGGCCTCGTGTGGGGGCCAGCCAGGGGGGGCCTCGCATGGGGGCCAGCCAGGGGGGGGGCCTCGCATGGGGGCCAGCCAGGGGGGGCCTCGCGTGGGGGCCAGCCTGGGGGGGGCCTCGTGTGGGGGCCAGCCAGGGGGGGCCTCATGTGGGGGCTTCGCGTGGGCGCCAGCCAGGGGGAGGGCCTCGCGGGGGGGCCAGCCGGGGGGAGGGCTCCGCGTGGGGGCCAGCCGGGGGGAGGGCCTCGCGTGGGGGCCAGTCGGGGTGGGCCTCGCATGGGGGCCAGACGGGGGGGGGCCTTGCGTGGGGGCCTTGCGTGGGGGCCAGCTGGGGGGGGCCTCGAGTGGGGGCCAGCCAATTGGCTCACGTGGGGGCCAGCCTGGGGGGGCCAGCCTGGGGGGCCCTCGCGTGGGGACCAGCCTGGGGAGGGGCCGTTGCGTGGGGGCCAGCCAGGGGGGCCCTCGCGTGGGGGCCAGCCTGGGGGGGCCCTCGCGTGGGGGCCAGCCTGGGGGGGCCCTCGCGTGGGGGCCAGCCTGGGGGGGGCCCTTGCGTGGGGGCCAGCCTGGGGGGGGTCCTCGCGTGGGGGCCAGCCTGGGGGGGGCCCTCGCGTGGGGGCCAGCCTGGGGGGGCCTCGTGTGGGGGCCAGCCAGGGGGGCCTCATGTGGGGGCTTCGCGTTGGGGCCAGCCTGGGGGGGGCCCTCGCGTGGGGGCCAGCCTGGGGGGGGTCCTCGCGTGGGGGCCAGCCTGGGGGGGGGCCCTCGCGTGGGGGCCAGCCTGGGGGGGGGGCCCTCGCGTGGGGGCCAGCCTGGGGGGGGGGCCCTTGCATGGGTGCCAGCCTGGGGCGGGGCCCTCACGTGGGGGCCGGCCTGGGGGGCCCTCGTGTGGGGGCCAGCCTGGGGGGGGGCCCTCGCATGGGGGCCAGCCAGGGAGGGGCCCCTCGTGTGGGGGCCTCGCGTGGGGGCTAGCCGGAGGGGGCCTCGCGTGGGGGCTAGCCGGAGGGGGCCTCGCGTGGGGGCCTGCCGGGATATGGCCTCGCGTGGGAGCCAGCGGGGGGTGGCCTCGCGTGGGGGCCAGCGGGGGGGGTGGCCCCTCGCGTGGGGGCCTCACGTGGGGGCCAGCCAGGGGGGGCCTCACTTGGGGGCCAGCCAGGAGGGGGGCCTCGCGTGTGGGCCAGACCGGAGGGGGGCCTCACGTGGGGGCCAGACCGGAGGGGGCCTTGTGTGGGGGCCAGCCTTGTGTGGGGGCCAGCCAGGCGGGGTCCTCGCGTGGGGGCCAGCCGGGGGGGGTCTCGTGTGGGGGCCAGCCGGGGGAGGCCTCACGTGGGGGCCAACCTGCGGGGGGCCTTGCGTGGGGGCCAGCCTTGCATGGGGGCCAGCCAGGGGGGGTCCTCGTGTGGGGGCCAGCCGGGGGGGCCTCGCGTGGGGGCCAGCCGGGGGGGGCCTCGTGTGGGGGCCAGCTGGGGGGGGCCTCGTGTTGGGGCCAGCCGGGGGGGCCTCGCTTGGGGGCCAGCTGGGGGGGCTTCGCGTGGGGGCTAGCCAGGGGGGGCCTCGGGTGGGGGCTAGCCAGGGGGAGGGCCTTGTGTGGGGGCCAGCCGGGGGGGCGCCTCACGTGGGGGCCAGCCAGGGGGGCCTCACGTGGGGGCCAGCCAATGGGCTCATCTGGGTGCCAGCCTGCGGGGGTGCTCATGTGGGGGCCAGCCTAGGGGGGGCTCACGTGGGAGCCAGCCTGGGGGGGTCTCGCGTGGGGGCCAGCCTGGGGGGGTCTCGCGTGGGGGCCAGCCTGGGGGGGTCTCGCGTGGGGGGCTCGCGTGGGGGCCAGCTTGGGGGGGCCTCGCGTTGGGGCCAGCCTGAGGTGGGGGGCGGGCCTCGCGTGGGGGCCAGCCTGGGGGGCCTCGCGTGGGGGCCAGCCTGAGGTGGGGGCAGGCCTCGCGTGGGGGCCAGCCATGGGGGGCCCCTCGCGTGGGGGCCAGCCAGAGGGGGCCTCGCGTGGGGGCCAGCCAGAGGGGGCCTTGCGTGGGGGCCAGCCTGGGGGGGGGCTCATGTGGGGGCCAGCCTGGGGGGGCCCTCGTGTGGGGACCAGCCTTGGGGGGGGCTCATGTGGGGGCCAGCCTGGGGGGGCCTCGCGTGGGGGCCAGCCAGGGGGGCATTGTGTGGGGGGCAGCCAGGGGGGCATTGCGTGGGGGGCAGCCAGGGGGGGCCTCACATGGGGGCCAACCTGGGGGGGGGGGGGACTCAGCCTGGGGGTGGTGGGGCCTCGCGTGGGGGACAGCCAGGGGGGCCTCAGGTGGGGGCCAGCCGGGGGGGCCTCGCGTGGGGCCAGCCAGGGGGGCCTCGCATGGGGGCCAGCCTGGGGGGGCCTCGCATGGGGGCCAGCCTAGGGGTGGGGACTCAGCCTAGGGGTGGGGTGGGGACTCAGCCTGGGGGTGGGGGGGCCTTGCGTGGGGGCCAGCAGGGCCGGGGGGGCCTCGCATGGGGTCCAGCCAGGTTGGGGGGGCCTCGTGTGGGGGCCAACCTGGGGTGGTCCTCATGTGGAGGCCAGCCAGGGGGTGGGTCCTCGTGTGGGGGCCAGCTGGGGGGGGGCTTGCAGGGGGGCTAGCCGGGGGGCTCACATGGGGCCAGCTGGGGGGGCTCACATGGGGGTCAGCCAGGGTGGGGGCCAGCCAGGGGGGGCTTTGCATGGGGGCCAGCTTGGGGGCCAGCCTCGGGGGGTTCGCATGGGGGCCAGCCTGGGGGGGGCTCACATGGGGGCCAGCCTGGGGGGGCTCGCATGGGTGCCAGCCTGTGGGGGGCTCGCATGGGGGCCAGCCTGAGGGGGGGGCTCGCATGGGGGCCAGCCTGGTGGGGGGCTCGCATGGGGGCCAGCCTGGGGGGGGGCTCGCATGGGGGCCAGCCTGGGGGGGGGCCTCGCGTGGGGGCCAGCCAGGGGGGCCTCGCATGGGGGCCAGCCAGGGGGGGCCTCGCGTGGGGGCCAGCCGGGGGGGGGGCCTCGTGTTGGGGCCAGCCGGGGGGGCCTCGCTTGGGGGCCAGCCGGGGGGGCTTTGCGTGGGGGCTAGCCAGGGGGGGCCTCGGGTGGGGGCTAGCCAGGGGGAGGGCCTTGTGTGGGGGCCAGCCGGGGGGGCGCCTCACGTGGGGGCCAGCCAGGGGGGCCTCACGTGGGGGCCAGCCAATGGGCTCATCTGGGTGCCAGCCTGCGGGGGTGCTCATGTGGGGGCCAGCCTAGGGGGGGCTCACGTGGGAGCCAGCCTGGGGGGGTCTCGCGTGGGGGCCAGCCTGGGGGGGTCTCGCGTGGGGGCCAGCCTGGGGGGGTCTCGCATGGGGACCAGCCTGGGGGGGGCTCGCGTGGGGGCCAGCTTGGGGGGGCCTCGCGTTGGGGCCAGCCTGAGGTGGGGGGCGGGCCTCGCGTGGGGGCCAGCCTGGGGGGCCTCGCGTGGGGGCCAGCCTGAGGTGGGGGCAGGCCTCGCGTGGGGGCCAGCCATGGGGGGCCCCTCGCGTGGGGGCCAGCCAGAGGGGGCCTCGCGTGGGGGCCAGCCAGAGGGGGCCTTGCGTGGGGGCCAGCCTGGGGGGGGGGCTCATGTGGGGGCCAGCCTGGGGGGGCCCTCGTGTGGGGACCAGCCTTGGGGGGGGCTCATGTGGGGGCCAGCCTGGGGGGGCCTTGCGTGGGGGCCAGCCAGGGGGGCATTGTGTGGGGGGCAGCCAGGGGGGCATTGCGTGGGGGGCAGCCAGGGGGGGCCTCACATGGGGGCCAACCTGGGGGGGGGGGACTCAGCCTGGGGGTGGTGGGGCCTCGCGTGGGGGACAGCCAGGGGGGCCTCAGGTGGGGGCCAGCCGGGGGGGCCTCGCGTGGGGCCAGCCAGGGGGGCCTCGCATGGGGGCCAGTCTGGGGGGGCCTCGCATGGGGGCCAGCCTAGGGGTGGGGTGGGGACTCAGCCTAGGGGTGGGGTGGGGACTCAGCCTGGGGGTGGGGGGGCCTTGCGTGGGGGCCAGCAGGGCCGGGGGGGCCTCGCATGGGGTCCAGCCAGGTTGGGGGGGCCTCGTGTGGGGGCCAACCTGGGGTGGTCCTCATGTGGAGGCCAGCCAGGGGGTGGGTCCTCGTGTGGGGGCCAGCTGGGGGGGGGGCTTGCAGGGGGGCTAGCCGGGGGGCTCACATGGGGCCAGCTGGGGGGGCTCACATGGGGGTCAGCCAGGGTGGGGGCCAGCCAGGGGGGGCTTTGCATGGGGGCCAGCTTGGGGGCCAGCCTCGGGGGGTTCGCATGGGGGCCAGCCTGGGGGGGGCTCACATGGGGGCCAGCCTGGGGGGGCTCGCATGGGTGCCAGCCTGGGGGGGGCTCGCATGGGGGCCAGCCTGAGGGGGGGGCTCGCATGGGGGCCAGCCTGGTGGGGGGCTCGCATGGGGGCCAGCCTGGGGGGGGCTCGCATGGGGGCCAGCCTGGGGGGGGGGCCTCGCGTGGGGGCCAGCCTGGGGGGGGGGCCTCGCGTGGGGGCCAGCCAGGGGGGGCCTCACATGGGGGCCAGCCAGGGGGGGCCTCGCGTGGGGGCCAGCCGGGGGGGGGGGCTCGTATAGGTGCCAGCCTGGGGGGGCTCGCATAGGGGCCAGCCTGGGGGGGCTTCGCATGGGGGCCAGCCTTGAGGTTCCGTGACGATTTGAACCCGTGTTTTCAACATTGTCGTAAATACATAATTTTGGTATCAGTGAACCGCAAATGATCCATTTAGCATATCCTGGTGTTTTCGCCCTGCTACGAGCAAGAGCACTCCTGTTATGAACACATTTCTGATCTACCCATGGCATCCATCTTAGATTACGGCAGCCATTTTGTATTTCTTGCCCTCACATAGTCAATGGACACGCAGTGACCTCTTTCACTTAAGGACACGTAAGCTTTAGCCGGAGATTCACCTTGCTAGTGACACAGGCACCTTAGGACAGAACACGCCATGGCTGCATGACTCGACAGAAGCTGCCTCCTCTGCCTGAGGCCAGTCCTGCTATACTGGTTCTCGTGTTCGTTGGCCTGATCATGATTAGGCGGCCGAAGCTGGTAGCCTTGCCCATTTACGGCCCACAAACATCTCTTATCCTCCTTTTCTATCTTCTGCACCTGGCTTTGCTCCTTTCCTTCTGGGCCTTTATTAGGGGGAGGTAACGAAATTTACGATGAGGCGGTCCGGCTCTTGAATGAGAAGTTGACATGGGATTATGATGGAACAGTGGGAACCCCTCGTTCGTAATGTTTTGACATCAGATATTGTTGACGATTCCTGTGCAACGCCAAATATTTATTGTTTAGGACACAAAGGTTTAGAAATGTACTAGCATGTAAAGAATTTGCCCCAAGCCTAAAATTTCGTATTTAAGGAGCAACCCACTATGTACAAATCGAACAGGCTCCTAGATACTGCCCGTGTGTAGTTTCTGTGACTTCTGTGTCCCTGCAGCAATAAACCTTTGGTCTTTGACGCCACCATCGAGAAGCCAGTGTTTCTGTTTATTTGTGCACCGAGACAGGTAGAACTCCGGGGTCTTCGGGTTTATCCCTGACACCTCTGGACGGAACCAAAAAGTGCAGAACTCCAATTGGTGCCCAATGTGGGGCGACGTCATTCGGTACCGGTCCAAAAGCCTGAAGAGTTCGAGAAGCTTCGTGTGAAGATTCCTGAGGGAGGCGCCCCACTTCATCGATCCCGGCATATCGCAAAAGTGGCCCGACGTTCTCTTCCACGAGGGTTCCCGTTCGGACGGCTGCAGTGGTCCGTTGCCTTGACTGTCGCCCTGTCTTGGACCCGAGGTGCAGTCCTTAGTACGGCGAGACGTGGCGGGTTTCTCCTTGGTGACGTCTTCAGTGCCTCAGTTAAGTATTAAGTAGTTGCTAGTTGGTTACTTCGTAAGGGTTGCTCCTGTTTGGATAATCCTTTTTAGTTCTTGGTTTGGTTTGGTTTCGTAAGATTATCACTGGTTGTTCTAGTTACGATAATCATTTGGTTTAGTTTGGGTATCGATACATTTGTTCGCTTTGGTAGGCCTAAGTTCTTGGTTCGAGTGCGCACCCTTTTGTGTTTTGTCTGTTCTGTGTTCCGGATTATAAAATGGTAAGTCGGAAAAATTGTATGTTGTCATGTTTTGGTTGCAACAGTGATTCCCGGTTGGAGGATTCATGTCTCGTTCCTCCGATTGGAACTCCTCTTTATGATCTGTACTGTAAGTTTGGAGTGGGTCCTATATCTTATAATGAGGTGTGGATCCGATATACAGAGAAAGACGGTGTCCTTAGTTGGCCACTGCATGGTAGTTTTGAACCCGAAGTTCTTGATAATTTGGAAATGAAATTGTTTAAGAAGAAAGCCCGGCCGGCAATGTTTGATTCTTTCCGTTATTGGCGAAAAGAATACAAACAGAGAGAAATTAAAAAGTTAAAGAAAGAACAGAAAGAGCAAGAGTTGACTTTAGAACAGTCTGCTAAGCAGCTGCAACTCAATGAGTCTGAGAAGGCGATGGAGGTGGCCAATAGAGAGTGTAATTTAGCGATAGACAAGTGCTATCCTGCCTTGCCATCGAGTACAGCTAAGATAGTAGAGGACCCCGAAAAGGATCCCCTGTTGTCTTACTTGTTACGGTCACCCCCACCGTATGCACAGGGTGCTACGGCTCCACCTTTACCGAATGTTCAATTACCGGTTGCTGGACAGCCTGGTATTCCTGCTCCTGCTCCCCTGAATCAAGCTCCTGTACCTCCTGTGGTCAATGTTAATGTACCTCCGGCACCCCCTCTTCCAGGGTTGCCAGCTTCTTTGCCTATGCCTGTACCGCTTACACCTGTTGTTTCACAAGCTACTTTGCCTGCTACTCCTACTGTTCCTGTTTTATCTGTTCCAACTGCTACTCTACTTACGGCTTCTGCTAGCATTATAACTCCGCTTTCTGTTCGTCGGAGAATCACTGATTCTGTCTCTAATATTCTATCTCCCTTCTATAAAACTTTAATTAAGACTCCTGCCTCTGACTCTGTGCAGAGACGTAGTCAGCTTCCCAGTACTGAAGAACGGGGAATATTAGATTCCACAGGTCTTAGATGGATTTCAAAAAGTGGAAGATATAGTGCTAGAGATGTATTAGATACATTTATGCAATGGAATGAACCGACACAGCGATATGTGTTTGATGAAATGTGCTCCCTTTTGCGTGAGGAATTGGAAGAGGATGACTCTGAATCAAATCTAGATGAATTAATTCAAGTCCAGAATGAATTTGCTGCAGGTATGATAGTTGGTCAGAGTATAAAGGAAGCGATGGAACTGATTTTAAGTTATAGGATTGATCCATCCCTTCGTTCACCTAGGGAGTTAGAGAAACGTAGTACGAAGCAGAATCGCCAATATCCAATGAGGGAGGTTCCTCCAATTTGGCGCGAAGCTGTACAAGCTGATGCACATCGTGGTATTGCTGCCGCTCCGGCCCAATTCCAGAGAGTGTGGATACACATTCCGTGGAAGCGAGCTGAAGTGTTAGCAGTGAAACAGGCCTTGCCAGATCCGCGTAAGAATCCAGCCGGATACTACAAAGAGTTAGCGCAGGCAGTTGAAGCTTGTGTGATGAATTTAGCGGACATTGACATGTTATTTGGTAATGTAGTACCGCAACCAATTTGGGCTAAAATTCGTAAAGAGAATCATCCAGTTGCCCTAGGTGGTGATTGGGCAGCTATAATTGTAGCGGATGGTCAACAAGTAGGTGGTTCCCTTCCAAACCCGAACCTCTAATTGCTGGTTTACCGGGTAGAATAATCGATTTAATGAAGACTCTGATGCCAGCATTGCGCGTTAACTGGGACAAGTTGTCCGCATGCAGGCAGAAGAAGGACGAAAGTGTCTCCGACTTTTTCACAAGGTTTGAAGAGACTTTCGTAGATCATAGTGGTCAGGATATGAGCACGGAAGGAGGACAGAGACTATTTGTTGATAAATTTGTGCACAATCTGTTACCAGAGCTTAGTAATAAATTAAAAGATTCTGAGAGTGCGTGGGCTGTCTCTACGACTGCGCAAATACTTGCAACTGCCCAGTATTAAGAAAATAGGGATAAAGAGGAGAAGGAAAAGTCAGATAAGAAAACGAAAGATTTAAAAACTAAAGTTCTTTTGCAGCAAGCATATCCGCCTCGCACGAATCAGACTAATACACAGCAAGGGTCATATCAAAGGACAGATTATGGTTCTCAGAGACCGCAATATCAGTGGAATCAGTGTGCTTACTGCAAAAAGGAAGGTCATTATAAGAATGAGTGTCCAGTCTTAGCACAAAACAATGCTGCAGCAGCTCAGAGAGGTCGTGGTGGTTCTATGCAAAATTCTAGAGGTCGAGGACGAGGTGCTATGCCTCCACAAACGAATGATCGCCCTTCTAATTATTTTGATCAGCGAAATGGACAGTCTGCCCAACAAAATAGATGTCAACAGTATCATGTTGAAGACTACTGTGAAGTTAGTGAGGAATTTCAGCAAAGTGAGTACTAGGACTAAGCATGGACGAATTTTGCGAATCTCGCGATCGCGAATTTTGCGGATTTGCGAACTTGCAATCCGCAAAATCCGCGAATTCTCGCGAATTTGCGGATTTTTTTTGTGTTCGCGCGGGTTTCTGCCAGTTCGCGAGGGTTTTGTACAATTTCGCAAAACGCGAACTTACCTGCCGGGTCGCAAGTTTCGCGAACTTGTTGTTTCTACGTGTCCAGCCTGTTTGGGACACTCTTCTTCATCACTGCCACTCTCTGTCACCACTGCCACTCTCTGACTACTCATGCCACCCTCTGGCCCACCCATGCCACCCTCTGTTTCATCACAGCACCCTCTGGTTGTCCAGTCAGTGTACATTATTGTGGCAACGCAAGCACACCTTCCCTGCCTCAAGTGACCTGAATTAATTTGGGGCTGATTAATGTGTCACAGAATATTTTTTTAGCTGGCACCTGCTTCCTTAGTGCTTCCTGATTAGTGATCTTTTGCACTTACTAAGTGCTTTCATTGTTGCAAAATTAGTTACAACACCTGCCCTGCCCCAACTGACAATAATGAATTAGGGGCTGATTAATGGATTTGAACCTCCAGCCTGGCTCCTGCTTGTCTCCCTTAGCTGTAATTCAGGACCTTTGTGGCATATGTGTAACTATTCTGAGGTTCAGAGCAGGGTCACATAATAGTTGCAACTGGCAACTGAACTCTGGAGGGGCCCCTCAGGAAGCACTACAGGAAATGGCTACTAATGATGAGCCTGAACTTTTGAACCTGGTAAGTAGTTTCAGTTTTGCTAAGATCGTATTTCTGCAATTTTGCGCTTATTCGCGGGGCGCGAAGTTGTACTGGGAAGCCGCGAACTCACGCGAACAGTGCGAGCAAGCCATGAAATCCGCTGCTCGCGGATTTGCGGATTTTGCGGGAGATTCGCGAATCTCGCGGATTGCGAATTTACCGAAAATCCGCAAAATCCGCGAGCGAAACGGATTTTCCGCCCATGCTTAACTAGGACAGCCATGGACAAAGAGAGGGAGTAGTATCAGTTCCAGTAGATCAGAGTGGGCCTTATGTCGCAGTAGCAACATCAGGTGTAGTTGAACCGTTTCTGTTGGATACTGGTACAGCAAAAAGTTCTATCATACATGCGAAACTCCCTGGCGCACCTTTGTCTGGCTTAACAAATGTTTCTGTAGGTTTTTCAGGCGCCCCTGTTTACAACCCCGTATCCGGTCCTTTGTCTATTTCTGTTGGACCCCGTCAATTGAAAGCACCCTTGATTTTGACGACAGGTTGTAATGAAAATATGCTTGGTTTAGACTTGTTAAAACGCCTGTATGCAACATTGTACTGTTCTCCGGCAGGAGTACAGCTTACATTGGGTAAAAGAATCATCTCTCCGATGTACTTGTCGATGGATGCACTCCCACCAGAGCTGCGTTCTCTCCCTGATACTCTTTGGGCGACTGGTCCTAACGATGTAGGTCTTTTAGAAATTCCACCATATGTAGTCACTTTGAAAGCGAATGTCAAATTTCCACGAATCCCACAATACAAAATCTCTAGTGAAGGTGAACGTGCACTTTTATTGATTGTGCAAGATTTGATCAAGAAAGACGTAGTAGAAGAAACTAGAGGAAATGTCTGTAACAATCCGGTATTGCCAATTCTGAAACGCACTGATCCTTCAAAACCTCCAGTCTATAGGTTTGTAATCGATCTTAGAGAGGTTAACAAAATTGTGATTCCACAGTTTCCTGTGGTTCCAGACATTACTGCATTGTTAACGCTGATTCCTGCTACAGCCACATGGTTTTCAGTTATCGACTTGAAGAATGCCTTTTTCAGCATTCCGATAGCAGAGGAAAGCAG
Organism: Lissotriton vulgaris; assembly: GCF_964263255.1. Classification (NCBI taxonomy): domain Eukaryota; kingdom Metazoa; phylum Chordata; class Amphibia; order Caudata; family Salamandridae; genus Lissotriton; species Lissotriton vulgaris. The sequence continues at coordinate 1,546,314,685 of NC_141696.1, forward strand.
AGATATTTTCGGCTTCTCTTTAGGAGGTCGAAGCTTCAGGTTTAAACGTGCTCCACAAGGCTATTGTGAGAGCCCATCCATTTACAGCCAGGCATTAAAAAGTCAGTTAGATTCCTTTGTACTTCCTCCTGGTTCTGCCTTATGTAGATGATCTTCTAGTGGCTGCCGATGACAAGGAAACTTGCAAAACAGCTACAATTTCCTTATTGCATCATTTGTCTAATTTGAATCACAAGGTGTCACCTTCGAAAATGCAATACTGTTGCCAAGAAGTGACCTACCTAGGTCATCTCTTGTCAAAGGAGGGAAGAAAGTTGACCCCAGAGAGAATAAAAGCAATTACGCAGATGAATGTTCCTAGCACACAGAGAGAAGTACGGGCCTTTTTAGGTATTACCTCATACTGTAGGCAATGGACCCCAAATTTTTCTCTTTTGGCAAAACCATTGGTAGCCTTGACTGGGAAAGGTGTTCCGAGTCCGGTGCCATGGTCTGCCGAATGTCAGGAGAGTTTTTCTGAGTTACGAAATGCATTGTGTTCAGCTCCTGTATTGGGTACACCTGACTACAGTAAGCCATTCACGCTCTATGTTCACGAGAGAGAAGGTTGCGCGTTGAGTGTTCTGACACAGAGATTTGGTGATAAACAACGCCCTTATGCGTATTTTTCATCAACATTAAATCCGGTAGCCAGAGCGTTGCCTAGTTGTTTGAGAGCTACAGCAGCAGCTGCGGCTTCCATTCGACAATCTGCTGGTTTGGTGATGAACAACATGCTAGTGGTTATGGTTCCTCATGCTGTGGATACACTCATGAACCGAACCAAGACGCAGCACCTTACCAGTGCTAAATTATCAGGCTAAGAGCTGACACTGCTAGCGAGTCATATTCAGATCAAAAGATGCAATGTATTGAATCCAGCAACATTGTTGCCGACTAATCAGGAGTCGAATGATTCGGAACCAAATGACTGTTGTTTCAGAACCGAGGAAGAGACAAAAGGACGAATTGATCTTAAAGACACTCCGTTATCAGATCCAGATGGCACGTTGTATGTTGATGGGTCTTGCTTTAAATTGGAGAATGGTGATGTGACTGCTGCTTATGCAGTAACGACTTTGAGTACGATTGTGGAGACTGCAAGAGTGAGTCAGAATTCTGCCCAAGCTGCAGAATTGATCGCACTAACAAGAGCGTGTGTTTTAGCTAAGGGAAAGAGAGTGAATGTGTTCACAGATAGTCAGTACGCGTTCGGCGTGGCCCATAGTTTTGGCCGTTTGTGGAAAGAGAGAGGTTTCATTACGTCCCATGGGACTAAGATTCAACATGGTCAGCTAGTTAGTGACTTGTTGGAATCTCTAACCTTGCCGACTGAAGTTGCGATTGTGAAGTGCAGTGCTCATAAAGCAATCTCGGATGATGTTGGTCGTGGGAATGCTTTTGCTGATGAGACCGCTAAACAGACAGCTAGGAATATGATGAGTAGAATGTATGTTGCAACGTCTGCAAGATGGATTTCTGAATCTGGAATGTGTGACGACACAGTGGAAAGTGTGAAAGAAATTCAGAAAGAGGCGACTGAGGAGGAAAAGCTTGCATGGAAAGAGAATACGGGTAAATTGGACTCGAGTGGGTGTTGGATTGATTTGTCAGAACAGCAGCGTTGGATGTTGCCTGATGCGTATGTGCTTGCAGTAGTAACGATGGCGCATGGAGCAGCGCACATCAGTTCTAAAGGGATTTGTAAGATGTTGGCTCCAGTCTGGAAGAATGATGGGATTAGTAAGTGTGCAGAGAGAGTGGTGAGAAATTGCATGATATGCCTGATGCATAATCCTGGCAAGGGAATCCCCACACCCGCTGGTCATTTCGCTCCTCCTTCTTGCCTCTTTGAAGTGATTCAGCTAGACTTCATTCACATGGATCGTTGCAATAATCTAAAGTACGTCCTAGTGGTAGTCTGTGCTTTTTCCAGATGGATCGAAGCATATCCACTAAAGGACAATACTGCCTTGTCCACTGCCAAAATCCTTCTCAAAGAATACTTCCCCAGATTTGGAATGCCACGGATTGTATGGTCAGATAATGGAAGTGAATTCGTAGGGAAAGTTATGCAGAGTGTGTGTGCCGGCTTAGGGATAAAACAGAAGTTCCACAGTGCGAATCATCCCCAGTCTGCTGGTTTAGTTGAGGGTTACAATGGCACCCTCAAACTGAAACTTGCTAAGATACAGGCATCCACGGGTTTGCCCTGGCCAGATGCACTACCTTTGGCTCTGTTATCCACAAGAGCGACTGTGCATTCTAGAGTAGGGCTTAGTCCGTATGAAATTGTATTTGGTCGTCCTGCAAATGTTTGGGGGGTACCTAGACCAAAGGAGTTTAAACAGCTGGAATACCCAATGTTAATTGATTACCTTTTCGACTTGACTGCTAAATTGAGTCTTATTCACCAACAGGTTTTCGATGCATTGCCAAAGCCACCGGAGAGTCCAGGTCATCAGCTGAAACCAGGTGACCAAGTGGTCATACCAAATTTTGGACGGACGAGAAATCTCCAACCCAAATTCGTCAGACCATTCCAAGTCTTGTTGGCGACGAGGACTGCTATACGTGTGGCTGGCCGAAAGAACTGGATCCATGCAACGCACGCCAAGCGTGTGCCCCTGCCGCTTCCTTATGATAACTGGGTGAAGAAAGGAATCGGTGCCTCTGAAACTGAACAAGTCCCCAGGTTCATCCCTTTCAGCGATGCAGAACTGATCACTGATTCACCGAACTCTGACTCCCCTTCTGAAACTGCTCCTTTGAACTCTGAACATTTGTCCTCGGCATCAAAAGAACATTTGCCATCTGCGAACTTGAACATTGCAACCCCTGCTGAAAATACACTGTTTCCAGATCAAACAGCTACTGCAAAATTGAGATACAATTTACGATCTCGCAATATGGACAAATAAAGCAGGAAACTGCCTATTTTACACATTTGAATTTTGATACATTGCCTCCAGCCAGGAAGTTTGCTAATACTCTGTATTTTTATGTTGTTTTAAATTGCCTTGCCGTCTGGGTAGCCGTAGGGTCGTGGCTGTGTGCCTAGTTGAATCTGCGGGGGTCAGACACAAGGTCGACCTTTCTGTTAGTTCTGGGAACTCCCAGGGCTGATAGAGGCATTTTCATCTACGTACACATCATCAGTGGTCGCGAGCGGATTGTAGAAGATGGAGCTTCCTGAGCTGCAACGAGAGAATGTAATTTATGTTCGCAGAAATAGACTTTACAAGATTCTTCATAGCAAATGCTTTCTGATGCAATGTGCAATTACGTTTTTGATTGTTTTAATAATGTTGGTGGGTGGAATCGTCTTTGGTGTGCATTTAATTTTTACACCGGTAACAACTACAGTACCTCCCCTAGATCCTGTTTCTTCTACTGTTGCTTCTATTCATTCTTTTCATTCGTTTCCTGAACACGAACAAGCTCGACGTTCAGAATTCATTAATAACACTTTTGTACAGCTCTTGCATCAACACCAACTGGTAGTTAACACAACAGACTTCTGGGTGTGTGGACTGATACCCCACACTATGGATAAAGGCATTCCCTATCTAGTCTTGCCTTTTAGCTATAATGGATCATTTCAGGCCTTTCAGACCATTTTTGTCTATGCCCTTGAGACCTATCCTCCGCGTCCACCACGTTCCACTAAATACAACTCTGCCAATAAAGCTTTAGTCAAGGGAATTATTGACATGATTAAAGACGTCAATAATACTCCATCTTACCCTAGAGATGAATTACGGGTATATTTGAGTTGGAATTCTACAGAGTATCGCATTAGTTTGGGAGAAAGCAAGCGTAAGAGCTCCGCTCCAGTCTGGGTCGTACCTCACCGAGGTCAAGTCTGTTTGCAAGGAAATGGGAGAAATCCGAGAGCTCAGCTAGGGAGGAGTGAGTGCGTTGAGACTTACGTGTTTCCGTCTAACTCTTCCCCTGCCTTTCTTACTGCTAGGGGTACCTACTTCATCTGTCAGGACAGAGCGTATACATGGTTGCCTGCTGACTTTTCAGGTTCATGTTATATTGCTCGACTGTTGCCTCCAACGTACACTGCTTCTTCAGATTACCACAAGACCAGAGTAGCAAGAGGTGTTTTCAGCAAGGAAGATACCGCTGGTCAGGAAGCTGGAGACTTCTTCAAAGGTTTCCTTCCGTTCTGGGGGCCTATGGCCAATAGTAGAAATCTACGTCAGCTAACACGGGTAGTTGAATCTACTATTACAGAAACTGCTGGTGCCCTTAGTAACTTAACAGCTGAGCTTCAGGCGGATCGTCTCATGACGTTGCAGAACCGTATGGTTCTAGACGTAATACTTGCAGATCGAGGTGGGGTATGCAGAATGATCCAATCGAGCTGCTGTGTTTTTATTCCCAATAATGCTCCGACTGTCTATGAAGCGATCTCTAAGCTACACAAGATTTCCGACTCTATACACGTAGATAAGGGAAACTGGTCCTTAATGGAGTGGTTTTGGACTCTGCTATCAGCGTGGGGATGGAAGGTTCTGATGGTCGTTGGTATCATTCTAGTATTCCTGTTCTCGTGCTGCCTTATTATCCAATGTGGTCCCGCTTTGTGTAGTCTCTGTGCTGCAACTTGTTTCAGGAAACCACCTGCGTTTGGAGAAAAGGTACGAGAAAGGATGATGATACAACAACATGTCACTGACCTAATGAGCATAGAGATAGACTCTGACATAGATTGAGTAATTGCCTATGTAAGGGCAAAAGGAGGGTCTGAGGTTCCGTGACGATTTGAAGCCGTGTTTTCAACATTGTCGTAAATACATAATTTTGGTATCAGTGAACCGCAAATGATCCATTTAGCATATCCTGGTGTTTTCGCCCTGCTACGAGCAAGAGCACTCCTGTTATGAACACATTTCTGATCTACCCATGGCATCCATCTTAGATTACGGCAGCCATTTTGTATTTCTTGCCCTCACATAGTCAATGGACACGCAGTGACCTCTTTCACTTAAGGACACGTAAGCTTTAGCCGGAGATTCACCTTGCTAGTGACACGTGCACCTTAGGACAGAACATGCCATGGCTGCATGACTCGACAGAAGCTGCCTCCTCTGCCTGAGGCCAGTCCTGCTATACTGGTTCTCGTGTTCGTTGGCCTGATCATGATTAGGCGGCCGAAGCTGGTAGCCTTGCCCATTTACGACCCACAAACATCTCTTATCCTGCTTTTCTATCTTCTGCACCTGGCTCTGCTCCTTTCCTTCTGGGCCTTTATTAGGGGGAGGTAACGAAATTTACGATGAGGCGGTCCGGCTCTTGAATGAGAAGTTGACATGGGATTATGATGGAACAGTGGGAACCCCTCGTTCATAATGTTTTGACATCAGATACTGTTGACGATTCCTGTGCAACGCCAAATATTTATTGTTTAGGACACAAAGGTTTAGAAATGTACTAGCATGTAAAGAATTTGCCCCAAGCCTAAAATTTAGTATTTAAGGAGCAACCCACTATGTACAAATCGAACAGGCTCCTAGATACTGCCCGTGTGTAGTTTCTGTGACTTCTGTGTCCCTGCAGTAATAAACCTTTGGTCTTTGACGCCACCATCGAGAAGCCCGTGTTTCTGTTTATTTGTGCACCGAGACAGGTAGAACTCCGGGGTCTTCGGGTGTTATCCCTGACACCTCTGGACGGAACCAAAAAGTCCAGAACTCCAGCCTGGGGGGGGGCTCGTGTGGGGGCCAGCCGGGGGGGGCCTCGCATGGGGGCCAGCCGGGGGGGCCTCGCATGGGGGCCAGCCGGGGGGGGCCTCGCATGGGGGCCAGCCGGGGGGGGGGGGGCTCACGTGCAGGCCAGCCGGGGGGGGGCCTCACGTGCGGGCCAGCCGGGGGGGGGCCTCACGTGCGGGCCAGCCGGGGGGGGCCTCGCGTGCGGGCCAGCTGGGGGGGGCCTCGCGTGCGGGCCAGCTGGGGGGGGCCTCGCGTGCGGGCCAGCTGGGGGGGGGCCTCGCGTGCGGGCCAGCTGGGGGGGGGCCTCGCGTGCGGGCCAGCCGGGGGGGGGCCTCAGCCTGGGGGGGGCCTCAGCCTGGGGGCCAGCCTGAGGGCGGGCTCGCGTGGGGGCCAGCCTGAGGGGGGGCTCGCATGGGGGCCAGCCTGAGGGGGGGCTCGCGTGGGGGCCAGCCTGAGGGGGGGCTCGCGTGGAGGCCAGCCTGGGGGGGGGCTCGCGTGGAGGCCAGCCTGGGGGGGGGCTCGCGTGGGGGCCAGCCTGGGGGGGGGCTCGCGTGGGGGCATATTACCTTGTTTGGAGTTTCCTTTGTGGTGGGTCTTGAGTGTTGTTGCTGGGGTGCGAGCGCAAAAACTTAACTCACATAGCCTCCAAGTTTAGCCTTGCTGCTCGCGCCACGTTACCTAGAGGGTGAGCAGGGGTTATCTTGGCATGTAACTCCCTTGCCCTGACCTAGGAATGGCGGTCTCTGACTGACTTTGGCACAAGCCCTGGCCAGCCAGGGATCCCATTTCTAACATTGGCTGGCAGCGATAAGGATAAGGATTTGTGTTTGCGCTGTACCACAGTGGCAACTGGCCACACTACAAAACTCTGCATTTTAGATGACCACATTTTGGGGATTATTGTCTTTTTGAAGTTCCATTATTTCTTCTCCTAAAGGTATCATTGTGTAGTTGTGTCCAGTACATTTGTCCCCCGCCCTGCGCCCAGAGTTGGTAACTGTGTCACGTGTGGTCAGGTTGAGGAATCAGGGGTGGTAGAAACTGCCTTACCAGTCCGAGGGGGGTTGTGTGTGGATGAATGGTGTGTGGCACTAGACAAGTGAGTGTGAGTTCTCTGGGATATAGAGCTTGCTGAATACCTTTGTGAATTGTGTACTCCTGTGTTAAGCTCAGACCCCTAGGTTCCCTGTGTAATCTTGTCTCTGTAACGTCCTGCCAAGATGGAGCCTGTTTTTGATTTCAATGAGCTAGCCACATACGGTGTGTGGGAGCTGAGAAGGTTCTGTGAAGAGAGCGGCATAGGGGCGGATAAGGCAGGATGGTACGAACTTAGGCGCTGCCTGGTCAGATGGCAAGAAGATTAATGGGATCTTGAGCGCAGTGAGGAAAGGGCCTGGACCTCACACCATGAGGGTGGTGGGTCTGAGGGACACCGGCTGTCTCGCAGCGGCTGCTCTGGTGCGGTGCTGACAGGTGGCGGGGCAGGTACCGACAATGTACCTCGGGACCCCCTTCCGCCTTAGCTCCTTTGTTGCCGGCAGCTCCTCCTTGCCTGCAGCAGTGCGGGGCTGTCTCCACACCACGGGGGCCCCGCTGCAGGACAGGCGGCTTCTGCTTCCCTCTCACTGGAGCTAGGAGTGGGCTCCTGTCAGCTTCCGGTTGTCCCGCTTGTCCCGCCCTCGGCCTGCCTGACTTCCTGGTCGTGGGCCGGGTGGCGATTTTCAGCTGTCCCGGGCTGCGACGGTGATGCGGGGGGGGGACACACGAGGGGTAGGCTCCCTCAAAAATCAATAATAAAGCGAGGTGGGCACTCGCTAGCACAAATGAAGCGCTCCCAAGCGCTAAAGGCAGATAAAGCGCCCCCCAAGCGCTACAAGCAAAATATAGTGCTCTTAAGCGCTAGAAGCAAAGCAAAGCGCTCCGAGCCACTAGGGGCAAGGTAATGCGCTCCCAAGTGCTAGGGGCAGGAATAAAGCTCCAGCAAAGTTCTGGAGGCAGGCAGGGGGGCAAGGCTGGGCTCAGGCCCAGCTCACTGGGCCTCCAGGCAGGGAGGCAGTCCAAGTGGCGGTCCTCCTGGCGCCCAACAGCAACAGCCCCCCCAGCAAAAGGGATCCTGGTAGAGAACAAACAGGGGATGGAGCCAGCATTGTGTGGGGAAAGCCTAGCCCTATTCAAGACCCAGGTGCACTCCTCCCCAGCCATCACCATGCTAATCTCCACACTCACCACCGGGCAGACCCATCATGACTCATGGAGCCTGGCATCCCAGCCAGCTCCAGTCAATCACAAGCCAGCACCTTTACAGCACACGCACAGCCATGTCTAGAAGTGGCACTTCCACACTAAACACATACACGCCGCATACATCATTTCGCAGCACTCAATCACACGAGTCCGCACATACCAGACTCAAGCCTGCACACTCCATGCATCAGGAACTACCAGGGACACAGACATTCCCCATGCATTCCTATGGGAGGGCAGGCCAACCTTACTCCACGCACTCAGAGTGTAAACACACTTTCCACTGGAACACAGTGAAAGTGCGCAGAACCCAAAAATCACCATCACCAAGTCACCATTAAAAGCAAAAAGTTTAGGGGTGAACCGGCCAGAAGGGCCAAGTCCAACACAATATATATAATTTCAAAAAGAACCTTCCTTCAATACTTGAAAAGGAAAACAAAACGGACTCCACTTGAATATGTGCTTCAGTTTTCTGTTTATTTAGTGCATATTGCATATAGATATATATAGATATAGATATATACATCACACCAAAATCCCAGCAGTGCAACCATCCAGGGGAGCGGCGCAGAACCGGGAAACAGACTGCGTAGGCAAGGCTAAAAGTATATATATATATATATATATATATATATTCACAGAAAAAACCATAGGTTATAGACCATATATAGTTAGGAATTTGCATTTACAAAACCTTGAAAATTCACTGAAAAAACCATAGGTTATAGACCATATATAGTTAGGGATTAGCATTTAAAAAACCTTATTTTATTTGCACAAAACCATTGAAATTCCATATATAGTTAGTTGCACTAACTATATATCGCGGACCCGCAATCCACTGCTAATGATGTCACATATTACATCATTCATGACATGGTCAGTGACATCACTGATGACATCACTGATGACATCTCAAATGACATCACTGATGACATCACTGATGACAACATCCAGTGACTGTATGTTTCTGTAAAGTTAAAATATGTCTTACACATTGAAGAATGAGTGGATGTATAAGTGTCTGGATGAAGGATTTAGTAGGTGCATGACTGACTGTATGAGTGAGTGATTAAATGTGTCTCACTGAGTGCATGGGTTAGTGACCAAACTGTCTTAATTTGTGCATCATTATGTCTGTTGTTCTGTAAACTGTTGCATGTGTTGATAAGTAGCTATATGAGTAACTATATGGGTTATTGATTGGTTGCCCAAGTATTTGTATGGGAGACTGAGTGTGTGTGTGGGTGGCTGGGAGGTGTATGACTCTGTGCATAGATGTGTGAGCAGTTGATTCACTAGATGTATGGTTTCAAAAGTGCATGTGGAAACAGCTGTATGGGCGGTTGACTGTGTGCATGAGTGTATTGGTGAGTGAATGGATATCTCAGTGCTACATGTCAAAGTAAGTACATATGTAAAACACAGTACATGTGAGAGTTGACATATATAAATAACTGTGCATAAGAGCCAGTGAATGTGTGAGTGGCTGTATGGATCATTGTGAACTTGTATCATGGATTGTATAAGAGAGTAAATATGTGTTAGTATATGTTTGAATAAGTAAAGTTTGTATAACTGTATAGTTGAGGAAATGGAGGTGTGATTGATTCTTTGCATGACTGACTAGGTGTGTGAGTAACTCCATGGATGAGTGACAGTCTGTGAGTGTCTGTTTACACTGATTGTATCTAAGGTTATATTAGAGTCTGAAGAGGTTCATCGTATTATCACATGAATGATATCATCAGTGATGTGATCAGTAATGTCAAATGAGATGTCATCAGTGATGTCATCAGTGATGTCATTTGAGATGTCATCAGTGATGTCATCAGTGATGTCATTTGAGATGTCATCAGTGATGTCATCAGTGATGTCACTGACCATGTCATGAATGATGTAATATGTGACATCATTAGCAGTGGATTGCGGGTCCGCGATATATAGTTAGTGCAACTAACTATATATGGAATTTCAATGGTTTTGTGCAAATAAAATAAGGTTTTTTAAATGCTAATCCCTAACTATATATGGTCTATAACCTATGGTTTTTTCAGTGAATTTTCAAGGTTTTGTAAATGCAAATTCCTAACTATATATGGTCTATAACCTATGGTTTTTTCTGTGAATTTCATTGGTTTTTTAAAAGCTAATATCTATAGCTGTAAAATATATTCTTTATTAAGTGACGTATCACGTAGCCCGTGAGACGCCTCATGATGCATCGCATAACCGTGACGTATCGTCTCTGCAGCGCAAACCAAACCCAAAACGTAAGCGCGCCAGAACACGCTTAAAGATATATATATATTTTTTTAACCTTAATTAGACAAAATCCACACGTGCACATATCACAAACGTTCAAAAAACACAATATGTCGGACTCCCGTTACGCTGCCGGTTAGCTGCCCGGTTAACGTACCAGGAAGCACCTTTACCGCGAAAAATCGCAATTTTTTTTCTTTTGCCCCGCAGGGAACTTTAATAGCCCCCTCATCAATCCTAGGGGTTCAGGAGGGGTCTGCCTTACCCCTTTCATTCATTTACACCTTTTTTTTTTCCACCTCTTGTCTCTCGATCCTACCGAGAGACAAGATGGCGGCCGCTCCGGACTGTTTACAATGTTGACAGCCAATCAGCTACTCCTCAGACTCCCGTTACACTGCCGGTTAGCTTCCCGGTTAGCTGCCCGGTTAGCTGCCCGGTTCGCTTACCAAGACGCGTCTCTACGGCGAAAAAATCGGATGTTTTTTTTTTTTTTGGGGCCCCGCGTGGCTCTATAATATCCCCCTCATCAATCCTAGGGGGTCAGAAGGGGTCTACCTTGCCCCCTTTCCTTCATTTCCCCTTTTGTTTTGGCCTCCTCTTGTCTCTCGATCCTACCGAGAGACAAGATGGCGGCCGCTCCGGACTGTTTAGAATGTTGACAGACACCGGAGGGCCAATCAGCAAAGTTCCGATACGCGAAAAGTTCGCTAACCGGATCGCTGCCCGGAGCGCTGTTACAGATATATATCTTGATTTAAATGTTAATTTCTCAAAATCCACTGAAGCACATATATTGAGACCTAGCAAAGGCACATCGGGCTAACAGTCCCTACAATTTTGCCAAGTTTCGTGGAAATCCATTCAGCCGTTCGGGCTAAATGGGAAAAACGCGTTTTGGGACCCCCCTTTTTTCTCGGCCCCCCCTTGACGAACCCCCCCCCAAATTTCCAGGAGCTGCTCAGAAACAAAATGTGCCATTTTCCTGAAAATTTCAGCCGATTCCGTCCACAAACGCCAAAGTTATTAGACATAGAATTTTCAGAAATCCCATAGGGAAAAAATCCTAACTATATATACCTACTGGCGACCGCCAGTAGGTAATATATATATATATATATATGTATGTATATATATATATATGTATGTATATATATATATATATATATATATGTGTGTATGACATCACTGATGACTGTATGACATCACTGATGACATCACTGATGACATCTCAAATTACATCACTGATGACATCACTTATGACATCTCATTTGACATTACTGATCACATCACTGATGATATCATTCATGTGATAATACGATGGACCTCTTCAGACTCTAATATAACCTTAGATACAATCAGTGTAAACAGACACTCACAGACTGTCACTCATCCATGGAGTTACTCACACACCTAGTCAGTCATGCAAAGAATCAATCACACCTCCACTTCCTCAACTATACAGTTATACACACCTTACTTATTCAAACATATACTAACACATATTTACTCTCTTATACAATCCCTGATACAAGTTCACAATGATCCATACAGCCACTCACACATTCACTGGCTCTTATGCACAGTTATTTATATATGTCAACTCTCACATGTACTGTGTTTTACATATGTACTTACTTTGACATGTAGCACTGAGATATCCATTCACTCACCAATACACTCATGCACACAGCTGTTTCCACGTGCACTTTTGAACCCATACATCTAGTGAATTAACTGCTCACACATCTATGCACAGAGTCATACACCTCCCAGCCACCCACACACACACTCAGTCTCCCATACAAATACTTGGGCAACAAATCAATAACCCATATAGTTACTCATATAGCTACTGATCAACACATGCAGCAGTTTACAGAACAACAGACATAATAATGCACAAATTAAGACAGTTTAGTCACTAACCCATGCACTCAGTGAGACACATTTAATCACTCACTCATACAGCCAGTCATGCACCTACTAAATCCTTCATCCAGACACTTATACATCCACTCATTCTTCAATATGTAAGACATATTTTAACTTTACAGAAACATACAGTCACTGGATGTTGTCATCAGTGATGTCATCAGTGATGTCATTTGAGATGTCATCAGTGATGTCACTGACCATGTCATGAATGATGTAATATGTGACATCATCAGCAGTGGATTGCGGGTGCGCGATATATAGTTAGTGCAACTAACTATATATGCGAATTTCAATGGTTTTGTGTGAGTAAAATAAGGTTTTGTAAATGCTAATTCCTAACTATATATGGTCTATAACCTATGTTTTTTTCAGTGAATTTCAATGGTTTTTTAATTGCAAATATCAAAAGCTGTAAAATGTATTCTTCTTTTAAAGGAAAAATATATTTTTTATGTATTTAATATAATTGTATATAATTTTTTTGTTTTTTTTCGCTACCGGTCCGCGCACCGGGTAGCTTCCCGTTAGCTCAATTTGGTGCCTCGACCCGATCCGCGCACCGGGAAACATTCCGTTAGCGCAACTGCCGCATTCGAAAGCAACATCGTGACACGTCTCGTAAGCGCGACGTATCGCGTTGCCGCGTAATGCGTCTTATGACGCGCTGCGTTACCGCACTCGGAAGTGCTCCGGAGCGCGACCCGAGGCGCGAAGCACAGCACCCCGGAAGCGCTCCGGGCGCGGAGTGGGACGCGTAACGTAAGCGTAACAGGTCATGTGACCTGAAAATAACACTTTTCATTGGTATAGAACATTTTTTTTCCCAAATGATGAAAGCCCCCACCTTTTTTCCTCACTCTGACTTTCTTCTTTGTGAGAGGAAGACCTGTTTCTGCTTGTTCAGTCATGGCATCTGTAGTAGCTGCAGCTGGTGGACCCCCACAACCACCACAACCACCTAGGAAGGAAGGACCACCTGCACAGTTCCTTCCAAACCCAGAGGAAGAGGAAGAAGAAAAGGAAGAGGAGGTAGAGCCGAGGCAGTTCTTGCGTGAAGAGCCCCGGCAATCCCACCGCTTAGACCATTTTATATGGCAATTTTTTTCTTACCCTCGAGGGCAAAAAAAGGTCAATGCCCGGCTGGTGACATGCCTCATTGCGATGCAGTTCTGTCCCGAGGCACAGACAAAAAGTATAGTTTTGGAAACTATACTATGCACCGCCACATGCAGAGGTGGCATCCAATCAATTATAGCGTTGCTGAGGTGCGTCACCTCCAGGATAACCCACCAATATTATTTTACTGTTTCCCTTGGTTGTCCCCTTGTTACGCTTTCCGGAACGCTACCTGGTGCGCGGACCGGGCGCTAACCGTGCAAAAATTTGGAAAAAAAGGCTGTTTTTTTTACATATATGGGCCTCCTCAGCCACCCTCAGAAAACCTAGGGGGTAAGGATATGTCTCCCGTGCCCCCTTATACCCATTCCCAACATTGTTTATCCTCCATCTTGTGACTAAATTTGTCCAAAACACAAGATGGCGGACTCCCGTTACGCTACCGGTGAACTACCCGGTTTGCGTACCGGGTAGCGCTTCCACCGCGAAAAATCGAAAAAAAAAATGTTTTTAATTTTTTTGCCCCGCAGGGCCCTTTAATAGCCCCCACATCAATCCTAGGGGGTCAGGAGGGGTCTACCTTGCCCCCTTTCATTCATTTCCCCCTTCGTTTATTTCCACCTCTTGTCTCTCGATCCTACCGAGAGACAAGATGGCGGTCGCTCCGGACTGTTTAGAATGTTGACAGTCACCGGAGAGCCAATCCGCTTCTCCTCGCGAAGTTCTGTTACACGTCTGGTACGCGAACCGGGCGCTAACCGGGACGCTGTCACAGATATATATATTTTTTTGAACGTTCATTTCTCAAAATCCACTGGAGCACATATCTTGAGACCTAGCAAAGGCACATCGGGCAAACAGTCTCTACAATTTTGCCAAGTTTCATAGAAATCCATTCAGCCGTTCGAGCTAAAAGTGAGTCCAACCGCCCTATGGAAAACTCAATGTTAAAAACACGTTTTGGGACCCCCTTTTTTCTCGGCCCCCGCTTGACGAAACACCCCCAAACTTCCAGGGGACGCTCAGAAACAAAATGTGCCATTTTCCTGAAAATCTCAGCCAATTCCGTCCATCAACGCCAAAGTTATTCAACATAGAATTTTCAGAAATCCCTATTACAAAAAATCCTAACTATATATACCTACTGGCGACCGCCAGTAGGTAATATATATTACCTACAAAATGAGGGGTTCATTTTGCCATAGAAATGATTATATATATATATATATATATATATATATATATATATATATATATATATATATATTACCTACTGGCGGTCGCCAGTAGGTATATATAGTTAGGATTTTTTCCCTATGGGATTTCTGAAAATTCTATGCCTAATAACTTTTGCGTTCGTGGACGGAATTGGCTGAAATTTTCAGGAAAATGGCACATTTTGTTTCTGAGCAGACCTTGAAAATTTGGGGGGGTTTTGTGGAGGGGGGGCCGAGAAAAAAGGGGGGTCCCAAAACGCCTTTTTCCCATGTTAATTTCCATAGGGCGGTTGGACTCACTTTTAGCCCGAACGGCTGAATGGATTTTCACGAAACTTGGCAAAATTGTAGGGACTGTTAGCCCGATGTGCCTTTGCTAGGTCTCAATATATGTGCTTCAGTGGATTTTGAGAAATTAACGTTTAAATCAAGATATATATCTGTAACAGCGCTCCGGGCAGCTATCCGGTTAGCGAACCTTTCGCGTAACGGAACTTTGCGATGAGAAGCTGATTGGCCCTCCGGTGTCTGTCAACATTCTAAACAGTCCGGAGCGGCCGCCATCTTGTCTCTCGGTAGGATCGAGAGACAAGAGGAGGCCAAAACAAAGGGGGAAATTACCATAAGGGGGCATAGTAGATCCTCGTTGACCCCCTAGGTTTTATGTGGAGGTTTTAAAAGGGCCTAGGAGGGTCCAAAAAAAAAAATTTTTTTTTGCGTGGTAAGCGCCAAGTTCGCGAACCGGATAGCTTTCTGGGCAGCGAACTTTATGGATAAAAGAATGAAAGACTTTTCTAATACTGTATGTTAATTGTTTGTTGTTTTTCTTGTTTTTTTTTGTTTTCTTTATTTATTTATTTTTTTTATTATGATTGTGTTTCATACTTTATTAAATTTTCTAACATTTCATTGTCAGAAATGTCATAATTTATTATAGGGTGTAATTGTTTTTCATTTTGAAGCAAGTTGTCTACTGCTTCAACACATTGTAGAAGTTCGTGGTCTCTACTGTCATCCATAAAGTCATCAAGTTTGTCTTGGCTGCTCTCCTTCAGTTCAATCGAAAATGAAACTTGCTGCTCGCCTTCCATTTTGCCTGAAATTTGGATTAAAAAAATATATATTAGTAGAGATAGGGCACTGTTGGGATTAATTTTAGATAGGCAGTTTTTATCAGTGAATTTATCTTTTGGCAGTGTATAGTATGAGAGTGGAAATAGGACTAAAAAAAAGTGTATGTGATTTAACCAAGACACTACTACTACAGAGGGATAGTGTATATGTAGCAGAAAAAGTCTACTATATTAAGTCATAGTGCACAATATATTAAATTATAACTTACCTTCACAAAGAAGTTGAAGTTTTTTGAAGCTTTTGAAATAGGAGGTACAACAAGAAGTAGTAGTCAAAATGGCTGTGTTTCCTTCTCTCCCTTTATATATATACAGGTATATAACCAATCAAATGTCAGGTAATAAAAGTAGAAAATGAAAGTAACATTTTCATTGGTTGTCAATTCCAACAATTCAGATGTGTTTTGTGAAGTAATTTACCTCACGGTACTTGGAGAGGTCTACAGGCTAAATGGCTAAATGGAATTTCAATGAAATTTGTGAGAATGGAAGGGATTGTTATGTAGTATGAGCTAATCTATATTTGGTGAGAGTGTTTCTAGTCGTTATTCTGTAAATTACTTTCCCGCCTTTTTTTAGGACCGCTTTCCGGGAAGCTGCCCGGTTAGCGAACCTTAAGCGTCACGGGAGTCCACCATTTTGTGTTTCGTTCGCATTAAGATACAAGATGGAGGGCAAATAATGTTTAGAATGGGTAGAAGGGGTCATGGTAGACTTATCTTGACCCCCTAGGTTTTCTGAGCGTGGCTGAGGAGGCTTATATGTGCGGAAAAAAATTTTTTTTTAAAAAAATTCCGCGAGGTTAGCTTTCGGTTAGCGAACCGGGTAGCGCTCCGGGGAGCGAATTTTGTGGAAAATTAGTGAAAAAAGTTAGAGAAAAATAATAATTGTGAGTGATCAGATGTAGGGTAGCTCTGAGAAGAGCTTTTGGGTTTATGGTACATTTAGGTACTTATAAGTAGGTACCAATGCAGAGTCTTAAATTCAGAATGAAAATTCTGTTGCCCTCATCTGAGAAGTGAACTCCATCTCCTCTGTAGATATCTTGCATGTAGTAACGCAAGTTATTGTTGTACAGAGAGCCCATTCCATGGTCTCTCATGTAAGCTGAAACAGATTTGTTTACATGCTTCCTCGCTTTCTCAATTTGTGGACAAAATTGGTTGGACCACCTCCATTTCTGTCTTTGGCATATATTGGAATATACCAAGGCAGTTTGAGGAAAAAGTGCCATTAATTGCTCCAAGGTGTCCTTTAAAAGCATTTCCAGACCTACCCCTGTCAAAGTGCCCAAATCATTACCTCCACAGTGCACTATTAACAGGTCAGGTTTTGGCAAATGCATAAAGGTTTTCACCAATGGTATCAATTGGTGACATTTTAATCCTCTTTGGCCCAACCACTTAATTTCCACATCTTGTAAATTGAGGTTGTGTAAATTTCTGCTCTCAGCATACCTTTGAGCCCAGTGGATGTAACTATGTCCAACAATCCAGACGTTAAACATGGTGGAAGAAGGTTGTTCTGCAGTCAGATGAAGTGTGGTAATGAAAGGGCAGTTGAAACAGTAGGAGTTTCTAAAGAAAAAAAACTGTGGATTTACAATGCTAATGATTCATTAGCAGTGATTGGTGCATTTCCATTTCTGAAAACAGAAAGTTAGGGTGCATGGATGTGTTCTTTGAAAGATGTAATTTGAATGGTCAAGGAAGAAACATTTAATGAAAGATTGCACTGGATACGCAGGTGCACTGAGAGTTCAGAGTTCAATTGAAACATTGTTGTGTGAATTTGCAAACATGAGAGGTCTTCCAGGAGGTGGTTGCTATGGAAACAAGGCAGACAGGGCAGAGGGGGGAAGGGTTTTGATTTGAAAAAAGTGAGGGAAGAGGTATGATTGGCTAATATGAGAGATATGTGAAAAGAATATCTGTATTTCTGTGCTTTCAATAGCTGCAGCCTTTGGAGTGCATCCTTTTTCTTCTGCTGAAGACAATTTGGTGTATTTCTGAGACTGTTTTCAAAACTCAAAAAATATTTGCTAAGGTGAGAAAAGATTTATTTAATTTAGATAGAGAATAGTATGATTTAAGGAGAAAATGATGAAGAAAGCTGTGTTTTTAAAATGTGGTTTTGTCTCTAGTGATATACTAATAGAATTAGTTTCAAAGAGAAATTATAATTGCATATTTGGTGTAACATTCTGGCATGCAGTTACACAAGATATTGTAATACATGGAGGCCATTTCATGGTCTGTTATGTAAGCTGAAACAGATATGTTGCTTTTAAAAACGATTTAAGAAATCAATTACATTTCTAGATATGTACTGCTAGAGCTTCATAGGTTGTTTTGGGCCATATTTATAAGGTATTTGAGTGTCTAAGATGTTGTGTTCGCCTTTTAAAATGTAAAGTGTTCCTCATGGGACAAGTGTCTTGTAAATACGCTCCCACTTGTGCTTGGCAAATTTAGATTTTGATTATGGGAGTTACCTAGCCATGTTAATAGTGTCCCAAAAATGGTGCTAGGGCATTCCAGAAAACACTTTCATGTGTCTCAAGGACATTTTTAGTCATTTCTTCATGAATGCAGGTATACAATTGATTTATATGCTGTGTTTAAAAACGAATTTTGAAATGAATTAAATTTCAGGATATGTACTGTTAGAGCTTCATAGGTTGTTTGGGGTCATATTTAGAAGGCATTTTAGTGTCTTTGAAGTTATTTTTCCCTTTTTAAATGGAAAGCGTTCCTCATGGGGCCCTGAGCAGTTCTTAGCCATGTTATTTAATAGGAAGTGGATAACATGGCTAAGAGCATTTGCTGGGAAATGCATGAATATCGCTGATTTTTCTGCTATATTCATGCATTGTGGCCGTTTTTTTTCACATTGTTCATAGGTTGTTTGGGTTCATATTTAGAAGGCATTTTAGTGTCTTTGATGTTATTTTTCCCTTTTTAAATGGAAAGCGTTCCTCATGGGGCCCTGAGCAGTTCTTAGCCATGTTATTTAATAGGAAGTGGATCACATGGCTAAGAGCATTTGCTGGAAAATGCATGAATATCGCTGATTTTTCTGCTATATTCATGCATTGTGGCCGTTTTTTTCACATTGCTTCATAGGTTGTTTGGGTTCATATTTAGAAGGTATTTTAGTGTCTTTGATGTTATTTTTCCCTTTTTAAATGGAAAGCGTTCCTCATGGGGCCCTGAGCAGTTCTTAGCCATGTTATTTAATTGGAAGTGGATAACATGGCTAAGAGCATTTGCTGGAAAATGCATGAATATCGCTGATTTTTCTGCTATATTCATGCATTGCGGCAGTTTTTTTTCACATTGCTTCATAGGTTGTTTGGGTTCATATTTAGAAGGCATTTTAGTGTCTTTGATGTTATTTTTCCCTTTTTAAATGGAAAGCGTTCCTCATGGTGCCCTGAGCAGTTCTTAGCCATGTTATTTAATAGGAAGTGGATAACATGGCTAAGAGCATTTGTTGGAAAATGCATGAATATCGCTGATTTTTCTGCGTTATTCATGCATTGCAGGCCTTTTTTTATCACATTTGCAAGCATTTCTTAGCCATGTTATCCAATGGGAGGTGGATAACATGGCTAAGAGCATTTGCTTCAAAGGTTGTTTGGGGTTATATACCATTTTTGGGAAATTATTAACATGCCTATCTAACTCCCATAATCAAAATCTAAATTTGCCAACCGCAGGTGGGAGCGTATTTACAATAAATTTGCACCATGAAGAATGTAAAATAGCATACTAGATACTCAAATAACTTATAAATATGATCCAAAACATCTTATGAAGCACTAGTAGTGCATATTTCCAGAAATGTATTGGTTTTCATTTAATGATTTACTTCATTGGTAGGCCTTCACATGTTTTTTTACCTTGGTTTTTTTTCAGTGAAAATCTTATCTGCAACCATGTGTTGGCCTCACCTCAAATAAACAAAACAGGTGATGGACTGAATGTGGATCAATGACACACATTCACCCCAGTCCAAAGATCTGGGCCTAAACAAACCTTTAGATAGGCTACATCTTATCGTCATCCTGAATTAATGATTTAAAATATTAGGGAGTGATTTATGAGTGTTGTATGCCTGTTTTGTACCATTGAGTGTCATTTTTGTGATGCAGTGCTGGTGGAAAATATTTGCTATGTTAAATAATTAGTACAGCATTAAGTTTTAGATGACTGTTATTTATTTACTGTTTGGTAATAGTGGTTAATAACATTTTATATTATATTTTTTCACAGATTCAACTGCAGATTCTTTCATAGTTTGGAAAATGCCTTCCAGAAGTCGAATACGAAAGGCTAGAAAACGTCAAAGACAGCAGGATGATGTTTTATTGCAGCAGTCCTCTTCCCCAAATACTTGTCAAAACACCAAGAAAGGTCCGGGTAAGAGCACGAAATCATTCTTAAGAAATATTTGTAGTAAAAAAAATTTTGCTCAAAAAAATGTGTCTCTTAACAAAAAGAGAAGTAATTTAAATGGAAAGGAGAGACCCATCACAAATGTTACTGGTAGAGGAAGAGATAACTCTGTGCATGATAGTAGAAGGAAACAACAGTTTAGGGACATTCGACAACGAATGTTCCGTAATAGGATATTAGTTAATTTATTGAAAAATATTAAAAAGAAAGGCCAACAGAAAGCGGCATTTTATAGGAAGAAGAAAAATGTAGAGAAAATTATTGATCATGCTTTTGAAATCAAGCGAAAGTTGTTTATTTTGGTAATCAATAGAATTAGGAAACTAAGCAAGGTAATTTCTGATTTCAAAACAAAAAGTAGATGGAAGAGAGTAGTAAATCGTACTAACTTTTGTGAAGTTTTTTCTGGAGAATGGATGCATAGTTCAAGTTCTGAGGCATTTTTTAATGAGGAGACTTATTTTCAGGATAATGATTTGGTGCATGCAGTTGACATCAGTGGTCGAGCTTATGAAGTGAAGGATGGTTGTCCAGTTGAAAAAGAACTACTTGTGACAACAGAGACAGAAGAGGCGCTAAGTGATGAGGTTTTAGGAAGACGTCCTAAGGGTCCTGTGTACATTTGGAAGTGTAGTTCTATTTGCAGTGTGCGACAGGTTTCCATCAATTTGCTATGTGATTTTATACGGACATTTAATAAGAAAAGTTTGAAGCAGAAAATGAAGTTGTTGCAAGATTTAGATCCTTGCAGAGTGAGACAAATGACAGGTTTGCGTGGTCATTCACTGGCTTGTCTTTCCAGGAGAGTATGCCAGAGTGTTTTTCATCATTTCAGGATGCTAGCAGTGCATCATAATAAAGTGAGAAAATTAGTGAGAATGTTGTATTATGCTAAGAGTCCAGCAATTATGCTTAAACAGTTATGTGCTGCTCTTTTGCATGGTTCTGAAATAGATGTGAAGAATCTTTGTGAAGAAATTGAGTTTTGTTACTTTGGTAGTAAAGATGAGAATGTTCAAATTGACCCTGAAGTAGAGGGTAATGTGGAAGATAATGTACAGGTTTCCAGTACAGATAATTTTCAGAAGGAAATTGCCACGTTTCAGATGAAATCAAGTGAGAGGCCTAATTTCACTTGTGTATGTTGTCGACGCACTTATTATAAGAATCAGACTAAGGTAGTGGATTTATATGCAAAAAGTGAAAGGGAAAATAATAGTGAATGGAAGGATTTAGCCACATACTTGATGGTAGAAAATTATTTTGATTTGGGATCGGATCAACGTGTGTGTACTTATTGTTGTAATAAATTAAACCAAAACCAGATGCCTGCTAGGGCAGTTCATAATAATCTGGAATTGGTTGAGATTCCTTCTGAATTGAAGGATTTAAATACTTATGAATCTATTTTGATTCAAAGTATCCATCCCTTTCAGGCTATTGTAAGAATGGAGCCAAAGACAGGGAAATTGCCTCCAGCAGATTTACAGAGAGGATTAAAGGGAAGAGTTGTTTATTTGCCTCTAGATTTGAACAAAAACATTAACACAATTGGAATAGAAAAAGTGGAAGAGGAACCTCTGGTTATCTTGGTTAATGGGGTTCCGACAAAGAATAAGAAAATATGGCAAGATTTAGTGGATGTTAGGAAAGTCAAAAAGGCAACAGTGTATTTGAAGAAAAATAATAAGTACTATAAGAATGTATATGTTGCAGAAGAGGAAGTAAGTGATGAAGAGGATAGCGATTTGTGTGCTGGCCAAATTGAGAAAGTAGAGGCCTCTAAAAGTGAAGAAATATATGAACATTATAGTGTTCATCCTTTGCATTCCAAGGAAGTGATGGGGAATGCTATTGAGTTGTTTCAAATGAAACAAGCCAAAGGGAGTCCCATTAGTGTTTGGGAGGAAAGTTTGGAAGCTCGGTGTTTCCCACAGCTATTTCCCACAGGTCAAGGAGGAAGATATGATGAGCGACCTCGTGAAATTCCTGCGTCTGAATACCGGACTTTACGATTGTATGCAGAAGATCCTAGGTTTCGGCAATGCATTCCCTATTTGTTTCATCTCCTGTTTGAAAGCGATCTGTCTGGACTGTCATATGCAGTGAACCACATCTTAAAAAGTGGTATACAGATGCGAAACATCTCGGCAAGTGACTTTATGCATAAAGTCAATGTCCAAGACAGTATTTTGGATTCTCACTTAATTAATCTCATGGCGTGTCAGCGTGGTACTAATGAGTACTGGTACCGTCGTCATGGTGACTTAAAATGTATGCTGAGGAACTTAGGAACTCCGACATGGTTCCTCACTCTGAGCTGTGCCGAGTATGGCTGGGATGACTTACTTGAATTTCTACGAGAGGCAAATGGAAATATTGAAAACATTGAATTCAAGACACCTGGAGAACTGTGTTCTTTGGATCCTGTGAATGTATGCAGGTACTTCAATCATAGATTTGAAGCTATGATGTCTTTCATCACAAATAAAAAGAATCCACCTCTTGGAGAGGTGTTGGATTTCTTCTGGAGAAAGGAGTACCAAGCAAGAGGTGCCCCTCATATACATATGTTGCTGTGGATCAAGGATGCACCTAAATTTGGAACAGATCCGGATGACTTAGTGATGAATTTCATCGAACAGTATTCTACGTGTGCTGTTCCAAACGCAACGGAGAAGAAAAGTCTAAGAGAACAAGTTCTACGTTTCCAAAGCCATCGTTGTGGAAAGTACTGTCGTCGTAAATTCAGAAACAAGGACAAGTTCTACACCAAATGTCGTTTCAACTTTCCACGACCGGTGATTTCTAAAGGAAGAGTGAACAGTTTGATGTCTTCGCTGCGACATAATGTGACGAGGAAATCACCCAAGAATACATACAATTTGAAAAGGAACGAAGAGTCCAAGTACATCAATGACTACAACCCAGTGATTTTGTCCATGTGGAATGCCAACATGGATATACAGTTTGTGGCTGACAACTGTATGGCTGTGGCTCGGTATGTGACATCTTACATCACCAAAAAAGAAAAGACCGAACTGAAGGATATGTGGGAGGACATTTCCCATGAAAAGAGCCTCAGCAAGAAGTTGTACAGTTTCAGTCTGAAGATGTTGTCGCATCGAGAAATCGGAGCTTACGAATGTTCTGATCGATTGTCTTCAGCAAGTCTCTATGCCAAATCCAGGAGTCTCGTTTGGGCGAGTCTTGGTCTTGCTGCAACGCGAAATCGAGTTCTAAAACCTGTTCGGGAAATTGAGTATTTGGCAGAAAAGGAACCAAACAGTACCGACATTTTGAAGACCAACATGTTGGATACATATTATCCAAATCGAAGCAGTCACCTTGAGAATATTTGTCTATATGAGGTTCTCCAAAATTATATATTCAAGAGGAACATCAAAGAAGATATTGAGAAAGGAGTGTATGCTGTAATTGGAAGTGAGGGATGCCTGGTCAAGCAAAGAAAATGCCAATTAGTAAACCATCGAAAATTAAGTGGCGAATCTCCAGAAAAAAAGGAGTTTTTCTATTTAGCACTTTTGCAACTTTTCAAGCCTTGGCGTGCAGAAGAGGAACTGCTTGGAGATTTCCTCTGTTACGAAGACTCTTTCAATGCAGCCAAGGAGTCCATAGAATGTCCTGCTTTTTCTAAATATCAAGAAATGCTAACTTTGGAAATTGAGCAGGAAGCAACGATTGCAGCCGAGATTGCCAGAGACAGTTCTCAGGACAGTCAGAGTTCTGTTTCATTGAGTCAAGATCCACTTGGAGGACCTATTATCGAAAATGAAGCTGCCACTGCTATGAATGAAGTAGAAAGAGCCATGGCACATGCTCAGGAGGATTCAGTTAACTTACAAGACTTGGAAAAACAACTCAACGTTGAGCAGAGGAAAATATATGATGAAGTTACCAAGGAAATTGAGCACGGATTAAGTCATGAGAAGAAAGAGTGCTCGTGTACGTCGTTGAAGCCTGTCCGACTGTACGTGAGTGGAGAAGCGGGAACTGGAAAAAGTTTCCTCATTAAAGCAATCTCTTGTTATTTGCAGGAAAGGACTGAGTCATCGCTGTCTTGTGTTGTCACCGCTCCTACTGGACTGGCAGCACATAATATTAAAGGTATTACTTTGCATCGTCTATTGATGCTGCCGGTGGAGCATGACAACAAATTACAATACAACAAGTTATCTGGAGATGCTTGCTGTGAAGTTTCAAGAGTTTTGAGGAAAATGAAACTACTTATCATTGACGAAGTAAGCATGGTTTCCAATGTCATGCTTGCCTTTGTGCATTTGAGAATGCAAGAAGTACTTAAAACTGAATATGATGTCTTATTTGGTGGGAAACACATTATTGTTTTCGGAGATCTTCTACAGCTGACACCAGTAAAAGGTCAACCTGTGTTCAAAATACTCACGCATGAAGATACCAGGAAGTGCCTAGGGAGCATTGGCAACGTCAATATATGGTTAAACTTCAATTATGCAGAACTGCATCAAAATATGCGTCAGGCAAAGGATGAAGATTACAAGAATATTCTACAAGATATTAGAATTGGAAAAGTGACCGAGCATGGGAAAGAAGCTTTAAATGCACGGTTACTGTCAAATTTGTATCCCAAACAAGATATTGTGCCTGAGAATATTTTTCAGAAAATTACTGAGAAGAAATCCGGGATATGTCTCATGCCAACTCTTGCAGAATGTGCCATCTTCAACAACAAAATGTTGAATTTAGAAAAGCAAGAGATTGTGAAACTTGAAGCTATCGACAAATTAGAGCATATGGGATCAACAATTATTTTGTCAGACAATTTGAAATCAAAATTGGATTCATTAGAGAAGACTATATCTAAAACAGCGGGTTTTGAAAAGACTTTGAATGTGTGTTTAAATTGCCGAATTATTTTGAGAAGGAATTTACATGTAGAAAGAGGTCTGGTAAATGGATCAATGGGTAATGTTGTTGATTTTGAGAAATACAGAA
This sequence comes from Lissotriton vulgaris, assembly GCF_964263255.1. Taxonomy (NCBI): domain Eukaryota; kingdom Metazoa; phylum Chordata; class Amphibia; order Caudata; family Salamandridae; genus Lissotriton; species Lissotriton vulgaris. The sequence goes on from NC_141696.1 coordinate 1,546,339,818, forward strand.
ATAGAGATGGAATAGAATTTTTAAAAATTAAATTTGATGGCATTGAGGAAGTACAGCAAATTGGTCGTTGTTCTGCTAGGTTTTTGCTTGTTAAAGATTTATATGTTCGCCGTAAACAGTTTCCTGTTTGCTTGGCATATGCGGTGACAATCCATAAATCGCAAGGTTTAAGTGTAGACTGTGCATTGGTGAATATTGGCAGTTCTGTGTTCAAGGAGGGTATGGCATATGTGGCATTGTCACGAGTTAGAACTTTATCGGGATTGTACTTGATTGACTGTGATGTCACAAACATTTGTGCGGATCTAGATTGTGTTAAGGAATACAATAGGTTAAGAAGAGAGTATGCGCCACATTTGCCTCAATATCCTTTGTTTGAGAAACGTGTGGTAGGCCGCAAACGTAGAAATAGCAGTAATAGTAGGGAGGTTGTTGCAAAAAGACTAAAAGTCAATGAACCGAAAATTGTTAGCAGAAAGAAAGTGGATTCTGTTGAAGATGTTGTCGGTTTTCAATTTGAAAACAGTTCTGGTGTCAACTGCTATGCAAATGTAGTGGTTAATGTTCTCTTTTCACTAGAGAGTTTAAAAGAACAGATTCTGTTGAATTCTGAACAAATTTTATGCTGTTTGTTGAATTCTGTTTTCGAGAAATGTAGCAGTGATCGAACAAAAGTAGAAAGTGTGTCTGAAGTTCGTTATCTGTTAGATGAATGTTCAGGTCAAACAGACTTCTCTGAAAATAATCAGCAAGATTGTCAGGAGTTTTTAATGTATATGCTTGATATATTGCAAGTTGAGGGTGTAGATGTAGATCACCTGTTTGGGCTTTCTTATCAATGGCAGCATGACTGCGAGAACTGTATGGTATCAAGTACTACTAGTGTAGACTCAGAAAGATTTATATATTTAACTTTGCCAGACAGTAAATCAGTCTCCTTTAATAAGCTAGTAAATGCAGCGGATCACAACATGGAGTGTAGCCAATGTAAATGTGATATGATGTCAACATTATTTATACGTAGATATGGCCAGTATGTCATTTTAATGATGCAACGATGTAGGCCTGATGGAACAAAATTGTCAACTTTAATAAAAAATTTTGTGGCTTCTCAGCTGTCAATATCAGGGAGGACTTTTGTTACTGTAGCAATTATCTATCACGATGGTCCATCAACAACATCAGGACATTATACAGCTTACTTAAAGTCTGGAAACGGCTGGTCATTCTGTAATGATTCTGTTGTAACGTTCAAAAAAAAATTGCCGTTTGACCTTAAAAATTCTTACCTGGTGTTTTTAAAACCAAAATTTTAAGTAGAGGGAATGTAAGTCTGCAATGCTGTCTCGATTAAAAATTCAACTATATAAACCTAATGCAAGTAAGTCTGCTTCATAGTAAGCAGTATCAGTGTCATAGGAAAAGGAGAACATGACTGACAAAGAAGAGTAAGATATTAGTAGTCCAGGATTGTGAAAATAATCTCAAATATTTTATTTTTGAAAGTTGCGAAAATAGAAAATGTCGGGATTTGATTGGAAGAATTACAAGATTTGCGAATCGCGGCAACATGATTTGGCCTAGTGGAAACATGTGATATAATGAGAGAAGTTTTTTTTCTATGTAACATATTTCACGTATCGATGGAGGTTTTCTTTCAGAAAGTGGCGGGCTGAAAATATTTAAAGCACAACAGAGTGGATGCTGTTTATAGGAGATCCTTCGACGTCATTGAAAGTAAGTTAATTTTAAGAAGTTTTGAAATCAGATTTCTTAGGTTGTATGGGTTTTTTAAACACAGTCATTTTGATTGTGTTTTTTTTTCCCCGCTGTTACATGATGAATACCTTCAAGTCACTGATTTAAGTGAAATTTGATACATTCTGAGAACAGCAAAAATAAACCATTTAACATGTATAATTAATGTTATGCTTTTTGTCCTTATGATATACATTTAGAAATGTGTGGTACATATGGGTAAGGTGAGTTCTGTAAATATCAATTTTAATGCTTAGAGTGCTGTACTTCTGGGTAGTGTTTTTTTTTTATAAAAAAAAGAGGCCTCACCTCAAAGAAAGCTCTTGAAAGCACACATCTTATTTGCATCCTAAAACAATCATTTACAATGTTAGACACAATTTTATTATGACTTTACATCTTTTTTGCGCTGCTATTGCATCACTATTGTGAGACATTAGCAGTGCAAGAAAAACATCATGTTTCAAAATAGGCCTCAGTTCAGCAATATCAAGATACAGTTTCTTTCGAATATATATCTTTAGGATTGTGTAGGGAACGTAGAGAAGCAGAGACTTCTGTAAATGTCAAAGTTGTTGAAAAACTGTTTGTTTTTGAACCTTTTCCCTTGTCTTTTCTAATTTTTAAATACATGTTTTAATATTTTTTGAAATGTTTGTTCTTTGTTTTACAGATTGAAAGTATGAAAAAATATTTAAAAAAGGTAACAAGAATTATAAGGTAAATGTTTTCCACTCTTTTTACCCGCAATGCACTGCTGATGATGTCATTGACAGTATCTCTCATTTACTCTCTCTAGCTGTCTTTCTTTTTACATTATTCTCTGTTTACTTCCCTTATACTAACTCTTCTTTTTTTTTAAAAAAATATTTTTTTTAGTTCGCTTAAAGTTCGCGAACCGGTCAGCGAACTTGAAGCAAACCAAAAGAAATAGAGCTTGCCAGAGTGATAAACATTCTAGCAATTTTGTTTGAAAGGGGAGGTAGTTCTGAAAAGAACTGTTTTTTTTTGTTTTTGTTGTTTTATGTTTTTTTTGTAATTTTTTGAACATTTTTTGATTTTTTTGTATTTTTAGAACTGTTTTATGTTTTTTTTGTGTTTTTTAAGGAGGGGAGACAACAAAAAACAGGCTTTCAAAACGGCTCAACTGGAGCAAAAAAAAAGAAAATTACTTTTTGGGTGCATTAGGGCACTTATGATTTTCATATGCAATGTTCATGAGGTTGACACTCATGTTGCCATATGACAGCATAGCACCACAGTAAATACAAGACACCTTCATGTGCTGGAAGTTACGTTGGATGTTTGGCACAGTCTCTTGTGCCTCTCTTCCCGTCAAAGACAATGTGGATGTAGATCTTGCCACAGGAGTTGCCGTCGGATTGTCTTCAAGATCCCTCAACTCAGCCCGGCTGTAGTTCAAGGGATGCCACCTGCTCATGTGACGGTGCATTGTATAGTTCCCCATACTGTACTTCTTTTCTGTGCCTCTCGACAATCTGTGGTCACAGATGAGGCAGGTGGCATATTTTGCATTCACTTTCTTGGTTCCAGGAGGGATGGTGAAAAACTGCCAGATGAAACTGGTTTTTCGTTTAGAAACCCGGGGCAACTCATCAACAAATTGTTGTCCCTCTCTCTCCTCTTCTTCTTCTTCCTCATCTTCCTCCTCTCTGTTAGTCATAATTTGACTGGGTGGTCCTCTCTTCTTATGGGGAGGTGGAGGTGGTGGTGGGGGTGCACCAGCTGCAGCAACAATGGAAGCCATTGTGGATCTTCAGATAAATGGTCTTTCTCTCACCAAGATGAAAGTCAGAGTGAGGAAATAAGGAGGGGTTTACTTGATTTGGGGAAAACAAAAGTTCTGAGCCAATGAAAAGTGTTATTTTTAGGTCACATGACCTAGTCATACATCATTTGGAAACCAAAAGTGAAATGAACCAATGAGAAGTTTGATAAACAAGTCACATGACCTGTTCCGCTTACGTTACGCGGCGCGCGCCGCGTCCCAGATCGCTTCCGGTTCGCGGTCCGGAGCACTTCCGGGAGCGCTAACGCGGCGCGTCATTAGACGCATTACGCGATAACGTGATACGTCGCGCTTCCGCGGCGCGTCACTGTTCCGCTAACGTAACGTTGACCGGTTCGCGGACTAGATCGCGGCATCAAGATGAGCTAACGGAAAGCTTCCCGGTTCGCGAACTAGAAGCGAAGAAAAAAAATATTAAAAAAAAAATTATCAATAAACATCTAAATATATTTTGGGATTTAAAGAATAATACATTTTACAGCTACAGATGTTAGCTTTTAAAAAACCAATGAAATTCACTGAAAAAACCATAGGTTATAGACCATATATAGTTAGAAATTTGCATTTAAAAAACCATTGAAATTCAATGAAAAAACCATAGGTTATAGACCATATATAGTTAGGAATTCGCATTTACAAAACCTTATTTTACTCGCATAAAACCATTGAAATTCCATATATAGTTAGTTGCGCTAACTATATATCGCGCACCCGCAATCCACTGCTGATGATGTCACATATTACATCATTCATGACATGGTCAGTGACATCACTGATGACATCACTGATGACATCTCAAATGACATCACTGATGACAACATCCAGTGACTGTATGTTTCTGTGAAGTTAAAATATGTCTTACATATTGAAGAATGAGTGGATGTATAAGTGTCTGGATGAAGGATTTAGTAGGTGCATGACTGACTGTATGAGTGAGTGATTAAATGTGTCTCACTGAGTGCATGGGTTAGTGACTAAACTGTCTTAATTTGTGCATCATTATGTCTGTTGTTCTGTAAACTGTTGCATGTGTTGATAAGTAGCTATATGAGTAACTATATGGGTTATTGATTGGTTACCTTAGTATTTGTATGGGAGACTGAGTGTGTGTGTGGGTGGCTGGGAGGTGTATGACTCTGTGCATAGATGTGTGAGCAGTTGATTCACTAGAGGTATGGTTTCAAAAGTGCATGTGGTAACAGCTGTATGGGCGGTTGACTGTGTGCATGAGTGTATTGGTGAGTGAATGGATATCTCAGTGCTACATGTCAAAGTAAGTACATATGTAAAACACAGTACATGTGAGAGTTGACATATATAAATAACTGTGCATAAGAGCCAGTGAATGTGTGAGTGGCTGTATGGATCATTGTGAACTTGTATCAGGGATTGTATAAGAGAGTAAATATGTGTTAGTATATGTTTGAATAAGTAAAGTTTGTATAACTGTATAGTTGAGGAAATGGAGGTGTGATTGATTCTTTGCATGACTGACTAGGTGTGTGAGTAACTCCATGGATGAGTGACAGTCTGTGAGTGTCTGTTTACACTGATTGTATCTAAGGTTATATTAGAGTCTGAAGAGGTTCATCGTATTATCACATGAATGATATCATCAGTGATGTGATCAGTAATGTCAAATGAGATGTCATCAGTGATGTCATCAGTGATGTCATTTGAGATGTCATCAGTGATGTCATCAGTGATGTCACTGACCATGTCATGAATGATGTAATATGTGACATCATCAGCAGTGGATTGCGGGTGCGCGATATATAGTTAGCGCAACTAACTATATATGGAATTTCAATGGTTTTATGCGAGTAAAATAAGGTTTTGTAAATGCGAATTCCTAACTATATATGGTCTATAACCTATGGTTTTTTCATTGAATATATATATATATATATATATATATATATATATATATATATATAATCATTTCTATGGCAAAATGAACCCCTCATTTTGTTCCTTTTCAAATTGAATGTATTAAGTGTTACCACTTTATTCCAATCAAGATGACTTCAGGTGTGCCATACTTTTGTCATAAGTAAGACTGTTAGCGTTCTAGTTGTTCTATAGAACATTCTGGGACATTCTGACATTGGGCTATAGTTGGGCTACATCTGGCTGATATTTGGGCTACATTTGGGCTCTTTTGTCTCTGGTGGCCATCTTGGGAGACTACATATCAGAATTTTTTTAATGAAATATAAGAGGATTTGAGAAGTCACTCAAAATGTGCCCTAATTTTTCTTTCTTCAGCAATAATCATAATTTCTATGGCAAAATGAACCCCCTCATTTTGTTCCTTTGCAAATTAAATGTTTTAAGTGTTAACACTTTATTCCAATCAAGATGACTTCAGGTGTGCCATACTTTTGTCATAAGTAAGACTGTTAGCGCTCTAGTTGTTCTTTAGGACACTCTGGGACATTCTGTCATTGGGCTATAGTTGGGCTACATCTGGCTGATATTTGGGCTACATTTGATTTTTTTTGTCTCTGGTGGCCATCTTTGGGCTACATTGGGCTACATTGGTCTACATTGGGCTACATTTGGGCTCTAACATATATATAGCCCAATGTAGCCCAATATATATTTTTTAAAGTTAATTTTCGGAAAAACCACTGGAGCATATATCTTGAGACATAGCAAAGGTACATCGGGGTACCAGTCCCTACAATTTTGCCAAGTTTGGTGGAAATCCATTCAGCCGTTCGGGCTAAAAGTGAGTCCAACCGCCCTATGGAAAACTCAATGTTAAAAACACGTTTTGGGACCCCCCTTTTTTCTCGGCCCCCGCTTGACGAAACCCCCCCCCAAACTTTCAGGGGACGCTCAGAAACAAAATGTGCCATTTTCCTGAAAATTTCAGCCAATTCCGTCCATCAACGCCAAAGTTATTCAACATAGAATTTTCAGAAATCCCTATTACAAAAAATCCTAACTATATATACCTATATATACCTATATATATATATATATATATATATATATGCGCCAAGGTGTATTGAAGAATGAGTGGCATTTATCTGTGAATATCTCTTTTAACATATACCATTTGCCTGCTTTAACGGTTGTACCGGTGGCTGTGCTTCCTTTAGAGACCGCCACTATTATTGAAACAGCACTATTGTCGAATCATTTGCGCTCAATATAAGCTCCAAGTGGGATACGACTCAGGATTAGTTAAATCACTTAAGGTAACGGTCACTTCCCGTTTGGTTTAAGCTTTGTTGATTCCAAGCAAGTCTGGTAACTATGCGCCGTTTCTACACAAACCTGACTCGGGCGTTTTTCTATCCACAGCTATCTACCCTGTGAAATACAAAGATATAGCATCGCCCGCCTGCACGCCTGCAAGTTTTGTGACATTGATAAATGGCAGTATAGGTTTTTATATTGCTCAGGTAAACGGTCGGAGTGTTGATTGAACAATTCACATCGTATGGAGACTATTAGACCAGATATCTGATATGTACTAGTACTATTCCTCTAGGTAGATTATTTAAAGCACATCATTGACGCTGCGATTTTTTAAGAACACACATCTCAAGTATTATCCATCGGGGCTCTAGCAAAACGAGTCAAGGTAATTGGTCCTTTTTTGTGTGCCTAATCTTGACGAGTGCCAACATATCTATTATTACACTCTGTTTCTAAACAGACCCGATTTGGGCCCCATTTTATTTTACAGCTACCAGCTTGGAAACAGCGAGTCAGCATTTACCGGCTGCGTTTTCAAGTTTTGTGCCATTCATTCCAAGCAGAACGTTTTGTTATTGTCAGGTAACCTTGCAGTTTACGGATATTACATACATGCCGCTCTATAACCATCATATACGATATATTTTTCTTATTTGTACTCGTGTCATCTCCTCAGGTATTTATGATGCCTAAGACATAACCGAATAGCGATATCTACATCTTGAGATTACACCAGAGTTTGCCTTTGTATGTGGGACATCATTCCCTAAGGTATTCCTTCTACTTCTATCATGTTATGTCCTTAACAAATAGATGGTTCTGGAAAAGGAAGGTGGTGACAATTTTGTTTTCTTCTCCACCTCTTTTTTCAGACTCTTCATAATTTTCATTGCATACCTGGTTATTTCCACTGTTTGACGGACATTAACATTTTAGCAAGGATACGACATACCAATTTTACAGGTATGATTGAATATGATTGAACTTGAATTTTTATAGAGCCTTCCGCACTCAGCATTTACCTTATATCGCTTATGTATGAATCTCTCAGGTTGAAGATATACATCTGCATAGGCTGCCTTAGTATCAATTATATTATCCATAAATCATTGTGCGGTTTTCCACCTGTTTTTGCATCTATATGACATCATGTGCTCATTTGGTTTTTAATATACCTCGCATCAGTAATATAATTAATAATTATGACATATTTGTCTCCTATGCCCAGGTACATCGTTTGCCTGTCATTTACACAAAGATACCAACTGTGTGTTTTTTCCTGTCTCCCTTTGTAAGTTGCTATCATTAATTACATTGGGGTGTTTACTGGTCTTTTGACATTGCCATGAATATGGTACACAGAGTCATGTTTGACGATAAATTTGAGAATTAGAGTACAAAGGTGTTTGTGAGTACTACACAATCTCGCTCTAGAATATGTCTATCATATGACATGTGAGAAACAAAGTAATAATCTTGGACCCAAGAGCATTAGGTAATAGGTAATATGTAATGTAATACTGTTATTTTTTGTGTAACTGATTAATTTAATGTATTTAACTTGTGATTGTAAGCCACTCAAGAATTGTACCTTAATTATTCTTTATGTGTAATTTCAGATTGTTACTTGTGGCTCCTGAAGAAGGCGTTTTCGCCGAAACGCGCGTCGAGTACTTTATCGTCACCCTGTTCTTGGACACCTTTTAGTAACTCATGGTGTCTTTTTACATAAAGTGTTGTAAATTGTGTTATTATATGTATTAATTGTATATATTTTTAAATTGAATTGTCATATAGTCTGATTAGTTTCAGTTATCTATATGAGTTTTACTTGCTCGAGGTCACGGAGATGATTAGAGAGACCCTGGACAGGGGAGGAAAAGCTATGCTGGTGATGCTAGACCTATCGGCGGCCTTTGACACCGTCCCCCATGACCGCCTCCTATCTAGACTTTGGGAGATAGGTCTAAGGGGGACGGTGTTCAGTTGGTTCAGGTCCTTCCTCACTGGCCGGCAGCAAACGATCTGGGCTCCACCTTTCTCTGCCGCTATGCCACCTCTGGAGGTCGGAGTGCCGCAGGGCTCAATACTGAGCCCCTCACTCTTTAACATCTATATGACCCCTTTGGCGGCGCTTGCGGAGAGTTTAGGGGCTCAGATCGTATCGTATGCTGACGACACTCAACTCCTGTTCACCTGTGACAAGGGACAGGACTTCGACGGGGCTGCCATCCGGGGCTGCCTTGGGGATATGTTTGACTGGTTTAGTCGGCACAGTCTCAAGTGCAACTCCGACAAATCCGAGGTTCTTTTCTTTGGCTGCCCCGCCGACCCTAAATGGAAAGACTGGTGGCCGGCAGCCATGTTTCCCCCAACTGGCGACTCAGGAGCTGCTAAAAACCTGGGTATTCAGATTGATAATTGTCTCTCCTTCAGGGCCCAAGTCTCAGGTTTAGTCGGCAAATGCTTTGCCATTCTAAAGATGCTGAGGAAGTTCCTGCCGCTCTTGTCCTTGGAACACAGGAAGATCACTGTCCAGGCCCTGATCGGCTCCAGGCTGGACTATTCCAACGTTCTCTACCTCGGTCTGCCTGAATACCTCCTATTGCGTCTTCAGGTGGTTCAGAACTCGGCGGCCCGTGCCATCTTCGGACTCCCCAGGAGAGCAAGGGCCAGTGAGCTTCTCAAGCCTCTCCACTGGCTCTGTCAGGATGAAGCCTCACCGCGCCTACCCAATCGTTAAGGAATTACACTTCCCATGAGCATCTGTTTCAGGAAGTATATGGGCAATGGAGGCAGGAAGGAAGTTGCACGTAATTTTGAGTCTTTGCTTTGACTCTATCGGGATTGGAGAGGTTCCTGTATGCTGCGGCGCTTAGCTGTGGAATCCGGCTGGAACCAAGGACTCGACATCACTTGTTCTTGTGAGGTATTTGGGGCGGGCGTTACAGCCGCTGGGAGCCGCTCTGCTCGCGCGCTGTCATTCCGTTGTTGCATTTATCCCCATTTGTGTTGCCGGAGGATACGCGTCGGCTGACGCGTGCTGGCGCCGAAGGGGAAACTGATTTGTGGTTTTCCGCGGAACTGAGCGGCGGCCGCTGCCAGTTGCCGTGACATTCGTTGATTCCTGGAAATTGCCGGTTATTTGGGCTTGATACTGAAGTGGACAAGGTAGTGTTCCGTTTAAGAATACCGAGGGTGTTTTCTGGTCACGTTTTTTCGCTGGGGTAGTGTGGTGGTCACAACTACCTACCGCCAGTGCTTTTGGATACTAGGTTATAGTTGCTTGCAGCGGAACGTAGTGGTGGTCGCAACCACACGTTACCGTTCAGCAACGTGGACGTGTGAAGGGTGAACATTATCCTTTTGTTTCTCCGTCTGTTGTTTCATTATTCTTCCTTGCCCATTTTCAGTTATATGACAATAACATTATTGAGTGATTATAGAGCTTCCTCTCTTCAACTCTTTATGTTTTATGAACTACTGGGGAAGATATCTCTACTGCATTGAATAAGTAGAGGACTACAAGTCTTTGGGGTCATATGAACAGTCCTATTCCTCATGATATGGTGTGTATGAGTATTGGTGGTAAAGAGATGGAATGGAGGTGTAGAGATTAGCGATTGGTGTAATAACAACTGTGCTCTGTTGCAGGAAGCTGGACTATATCTGTCTTATGATGGTTGGAGGAAAGTTTACAGCCTCATAAGGTATTCGGGTTCTAGAGAGAATTTATGAGAGTAGACTTCAACATAGACTTGTGCTATAATTCCTATGTTTTGTCATTTCAGATCCCTTGTCCCTGCTGACCCTTTCCCTTCCCCGGTCTCTTTTCATTATTTATCCCTCGCCTGATGGTTCGAACCCCCTGTGTTTTATATCCAGGGTGTTGGTAACATCGGGAGGTGGACCCCTTTGTTCATCGATCGTATCCTGCGGAGCGGGCCCTGACAGAATTACGTGCCCATGTTAAAAGCTTCGCCCGATGCGTTGGTGAACAAACATGGTTACACTTGAGGATGTTTTACAAGCTCTTGCTGTTATGCAGCAGGAGCTGACTGCCTCTAGAGCAGAAACCACTGCTTTAAGAGAAAGAGTGGATAGGATGGCAGGCAATCCCTTTGATGCAGCCACACTTAATCCACAGATTCAGGTTACGGTGCCTCCACCCATACCGTTGGCAAGCCCTGAAAGGTATTCTGGGGATCCTTCGAAGACCCAGATATTCCTGACCCAAATCATGATGCATTTCTCATGTAAACCCGCGTCTTTTCCCAATCACCATTCAAGGGTGGCGTTCGCCATCTCGTATATGAACGGCGATGCCGCAAATTGGGCTGTTCCGTTGGTGAGAAAAGACGATGCCATACTATCTGACTGGGGGATTTTCAGAGCCGAATTCGAGAAAGTGTTCGATCGGCGAACCACTTCTTTTAGTGCAGATAAAGAACTGTTGGAATTAAGACAGGGACGGAATGAACTGGTCACTTATATAACCTCCTTTAATCGGTTGGTGGCGGAGTCATCCTGGCCAGAGGAAAAGCAGATGTCTATATACTATCAGGGTTTGAGAGATGGGATGAAGGACGTCATAGCCCAAATAGATCCTCAGCCCACTACCTGTGCAGGCATGATTAGCCTTTCATTAAGATTGGATGGTAGGATGACGGAGCGATCCGGAGACAGGAAAAAATGGGACAGGGGTCCTCCTAAGCTAGAGTATCAGAGTAGGAAGGGGCCAGTGGGAGTTGCAGACAGTCATGAACCAATGGAAATAGGAGCTGTGAGGGCTCCTTTAACTAGAGAAGAGAGAGAAACCCGTAGAACACAAGGGTTGTGTATGTACTGCGGGAGGAAAGGTCATTACGTGAGGGAATGCCCAACGAAGCCCAAAACCACGGGGATGGGTTAAGAAGAGATTGGCCGTATCAAACACTGAGCTAGGCAATGCTGGGTCAGAAGGAGGAGTTCAGGCCCCTTTGAAACTGCCTTCTTTGGTTTGTGAGATTATTCGTGATTCGGTATCGCAAATTGTCCTATGTGTTTGGAAAGCCAACAAGTAGTACATCAGGTGCTAGTAATGATTGATTCAGGGGCTACTGGCAATTTTATTGATAGCGGGTTGGTGTCCCTACTAGCTCTGAAACGCATACCACGACAACACCCCGAGGAAGTGTGGGCGCTGGATGGGAAACCCCTGAAATCTGGGTTGATAACAGAACAAACGGAAGAGGTATTGTTAACTGTCGATATACCAGAGGGGGAACATAGAGATAGGTTGATTTTGAACATAATTGAGGCCCCTCAATACGAAGTCATTTTGGGAATGCCCTGGCTGTCGTACCATAACCCTGAAATTGATTGGAGGGAAAAGAAGCTTCGGTTCCCCTCACCTGACTGCCAGGCACACATGTCGTTGCATCCAGTTACTCAGGCTGTGGAGTTATCTATTCCCTTTCAGGTGGCTACTGCAGCAGAAAAGGAGGTCCTGTTACCTAATGAGTTACGGTCTTACAAGGATGTATTTAGTGAACAACTGGCCAATGAGATACCCCCTCATCGTGTATACGATTGTTGTATCGATTTAGTGGAAGGAGCAGTGGTGCCCACATGTCGTGTATATGCATTGTCAGTGCCTGAAACTAAACATTTGAAAGAGTATTTGGATCACTACCAGTCTATAGGTTTTATTCGACCTTCCAAGTCCCCTGCTGCTTCTCCTTTGTTTTTCATTGCCAAATCCAGTGGTGAATTGAGGGCATGTGTGGACTATAGAATGTTAAATAAAAACACAGTCCGTAACAGATATCCACTCCCCCTCATTCTCGTTTTGTTAGATCAGGTACGGAATGCCAGGATGTACACCAAACTGGATCTCAGAGGGGCATATCATCTTTTGTGGATGAGAGAGGGGGATGAATGGAAGACTGCTTTTAAAACATGCTACGGGTTATATGAATATACAGTCATGCCCTTTGGGTTATGTAACGCCCCGGCAGCGTTCCAGTACTTCCTGAATGATGTACTGAGGGACCTGGTGGATATCAGTGTAGTGGTATACATTGATGACATTTTAATCTATTCTGAGAATGACACTATTCATCTGGATCATGTCAAACAAGTATTGCAGAGGCTGAGAGATAACAAATTGTTTTGTGAGCCCAGTAAATGTGAGTTTGGGGTGGAGAATGTGGAATTCTTGGGAGTTATGCTGTGTCCTGAAGGGTTACAGATGGCAGAACGCAAGGTGCAAGCAGTCAACTCCTGGCCTACACCAAAATCCATGAAAGAGGTCCAATGCTTCCTGGGTTTTGCTAACTATTACAGGAGATTCATCGATGGGTTCTCACGCATAGCTGCACCCCTTTCTCGCCTTCTTAGAAAAGGGGTGGGTTTTGTTGGTCTCCTGAAGCTGATGCTGCCTTTATGTGTCTGAAAAAGGCTTTTGTTTCCGCTCCTATTCTTGCACATCCGCAACCTGATCTGCCATACATCGTGGAGGCAGACGCTTCTGATGAGGCCGTAGGGGCTATTTTGTCTCAAAGGAATCCGCAAACAGGCCAACTGCATCCGGTGGCATATCTGTCAAAAAAACTGAGCCAGGCGGAAAAGAACTATACAATAGCTGAAAAAGAACTATTGGCTATCAAAAATGCATTTCAAGAATGGAGGCAGTATCTTTGGGGGGTCTCATATCCTGTGACAGTGTATTCAGATCACCGCAACCTGCAATATATGAGAACTGCAAGGCATCTGTCTCAAAGGCAAATGAGGTGGATGTTATTCTTTGCTGAATACAATTTCATCATCACTTTCCGTCCAGGCATTGAAAACAGAAAGGCGGACACTCTGTCTCGTTTGGGTGACACGGTGTTGGTACAGTCTGACCCCCCGATGGAGGCCATCATCGAACCAACCAAGGTGATATGTGTGCTGAACGCAGAGGCATTTCTGGAGACGATTAAAAGACCTTGCAGTGTCAGAGTAAGGGGAAATTACTACCACTGCCCACACCAAAGAAGCCATGGCAGAGCATTAGCGTGGATTTCGTTACAGGATTGCCCACAGATCATGGGCACACGGCTGTTCTGGTCATTGTGGATAGCCTCACTAAAATGGGTCATTTTATTCCATGCAGAAATCTCCCCACAGCTGGTCAAACCGCATAGCTACTCTTGTCTAATGTCATCCGATATCACGGAATACCTGAAGTCATAATATCTGACAGGGGTCCTCAATTCATCGCCAGCTTCTGGAAATCATGGTGTTTAGCGTTACACATCAAGGCCACACTGTCAACCAGTTTCCATCCCCAGACGGATGGTCAAACCGAGCGGCTTAATCAATCCTTGAAAAAATACCTACGCTGTTATGCTGCAGAGGCTCATGACTCCTGGGTATCCTTGTTGTGGCTAGCTGAGTTTGCCTACAATAATGCGTGGCACAGTTCGCTGGGGGTGTCTCCCTTTTTTGCCAATTATGGATATGACGCTCGAGCCTTGCCTATAGCGATCCCAGGAGATGTGGGAAATCAGCCTTCAGTCTTGAGTCTGGTCCGTCATCTGCATGCAGTCCAGAGGAAAGTATCCAAACACTTGGTCCATGCTAAGGCGGTCTACAAGAAATGGGCAGATAAAGACTGTGGTGTGGGTCCGACGTATCATGTGGGGGACAGAGTATGGTTGTCCACGAAAAGTATCCGCTTCAATCTCCGTTCGGTGTTCCATCCTAGATACATAGGCCCCTACGTTATTCTGAAGCAGATTAACCCTGTGGCATATAAATTGAAGCTACCAGCATCACTACGAATCCACCCGGTGTTTCACTGCAGCTTGTTGAAACCGGCGATGTCAGCTAGGAGACAGGCTCCTCCGCCAGTGCAGTGTGACGGTGGGTTGGAATATGTGGTTCGGTGCATAAAGGACTCTAAAAGACGTAGAGGCGCATTGTGGTATTTGGTGGCCTGGAAGGGCTACACTGCTGAGGACGACTCTTGGGAACCTTGTCAGAATGTGCATGCTCCTGTCGCGGTCAGGACATTCCATCGGAGGTTCCCTGCTAAACCCGGGCCTAGGAGGCGCTAGGGGGGAGGGCATTCTGTCAGGATGAAGCCTCACCGCGCCTACCCAATCGTTAAGGAACTACACTTCCCATGAGCATCTGTTTCAGGAAGTATATGGGCAATGGAGGCAGGAAGGAAGTTGCATGTAATTTTGAGTCTTTGCTTTGACTCTATCGGGATTGGAGAGGTTCCTGTATGCTGCGGCGCTTAGCTGTGGAATCCGGCTGGAACCAAGGACTCGACATCACTTGTTCTTGTGAGGTATTTGGGGGGGGCGTTACAGCCGCTGGGAGCCGCTCTGCTCGCGCGCTGTGATTCCGTTGTTGCATTTATCCCCGTTTGTGTTGCCCCAGGATACGCGTCGGCTGACGCGTGCTGGTGCCGAAGGGGAAACTGATTTGTGGTTTTCCGCGGAACTGAGCGGCGGCCGCTGCCAGTTGCCGTGACATTCGTTGATTCCTGGAAATTGCTGGTTATTTGGGCTTGATACTGAAGTGGACAAGGTAGGGTTCCGTTTAAGAATACCGAGGGTGTTTTCTGGTCACGTTTTTTCGCTGGGGTAGTGTGGTGGTCACAACTACCTACCGCCAGTGCTTTTGGATACTAGGTTATAGTTGCTTGCAGCGGAACGTAGTGGTGGTAGCAACCACACGTTACCGTTCAGCAACGTGGACGTGTGAAGGGTGAACATTATCCTTTTGTTTCTCCGTCTGTTGTTTCATTATTCTTCCTTGCCCATTTTCAGTTATATGACAATAACATTATTGAGTGATTATAGAGCTTCCTCTCTTCAACTCTTTATGTTTTATGAACTACTGGGGAAGAGATCTCTACTGCATTGAATAAGTAGAGGACTACAAGTCTTTGGGGTCATATGAACAGTCCTATTCCTCATGATATGGTGTGTATGAATATTGGTGGTAAAGAGATGGAATGGAGGTGTAGAGATTAGCGATTGGTGTAATAACAACTGTGTTCTGTTGCAGGAAGCTGGACTATATCTGTCTTATGATGGTTGGAGGAAAGTGTACAGCCTCATAAGGTATTCGGGTTCTAGAGAGAATTTATGAGAGTAGACCTCAACATAGACTTGTGCTATAATTCCTATGTTTTGTCATTTCAGAACCCTTGTCCCTGCTGACCCTTTCCCTTCCCCGGTCTCTTTTCATTATTTATCCCTCGCCTGATGGTTCGAACCCCCTGTGTTTTATATCCAGGGTGTTGGTAACATCGGGAGGTGGACCCCTTTGTTCATCGATCGTATCCTGCGGAGCGGGCCCTGACAGAATTACGTGCCCACGTTAAAAGCTTCGCCCGATGCGTTGGTGAACAAACATGACTACACTTGAGGATGTTTTACAAGCTCTTGCTGTTATGCAGCAGGAGCTGACTGCCTCTAGAGCAGAAACCACTGCTTTAAGAGAAAGAGTGGATAGGATGGCAGGCAATCCCTTTGATGCAGCCACACTTAATCCACGGATTCAGGTTACGGTGCCTCCACCCATACCGTTGGCAAGCCCTGAAAGGTATTCTGGGGATCCTTCGAAGACCCAGATATTCCTGACCCAAATCATGATGCATTTCTCATGTAAACCCGCGTCTTTTCCCAATCACCATTCAAGGGTGGCGTTAGCCATCTCGTATATGATCGGCGATGCTGCAAATTGGGCTGTTCCGTTGGTGAGAAAAGACAATGCCATACTATCTGACTGGGGGATTTTCAGAGCCGAATTCGAGAAAGTGTTCGATCGGCGAACCACTTCTTTTAGTGCAGATAAAGAACTGTTGGAATTAAGACAGGGACGGAATGAACTGGTCACTTATCTAACCTCCTTTAATCGGTTGGTGGCGGAGTCATCCTGGCCAGAGGAAAAGCAGATGTCTATATACTATCAGGGTTTGAGAGATGGGATGAAGGACGCCATAGCCCAAATAGATCCTCAGCCCACTACCTGTGCAGGCATGATTAGCCTTTCATTAAGATTGGATGGTAGGATGACGGAGCGATCCAGAGACAGGAAAAAGTGGGACAGGGGTCCTCCTAAGCTAGAGTATCAGAGTAGGAAGGGGCCAGTGGGAGTTGCAGACAGTCATGAACCAATGGAAATAGGAGCTGTGAGGGCTACTTTAACTAGAGAAGAGAGAGAAACCCGTAGAACACAAGGGTTGTGTATGTACTGCGGGAGGAAAGGTCATTACGTGAGGGAATGCCCAACGAAGCCCAAAACCACCGGGGGATGGGTTAAGAAGAGATTGGCCGTATCAAACACTGAGCTAGGCAATGCTGGGTCAGAAGGAGGAGTTCAGGCCTCTTTGAAACTGCCTTCTTTGGTTTGTGAGATTATTCGTGATTCGGTATCGCAAACTGTCCTATGTGTTTGGAAAGCCAACAAGTAGTACATCAGGTGCTAGTAATGATTGATTCAGGGGCTACTGGCAATTTTATTGATAGCGGGTTGGTGTCCCTACTAGCTCTGAAAGGCATACCACAACAACACCCCGAGGAAGTGTGAGCGGTGGATGGGAAACCCCTGAAATCTGGGTTGATAACAGAACAAACGGAAGAGGTATTGTTAACTGGCGATATACCAGAGGGGGAACATCGAGATAGGTTGATTTTGAACATAATTGAGGCCCCTCAATACGAAGTCATTTTGGGAATGCCCTGGCTGTCGTACCATAACCCTGAAATTGATTGGAGGGAAAAGAAGCTTCGGTTCCCCTCACCTGACTGCCAGGCACACATGTCGTTGCATCCAGTTACTCAGGCTGTGGAGTTATCTACTCCCTTTCAGGTGGCTACTGCAGCAGAAAAGGAGGTCCTGTTACCTAATGAGTTACGGTCTTACAAGGATGTATTTAGTGAACAACTGGCCAATGAGATACCCCCTCATCGTGTATACGATTGTTGTATCGATTTAGTGGAAGGAGCAGTGGTGCCCACATGTCGTGTATATGCATTGTCAGTGCCTGAAACTAAACATTTGAAAGAGTATTTGGATCACTACCAGTCTATAGGTTTTATTCGACCTTCCAAGTCCCCTGCTGCTTCTCCTTTGTTTTTCATTGCCAAATCCAGTGGTGAATTGAGGGCATGTGTGGACTATAGAATGTTAAATAAAAACACAGTCCGTAACAGATATCCACTCCCCCTCATTCTCGTTTTGTTAGATCAGGTACGGAATGCCAGGATATACACCAAACTGGATCTTAGAGGGGCATATCATCTTGTGAGGATGAGAGAGGGGGATGAATGGAAGACTGCTTTTAAAACATGCTACGGGTTATATGAATATACAGTCATGCCCTTTGGGTTATGTAACGCCCCGGCAGCGTTCCAGTACTTCCTGAATGATGTACTGAGGGACCTGGTGGATATCAGTGTAGTGGTATACATTGATGACATTTTAATCTATTCTGAGAATGACACTATTCATCTGGATCATGTCAAACAAGTATTGCAGAGGCTGAGAGATAACAAATTGTTTTGTAAGCTCAGTAAATGTGAGTTTGGGGTGGAGAATGTGGAATTCTTGGGAGTTATGCTGTGTCCTGAAGGGTTACAGATGGCAGAACGCAAGGTGCAAGCAGTCAACTCCTGGCCTACACCAAAATCCATGAAAGAGGCCCAATGCTTCCTGGGTTTTGCTAACCATTACAAGAGATTAATCGATGGGTTCTCACGCATAGCTGCACCCCTTTCTCGCCTTCTTAGAAAAGGGGTTGGGTTTTGTTGGTCTCCTGAAGCTGATGCTGCCTTTATGTGTCTGAAAAAGGCTTTTGTTTCCGCTCCTATTCTTGCACATCCGCAACCTGATCTGCCATACATCGTGGAGGCAGACGCTTCTGATGAGGCCGTAGGGGCTATTTTGTCTCAAAGGAATCCGCAAACAGGCCAACTGCATCCGGTGGCATATCTGTCAAAAAAACTGAACCAGGCGGAAAAGAACTATACAATAGCTGAAAAAGAACTATTGGCTATCAAAAATGCATTTCAAGAATGGAGGCAGCATCTTTGGGGGGTCTCATATCCTGTGACAGTGTATTCAGACCACCGCAACCTGCAATATATGAGAACTGCAAGGCATCTGTCTCAAAGGCAAATGAGGTGGATGTTATTCTTTGCTGAATACAATTTCATCATCACTTTCCGTCCAGGCATTGAAAACAGAAAGGCGGACACTCTGTCTCGTTTGGGTGACACAGTGTTGGTACAGTCTGACCCCCCGATGGAGGCCATCATCGAACCAACCAAGGTGATATGTGTGCTGAACGCAGAGGCATTTCTGGAGACGATTAAAAGACCTTACAGTGTCAGAGTAAGGGGAAATTACTACCACTGCCCACACCAAAGAAGCCATGGCAGAGCATTAGCGTGGATTTCGTTACAGGATTGCCCACAGATCATGGACACACGGCTGTTCTGGTCGTTGTGGATAGCCTCACTAAAATGGGTCCTTTTATTCCATGCAGAAATCTCCCCACAGCTGGTCAAACCGCACAGCTACTCTTGTCTAATGTCATCCGATATCACGGAATACCAGAAGTCATAATATCTGACAGGGGTCCTCAATTCATCGCCAGCTTCTGGAAATCATGATGTTTAGCGTTACACATCAAGGCCACACTGTCAACCAGTTTCCATCCCCAGACGGATGGTCAAACCGAGCGGCTTAATCAATCCTTGAAAAAATACCTACGCTGTTATGCTGCAGAGGCTCATGACTCCTGGGTATCCTTGTTGTGGCTAGCTGAGTTTGCCTACAATAATGCGTGGCACAGTTCGTTGGGGGTGTCTCCCTTTTTTGCCAATTATGGATATGACGCTCGAGCCTTGCCTATAGCCATCCCAGGAGATGTGGGAAATCAGCCTTCAGTCTTGAGTCTGGTCCGTCATCTGCATGCAGTCCAGAGGAAAGTATCCAAACACTTGGTCCATGCTAAGGCGGTCTACAAGAAATGGGCAGATAAACACCGTGGTGTGGGTCCGACGTATCATGTGGGGGACAGAGTATGGTTGTCCACGAAAAATATCCGCTTCAAACTCCGTTCGGTGTTCCATCCTAGATACATTGGCCCCTACGTTATTCTGAAGCAGATTAACCCTGTGGCATATAAATTGAAGCTACCAGCATCACTACGAATCCACCCGGTGTTTCACTGCAGCTTGTTGAAACCGGCGATGTCAGCTAGGAGACAGGCTCCTCCGCCAGTGCAGTGTGACGGTGGGTTGGAATATGTGGTTCGGTGCATAAAGGACTCTAAAAGACGTAGAGGCGCATTGTGGTATTTGGTGGCCTGGAAGGGCTACACTGCTGAGGACGACTCTTGGGAACCTTGTCAGAATGTGCATGCTCCTGTCGCGGTCAGGACATTCCATCGGAGGTTCCCTGCTAAACCCGGGCCTAGGAGGCGCTAGGGGGGAGGGCATTCTGTCAGGATGAAGCCTCACCGCGCCTACCCAATCGTTAAGGAACTACACTTCCCATGAGCATCTGTTTCAGGAAGTATATGGGCAATGGAGGCAGGAAGGAAGTTGCGCGTAATTTTGAGTCTTTGCTTTGACTCTATCGGGATTGGAGAGGTTCCTGTATGCTGCGGCGCTTAGCTGTGGAATCCGGCTGGAACCAAGGACTCGACATCACTTGTTCTTGTGAGGTATTTGGGGCGGGCGTTACAGCCGCTGGGAGCCGCTCTGCTCGCGCGCTGTGATTCCGTTGTTGCATTTATCCCCGTTTGTGTTGCCGGAGGATACGCGTCGGCTGACGCGTGCTGGTGCCGAAGGGGAAACTGATTTGTGGTTTTCCGCGGAACTGAGCGGCGGCCGCTGCCAGTTGCCGTGACATTCGTTGATTCCTGGAAATTGCCGGTTATTTGGGCTTGATACTGAAGTGGACAAGGTAGTGTTCCGTTTAAGAATACCGAGGGTGTTTTCTGGTCACGTTTTTTCGCAGGGGTAGTGTGGTGGTCACAACTACCTACCGCCAGTGCTTTTGGATACTAGGTTATAGTTGCTTGCAGCGGAACGTAGTGGTGGTCGCAACCACACGTTACCGTTCAGCAACGTGGACGTGTGAAGGGTGAACATTATCTTTTTGTTTCTCCGTCTGTTGTATCATTATTCTTCCTTGCCCATTTTCAATTATATGACAATAACATTCTTGAGTGATTATAGAGCTTCCTCTCTTCAACTCTTTATGTTTTATGAACTTCTGGGGAAGAGATCTCTACTGCATTGAATAAGTAGAGGACTACAAGTCTTTGGGGTCATATGAACAGTCCTATTCCTCATGATATGGTGTGTATGAGTATTGGTGGTAAAGAGATGGAATGGAGGTGTAGAGATTAGCGATTGGTGTAATAACAACTGTGTTCTGTTGCAGGAAGCTGGACTATATCTGTCTTATGATGGTTGGAGGAAAGTGTACAGCCTCATAAGGTATTCGGGTTCTAGAGAGAATTTATGAGAGTAGACTTCAACATAGACTTGTGCTATAATTCCTATGTTTTGTCATTTCAGATCCCTTGTCCCTGCTGACCCTTTCCCTTCCCCGGTCTCTTTTCATTATTTATCCCTCGCCTGATGGTTCGAACCCCCTGTGTTTTATATCCAGGGTGTTGGTAACATCGGGAGGTGAACCCCTTTGTTCATCGATCGTATCCTGCGGAGCGGGCCCTGACAGGCTCCCCATGAAGAAGCGCATCATCTTTAAGACCTTGACAATTGCTTTTAAAGCTTTGCATGGTATAGGTGCCCGCTATCTTCAGAAATGGATCCTTTTCTATTCTCCAGCCAGATCCATGCGCTCTTCCTCTCAAGCCAAGGCAGCCACTCCCAGGAGATGGCGTGCCGGGGGGGGGTGGCGCTCTTTTAAATTCCTTGCCCCGCAGTTATGGAACGATCTCCCGCTCTCCTTGAGATCCAGCTCCAATCTTCTTGCCTTTAGAAAAGACCTTAAGACATTCCTCTTCCTGCAATAAACACCGCCTATGCTTCTATGCTTCTGTCACCCGTCCATTTTCTTTTTTCTCTGACCTTGCTGAGGCTCTTACAGTGCCGTGACACTCCTCGGAGTAGCCGTGCCCTATAGAAGCACCCCCTTAACATTAACATTAACATTAACAAAACATATTTAGTTTATACAAATAATTATATTTTCTTCTTGATTGTTCCTTCTGCATTTGGGTCTAGTTACTTGTTTGTCTACTGTTAGGATTGCCTAGGAACTTTTTGCATACATATATTTCAAAAAGAACCTTCCTTCAATACTTGAAAAGGAAAACAAAACGGACTCCGCTTGAATATGTGCTTCAGTTTTCTGTTTATTTAGTGCATATTGCATATAGATATATATATAGATATAGATATATATATCACACCAAAATCCCAGCAGTGCAACCATCCAGGGAAGCGGCGCAGAACCGGGAAACAGACTCCGTAGGCAAGGCTAAAAGTATATGTATATGTATATGTATATGTATATAGCGATGGGCGCGGAGGAAGGCTTATCATGCCGAAATGCATTCGCCGCCGCTGGGACTCATGAAATAAACCTGTGTCCTGCTCTGAACCCCCTTGTGGCCTCTGATCTTTTCTTGGAGAGACTATACCGTTAAATATATATATATATACAGGACACTTTGAAGAAATGGAAGGACGGCAGCGGACCCAGCAGTTGAAGGTGCAATTATCTTTATTTGTGCATAGTACCCCGCACCTCAGCCATGACGTGAATGTGTGTATAGGTGTGTTGTTGAGTGAATGGATGTCTCAGTGGTACATGTGTGAGTAACTGCATATGTGAAAGGCAGTATATGTGAGTGTTGGAGTATATAAATGACTATATGTGAGAGTGAAGATTGAGAGAGTGGCTGTATGTATTCGTGTGTGCTTGTGTCAGTGTTTGTATAAGTTGTGTGTGTGTGTGTTAGTATTTGTATGAATACGTGAGGTGGTGTGTGTATAACTGTATATGTGAGCAAATGGGAGTGTGATTGATTCTTTGCATGACTGACTAGGTGTGACAGTAACGAGATGGATGAGTGGTGGTGTCTGAGTGTCTACATAGGTGTATGAGTGCCTATGTAGTACTGTAGTGATGAGTGACTGCATGTGTGAGTGACTATGGGTGAATGAGTGGATGTGTGTGTAGACCTAGGAATCAGTGAGTGGGTATGTAATAACTGGTATTGGTGTGTTTATGGTTTCAAAAATGGTAGTCTGTATTTTAGAGTGGGTGCAACAAAGGTTATATTAGGGTGGGAGGAGGTGCATTAGATTATAATGTGAATGATGTCATCAGTGAGGTCACTGACCATGTAATGAATTATGTAATATGTGATGTCATTAGCAGTGCATTGCAGGAGCAAAAGTTATAATAAGCTAAACTAACTATAACGGCCACATTTCTCTGGTTTTGTATGAGTGAAATGTCCAACTAACGATAACGTCCCTGACACCTGTGTTTTTTCAGTGAATTTCTAAGGTTTTTTAAATGATAATTTCTAACTATGCCTGCAGAGGTAGGACATGTACAGACAGAGGAAGAAAGGTACAGAAAGAAGCAAGAGAAATAGAGAAAGAGGCAACAGAAGTCCAGAAAGAGGAAGAAAGGTGCAGAAAGAACCAACAGAGGTGCAGAAAGAGGCCTTGTTGCAAAGTCATCCTGTGCCCCCAACAGTTCTGCTGACTGGTACTGGTGGTACCTGACTTTGACTAACCAGGCCCGGAGCCAGTGCTATTCTGAAAGACATTTAGAATAGAGTGAAAACACCTACATACACTAGGCTTCACTATGTGTTTTGGTATCCCTATGATTGGCATGATCTCCCCTGTAAGGCCGTAGTACATAATAGTGCAGGGGCATTAAAACTACCTCTAAGTCAGAGGTACAGTAAGAGGCAAGATAAGTGCAGAAAGAAGAAATAGAGATGCCGAAAGAGGGAACAAAGGTGCAGAAACAGGCAAGAAAGGTGCAGAAAGAAGGAACAGGGGTGGAGAAAGTGGGATACAGAAGTTTGCACGAGAAGTACAGAAAGAAGCAAGAACAGTGCAGAAAGAAGCAAGAGATGTACAGAAAGATGCAAGATAAGTGCAGAAAGATACAATAGAGATGCAGAAAGAGGGAAGAGGGGTAGAGAAAGAGGCAAGAGGGGTGCAGAAAGAGGCTAGAGAAGTGAAGAAAAAGAAAGAAAGGTGCAGAAAGAAGCAACAGAAATGCAGAAAGAGGCAAGTGAGGTGCAGAAAGTAGCAGGAGTGTCTTGCACACCATTACTACCAATTTAACAACCACATTCAGCAATAATTAACAGGTGACCATTCTAGGTTTACCAATGACCTTCCACCACGCTGTAACACTTGTTGATGCATTTTTGGTAACGTTTGATCCATTTGAGCTAGAAACAAGGCTTTTTTCGTTCAAATCTGCAGATTTGGCAGCAGATGATGAATTATGTGGCTAATGCAGAAAATGTATAATTGTGCAAAAGTTGGTGCAACCTAACAGTCGCGTAATTCCAGTGGCCCTGCTCATATCTCTGACCAGGTCCAGAAGTGCTCCTCAGTGATTCCTTCTTTTTGTCTCATTGAGTTCATAGTTTAGCTTCTATGGAAATGAGGAAGACTAAACCTGAAGTTACCACTCCACAACACAGACTACCATACCACAGAATTAGTCTCCATAACACATAATCCACTCTACATAATTCCTATACACTAAATACCACATACTGTCTATCCACATAATTTCACTGCACAATATATTACATAATTCCACTATATACAACCTACATCCACTACACGAAACATTAATAAAACTTTTAGCTTTACAAAGCCAATAGTTCTAACTCTCGCAAATGCAACACCAATTACATTACAAATGCTTCTTTAACTGGTAGTCATGTTTGCAGAGAGGTGGAGAAAGGGTGCTGGGCCTCTGACCAGTGCCCAGCAATCCCGATGCGTAGGAATTAGAGAAGGTACCAGGAGGGCTTCTTGGCCCCCAAAGTCCCTCAGAAGTAAAGTGGACTTCGTCCCCCATATTGTAGGCTGCCCGGAGGCGAGCTTTCAGAGTGGTGGAGAAAGGTGAGCATGGCCTCCGAGGACACCTTAGCAATCTCACTGTGTACGACTTACTGGAGGTAACAAGAGTGGTAGTTAGCCCCCAGGGACATCCTTGGGGGGCCAACTACCCCTCCTATTACTTCCAGTAAGTCCCACACAGCAGGATTGCTAAATTCTCAGCGCAGGCCATGCTGCCTTTGACCACCACTCTGCAAACGTGCTCCCTGGCGCGCTCTTGGATGTAGATTGAAGTCACCTTCGCTGCTGGGGGTCTTTTGGGGCCAACTAGCCTACCTCTTATGTCCAGTAAGCCTCACATAGTGGGATTGCTGAGAGGTGGACAAAGGCCACACCCCCTTTCTCCACCACTCTGCAAACGCACCTCCTGGCGTGTTGGGGGATGCAGTTCCCTTGCTTCCTGATGGTCCCTGGTGGCCACCTAGCTCACCAGGTACCTCCAGTAAGCCCAACACAGCTGGATTGCTGAGAGTGGTCTGAGGCCATGCCCCCTTTTTACACCACTCTGAAAACCTGCCGCCTGGCGCATTGCTGCTCGGGGGATGACGCCCACTTGTGTTCTAAGGTCCTCAGGACACAAGAGGACCTCATCATCCCACCAGCAGTGCCCCAAGAGGCGCGTTTGCAGAGTGGTATAAAAAGGGGTGTGGCCTCGGCCCACCTCTCCTCTCAGGAATCCCACTCTGTGGAGCTTACTGGAGGTACCTGGTGGGCTAGTTGGCCACAAGAACCATCAGGAATGAAGGGGACTTAATCCCCCAACTTAGAGCGCGCCAGGGGGCATGTTTGCAGAGTAGTGCAGGGAAGGGCGGGGCCTCAGCGATATGCCAGCTTTTTTTTATTTTAGATTTTGGAAGGGGGGCTGTGGACCTCCCTTCCCTTTATTACTTTTGGGCCTTGGGGACTCCATTCCCCCATGGCCTGAGCATTTTTTCCATAAAAAAATGGGAAGAGGGTTGCATGGCCTCCCTTCCCTGGGCCACTATGTGGCCCGGGGAACCTCATCCGGCGGGGCTTGGACTCAAACTGTATTTTTCCCAGGAGGGGGGCGTGTGTCCCCCTCCCCTGGGCCACTTCTGGCCCTGGGGACCCTATCCGCCGGGGCCTGGCCTCATTTTTATTTATTTTCACAGAATGGGGGCCGCATGGCCCCCTCCCCTCTGCCACCTGTGGCCCTGGGGACCCCATCCACCGGTGTCTGGCCAACCTGCTTATTTGAGATGGGGGGCCGCGTGACTTCCTCCTGAGGCCAATTATGGCCACAGGGAACCCATCCCCTCGGCCGTCCTTCCTTTAAAAAAATTACATTAAAGGGGAGGGGGGGCTGAGTGGCCCACTTTTGGCCCCAGCAACCCCATCCCCTGGGGGCTGGCATTTTTTTTATTAGGTGAGGGGGGCCGCGTGTCCCACCTCCTGGGCCACTTCTGGCCCAGGGACCCCATCCCCCGGGGCCGGCCATCAGCGTTGGGGACCATGGGGTAAGCCCCAATGCACCCACAGTCCCAGCTGGCTCCCAGCCTACTGCGGGAGCCGGAATCGCTTTTGGACAATGGGAGCAGCTAACATGCAGCTCCCCTTGCCCAAAAGCAATTCTGCTTTGCTTTATTGATGTGAGAGCAGGTTTCCTGCTCTCGCTTCAACGAAGCAAAGCAGTGTTTGTCATAGCAAACAGCAATGTCCTGGGGATGGACGGACACCTCCGGACATTGCTGGAGCCGGCCCTGGGGGGTGGCGGTCCCCAGGATCATCATGGGCTCCAGGAGTCGCCCCCCTACCAACGTATGCAGAGCCCCAGGGATGTGGTGGTCCCCGGGGCCCAGGCGGCTGCAACGGACCCCCGCATTTGAATAATTAGTGCCCGGTGGAGGTCCCTGGGGCAGCGGCCCCTGTTATTTATTTACTCATTGCCCCAGCACCTGGCACACCCGGGAGCCTATAGAAAACAAAGCATGGAAGCCTGCGCTTTGTTTTTTGTTGATTCTTTACACCAGATTTGCACACCCAGTGTGAATTTCTTTTTTTTTAATGCTTTTTTTGGCCCTGGGGTCCTTGTGGGACCCTATGAGCAGGCCTAGGAAGTCAGGGTGTTTGTACCCTGCCCCCTTGTCTTGTTTTGTAATTTTTTTTCACCCTTTTTCTGTGACTCGGTTACCAAGTGACAAGATTGCTGCCAACACTTCCTGTTTTGGAGTGTTAGCAGCCAATCAAAATTAAGCTCGTGCTCAAGAGGATTCGCGAATCCTCCTCGGTGCTTAGATATCGATATTTTTATTTTTGAGTGTCTCAGCAACTACTGAACAGATTTATACAATTTAAAAAGAAAGAGCCCTTTCTGAACCAAGAGCTACCTTTTTGCCGAATTTGGTGTAATTCCGTTCAGCAATTCGGGCTGTAGCTGTGTCTAAAGTTCCTATGGAAATTAAAATGGGGAAACGCATTTTTGGACCCCCCTTTTTTCTCGCCCCTCGCTTGACGAATCACCCCGAAACTTTCAAGACAGGAGCTGACCGGGGCTCACCATTAGTTTTGGAAATTTCACGAAGATTCGTTAAACAGCGCCAAAGATATTGGCAAATCAAAAAACGCTTTTCCTATGGAAACTAGGTCCTAAATATAACGACCTACTGGTGACCGCCAGTAGGTAAGATATACATATATATTTAGGTATCTTTATTTTACCTACTGGTCCTTGCTAAATAGGTAGTTATAGTCAGGACCTAGTTTCTATTAGGTATGGGCGGAAAATCCGTTCCGCTCGCGGATTTTGCGGATTTTCGGTAAATTTGCAATCCGCGAGATTCGCGAATCTCCCGCAAAATCCGCAAATCCGCGAGCAGTGGATTTTGCTCGCACTGCTCGCACTGTTCGCGTGAGTTCGCGGCTTCCCAGTACAACTTCGCGCCCCGCGAATAAGTGCTAAATTGCAGAAATACGATCTTAGCAAAACTGAAACTACTTACCAGGTTCAAAAGTTCAGGCTCATCATTAGTAGCCATTTCCTGTAGTGCTTCCTGAGGGGCCCCTCCAGAGTTCAGTTGCCAGTTGCAACTATTATGTGACCCTGCTCTGAACCTCAGAATAGTTACACATATGCCACAAAGGTCCTGAATTACAGCTAAGGGAGACAAGCAGGAGCCAGGCTGGAAGTTAAAATCCATTAATCAGCCCCTAATTCATTATTGTCAGTTGGGGCAGGGCAGGTGTTGTAACTAATTTTGCAACAATGAAAGCACTTAGCAAGTGCAAAAGATCACTAATCAGGGCGCACTAAGGAAGCAGGTGCCAGCTAAAAAAATATTCTGTGACACATTAATCAGCCCCAAATTAATTCAGGTCACTTGAGGCAGGGAAGGTGTGCTTTGCTTTGCCGAAAATAATGTACACTGGACAACCAGAGGGTGTGGTGATGAAACAGAGGGTGGCATGGGTGGGCCAGAGGGTGGCATGAGTAGTCAGAGAGTGGCAGTGGTGACAGAGAGTGGCAGTGATGAAGAAGAGTGTCCCAAACAGGCTGGACACGTAGAAACAACAAGTTCGCAAAACTTGCGACCCGACAGGTAAGTTCGCAAATTGCGAAATTGTAAAAACCCTCGCGAACTGGCAGAAACACGGGCGAACACAAAAAAAAAAAATCCGCAAATTCGCGGGAATTCGCGGATTTTGCGGATTGCGAGTTCGCAAATCCGCAAAATTCGCGCACGCGAGATCCGCAAAATTCGCCCATGCTTAGTTTCTATCAAAAAGATGATATTCTCTCCTACTGCCAGAAGACTTGGCGGAAGATATACCCTATTCAACACGGTCACCTGCACGTACCCAATATTAAGAAGGAACTCCGTAACGCCACAAACCATTTCTTTGAGGAAAACACTAATTTGGTTAGCTCACCCTCAATAGTGTGGGAGTACTGTACTCAGAGGGCAAGCGATAGCATCTATTTCGGGGCATAAATGAGAAAAACCGAAGGAACTCTTAGAATTGGAAATGACATTGCAGGCAGCCAACGCAAACCACTCGGCAGACCCTACACCAGAAACGGCACACACTCTACACCTCAGACAGCAACAACATAGGGGCTAGTTACAAGATAGAACGATGGCTAACCTGGCAGCGACTAGGCACAAAGTATATGACATAGGAGATAAAGCCGGGAAATTATTGGCTTGGCTAGATAGGCGAGAGAAAAGTTCTAAGGGGATATGACAAATAAGGAAGGCAGAGGGACGACTTGTGACGGTCCCAGAAGACATAGTGAACACACTAGCAGACTATTTCCGAGAAGTCTACACATCGACTTTAGATGTAACAGAGGCTGAGGAAGCGAAGTCCTTGCTAAATGTAGAGATGCCAATGTTAACACAAGAGGCTACTCTGGAATTAGAGGCTGACCTAACAACGAGGAGCTACAGTTAGCAATCAGATCACTGCAGTCAGGCAAAGCACTGGGACCCAATGGGATCCCAGTGGAATGGTATAAACAAATGACAGAAACTCTCTGCCCACATCTACTGGCAATGTACAATGAAAGCCTGAAGAAAGGCAAACTACCAATAGATCAAAGAATAGCAACGATAGTGGCAATCCCAAAGCCTGGTATGGCCCCGTCTGAGTGTACTTCATACCGCCCTATTTCTTTATTGAATGCCGAAGCCAAAATTTTAGCTAAACTAAACAGGCTGATGACCCATTTACAGCACTTAATACACCCGGATCAATCTGGTTTCATGCCTAACAGGAACACGGCACTCAACCTTAGACGATTACATGGAGCAATGGCGAAGGTGCCGACTCTGCCTGAACCGGCAGTGATTTTGTCCCTGGATGCGAAGATGACCTTTGACATGGTAGAATCGCGATACCTCTTTGCGTTCCTCCCACATTTGGTATTCGGCCCTAAATTTTGTGCATGGGTGCGCCTCTAATACACAAGACCAGTGGCTCATGTTACGGCTTACGGGCACATGTTAAGCGAGATACCCTTGGCAAGGGGGATGCGCCGGGGCTGCCCCCTATCGCCACTTTTGTTCACGCTGGTGCTGGAGCCTCAGGCGACGCTGATTAGAAAAGCCCCATTGCTGAAAGGTATTCGATGGAGGAAGGGTTGGGAGGATCGTCTCTCTCTATACGCTGACGATTTACTGGTATACCTCACAGACCCGGAACAATCTATACCAGAGCTCCTCGACATCTGTGATACCTTCGGGAAGGTGTCAGGATATACAATAAACTGGTCCAAGTCGATCCTATATATACACTGCAGGGGCCGGCACTGCAACTTCCTACCGAATACCTATTGATAGTTGCGAGGGACTCCTTTAAGTACTTAGGTATACATATCACATCGGATGAAAAATAATTCTTCTCCAAGAATCTGGCACCCCCGGGGGAGGAGCTACGCTAGCAAACAAGATGGCCGCTTAAGCTCCCAGCTCCGTTGACCTCCACCAGCAGCTCGTATATCCTGCAAGTTATCCTGATTTTACACCGGACTCCCGTATGTGTGAGGAGTAGCTGACTCTGAAGGCGCAATCCCGAACTTTTTATCATACCGGGTGACGGAGATATGCCGTGTTTCATTCTTGGCCTACCCCGGAGCTGAAGCCGGGGCCTCGATTTCCAATTCATCCGGGCTGGAATTGAACAACATCGGCTGGAACCTTGGGCTTTGTCCGGTCTCCCGAACGGGGATATAATCTTCCTGGTTTTCGACGGCGATCTCGTATCCTGCCTGCAACACACACGCTACGGCGTGTCACATCGTTTGGTGGCCCCGTATCCGACACCTGGAGACACAGTAAGCTTGCCGTGGGGGTGCGGACGGGAGCCCTGATCAGCGGCGAAGGAGCAACATCGTGAGGTGAGAGCGCCCGTTGTTGGTGTCCGCTCCAGATTTGCCTGCCACCCCGGAGAAGCCGGCCTCCGGGGGTTTGCATCCTGATCTGTTGCTTGCGAGAGGAGATGGAGGGGACAAAAGACACGCCACCGCTGCACGTCGTAATGGCGGCCATTAGAGCGCTCCACTCACTGATCATCGTCAACTACCGGGCACTGTCTGTAACGATGGACGATCTTTGCCGGGGACCGGACAGTGACTTTTTGCCATCATCGCAGCCAGCGGTGCTATTAACGGAACATCGTATATCCGACTTCGAGGTCCCTGTGCAGGAGCTGGATTCCTTTGGCGCTGCAGACTCCTATAATACAGATTGCGCGCCCGTGAACATTGTCAGCGTTCCCTGCTTGAGCCCTATCTCGCCGAACATCACTATGGAAAACCTTGACTGCCTCAACAAGATCACCTGTGACTATGGGAGAGTTTTATCCTCCTGCCACGCTTTTCCTCGCCTGCTTTGTGTAGACTGTGAACTTTTATCCTTTAACTGGCTTGTTCGTACTGACTTGAATCTCCATGAAAGCTTTACCGCTCTCACTGCTGCTGTGGCCTGGGTTACAATTGCTCCAGTGAACACTCGTACTGGCCAGGGTTAACTTGTGGGGCTTTTCAGGACACGGGACAATAATGTAATCGGTTGCTGGGATTGTGGCCTGTGAACTGCGGGAGTCGGTGGTATGTTTGGTACTTCCCCGGATTGATTGTGTATTTCGCTGCCCTTTCTTTTGAATTTGTTTCCGAGGGGTCGCATCTGGTGGGGGGGAGGGGAGTTCGGGAGTGTGTGTTTTTGTTTCTCCTCCTCTGCTGTTTCCTTCTTTTAGGGATGCTTCTGGGCGACAGGCACGCTGCTAGTGTGTTAGGCCGTAGCCATTGCAGGGGTGCAGGGTGGTGGGGGGTTTGTTATTTTACCTTTGTTTTGTTCTATGGCCCCCTTTTTCTTCTCTTCTCTCTTTCGGGTATTCCTCTGGGCGACAGGCGCGCTGCTAGTGGGGTAGGCCATAGCCATTGGAGGGCAGCAGGGTGGGGGGCGTGGGGGGGTTTGTTATTTTGCCTTTGTTGCGTTCTATGGCCCCTTTTCTTTTTCTTTTTCTCGCAGGGTCCGGTCGCGATAACTTTCGGTTTCATCCTGATGTATATGAGTGGGCGGGGTATGGAGTGGGTGGCTGTGATGATAGATAGGTAGCTTAGTTCTTTACCCTTAGTGAACTTACTGGCGCTTGCGTTTTTACTTTTGGCCTACTTTGATCCATGACTGCTTTTAACACTTACCCGCATATTTTATATCTCCGAATGTGTAGCTCCGGCTATCCTGTATCTTCTTCTTTATTTCGTTCTGGGGGGCGGGGTTAAAAATAAAATGAAACCTTATTCCTATCCTTGATTCGAAATGTTTCCGATACATTGTCTATCCTTTACCGCTGCCAGACCCATGGGTTGTCGGCTGAAGAGCTGTGTTATTGGCTTTCCTGATCCGTGTTACATGCATGTGGTACCGGCCCCTGCCGCTGCAGGGTTACTCTTGTATCTTGTGTTGAACGATAGAATACGGTTTTCAAAAAAAAAAAAAAAAGAATCTGGCACCCCCTATGGAGAGATTACGGAGAGATGTGATGCACTGGGCGTCCCTGCCCCTCACTCTTCTTGGTAAAGCGGCACTATATAAGATTATGCCCTACCCCGGTTCCTTTATGCCCTTGACAATACGCCATTTCCAGTCCCGCCCAGGTACTTTAGGCAAATAGCTGCACAGGTGTCGCTACTTCTCTGGGGCCACAGCCCTGCTCGCATAGCATAGGCAAAGCTACACAAAAGTTGGTATGATGGTGGGATAGCACTCCCGGACATAAAATTGTATTATTGGGCGGCACAACTTAAGGTCATTAACCAATGGCTCCACGCACCGCAGGATGACCCAGTGTACAGGGCAGATAGAGCCCGACTGGGAACAAATAATATGCTCACAATCCTATATGATAAAGGACTAGCACTGAAGTTAGAGGACCCTACAAAACATACGGCCACGCTGTGGCACAGAGCACAGACAAAGTTGGGATGGAGAGGGGTTATTACTAAACTTCCCCCGCTGTGGGACTCAAAAAAACTAAGATAGTTGAGAAATAGCAAGGGATTTGAATAATTGGACAATATAGGCATTTCCACAGTGGGAGATCTATGGGATAGGGGGACTGAAGTCCCATTTACCCAACTCCAGCAACAATATGAACTAGGCCCGACTGAGACCTACAGGTACGCGCAAATAAGGCATGCGTTGCTAGTGGCGATCCCACAAGACACTGAAGTCCCTGAGGCCTCCCCATTGGAGGACCGGCTGCTGACTGACCACATGCAAAAACGTGCCACGTCCTTCACATACAAGAAGCTGATTAACAATCTGCCAGACCCGACAGTCTCACTAAGAGGCAAATGGGTGACAGACGTAGGAGACGTAGATGACACGGAGTGGCAAGAAGCTTTAGCATCACCTAAGGAGGTGGGAATCCCTGCACGACTTCGGTTAGTACAGCTTAAGAGACTGCATAGGATATATTATACCAGATCCATATTGTATAAAATACTGAGGGCACAACATCCATACTGCCTGAGGGGGTGTGGAAAAAGAGGGTTCTTTCATACATACAATATGGGAATGTTCAGCAGTAGCGGAATACTGGCGACAGGTACTAAGAACAATATCACAGGTGATGGAGGTGGCGCTATTACCAGAGCCGCGCAGATGTTTACTCAACATGTGGGAGCCCAATGATCTCACGCGCCATGGACAAACATGGGTCACGCTGGGACTCATGGTGGCAAAACAAAATATTGCGCAGAAATGGGGTGCAGTGGACTTACCTTTGCTAGAGACTTGGTGTAGAGATATGGATCTCACTATGGTAACGGAAAGAACAGTGTATGCCAATCGTAAGAGTCCTAGAAAATGGACTAAAATCTGGGCGGCTTGGAATGCCTATGGGGGGACATCTGTGACCCAATACCAGAACTAGACTTGGATAGCTCAGATGAGGATTAAGGGGGAGGAGGAGGAGCGCACGATGGGGACTGAACTGCCGAATGACTAAACTAGGGGAGGTACAGATTACTTTTGATTGATAACAGCAATGTTTTCGGAGAATGTGCCACCTAACTGTAATACATGTTTTTTGCAATTGTGTCATCACTGCCTATATGTTGAAGGAAAAAAAAAAGAATAAAAATAATTTTAAAAAAAGATAATATTCAATGTTCCAAATCTTTGGCGACGGTTGATGAATCTTCATGAAATTTTTCAAACAAATTTGCCCGGTACTTCAGGTGCTGTCTGGGACGTTTTGGGGAGTTCCGTCACATGGGGGCTGAGAAAAAAGGGAGGGTCCAAAACGCATTTTGCCCATTTTAATTCCCACATGACCTTTGAACAAACCAACAGCCAGAACCACCGGATGGAATGACACCAAATTTGGCAGGGAGCTAGATGTTGATACGCAGATCGTCCTCTTTG
The DNA here is from genome assembly GCF_964263255.1 of Lissotriton vulgaris. NCBI lineage: Eukaryota > Metazoa > Chordata > Amphibia > Caudata > Salamandridae > Lissotriton > Lissotriton vulgaris. The sequence goes on from NC_141696.1 coordinate 1,546,374,134, forward strand.
TGATCTGGTATAAATGCATTTGGCAGTTTTAAAGATGTTTACTAGAAAATAAATGTGTATATATTGGTGAAGTAGTGTGGCTCACTGGTTAGAGGCGGCAGACCCGAGAGCAGAGGACGGCCCGGGACCAGGGTTCGATTCCTGGTGCGGCAGGTTTCTGGACCAGGGTCAGCAGACTCGATAATTCTCTCGCCTCGGTGCCCACTCTGATCAGCGATCACACTCGGCAACTCTGGGCATTAGCTTGCCTCATCTTCACTAACGGCCCCACCAGACCGCTGGAGATGCCTGGTCTCACCCTGGAGATACCCATTAAGGGACCATCTCTCAGGGAAGCCAGGAAGGGTTTCGCAGCGGTCGAAGCGCCTTGGGACCCTATGGGTAAGTAGTGCGCTATATAAATGCCTATACATACATACATTGGGAGGCAGATTCTCTTGAGCTGAGACCCACAAAAATATAAAAAATAAACAAAGGGGGCAGGGTAGGACTACACTGACCCCCTAAAACTGGTGGTCAGTGTAGCCCTTCGCTGAGGGTTAAAAACATTTTTTAAATCAATTTTGCCACAAATTCACTAGTGGATTCAATAATTTGTGGCAAAAATGAAGAAATAACATATGCCTGGGCTCCCATGCCTCTTTTCAAGTAAGCCCAGCGCTGGACCAAATACCAGGGGCATGCTGGATTTATAAACAAAAAGGAGGGGGTGCACGGGCCCCCCTCCAAGTCTTTGTGACTATTTATGAAGTTAACGCAGGGGAGGCCTTTAAGGTCTTTGCTGCAGCCCCAGGGACTGACACCTCTCCGGGGCTGTTTGATTTTAAAGAGCAAGTCAATTCAGTGATCTCTTCTTCTTTTTGCATTCTAAGAATAATAAATAAAATTGCTCACCTGATTACTTTTGACTTATTAAAAACTGTGGTCACTGCACTAGTTCTGGCAAGACTAGACTGCTGTAATGGTCTTTACCAAAACGTGCAAAAAGGATAAAAAAATAAACTTAAAAACTGCAATACACAGCAGAAAAGATGCCCTTTAACATCCCTAGGTTTGCATCGGCATCCCTTGTTTCGAATAAGTAAATTGATTTCCTATTGAATGGCACATTACCTTTAAGGCTCTCTACCCAACATATACGGCGCTGCATGGAATTGGCCCAGATTACTTTTAAAATAACCTTAAATGGTGAACTGCAGGTAGATTCCTATACTGAAGCCATGGAAAAAATCTAGTAGTTCCTCCCAACAAATGTATGTCCTGGGGAGGAAGGAGTTTCATCAGATGTATTGTCCTGCAACGGAACAGTCTTCCTCAATCTTTGAAATCCTCAACCACTCTTCTAGCTTTCAGAAATGCTTTGAAAACCTGGCTCTTCTCCAACTAAAGGAACTTTTCTTATTGATCACAGGCAGCGCCAAGACGCCTCTGGGTATTTACTGCACTTTGCACATCTATTCAATATTAATTTTGAAATGGGGGCCTCAAGGACCCCCCTAGGACCACCCGCTCCCAGTTGCCAAAATCAATATTTTTAAATGGGAGGTGGGCCGCGCAGCCCCCCTCCGGGGCTGTTCTCGGCCCTGGGGATTGCCATCAGCCCGGGGCATGCCCTCATACAAGAATGGAGGTGAGCCGTGCTGCCTAACTCTTGGAGCCAATAATGGCCTGGGGCCCACCACCCCCCAGGAGCAGCTCCTGCTATGTCGCGGGGTGCCCACACCTGGGACATACCTGTTTGCTGTGGCTTGGCGGGAGCTTTAACTCTCCTGCCAAGCCACAGCAAATGCTCCGCTTGCAGCAAGAGGAAGCATTAAAAATGCTCTACTCTCCCTGCCAGAAGCGGAGCAAAATTGCTTTCAGAGACAGGGAGCTGCCTTTCCAGCAGATCCCTATGTCTGAAAGCAATGCTGGATCCTGCAGGAGGTGGGGAGCCAGCAGGGACAGCGGGGGACTTCTCACACCCAAACCATTTGTCCACTGTATGGGGGCAATATACATCTCATCACAGCAGAGTCATTAATAATCAGATGATACTAAACGCTGTCTAAAAGGCACATTTTGACTTAGGCAGAAAAATTCCAACTTTATAAAAGTGGCATTTTCAAAATAGAAATTTAAAATCCGACAACCATTAGATTATATTTAAATTTCTATTAATTGGAGTCCTTGAATCATGGTTCCAGCAATTCCCAAACTGAGGTTATGGTATTATAAATACGGCTCCCGGTTTTCCGTTTAAACTGATTTTTACATATAAAAAGAGACGGAAAACCTGCTTTTCTTTGTCTGTATTTATATGTAAAAACGGGAAAATATGGGAAAATTCTAGCACATTTTGAGCGCTGCTGTGCTCTAGCAGAGTTGCCTCGCCAGGCCCTTTTGCTGATTCTAGGGCTGTGGCTGCCTTCAGTAAAGCGAAACACCAGCTTTAGTTTTGCTGGACATTTCTTTGAATTCACGGTCTTTTTGCGCTCCTGTCGGCCTTTTGTTAGCTGCCCCAGCAATGTCTGGGGCTCCGCTCCGCCCCTCGAGTGAGCCTAGCCAGCCATTTCAAAAGAAAGTTAAGTACGGGGGACTTGGGCTGGAGTCAGTGGCGTATGCAGTTTGGGGGCACATAGATTCCAGTGTAATCTCAGCCACTTCTAAATAATTCACTCTGGCGCTGCCGTTTGTCCTGTTCAGCTCGTCTGATTGTGTTGTTTGCAGCCCCCCTCGTCTCACTATCACAATGTCTGCTACTCCTGTTCATTTTGCCTGCACAATGGGGGGTCGTGGCAGGAGGCAAGGTGCCTTGAGCTCCCAGATGATCTGCGGCTGCCAGCGCCAGGAGGCCTGCATTGTTCTAAGCGCCCCACCTCGAGGTGAATCCTGCTCACACACCGCATTCAGCCCCCCCTCCCTTTCCTTTGCCTTGGGCTGGGATCTCACTCTCACAGACATGCCTGGGGTGGACAGGGGGGAGTGGGCAGCGGAGAGAAGAAATCCGATTCTGCTGCCCCCCCCTCTTTCTTCCTCTTACTCCCTCTCTTTGTCGCGCTCCTCCTCACTTGCAGAAAACTGTGACTGTTCTTTCCTTTCTGTCATTCATTCCCCAGTAAAATGGATCCACAAAAAACCAAGCACTGGCAAACTAATGTGGCAGGGCAAGCAAAGGAACGATGGGTTGGAGTGCTAAACATGTGTTTAAACAGACCACTACAGTGACATTTAAGAAAGCAATCAATGAGACATTTAAACAACAAAGCCCAATAAGTGAATATACTACATCTACAGAAAACTGAACGTGACTATTTTAATAACACGTTATTCCAAATGTTTCAAAGACCATCCTGTGGTTATTTAGACAATAATCTATCACAATAGCTTTGAGTCATGGAAGGGGCAGCTTAATGTTTGATTACGAGTAGGCTGACATTTACTAAGTAGGATGGGTTTTCATTCATGATAATGATACATTTATTTGTGGGATTAAGTCTGACAATGGATGAACACTAACATACCAGCGATTTAGACAAATAAACTTGTAGGAGAATTTAGGAATTCATTCTTGGTTTAATGCAGTTTTGTGGCTTAGTAGCACAGACCTAAAATACTGAAAGCTGTTCACACATTATTTTGGGATGCTTTGTTAATTGTGCTATGTCACCATTGCTGACACAGAAGTACATCTTTCAATTACTCAAAAATACCAACTCAATGAAACTCATTTTGCCAGTGTCACGAAGATGAGAGGTGAATTCAAAGGATTTAAACCAACAGCGCAGATAAATAACTTCACAGGTCTTCTGTTTTGCGCGCGCACCACTCGACACCTGGGAGTGATCATGTCAGAGAGCCGGCACACCCATCGCATGTGCTCTGCAGAGGCCCTGTGTTTTGGGCAGCTGGCAGTGGAGGAAACTGTGTCTCTTTAAACAGTGTGTCCATACCAGGCCACCATCACCCAGCCCACGGGGCCGCGCGCGCTTAACTGGGTCCCCACCATCAAGATCTGTGGCAGCTGGATGACATCAGCCCCCACTGTGTTAAAGATATCCTGCAGTTTGTTGATGACGGGAATCAGCGCCTCCATGACGGCGGCAGGAATGAATGGTTTATTCACACCCAAACACATTAGCGCCACCTTATAGAGTTTTCCAGTCAAGCACTATTTTTCTTTTCAATGGAGGACACGTTACCCAGCAAAGCGAGCACTGGGGATGGCAATGAGGTTATCGTGATTATTTGTGACTGAGTGCTAAACACTGCTGTCCAATATGTGGCAATGACTGGACAGGACCAGGTCATGTGTGCGAAGTCAGCTCCAGGGAGAGGCACTTGGGGCAGTGCGAGGATCTGGTGGCGTCAAACTTGGCAAACTCGAAAGACCTGTTCAAAAAGCAGAAATTGAGAGGCTTATGGCAGTGGTTAGGGGCTATGAGCATAGTTTGCGCAAATCTAAATGCCCAGTCTTTGTCGGGGATGAGATGACCGTAATCTTCTTCCCTGCGGGGCCAGACACCGCAGTTGTGTGTGTGTTTTTGTGCCATACATGACCAGTAGAGTTTAGCGATCAGGGGGGAGCCCTCTGGGTCTGTGATTAGAAGTGTAAGTGGAGGAAATTCCTCAAGGGCTAGGTGATAGGAGGGTAGGAAGGACCTTAGCGTTCTGTGAAGCCTATTAAGGACGAATCTGTCCATTCTGTCCTGTGTCAATGGGGTGTTCTCCAACATGTCCATCTAGGAAGAGATCCCCCAAAGGTGGGTAAGTGTAACCTCAACAAGGAGTGTTTAAAAAAATCTATTGCTTTTAGATAGCACAAACTAGACCCGAGACATCAGGTATCAGAGCGTTTTACATGAGCACCAGTTTCATTGCAGATGGACACATTCTTTTTTGTTAGGCACAGGGAGATTAGGTGATTTGAACAGAATCAGAGGATGTGGAGCGCCGTTGCCGAAACTCGAACCCAGTTTCTCAGCTTCGAGGTCGACGGTTCTTGCCGTAAAGCTACATCCTCTCCTCTAAGGCGTTGTAATGGCCTTTCCATTGAGAGGAGCTGCCAGGGGTTCCTGGATAGGGGGAGCCTGGGGAGCATAAAAGGTGGAAGTCCAAGGTTCCTCAGAGCTTTCCCCATGCCCAGCATGTTATGAATAGGGTCTGAACAGCCATTGGGTCCAACTTGACGCCCCGCAGCAACAGCGCGTTAAGGGTGTGGTGACCTCTTGGTCCTGTTCCAGTTTATTGTAGGGTAAATGGGCATCTGAGTGAAAACAATGGTAAGCCAAATGTGCCTGCATGACCAGATAGCATAGGCAGAGATCGGGGACAGGGAACTAGCCTCAGTCGTTAGGAAGTGTGAGCGTTACCAGGGCTCGAAAAATTCACTCGACCGCTCGCATTTATGAATTAGATTAATTCAGGACAAGCTGTTTTTAGGTCCTACTCGCCCTTTCTGGTGAGTAAGAAGACAAACTGACATTTGACTTCTGCCTCTGAAAGCAGAGGAAATGTGACAAGATAGCAAGATTTAAAGGCATCTTTATTGCTCACAAAGTAAATGAGCAATACAAATGCGTTTAAATCTTGTTAATTTGTCACATTTGCTCTGCTTTCAGAGTCAGAGGTCAAGTGCATTTCACTTAGGTCGAGGAGATTTTGTAGGTTACTAGACATGCAGGTCTAGTGCATTTTAGGGATTTTTCGAACCCTGGTTACCCACGCAATAAATGGCCTACGATCCGCCAACACCAACCTCAGCAATAGGCTTTGCAGTTGAATTTGTCAGAGGAATGAGAATACTGATGATTAGGTACAAGAAACAAGGGAGTACGTTCATCTTAATGATAGCAATTCAGCACGACAAGGAAAGAGGGAGGTGAATCCAGCGGTAGATTTGTGTGGAAAGCTTGTCCCTTGCAGGCCGTAGTTTAAGTGGATGAGCTGTTCCCTGCTCTTATGTAGTACGATCCCCAAGTATTTGGTGGAGTTAGCAGACACCCGGAAGGGATGTTGGCATGGTGGATGTGGCTCATGGCCTCCGTCAGTAGGAACAGTTCAGATTTAGCCCTGTTGATACGGAGACCCGAAAGTCTGCTGAATCGAATAATTTTCCACACTATAGGGTCTAGGTTTTCCTAGACAAATTAGAGGAAATTCAAGTATAATTAATTCTAAAATGAAATAAAAAGAAATGGTCCTTAGTTCTGTACAATAATGATAAGGGCATATTAGCCAAATTTTGAGCAAAGATTCATTCTGGTTATAATATCTGCAGAAAATGTGCCAAATGTATGTCAGAAAGCAGGAGTACGCAAATGTAATCATACCTTAATCTTCTTTGAATGTTTATTCTCTATGAAGTGTCTCAATGTGTTCTCAATACAAATGTCAGCAACTTGTGTATAACAACATGTTATTCTTTTGCAAATCAACTGGTGTCAGAGGCAACTGCAATGCATATCTTTATACAACAACAGATCACAATGTTCCTTCACATTCCTCAGTTACATCTGATCATGCTGTCATTACCAACATCCTCCTACCCAGTTAATACCCAGCAATAGTTCTGTAGTTTTCAGAATCTCTTTTGCCCCTTTTCTGTAAACTAGGACCTAGTAGAGGCATGTACAAAGTACTAAATATATCAGGACAAGGATCTTGTTATGCATCCGAGGCTGCTTAGGTATTACTGCCACCTCGCAACGCTCCTTGAGATGGGCTCTTTGATTTCATTACACTAAATATATCTAAAGGCAACACTCACAAATATTCAGGGGAGAGCTGGTCTTTTTGCAATTGTGTAAATGACAGATCTTGAAAGAAACAATTGCCAAAATACACTGATGCAATAAATAACAAGCAAACACAGGAAGGGTGAATGGAGGGAACTACTCATTTTAAAAACATTTCCAGGAACAGATCTGTCCCTCAGATCTCATTGTCCCAGATATCTTTCCTTGTTGTGAGCCTAAGACCCACAAGTGGCCATGGAAATTAGGTACTGCAAAGAATGGAGTCACTACATATGTGCATTGCATTGACTGGTTTTCATATCCAAAGGTTTCTACCGATCCAAATATATCTCTAAAATTAATTCATGTTCAAAAATATATAGGTAGCACCTTGAATCGAAAAGCTTCATGCATTCTTAATGTACAGAGATACATTTTGTTATATATTTGAATTAGTTAGACAGCAGAATGTGGTAGTGAAACAGCAGTTTAGAAACAATTGCAATTTCATAATTTTCTCTAGCTCCTGGTCCCAGTGTTTCTGCCATACTGTAATCTAGAATATGGGACGATACTGGAATGTGGTTTAGTGGCCACCATCTGCTGTATCTCTCCTGTATTGTAGGTTCTGTATCTTTCGGATTCTTAAATCATGTAGTAGAATGACTACTAGCCTGGTATGTTAAGAGTAATCAATCGTTTCTGGGTTTCATTTTGTGCTTTCATAACCACATATAACTATTTATGCCTCTACTTTAAACAGTATGAGGTTTCTGTAGTACCTCGCACTTTTCACTGTATGTCATATTCTGCCCAATTACCTAGTTTCCTGCTGGTTGCTAAATTCCTTAAATGGTTATCAGTTATTCTGTGTCTACTCCTGATTTATCTAATTGTACCAGATGTCTTTGCAAAATAATTTTGAAATATACATTGGATGGCCCCAGGTAATGATGAAAGCAGACTTACTCTCAAGTTCCCACATGGTACAGTATTCTGAACATTAAGGTCACTCCTATTGCCAGTTCCTCTGTAGACAAAGGATGGTTTCTTGTAGCCTTGCAAGGTTGCTTAATGCCCAAGCCTCCATCTGCATAAAGTATCATTTATCAATTGAATTCTTGTTAAAATGCTAAATATTTAGAGGATTTCCTGATTTCCCAGGTGTTGACTTTCTGATGCCATGAGAGGCTTTATTACTTGACGATCCTGCTGCATTCAGAACATGCATACAGTTTCACACCTGTGTGAGTTCTCTTGTGTATTATTAGTGATATCTCTGTAATGAATATGATGCCCCACTCAGAATATTTACTTGATTTCAATCTACAGTGACTGTCATACTGCTTCTATTATGAAACCCTGTATACTCATGGGTCGGAATTATGAGTTTGAAGGTATTTAACACATCCAATATTTATTGTTAAATAACTCAGCTTTTGTTACATTTCATCAGGTCAGACCTGACAAAGTTTAACAGGGGAAAACATAGGGGGCCAGATGTAGGAAACCTAATACTGGTCGGTAACGGCCGAAAGTACCGAATTGCGGCCGTTACCGACCGGTATTAGGCATTTGAAATGTAGGGGCCTAATTTAAGGATTCGATAACTTACAGGATCCGTAATTTAAGGAATCTGTAAATTAGCGAATTCTGAAATACTGATTCGGTAAATTACCGAATCCTTAATGTAGGAAGCACTCAAGTGAGTGCTTTTCACTTGTAAGGATTCGTTATTTACCACAAACTAATAGTTGGTGGTAAATATCGAAAACTTTAGAAAACGCAATTTTGTGCTTTTTCCAACTGTGCCATGTGGCAGACACACATGCCCTTAGGGCATGTATGTGTGCCACATGTGCACCCATGCACTATGCAGGTGTGCAACAGGGTGTCAATGTGACACCCTGCCACCCTTGTAGGTCTACCGTTTATTACCGATTCGGTATTTACCGAATCAGTATTTCTCATTCATTCCTATGGGCCTCCAGGCAATACCGAATCATTAGCTACATATCATTTAACGAATCGGTAAAATTCGGTATTTTAGAATTGGTAAATTATATTTACCTACATCTGGCCCAGGGTATTTACTGTATCATGCAGCTTTAGGTGCATAAAACACAACAATCTGCAAGTTATACCCCATAAACCCATAATTGGTGGTATTTATCACAAATGATAAATAAAGTACCCCGTGGTATCATTATTTATCAGGGGCAATAAATAGTGTCTCAAGTGGTAATCAGGCCCTTACACCATTAATAGGATTTCTTTCCTTTATCGCTTCTCAAATGGATTGAGAGATTATATTTTCCCCAGAAAGCGTTGTCACATTAAGTAGATGTGCATGGTTTCTTTGTTGTAGATTATTCTATTTGTCACTGGATCTACACTCGTAGTAAAGGTGTGTGGTTCTCAGATGATTCAACAGAGTACCTTTGTGTCTGAAAGCCTGGTCACATTCAGAACATTTATATGGTTTCTCCCCTGTGTGAATTTTCTGATGAACTGAAAGATGACTCCTTCGCTTGAAAGCCTTGTTACATTCAGTACATTTATATGGAGCCTCCCCCGTGTGGATTCTCTGATGAGCGTACAGATTATCATTACGCCTGAAAGCCTTATCACATTCAGAACATTTATAGGGTTTCTCTCCAGTGTGAGTTCTCTGATGTATTGTCAGCCTTTTCTTTCGAACGTATGCCTTGTCACATTCAGAACATTGGTAGGGCTTCTCTCCAGTGTGATATCTCTGATGTACTATAAGATCAGCTTTCAGAATGAAAGCCTTATCACATTCAGTACATTTATATGGTGTCTCCCCAGTGTGGATTCTCTGATGTATGTAAAAACTATCAGTTCGCCTGAATGCTATATCACATTCAGAACACTGAAATGGTTTCTCTCCTGTGTGGATTTTCTGATGAATTGCAAGATGACTCTTTCGCTTGAAAGCCTTGTCACATTCAGTACATTTATATGGTGACTCCCCCGTGTGGATTCTCTGATGAGCGTACAGATTATCACTACGCCTGAAAGTCTTATCACATTCAGAACATTTATAGGGTTTCTCTCCAGTGTGAGTTCTCTGATGTACTGTCAGCCTTTTCTTTAGAATAAATGACTTGTCACATTGTGAACATTTGTAGGGTTTCTCACCAGTGTGATATCTCTGATGTACTAATAGTTCAGCGTTCAGAATGAAAGCCTTATCACATTCAGAGCATTTGTGTGGTTTCTCTCCCTTGTGATTTCTCTGGTGTAATGACAGCCCATATTTGTGCGTGAAAGCTTTGTCACAATCAGTACACTTATACGGTTTCTCTCCAGTGTGATCATTCTGATGTCGCATTAGATAAAGTTTGGTTTTGAAACCCTTGTCACACTCAGAACATTTATATGGAGTCTCACCCCTGTGAGACATGTGATGTTTCCTTAATTGTCCTTTTGAAATGAAAGCCTTCTTACATTCAGAACATCCATAAGGTTTTGCTCCAGTGTGAACACTCTGATGTATTTTCAGCTGTCCTTTTGTAATGAAAGCCTTCTCACATTCAGAACATTTATATGATTTCTCAGCTGTGTGAGTTTTTTGGTGTAGGGATAGTCCACTTAGTCCCTTAAAAGCTTTTTGACATTCAGAACATTTATATGGTTTCTCGCCGGAGTGATTTCTTTGATGCATCACTAGGTTGTCCTTTGTGATGAAACACCTGTCACACTCAGAACATTTATATGGTTTCTCACCAGTGTGTATTCTCTGATGTCTTATCATACTTGTCTTATGACGGAACACCTTAGTACACTCAGAACATATATATGTTTTTTCCCCAGTGTGAATTCGCTCATGTATTGATAATTGTCTCTTTTCATTAAAAGTCTTGTCACATTCAGAACATTTATATGGTTTTTCTCCAGTGTGAGCATTCTGATGTCTCATGAGGTGAAGTTTGGTGTTGAAACTCTTGTCACACTCAGAACATTTCTATGGAGTTGCACCACTGTGAGACATGTGATGCAGCCTTAAATTTCCTTTTGTAATGAAAGCCTTCTCACAAACAGAGCATTTATATGGTTTCCCACCAGTGTGACTTCTCTTATGTATGGATAGGCCACCTATTGCCTTAAAAGCTTTTTGACATTCAGAATATTTATATGGTTTCTCGCCGGTGTGATTTCTTTGATATATTATTAGATTGTCCTTTGTGATGAAACACTTGTCACACTCAGAACATTCCTAAGGTTTCTCGCCAGTGTGTGCTCTTTGATGTCTTATCAGATATTTTTTAAGATGGAAAGCCTTATTACATTCTGAACATCCATATGTTTTTTCCTTAATGTTATTTTTCTCCTGAGATGATAAATCACTCTTTTGCGTGAAAGTCTTTTCCCATTCAGAACATTCAAATGGTTTCTCACCAGTATGGGTTATGAATCTTTCATCACTGGGAATTTGTGATGAACGTCTGGTCACACTCAGTGCATTTATATGGTCTTAGTTCAGAATAGAATTACTTTTGTTCAAGGAGATTGTACTTGTGAGAAAACCTTTACATTCAAGACATTGAAATGTTTTTTTTCCAGTATGGGTTTGGATGCCTGCAATCAAATAGCTTTTTCTAACAAAAGTCTTCTGGAGCCACTGTAGATTTATGTTGTCTTAATTTGCAGAGATCTCCTTGATGTTTTTCCACATGGATCTTTATGTAAAAATCGTGTGCATTTAAAGCATTTGTGCACCTCCTCCATTATGCACACATTATGTTTAAGTAATTACATCCTTGTAATAATACCCTAGAGACACTGGGTAAATGCATGTAACTTTTCTTGTGTCTGTCCAAGTTAATACTGTCACGTTAGGTACATTTTACTTACACATATAGATGAAAAATTACCTCCCTACATTTATTGGATTAGTATTAGAACTGCAAAGTTGTGCACTTAAATGAAGTGCACTTGTGTCTTTAATGTGACAAATTAGGTAAATCTCTCTTATTTCTTTTCTCACTGGTATAAAGTCAATTATACAGTATTAGTTGGCATTTTTAAAGCACATTTAGTGCATGGAAACAATGTTTTGACTGTATGGCACGTGTGATTTGCTATAAGATAGTCATTTCTCATATTCACTGATTATTTACATGGTAACGCTCTGTGCTAGCCTCTCATGAGGGGATATTCTGATGTGTTGTTAGAGTTGCCTTTTACGCAGAAGACATCAATAAGTAGTTTCGTCCATTGCTAGTGTTTAGTGTATACATTTTCTGTTGTTATCCTAGTCACTTTAGCCTGGAAAGATTTATTACATTGTATACATTTGTGGGGCTTTCACCTCGTTGGTCAATTGATGGATTAGGGATCCTTGGAATGCTAACATGCACTCACACTCATGAGATACCCCTCAGTCCTTTGGTGTGAGGTGCTATGTCCCATTCCTCAGACACACATCATTCAATAGGTGTCTGATACCAGAATTGCACAGAAAAAGGCTGTTTGCACCAGGAACGCACATCAGTAATAATTGTAGAGCTTCTTTAGTAGAATAAAGTCTCCGAAAACAGTTTGTACTTTTCAGGGGGCGTCTCAAAAGTTGAATTGCAATTCTTGGTGTCCGCGATATTCCTCTGACCATTAATTTTATTCTGTGTTTCTTTGACTTTAGGGGACAAACAAATAGATAAGCATTAGCATTTTATGAGCCAAAAACACAAATATCAGCATTAAAAACATTAAGTTTGTTTTCTTATATGAAAATGAAGTCACAAAAGCCAGGAACACAATTGTAAGTGATGTTCACAGCGCATTAGCATAGAAATAATATAAACCTAATCTAGTGGCCATAGTATTTTATTCATTTATGGACCAAAACATTTCCATCCTAGTAACACGATCCAGAGCAAATTGTTAGTCATCCACTAAAAATGTTCATAACAATAATTATAATGGACAGTGAGATAACTATACACCAATTACCAAACACACAGCACGAAACAGGAAAAATTGGTGAACATGACTCTGCTGACAACATGGATTAAAACAAAAACCTGGATGTGTAATCCAATAATTACAGCATGAATGACACTGACATATAGACATCTATCATTAAATAGGGAAGTCCATAGCATGTATTGGGATACATCAGAAATCTTCTAAGATATTTATTTCAGTTATTTGAGGAGCAAAGCAATACCAACTGCTGTTTTCTGGTGCTAAACTACAGGAAGCTGCAGCCAGAAGTTAAGGTTTTATTGACCAAATAGCCATGGTTTTAGAAGCTTTGTACAAACAATCTTATCAGTCCTCGATCGGAGATATAAAGAAAGAGAATTCCACAGTTTGGCAACAGTGACTAAAAGGCACGCCCACTTTTCTGGGATTTGCAAAGTAAAGGCTGAAGAAGAAAAAAAAAGTTCAGGTCACAGAATGCAAACAAAACAACTTCTTCTTGAATGTTTCCATGTATATTTTTGTGACAGATCGAAGGTTCCAAGGGCACATTTTAAAACTCAGACAATGATACATGTGATCCAATTAGCAGAGCATGGATATGTCAAAAACAAAGATAACTTCTAATTCACTGATCAGAGCTTTAATTAACATAGAAACTAACTGCCTGATCTAGTTTGCAGGTGGACTATCATCCGTCCAATTTAGAGATCACTGCCGGCCACACAGTTACTGTCAATGTACTAAAGCTTTTGGGGACAGCCGCTATTGGTTTAGATGGTCATTCACTCAAATTGTACTACAGTTTTTCCCCCTAAAAGTGGAAAGGTTGTTATTGGAAATAAAAAACTATTCACCGCCACATTCAGGGAGTATTATATGCTTCATATTTTATTTTTGAAGGTGTCCTACTTTACACTCAAAAATGACATGCTTCTCATGTCACAAACAGTAATGACTAACTTCTCTCCAATTCCTCTAATATCCCAGAAACACCATTAAAGGGAGATGAACCATGTACTAAGTATGTGCAGGAGGCCCTCCACACAACAGTCATCTGCTGCAAGGGAGGGCCAGCGGTGTGTCAAAGGTAAGCCTGTCGGCGCTTGTATGCCACTGGTCACCGCCTGAAATGCAGCCTCTTTCCGATGAGGTAAGCTGGCTTTTCTTACTTACTCCTCTGAGCAACTAAATTCATTGGGAAGCGTTGCCCCAGTCCGCTCTCATTTTCTGGTGACTAGGTCCCACTTACTTTCCCCACCATCTGTTTGGCATCATATTGTCACAAAATCGAACACCAATAAACTATCTGCATACATGAAAATGGTAAACTCTTAATAACCAACCGATCACATGTCAATCAATCAATACGTTTTTTTTTAAAGCGCACCACTCCCCCTTGAGGGTCTCAAGGTGCTTGGGGGTAGGGGGTGTAGCTCCAGGTCAGCCGAAAATCCAGGGTCCTGACGGTGTGCAGGGTAGGGGGGCGTCTGATTTTGACTGGGAGCTTGTTCCAAGCCTTGACTGCGACATAGGAGAAGGCCATTCCGCCTGCTCTGGTTCTGCGGATGTGCAGGGTCTCAGCTAGGGCAAGGTCGGCAGAGAAGAGGGTTCTTTTCGGTACGTGGAAAGTGATTCTTCTGTTGTTCGAAGTTGTGGAGAGATTTGTAGGCGTGGATGAGTAGCTTGAAGGCTACTCTCTTCTCGACAGGGAGCCAGTTAGATTAGATTAGAATAAAATACTTGTAAAGCGCATGGGTGCCCCAGCAAAAAGGCGTCCCAGCGCTGGAGCAAGACTAAGCAGGGGACAAGACCAAGGGGTTAGACATGAGAAAAGAGCCAGGTCTTCACAAGACGTCTGGAGGCCTGATAGTCAGGGTTCCTGCAAATGTGAGGGGAGAACAAAACACAATGGTTCAGCACTCCACAATAAATAGCGACAAAGCAATAAAGTTTGAAGAGTCCGTTCAGTAGAGCTTAAAAATTTCTTTTATTCTTTTTTCTTTCATACAAGCGTAGCCAACGCGTTTCGTCCAGAGGACTTCTTCAGGGCAAAAGTAGTATGATCCTATGACGAGCAGTAATTGTAGGTCGAAATTTAAAAGTCCAAATACAGGGGTGTGTAGGGATGGCCTCCTTCTCTCAGGTGTTTTAATTCCTGCGAATGTTCCATGCAATTAGCTTTTTTTAGAAAGGTTCAGGCTTTCCTCAAACCGTCCAATGTGTCACGTATATTCCCTTAGAATGGCGTCGTCATCTCTCTCCGCAGGGTTGCTGACCTTTTTGCAACCCTGCTGAGAGATGACTGCTTTGTCCGTTTTCTTCCAAAGCGGATCAGTCTGCTGGTTGCTCCCGAGCTCCTCCGTCTGTATTCCTCCCCGTTCTGCTGCTTGCCGCAGCTGCTTAAATGTCTCTGTCCCCTCCTCCTCAGTTCTGGTCACAGGTGTTCATCCTCTGGACTCCGACGGAGGGTCTAGACCACTAACCTCACTTCCGGGATCGTGAGAGACCGCAGCCATGTTGGAATCTTCGGGGCCGTTCGTTGTGACAGCCTCCACTTGATCACAGCCATAGTGCAGGGAGTCACAGTGTGTTTTATATTTATGTGATGAATGATTGGTATTACTCTATGAGGTTATCAAATTTTATGTCTTATGTTGACATACTGTAACTATGCATTTACATATATGTGACATTGAAGTTTTGTGTGACTATTAAATCGTGGTGGTACCTATATAGGGAGTGATGGCTTAACATTACACGTAGGACGAATTTGATTGTGTATGGTGAGTGGCTGATATCTGTTTGAGGGTGTGAGATTATCTCTCCAAGGGAGGTTTTCTTCCACTGGTTTGCTAGTGCCCTGGCCCCTTGTTGTGAGGGCCCCTCTCATTATCTCTCACCTACCATCAGCCATCATGTCATCTCGATTAAGTGCTAGCTAGACAACACTTGTGATCAACATTGCTTGTGCAGAGGAGCAGTGTTTAATCTCCCTGTGACCTGCCTGAGTTTAGCTGACAAGCTTCAGAGGGATGGGAGAAGAGTAGGCTGTGCTGGTCTCTGTTCAAGAGGTCACTGTAATGACCACAAGTGTGTCAGACTATGGCCTACTGTTCCTTGGCAATATTGAAGCTTCAGGGAACTCCTAAACGCCGGCTACCTCAGTTGGCCTGTAGACTGAAGTGAAGAGGCGAGCACTACCTGCGGGCAGTGGCCCTTGGCCTGTGTACATTGACAATGAAAGCCATCTGAGGAGCCACTGCTACTAGTTTGAAAAGTTGTCTGCTGAGTGGATACTTTCTCCCCGCAGTTGATGAAAGTTTTCTGGCTTAGGTGGACCTTCAGTACAGGGATGTGGAATTCCTATAGCCTGACGCCCAGGACATACTGTTTTGGGTTCAAGGGCAACAAGTTTCTATGAGTATGTTGTCCTTGGGACAAGTAGGCCCAAGCCCCTGCAGCACAAACCCTTTGGGTGCCAATTTGCAGTACAGCAATATGGATCAGGTAAGGGCACTGTCTGCAGTTAAGTTAACATTTTTGTCTATATGTTAATGCTGTTCAGACTTGTGTTTATGGTTTAGTAATACAAGGCATTTAATATTAGGGTGAATGCTCCAAGTACAAATTGTAAGCTTTGATTGCACTACGGACAGTGGTTCCAGCATAAAAATGTGTACACATGTTTTCAAAGTTTGGTTATACGAGTCTATGTATGTACGTTAGTAGGCATGCACAGACTCAAAAGGACATTCTAACCCTGGACTATTGCTTACGACTACCTTCAGCCCCAGTATGTAGATCCGCGGAAACGTGGCAACATAAGGGGATTGCAAGTATTCAAATACTACTATGGTTACAACCCTGACATAATCACAGAGGCTATATCAGATCTCTTATATAATGCGATTGCTGCCATAATTTGTCACCACACTACATGGCACCACAGGGACAAGTGGATTTTGTTACAACACAATAGATTTATGAAGCAACCTGCCCCATGGACAAGTAGATATTTTTATTAAAATCAAAGTAGAACAACTGTGTTCTGGGAGTGTAAGTTGGAGGATTCTGGTGCAGACAGCTCTTGGCACACTCTAACCCTCCGTTTCTACTTTGGATGAACGTGACATTTTTAGCTATTGGGGTCCCATTGTACAGGACTTAAGGCCAACCTCCTGTGTTCAGAAAGATGCACCCACCATGGTCATCACATGTGACGCATTAGTGTTGGCAGGGCAGAGGAATAATGTCACTTGTTTCCTGTTATAGTTCTAGCAAGCCAGCCTCTCATCCCCTCTACGTTCCCTACAACCGACAAGAAGCACCTTGGGCTGTTATTATCTCACAGTATGTATGGGACGATTTCTTTGGAGAGATCATCACAAAATTGTTTTGGCTGGATATGTTCTTTGACTTGGTTTCATCCAGACGGCTGAGCAGTCTTGCAATATGTAAGAGTAGACACTACAGGATCTTTCAACCAAATGTAAAGGTTTTTTTAATCTGGTTTTGGTTTTTATCATAAACTATACTAATAACTTGTTTTCCTTATGTTTCAATGAGAAATGTCTATAAAAAAAATGAAACAGTTGATGCCTATATATTATTAAAATAAACAAATGTTTAAGGCAGAAAAGCTGTCTGCAGTTCTGTGTTGCCCGGTGGTTTATCGTGCCACTCCATGAAACACGTAAGTGGCAGAATATTGGTTTGAAAAAACTCCTCCTCCAGAGACCTTGTTTCTGTCCTGTACGTTGAAAGTGGCAACTGTTCTCCAACATTGGATCTCTCATACATTCACATACTTTTATCATTCCCATCATCAGCCTAGGAATTCTCTGTATATTTAAATAGAAGTGAACAGTGTTTGTTTAGTAGCACAACCACCTTATTTGACACAAGCCGACCTTTAGCCAAGGAGGTGGAAGTGTTGGCCCTTCTACTTCTCCTAGAGGCCACTATAGCTCTGATTTCTATCGCACGTCGTATGTGAGGGAATCACCAGGCAGAGCTGTGCTCTAACCGTTAGTTAACCTAAAATTGTGATTTTCTTTGCTTACCCTAGGACCAGCCCTTTATCGGCAGCCACTATACTGCGAGTTGGTTTCAGGGAAACTTACTATTCTGAGCCAAGGAGACCATTCAGCTTCCTCACAACTTTTTTATTTTATTTATTTAAGAAGTTTTATATAGTGCTAGCCAGACCGGGGGTGTCGGAGCGCTTCACATCAGTTATAGAGCAGAGCAAAAGAGAGCAGATCATAGTACAATAAAGTGAGACATTTCAGATAAAAGTAATAGTAATGACAATGATGAAGAGTTCCGTTTCAAGGTCTTGTTACCACCGCATCCGAGAGGGGTAAGGTGACATTTTCAGGACTCCGGCTGCTCCTATCTGTTCGCTAGGGATCGATTGAGGAAAAGGGTTTTGAGCTGACTTTTGAATTTAGCGAAAGAGGGAATAGGTCTGATGTGTGGGAGAATAGAGTTCCAGATTTTAGGCGCATTTCCGGCGAAGGACCTGGCTGTGGTTTTTTGTTTTCATGATTTTAGCGGGATGAGAAGTAGGGTGTTTAAGCTTCTGAGATTCCTGTTTTGGCCTGCTTTTTTGAGTTTAGCCGCCAGATATTCAAGTTTGCCTGTGTGGAGGGCTTTGTGGGTGAGGCAGGCTGTTCTGAAGTTCGCCGGCCTCTCTATTGGTAGCCACTTGAGTTCTTTGAGTGCAGAAGAGATGTAATCAAATTTCTTTATTCCAGTGACCATTCTGGCAGCCGCATTGAGAGTTGTTTTCAGAGGAGCAAGATGTATTTTAGCTATTCCAGAGAGGATTGTGTTTCCATAGTCCAGTCTTGACAGCAACAATGCTTGGGTGGCTTGTTTAAGATCTTTGGGCGGAATGAAAGGTTTTATTTTGTTTAGTAGCTTCAGGTTGAGGAAGGCGCTCTTAGCCGAGATCTTAATGAGTCGGCCAGGGTGAGGTTCCCATTGACCTTTAAACCACTCGACCATTTGTGGGTTCTCTTCTTTGTTCGAAATGAGGAGTAGTTCGGTGTTGTCTGGATTCAGTTTTAAGTGGTTACTTGACAGCCAAAGTTGCACTTCTCTTAGTGTTTCATCAAGTCTTTGAATGTCTTTAGCAGAGCAGATTTCCAAGTAAATTTGAGTATCATCAGCATATAGGTGGAAGGGGATGTTAGCTTTTCTGAGTAGGGTGGTGAGGGGTTCCATGTAAATGTTGAAGAGTTGAGGGGAGAACACTGATCCTTGGGTACTCCCCTATATTGACTGGGTGAAGGTCGGATTCAAAGCTTTTGATTTTGATTCTCTGGAAGAGGTTGTGAAGGAATGAGGAGAACCATTTGAGGACCACCTGGTCTAGACCAGCCCTTTCTTCGAGAGCCTTGACAAGAAGTTTGGGATCCACTGTGTCGAATGCGGCCGATAGGTCTAGGAGAATGAGGAGGCAACATTGGTCTGAGTCAAGTGATTTGTGGATGTCATTGATTATGTTGAAGATCGCGACTAATGAGTTGAGAAGGTTGGTATTGTCCAGGTATTGGTTTAGTTGTTGGAGTACACATTTTTCTCGGATTTTGGAAAGAAGAGGAAGGTTAGAGACGGGTCTGAAGTTGTTTAAGTCATTTATGTCCAGGCCTGTTTTTTTCAGCAGTGGGGTGACTTGTCCCACTTTCAGACAATCCGGAACGATTCCTGTTTTTAGGGGGGCGTCTATAATACTGCACCAGAGTGGGGCTAGGGAGAGTTTCAGCTTTTTGGTGAGTTGAGCAGGTAAAGGTACTAGGGCATGGGATGAAGGTTTGGAGGTGGAGAGAAGGTTGTCTATCCCTTCTTCTGGGGTGGGCTGAAAGAGTGACCAGGGTTTAGTGATGCGAGACGGAGCGCTACCAAACACCCCACCTGGGCTGCTATAGGGAACGGGGCGCAATTAATGTCCAGAGAGCACTCGATCTTGGAGATGTTATCATATAAGAAGTTGGCGCACCGTTCTTTGGATGCCTGCCCTAGGGACGTATCGGGTTTGGAGGTTTGGTGTCTGATGATATTAAAGAGCTCCTTGGGTCTGTTTTTTGCGCTACCAAGTGCGGAGCGGAAATACATGGATTTTTTGTTCTTTTTTTTTTTTAAACATTTTTATTTGCATATATTTTATTTATTTATTTGTGAGTTTATATAGCGCTTGAATCACTCCGCCAGGAGTATCTCTGCGCTTTTTGACCGGTAAACAGCTGATGCACAGAGGAATGGGATTTAGATTTCAATTTTGAACAGGATGGTTTTTAACTGTTTGCGGAAAGCAAGGTGCTCTTTGCATAACCGTAAAGCCAGAGGTAATTTGTTCCACATCCTTGGCCCCATGGTGGACAGAGCTCTACCTCCATGTCTGACCTTTTTGACATGGGGGACCACAAGGAGGAGATTGTTGCTTGATCTAAGAGATTGTGCTGGAACATAAGGGGCAAATCTCCTTTCCAGATAGACGGGTCCTTGTCCATTCAGACACTTATGGATTAGGCAGCATATTTTAAATCTTGCCCTTTGTCTGACTGGGAGCCAATGCAATTGTTCAAGGAGGGGTTTGGAGGCAGTTCTCGGGGGGGGGGGGGGGCGTTCAGAACAAGGCGAGCTGCCGTGTTCTGAATAACCTGTATTTTATCTAGCACTCCTTCGTTGACCGAGAGTAGCAGACCGTTACAATAATCGATCCGACTCAGGACAAGTGCCTGAACGAGGATTTTTCGTGTTGAATTAAGTAGGAGTGGAAAGATTTTGCGGAGCAAGCCAATGGTGTAGAAGCATATCCCTGAGATGTAGTTGATGTGTTGTTTAAGGGACAGGTCGTGATCAAGTCGAATACCCAAATTCTTCACGACCTGTTTTGGTTCAGGGACTGCTCCAAGCTCAGATGGCCACCAATCAGGAGTCCAAAGTATTTTGGCTTCCCCAAATAACATGATTTCTGTTTTGTTGACATTACATTGGAGATAGTTGTTGGACATCCAATTTACCACTTCTTTCATACCAGACGAGAAAGAGTTCCTAACCTCAGCGGAAAGAGTTTTGAAGGGGAACAGGAGCTGCGTATCATCTGCGTAAGATACGGGGATAAAGCCGTATCTACGCAACACTCCTGCCAGGGGTGCCACATAGATATTAAAAAGTGTGGGGCTCAGGCATGAGCCCTGTGGCACCCCCTTGGAGATCTCAATTTCCGCCGAGTGATATGCACCCATGGTGACTCTCTGGGTGCGATCTGCTAGGAAACTCTTTAGCCATTCGAGGGCTTTGTTCTTAAGGCCAGCGTTCGACAACCGTTGAGTCAGGATGGAATGAGACACGGTGTTGAACGCTGCCGTTAGATCTAGTAGAACCAAGATGACTGAGAAGCCCTTGTCCTGGTAAGCGTGGAGATCATCTGTAACAGACAGCAAGGTGGATTCTGTGCTGTATTTGGGGCGGAAACCTGATTGGGATTCGTCCAGGGCTTGTACTTGTTCAATGTATATGGATAGGTGACGATTGACATGTTTTTCTATAACTTTCCCAAGAAAAGGTAGCAGAGAGATAGGTCTTAAGTTTGTCAGGTCAGACCAAGGTAAGGCGGTGTTTTTCCTTATGGGTCTGACGAGTGCTCGCTTCCATTCCTTGGGAACAGTACCTGAAGTGAGTGACAGATTTACTAGTTCTGTGATCAATGGGCTTAGGTATTCCTCCAAGGTGGGCATTAATCTAGCGGGGATAACATCCGCTGGGCTTCCACTTTTAATCTGTTTTATGAGGGTAGAGGTTTCTTGGAGTGAGATAAGGGGAAAGCTGTCCAGGGATTGTGAGTCCAATATAGAATCTCTAAGATTGGGAACGCATATCATATTAGTAGATGAGGCCTGATTCGTACATAAAATTTTGTCATAAATATTATCAATTTTATTAGTGAAGAAACAAGAGATTTCGTCACACAGCTTTTGAGATGTCATCTCAGGGGCCTCACATGCTGATGGTTTGGCAAATGTCTGTAATATCTGGAAAAGAATTCTAGGGGAGTTTCCAGCCTCTTGTATTTGGGTGGCAATGTGTGCTTTGCGTGCACAACGTATCGCTTTGTGGTAAGAGGATAGAGCACCCCAATATTTTTCCTTATCCTCAGGAAGATGGGAGGTTCTCCATCTTTTTTCCAATTTCCTGGCTCCTTGTATCAGCATGAAACCAAACATCAAGCATGGCAATGTCGAGCAGCACACCCATCCCCCCGCCTCCCTATCCACATTTCTCTCCCCGTGATCAAAAACATAAGCCACAGTGTTCAATAGTGCAGTTAGGCTCCATCCGCATAACAGCATGGATTTTTTGTTCTTGATATGATTGTTGTATTTCTTCTGGACTGTAACTAAAGGTCACCATTGCTGACCCAGAGAAACAAATCTCTATTCAAGCCCTGTTCCGCTTGTGGGCTGAACATGTACACTAATGACCCTCATTTCCAGTGTATTAATTGCCTTTGTCCGACTCACAAGACTTCATGCTGTGACCTGTATAAAACCTTTACTTCAATGACTCTAAAGGACGGAGAGAGGAGGCAGGCACTGTATTTGCTGGATAAAGAATATTTCCCTCCTTGGGGCAAGATTCTGTAAAAAGTGTCCCACAAATCACGTCCAAGAAGATAGCGCAGAAAAAGATACTTATTCAGTTTCTTGAAATGAACTTATGTGGGACAGCACTTGCAACTACCTCCTCAAAAGCTAAACCTGGAAAACATTCCAGAAAAAAATTCTCTGCACAGAAAACTGGAAAAATATATTTCACAAAATGACCAACCTGCTTCTAAACATTTGAAAGCACTTAGTCGACAACCTTCAAAAAGACCTCGTCTACGGCACAGTCACTGACAAAGATGATACCGTTGACGGCAGCACCATGTGTACCTCCCTTACCGCTGTCGACATTGCTGACCACTTTGACTATGGCGAAACCTATGATGTTGAACTGCTGACTACAGTATTTAGTACACTTTTACTATCACAATTAAAGGTGCCAACATCTCTACCATTCCAAATTCTGGAATCGGAACAAAAAAAAAAAGAGAATGCCAGTTACCTAGCATCAGACACAGCATACAGTCAAACACAATTGGTTGTATCCTAAATCCCAGATTTTCAGGATGGAAAGGATAAGGAGGATCTTTACCATGAATATGCCTACTAGCAAGATTATGTTCCTCATTTTTCACGGTCCTACAAGGCTCCTCAATACATTAGAGAGGCAGTGGGGGTCCAAGTACCTGTGGTTTGTATGTCTAGTTCACAATAAATTATGTAACTCAAGTAACTTGAGTTTTCCAGCTTTGAAATCTTTCATATATTCACATGGAATGCTCTCTCCTCCCCAGTCAGAGGCTCATTTATTACATACTCTTCTACTGCTTGTGCTTTGAAATCTTTCATATATTCACGTGCGACGCTCCCTCCTACCCGGTCAGAGGCCCATTTATTACATACTCTTCTGATGCCTGTGCTTTTTAAATCTCCGCTATGGTCGCCTCTGGCGGGAACAGAAGTATTGACACTTTCATCTCACTGGCTGAAGTTTTGATTGTTTGAAATGGGTGGATGTGCAACTAAAAAAACATTTTTGTTCAGACCTGTGTCCATTTTAACACTGTTTTCTGCCATTTAAATATACTGCAGATTTCCAGGGTGTGAATACATGAAAGAGTTCAGTGCTGGAGAGCTGGGGTTACAGGTAACTAAGTTTTTGCATCAGTGGTATCAAAGTGAATCATCCATAAATGTTCAGATGGGTTCCTGTTACATGAAATTATGTGGTTCCACAGATGATCAGTGGGCTTGAGCAGCCTTTTACCTGGTTTCTGCCACAAGAATCTGTGTCAATGCCCGCTCCAGTCAGCAAAGTGAAAGGAGGATTTCTCAAATGGAATCAAATGTATGGGAAGCCAGAGTGCATGCATTGCTGTGCATATGACAAAACCTCGCCACCCCTACGGGGAAAACATGGCGGCCAGCTAGTTTGCCGGTCGCGGGTCTCTGCGACGGAGGTGGCATAGTAGGGTGAAGTGAACCTTCTGCGTGGGCGAAAGATTGTGGGAAAAGTTTAGGCGAGTGCAGGTTTTACCCGATTTCTTTTCTCTGGCCATTCTCGCAGCAGTTTTGGAATCATGGCTGCGGTGTGGTGGTGATCGCAGGCAGTGCATGGCGGCTCGGATCGTGGAGAGCTTGCCGAGTCAGGAGGAGGCGGAGGCGGAGCCAGCAGCAGGGAGCTAGCTCTGGAGCAGAGCAGCAGCTGAGGTCGGGAGAGGCAGGCGAACTGCCTCGAGGATTCAGTTTCGTGGCGTGGGGGCTCCCGGCAGAGGCAGAGGCAGAGAGGTGGAAGTCCTGAATGAAGTTAGCGATCAGTATTCTTCAGGGGCTCGATTTTCTGACAGCAGCAGGGGAGGTAAGCAAGTCAGAGGAAGTGCAGATTGTTGGGTTCCTAGTAAGATCTGTGAAAATATAACTAAAAAAGAGGCCTCCAGATACACTCTAAGGAGTGCTGGGAGGGGAGCGGGAGGATTAAAACTACAAGTCAAGGAAGCTGGCGCTCTCAACACTAAGTCTCTGGTCGAAGGCAGTATAGGAACCAAGCCTAAAAAAAATACTATTAAAAAATATATTAAGCAAGGTAACAGGTGCAACAAGTCCGGTAAGGCGGGCCTACTAGAGCAGAAGGTAAAAATAACCCCCTCCTTTACTTAAAACCCTGTACAAAACTTTGATATAGCAGAGAGAGTCACTTCCTGCCACTGTAGTTGCTTTGGAAACACTCAAGTGTAAGCAGTCAGTTCAGGCAGAAGAGGGGGGGGGGTTCCACGCTTCGCAGGGTGCCTCGGCGGAAGTTAACTTGTCAGACTGGTCAAAACATCTGAGTCCAACAGGTATCAGGTTCTGGATATAGATATGGAGGGAGAGGACCAAAACACCCTGAATAAAGTAGATGTGAAGGGAATTTTAGAAGGGACCTTAGAGCATTTGATTTCGGCTGATGAAACCTCCCCACTTCCTGGGCCATCGAGAATTGTGGGTGCATCAGGTAGTGAAGAGGATGTGCTTAAGGGTCCCCCAGTGCAGGAAGATTTGGAATTTTCGGTTATAGCTCTCCTAAAGAAGTTGGATATAGACATGCATAAGGGTTTTGAGGAGTCCAAATTAAATCAGGAAGGGATTAGAGCTGCTTGTAGCTTACTGGAAGCCAAATTCGATGAGCTGAGCTCTCGTACGGTGGCGTTGGAGGTGGAGGTTAAAGAGATTCGGGAGAAAGTGTTGGAAAATAGCAAAGAATTAGAGAATTTCAGGTTCAGGGACAGGGAGCATGAGGAATGGCTAGAAAGATTAGAAAACATGCAACGAAGGAACAATTTAAAAATCTTGAAGCTGCTGGAGGGCAAAGAAGGATCTGATATAAAAAGATACGTGGTACGGTTGTTGAAAACAGAGTTGGAGTTAGAAGAAACAGAGGATCAGATCTTATTGGATATTCAGAGGATACATCGTGACCCCTTCAGGTTGAATCCAAACCGCTCTAAACCTAGGAGAATTCTGATAAATTTTCTGACGTACAACTTGAAGGAAAACATCCTGGCTGCTGCTCTGAAAAAGAACGCTATAATGGTAGATGGAGCGAAAGTGGAGGTTAGGTCAGACTTGTCAACTGTAACTGCGAACAGGCAGTGGAAGCTAGGCAAGCGGATCAAGCCTTTAAGGAGCCTGGGAGCCACCGTGCAATTAAAAGTCAAGTGGAAGAATAAAATGCATTCTTTCCGGTTTGTAGAGGACGTGGATGGATTCTTGGAGCAGTGTCAGAGGGAGGGTGTGTAGTTAATGCAGTTAATATGTGTTAAATGTATGCCGTGCAGAAGTATTTCTTTAGCTGTGAATATAGTTAAAAGGGACCGTCCACCGTCCGTCGTAGGTACTCAAAGGGCCAAGGAAGGGTCAGAGGAAATGTGGTTGTGTTTTCCAGGGTGGGGGGTGGGTTGCAGGGGAGTAGTAGGGTAGGGGGTGGGGGTGGAGGCGGGGTAGGTAAGGGGAGAAAATGTGAAAAAGTCCTTAGAAGCTTTCTTTTCGGTAGGCGGTATGAGATTGGTCACTGGGTGTGTTATGAATGGGGGTAGTTTGAAGGAGTTAACATTCCTATCATGGAATGTAAATGGTTTGCGTGTAAAGTCAAGGAGGGATCTAATTTTGTAATATTTGAGGGACTCTTTAGCTCAGATTATGATTTTGCAAGAGACTCACTTAGCTGGGGCGGAGAGTAAACAACTTTTTTCGACTCAGCGTTGGCTGGCTCATGCTTTTTATACTCCGCAATTGGCAGTCACTAAAGGAGTCGCAGTTTTGATTAGACAAGGGGTAGATTGTTTAGTAGAGGGTGAAGTGGCAGACGTCAGGGGTAGATGGCTGATCGGGAGTCTAAAGATAACAGGTCAGTTGTATACTTTTATTGGGTACTACGGTCCAAATCAAGATGATGTAGGGCCTTTAGATGAGCTGGCCAGTGAAGCACTACGTTTCTCAGGGAAAATTATCATGGCAGGTGATTTAAATACAGTGCTGGACCATAAGTTAGATCGATCAGCAAATAGCAGGTCTCTGGTGAACACGAAAATGTCAAACAGAGTGAAGGTAATGATGGTTCAATCAGGACTATGTGATATAAGGAGACGGAGGTCTGGTCAGCTACTAGGTTATACTTTTTACAATAAAAAGTATAGTCATAAATCGTGGATAGACTACTTTTTGATAGACTTTAGATTGACGGATTGTGTGACACAGGTAGTCCATGTAGGGGTTCACCTCTCGTATCAGCTATCACTTTGTCTCTAAAGGTCGAGAGTGGTACATTGGGTTCAACCTGGAGGTTGGATCGTACAGTCCTTTATGATCAGGAAGCCCTAGTTAGCTTGTGTCAGGAGACTGAAGTTTTTTTTAGAGAAGAATGTGGGGTCAGCAAAAATTGAGACTGTTTGGGTGACATGCAAGGCTGTTCTTCGAGGTAGGCTAGGTGCTTTGGGAGCTAAAAAAGGAGAATATATTTTAATAGAGTAGCTGAATTGGAAAAGAAAATCCGTCAGCGGGCGGCAGAGGTTGTAAGCTCGGGTGGCTCTGAGGTGGAGGAAAGGACTGTGCAGGAGTTGGTGGAGTTAAAAGCAGATTTGGTGGCTGTCCTAACTCAACGGGTCAAGGAGAAATGGGACCCCGGTCAATTGGCGCATTTTGAGTATGGAGAGCGGAGTAGTAAACTGCTAGCCTGGAAGGCGAGAAAGGATTGTGTACGAAATTTGATTAAGGAAGTGAAAGAGGGGGAGTCTGGTTTGGTGGTTACGGACACTAAGGGCATAGCGGAAGCCTTTCATAGGTATTTTGAGGAAGTTTACAAAGAAGATCTTAGACCTGATGGGCAGTCAGTAGGGCGATGGTTAGAGGTGATGAAACCACTGTCGGAGGATCTTCAGAAAGTTTTGAATCAGGAGATATTGCAGGTAGAAGTGGAAGGCGTGATCAAACAGGTGAAGAAAGGGAAAGCACCAGGGCCCGATGGGCTTCCAGCGGAGGTCTACAAGGTGCTGATAGGTATCCTAGCGCCTTTTCTAATGCAGTTATTCAATGAGGTTTTTCTGGGAAAGGCTTCTCTCCTGCCTTCATGGAAGGAGGCGAACATTATATTATTACACAAGCCTGGAAAGCTACCAAAGTACATGGATTCATACAGGCCAATTTCACTATTGAACTGTGATTACAAGCTTTTTGCAAAGATCATGGCAGATAGGTTAAACAAAGTGGTCTCCCAGCTAGTACATGAAGATCAGAAAGGTTTTATCAAGGGCAGGCACTTGAAGGAATTAACTTTCTTCCTTATTGGGAGTATAGATGTGGCCTCTGCTCACAACCTTCCCTTGGCGGTCATCGCTCTAGATGCCGCCAAGGCGTTTGATCGGGTGAACTGGGTGTACTTACAAGCCTTGATTAAGCATCTTAAGCTGGGTTTGAACTTTAGTTCTGTTCTGGCACTATTATATCACTCCCCCACGTCCAGGGTATTAGTGAACGGGATATTAACTCAGCCAATACCAATTATGAGAGGTACTAGACACGGGTGTCCCCTCTGCCCCCTTTTATTTGATCTTTACATTGAACCCCTTGCCTGTATGATTAGCGAAGCAGAGAAGATCCCCCCGTTTGAATTTGAGGGATGGTCGAGGAAGATCGGGTTATACGCCGATGATATAGTCATCTTAACCCCTAAGCTGCAGCAGTCAATGGGCTGTTTAGTTGAATTAACGAAGGAGTTTGGGGCTGTGTCTGGATACCTTATAAATGTGGATAAGACAGAGGTTATGTCATAGAATTTAAATGCTGAGGGTATAGCCTGAAAATCGGAGATGCGTTATCTCGGAGTGAGGATAACACAAGACATACGGCAGCTCACCAAAGTCAACTTTGTTGGAGTCAGGAAGCAGATCACTGCTGCTTTGCGAGGGTGGGCTCATCTCCCGCTTACGCTGTTCGGGCGTGTCAATTTGGTGAAGATGATGGTCCTACCTAAGATAACTTTTTTGTTTGATTCGCTGCCGCTTTTATTTGAGAAAGACTGGTTTGCAAGGCATCAGAGCGAGATAGGTTAGTTTATATGGGCTTCAAGAGGGTCCCATTTGTCGTGCAAGAAGATCAGGAGAAAACTTCTGAAGGGAGGGCTGGCGGCCCCGGACTTCCAGATTTATTCATGGGCTTTTTTGTTGAAAAACTGTAGAATATTGTTGGGTATTCCGGGGAGTTCAGTTACAGGGAAACTGTTGTCTGCCCTGCTTAGAATGGAGAATGTTAATCAGCACGGCTTTATGTACAAATTTGCCGATCTAAAGTACTTTAACCCCTCCCCTGCTGATGACGGAACCGCTCCGTCATCAGCTACAGTTGAGCTGTGCTGATGACGGAGCGGTTCCGTCATGGCCCGGCCGCCGCGCCTGCGCGACGCTGATTTCGCGCCTGCGCGGCAGTCTTAATGAGCGGGGCGGGTCATGACGGAACCGCTCCGTCACCAGCACAGCTCAACTGTAGCTGGTGACTGAGCGGTTCTGTCACCAGCATGCGGCGGCCGCCCCGCCCCTTTAGCGCTGCGCCGGAATAGCCGCCGCAGCGAAAGGGTTAAGAAGATCAGATTAAGAGTTCTGAGAGATCTAGCGGTGGCCTGGTTTAAAATCAGGAGGGTAGCAAAAATTCCGTACTACAGTTCTATGGCTCCGATTTGGGATACGCCAGGATCCCCTCCCTGGTCTAAGGATGCGCTGGCAAAAGCAATGAGAGTGGATGGGCCGAAGAGGTGGGAAGATCTATTCTCGGAGGGCAAACTGGTTCCCTGGGGGTATAGCGAGCACGAGTGGGGTCAGAAATTCTCCAGGTTTAAATACCTGCAGATTCAAAGCTGGGCGGCGGGTAGGGAAAATCTAATCGGTCATCCTAATGATTTTGAAGAGAAGTTGGGGTCAGATTTGCAGATCAAAAAAGAAGTCACGCTGTGGTATTGGTCAATACTGGAGATGGAGGATGGTACTTTTACGCTGCCGGAGACCCTGTGGAGAGAGTGCTTGCCAGAGATTGCTTCAGAATGTCTATACTATATAAAATCGTTAAACCTGCAAATTTAAGGAGGAATCACTTGTTTACGCACCACAGGGCATATTGGTCTCCTAGAAAACTTGCGAAGTTTAAGTCAGTCGGAATGGTGGTGTGCCCTAAATGTAAGAGTCCCAACGAGGATGATCTCCATATGTTTGTGAGCTGCCCAGCGATAAAAGAATTTTGGGAGGCTGTAAGTACGTGTTTGTCAACAGCTCTGGGCCGGCAGATCAAGGTAAGCCCTGAACTTGTTATGTCGGGAAGATTGGATTTACAAGGTAAGGGCACAGACGACAATGCAAAACTTGTGTTTTATGCTATATTGCTGGCTCAGAGAGAGATCTGTAAACTTTGGGTTTCTGCAGACCCCCCAACAGAATTGAACTGGATAAGATCTATGAGAGCCATTGTTAAGCTGGATATTTTGGATCAGCATAAAAAAAGATATCGATTTTGGACTCCCTTTTTGTTATGTTTTAGGTGAAGGGTTGGGTGGCAGAGAAATATGTGAGATAAGTCCTATGATTAAGCTTTTCTCGTATCTCGGTTGGCTTCTAGCCCTCCCCGGTCAGGGGAGGACTTAAGGAAGGCTGGTTAAGGTTTCAAGAAGGTCCCTCCGTCCAAACATACTTAAGGGCCTGGCCCGGAGGAGGTGTCCGGATTGCAATCTGTGTGGCAAAGCTCCTCCTAAGAGCAGAGTCAACAGATGAGATGAGCAGCCCAAGGGTGGTATCGTGGAATGCTGGGCAGTGAGAAGGCGAATGAGGACAAAAAAAAAATACTTGCCACCCCATGCCTCTTCTTTCTCCCTGAATGCAGTTTGAAATTAGCAGTAGTTTTGGAGCCCAAGCAACCAAATCTACAGCAAAGACGTCTTACTGTGCCCTATAGGCACCTGGCCATGTCCCTGCATTTCCTACATAAACACTAAGAGCAAAATCATTGACCAGAGTCGAGCTTGACAATTTATCTTACAATAACCAGCACTGGGGGGAGGGTGGGTCACTGCAGGTTCAGCATCTCTTCAGAGCTTGTGCTGCTGGCAATCCCTGCACCCCTTTTGTTAATCAACAAGGTATTATACTGTAATATACAGAGGTTTAAATATCCAACTGTACTGATGATGCCTCCACAGTATCAGCTATCAATGTGTGGCTATATTCTGATGGAGGATGAGTTTTATAAGAACAAAAACAGCACATACATTTATAAGGATTCATAATCTACATATATGTACTCTAACTCTTGGCATGGCCCTCTGTGTGCCATACAAATATTGTTCATAGGGAAGTAAAAGGTTTAAACTGTGTAGTAACCACACTTCAGCAGTAAGTGGGTATTAGCTACTTTATTCACACACTTTTTTCTTTATACAGCTTCTCAGTAACCCCTTGCTTCTCAACTGACCACAACACATAGAACTCCCTTACAATGTCATTCTATTGCATCATTAAATTCCACAGTAGAAGATGGACATTTCCACACATCTTCTCCCTTACAAACAATTAATTACAATTGATAAAGAAAACATAAATGGTGTAGATTAAAGGAAAAGATAATCATAGAACATAAATGAATCAGGCAAAGATTCTAGGAGAACTATAACAATGTATTCCATTGAATTTGGAATACTCCACTCTCTTCCGTCATCCAATTTGACTACGGATCTTATCACTTTAGCCACTCTTTGTGGCTGGGAATACTTGCTCTCTCCTTTCCTGACAAAACC